>NC_134222.1:5226500-5878250 GCF_965140235.1 Caretta caretta | reverse complement strand
GGAAGAACAGTATACAAATTTAAATTGAAGTGAGTTCCTATGCCACCTCAATTTCTTTAGAAGCTACATTGAGTGTTTAATAGAATCTTACTCCTGCAATAGGAACATATTGAGCCTATCCAAGAACAAATGTATTTTGCATTTTGTGATCATATTAAATAATCCCTGCCGTTTTCCCTCTTTCATGCATTACCACAAGTTGAATGACCTTCTCTCTCCCCACCCCCTCACCCCGAACGAGGTGTATTACTCTGCAGCCTCTGGTCAATATTTTTCTTCATGAGCCAAATTTGAAAAGAAAAAGAAAAAAAGGACTCCCTCCCCCAACAGAAAATATATCCCTATGAATACTGCACCTCTTTTCTCAAGGAACAAGTTTAAATACACATTTCAAACTAAAAGCAGCACCAACAGGAATTCTTAAGTATATATTTGTGCGTAATTTGTGTGTGCGCGCGTGCTTTATATAGATATAAAAAACACCCACAAACATGTAAACTGTATAAAATAATTCTTAATCCTTCAACCACATACAGTTTGATCGTGAAAAGCTGACTTACAGTTTGATCCAAAGGCCACTGAAGTCAACAGGAATCTTTACGGTAACTTCAGTTGGTTTAAGATCCATCCCTTAACATGGTCTTCTGCAATTCCTACTATATTTTGATATTCCCCAATTATCTAACATGTTATTCATTGGGGGTACACAGATGCATAATTAAATGCAACCATTTTGCGGGATATAAATTCCAAAGGAAGAAGACTTATGTAGAATGGCACAAAGGGCATATCAGAGGTTTTTTAAAAAATTAATGAAAATTTAACATGTACACTATATGACAGACAGGAAACACCCCCTTGGTTGAGATATTTAAAACTAGATAGACAAGGCAGCAAGAGAGTATTATACATATAGACAATCCTAATTGGCAGGAAATTGATGATCAATCCAAAATTATTTAAAATCGCCCATTTGAGTCAGCAAGTAGGAAAATTTTATTACAATAATTAACTAAGAAATACAAATCTGAAATAAGGTTAAAATTATTTTCCTAAATAATGGTTCATTCTCTTTGGTTGGTATAACCACTACAAAATGTTAATTTGCAAAAAGAAAATATATATATATATATATATATATATATAGCCTTTACATTAAAATTTAGTACTTTTCGCTAACCAGGAGGATATACTATTATACACATTTATTTAAGCAATGTTTAAGAACTTCACATTTAATTTTTAATGTTAGAAAATAATACCTTCTGTATTTACTAAATGATATTTTTACTTGTGATTTGTCTCGTGCTGCATTTGGATGAAAATTGGAATTAGATTAAAAATGCACAAACACACCAATGTTTTATTAATTAAATACCTTAGATGTGCTGGATATGAAAGTATCAAAAACTTTACTCATGTTTTGTATTTCAAACTGATTTATTGAAACAAGAATCATTAGCTAGAGTTAGTAAATTGACTGATTATAAATCTGGCCCATGACAATCCAAAACAAAGGTACTTAGGTACCCAAAGATGCAGTCAACTACCTGGTAGGATTTTTGAAAGTGCCTAAATCCCCACCAGAATCAATGGGAAACAGACCCAAACTTGTTTAAGGTCTTACGAGACACCTATCTGTATATTTAGGCACTTAAATATTTTTGATAATCTGTGCCTATGTGCTTCAAGTTTTTCAAACTAACAGACCTCGTCCCCTGGTTTTTATTCACAGATTGGAAGAGGAAAAACAAGCTCTCCAGCTTTCTCGATTCCCCATTGGTTTCTCAATTCCCCATTGGTTTCTCAATTCTGAATGAATTAGTCCAAAAGAAAATATTCTCTCTGCGCCTGCTAGCTAGATTGAAACCAAAAGTAATGAATGCAGAAGCTTTTCTGCACAACAACACTTAGTGCTTACATTTGGAAAAATGTAAATATCAGCATTTCCTCAACTGTAAAAACTAAAAATACAGATGCTTAATGCAGTACATGATAGTAACACTTATAAAACTAGAGCTGACCTCAAAAACTAAACATTTTCCTCTAATTCTGTGTATAATTAAAAAAGCAACACTAACTCATTAAAAGATGAAGAGGTTTCATTGGCACAGCATATTTTTTTATTTGTTGTTTCAATTATGTTCATAGTAAATTTAGGCCTTAATATAGGCTAACATTAAGTCTGAAATTCCGATAAACAGCTTTATTTTTAAAAAGAAAAATGCAGAATTTAAATTTTTTAAAAAATATTGTTTTTAAAATCATTGATTTTTATCCACCCTGGCTCCGGAGGTATTCAAAAGTCTCGAGGCAGTGACTAGACCTTCATTAGAAGAGCTCCAGAGCTAACACTCAGACTTTCCCCAACCCCTGAATTCCGAGATTTTTATCCTGATGCAGATCGACAACTCAGAACTACACCTGTGATTGCTCACGGATGAGAAAGCAAGCGGCCTTCTTCAACATTATAAAAATGCTCTGGAATCAGCCTTTAAGCACTGTAAAGAGGCTGGGAATGTCACCTTTTCACTCCGAAACCAAGAGTCTCTCCATAACAGTAGCAAGTACTGTCCAGCCAAATCAATGTTCAGGTTTTAAATTACAACCATTTTGCAAATACCATTTTTATACTATTTTATAAAAAAAGTCAAAGAAGTGTTAATGATAAAAACATCTAGTACATTATTACAATTTAAACCGTTTTAGGATTACAGTGACAATTAAAGGACAACATGCTGGAGGTTACAAATCAATTGCTCTGAATACTATCTAAACATTCTGACAGCCTATTTTAAGCAGAAACCCCAAGACAGTTTTTCTTTTTGGAAAAGGGAATATTGACTATACCTGTCTGAACTTCCTCTGGGGACGTAGGTGGAGTCAAAGTTACAGAAGACATGACAGGATCTCTTGTGGAAGCAAGCACTTGGTGGACACCCAAGCAAGTAGTTGAACAGTGAGAAACCCCCACAGTGCTAGGAGCAGGAACGTCTGTCTGAGGAACTAGAACAAAGCATGCTGGGTAGACCATTCGCACACCAGCTGAAAAAAAGGGTACAGTCATTATATACTCAACTCAATCATGAGTACCAGCTATATAAGCAAATATGAGATTTTCCTCTCTAATCGTTAGGGTTTTGTTCTGTTTTTAAATCACATTGCAACATTATCTATTTCCTTATAAATTATATGAGAGAACTAAAACAAGCCAGAAAACTAGATAACTTGAGGCCAATTATGCAGCTCCTTTCACTGTTTCATAAATAATGACTGAACAGCAGTCATTCTGAGAGGTTTAGTTTAATTATGTTAATGTATTATAAGTGCTGCAGTACCAGTGACCAGTACTTGTTCAGAGGTATTCTGATAAAGTCTAAAACCATTTTTTCTATACAAGGGGTTCCAACATCTAAATGGTGATTATGCCACCAGTTACTGTGATAAGCTTCAATACCATTACAAGCTCCCCTTTCTTGTAATTATCCTCCTGTCCACTGCTATTCTGAATGTGTTACTTGTCAGTCATTCAATATAGTTTACCCTACTTTTCCAGTTTCTCCAATAAAGCAACTTCCTTCAATAGCAGAATTCCTTGTCAATTAATTCATACTTGTTATTGTGGCAACTCCACTCTGGTGGAAGTTTCTTCATTTTAATCCCTCCCACCCCCAAGTATTTGCTTCTTTGCAACTATTAAAGAACAGTTAGCTACAGTAGTAAAATTAAGGCATTTCCAATCATTTAGCCTTGCAAATAGAAGTCACATATTTGTGCTGGCTTAATAGTCAAGTCAGGTTTTCTTTTTTCACATTTCTTTCCATTATTCTTTTTTAAAAAGTGTGGGAAATAAAGATTACCTTGTATGTCTTACTTATAGATTAAAAATTAAGCTGTTAATTATAGAAATAAATTGTATAATTAAGATTGTAATTCAGAGGACATACAGTACAATCTCTTTTCTGTAAAAATTCAGTCTCCTCTGAAACTTTTGGGTACAGGATCTCAGCTCAGGAGAAGATACATTTTAGGGAGAGTGCAGACATAGGCTTTATATAAGTTACTTGGCTGAAAGAGGGGGAGGTGAAACTGGCAAATAAAGTCAACAATTTCCAATATTTTAAAACTTTCTAAAAAGCTGAAAATATATGCTGGGTTTCCTTAAATAGAAATTTCACAGGCTACCAAACATGACAGACAAAAAGCATCTGGGTATTCAATCAAAGCAATTTAGAGATTCCAATTAATTTTACTTCAGTAAGAACTCTGTCTTGCCTAATAGGACCTCCTATTTGATCCCCAGTTTTTTACTCCAGTTCAACAGGGGCTCTGAGTACAGTGGGCACAATCACTGGGAATGTCTTAGATCATTCAATGATGAATTCTCTGGTCAGTTGAAGAGCACTGTTGACTGGCTCTTATGGAAAGAAGTTATCCTTGGCTTCGTGTATCAAATCCAGAGGCTCAATACTAAGGTTTATGAAAGCACTCTACAATGCTGACCAGTGCAGCTCATTGCTTGTTTGTTGTATCTACCTGTTGTCTAAAGACTTAGACTGTAAACTCTTGAGGGCAGGCACCATCTCTATTATATTTATACAACTCCTAGCACAAAGGAGGCCCTGGCCTCTAAATGCTACCTCAATTATACATACATACATAATGGAAAACTTGGAAAGGAGAAAACATGCAGGGTTCTAAGAGACACATGAAAAGAAACCTTTCCCAAAATCCATCTCCAAAAAACTAATTTAGAAGATTTAGAAAAGGGTGATCATGTATGTAAGTTAGTTTTTCCCACACCTTTAATTACAATTATATTACATACAAAACAGTAAAAGAACATTTAGATTACAAAGTCAAGCACTCAAATATTAGGAAATGCCAGATTTACAGCTGCCTATGCAACCATAATTCAGCCCCCTTGTGTGTCCCGCCTGTGCGCAAATGGAGGCCGCAGCCCTGTGGAAAAAGACAGTATGCCATCATGTGATTAAAGATCATGATGCACAAACCGACAAATTAAGCTTGCATGGCTCACCATGAATTTGGCATTTCTTAACTCTTATAGATTAAACAAAAACAAAAAACCAACTGAAGGCAAAAAATATTCTAATCTGTACAACAAACAACATTCCCATCATGCATCAGCATCAGGGTTTAAACTCCAAGCCTTCACATTGCAGCACCTGAGGTAAAGAAATAACTGCATTAGCTGGCAACATTCCAAAAGCTCTTGGCCCACAGGGCTCTGATGGGTCAAAAGGTTTCCGGTCAGAGTTTAGCTTTGGGGGGGTGGGGAAGACACAGTGGACAAGCCTCAATTGTTCTCTAGTGCCTTGGCCTTAATTTTAAAGCTTCTAGCAGCCATAGATGTGAAGAAAGCCATGAAGATGTGACTCAAGTACTATAAACCAATGCAACCAGGTCTGTCCAAGTTTGCAGAGAACCTGAAGCAGTAACTCTCAGGAGTGAAACGCCCCTTTCACATTCATCTCACTGGGTTTAAACTCAGATGCCAACATTGTTACTTTAAATGTCAACATTGTTAACTATTCCAGTACCCAACTGGAATAAGAAGAAAAAGTATATTATGAAGATCAACACAATCTACTGTGAACGACCACTCATTTTGCGTAGGCCTTGAACATCACATAGTGAGACTGAAGGGGAGATGAAATTGATTTCATTTTTCTGAAGGAGCCTTAGCTTTCAAAAGTTTGGGAAGAAATACTATTCTATCACTCCTAGAGCAGATTTCAGGACAGAAATTGTCAATGGCCATTTATGTTCTAGCTGTAAAAATGTTCTATAGGACCCAAAATAAGCTTCCCTTCTTACCTGCATCAGGTAATTGACAAGGATTTGTCACTTATAGAATCATTTTGGCTGGTATAGCAAAACAAAGGCAGCTAAACTATTCTTCAAAACACTGTGTAACATACAGCAAAGAATAAAAGTCGGATTCAGGAATCTCTTGCATTCAAAAGTTTACAAGATCACTGTTCACCTTTAAAATAAGCCAGCTCCTACTTGGCCAGAGAATTTCAGTAAAGAAGCAACACGCATTAAGATTACATACCTACAAGGACTTCCACAGCAGCCAGAGAGTCATCTTCCCAATCCATCTCTTCTTGTTTTTCCTCAGAGCCCTCCTTCAGGTTAGATGTGATAGGATAGAATTGCTTCCATTCACCAATCAGCTTTTTTGTAGATGAATCTGAGAGCTTGAATGACTGTCCTGTGAGTGTGCCATTTAATCCAAATGGACTTAGGATAACTGTATATACAAACAAACAATTTTTGGACACACCTAGAGAATGATCTGCACCTCCTCCATGACTAGGATTTCAGCCAATATCTACAACCAAATAATCCATTTTAAATGACAGGTTAGACTGCACCTCACTACAGTACAGGATAATAAGAAGACCCCTACACTCATATCTTAGAACAATAATTTATTATACCTCATTAAAATGTATATGTATTGAAAGAAGATGAGTTATGTAAGAATTAATGTACCATAACAGTTAGAAGTTAATCCACCTGAACATCTGTGACAGAAAATTTCATCATGGATAGAAAGGAGTATGCAGCTGTCTGTGCACACGAACAGGTGAAGATGTGCAGGTAAAATGAATTTGTGGCATCCAAGAGTCTGGTTTAGCTTTCTTTGTGACAGTGTTAACTTGCTGCCCAATGGTCTACATGTGGTCATCTCCCCCTTCTGTTTGTTACAATTAAATGATGATAGAAATAGGTCAGACTGACTACATACAAGGAAATATGATAGTCTTGCCTACATTAGGAAAGTTACCCATTATCAATAGGCATCAGCAGTAGTGCAGTTAAACTGTTTCCGAACACAATTTAACTGCACAGAACAGGACAACCCACAGTCAGCACTATTTCTGGAACAGGATTAATAGACAAGGCTAATGTGTTCCCATATAGGATAACTAATCATAGTAGCCAGTAGGGAAGCTCATCCTCTAGAACAGGGGTGTCAAACACACAGCACACTGATCAGATCCAGCCCCCAAGCTCTCTTCCCATCTTCAAAAGGATCCAGCCTGTGCTACAGCTCAAGCTGGAACTGGAGAGGGAACTCATGGGCAAAGCCGCACAGGCACCAGAGATTCTCCTCCTTCCTGTTCACTTTCTGATCCTATTGCCATGCAACAGCTTTCTGAGATGTCACTACACAAGTTTTATGCGGTCCCATATGTGGTATTTTATGCAATTATTAATTAGCTAATTTACATATGACCATAAACTTAATGATATACCTAATGCATGACATTTAGGCTGAGCTGTAGGAATGCAGACAGGGCTCCCAAACGTAGGAGTGTCACAGGAAATGTGCAACATAAAGGTAGCCCTGTCACTGCTGCCAGAAGGCACCAGACGCACCAAGAAAGGACTTTTTCTTGACACACTTGCCTTGCTAACACTGCTGAGTCTGCAGAACTGGGCTCGTGCTCTGCCATCCCCCAGCCCCAACACTTGCTGCTGCCACTGATGTTGATCCTCATGGCACCAAGCTTAGAGAACAGCTGTTTCTTTACATGCCCACCCCTCTAAAATGCCAAAAGTGAAGGAGTTCCCCAAGGGGAAGACAAATGTTTGTTTCGGGGGTGGGGAGGAGATGGGCATTCCTGCTCCACCTAACTAAGAATGGGAATCCCTGAAGTGTTGGCAGATTACAAATAGATGGGAGTGATGGATGTACATAGAGTAAGTTAATGGACAGGAAAGGAAAGTTTTATAGATTTATTTACTTTTCAACAAGGTCTTTAAATGCAGTATCTAAACATCATGAGGTAAGGATTCTGCAGTTGGACTAGACCAGAAAGCTAGTTGTCTCACCACACCACAGAATGAGTTTGCCCCCCCCCCCTTCTTTAGGCCAACTGATACACAGGAAGATCGCCTTCCTTAACCTTTAGGAAAAAGGATGATGATTTAGCTGCTTCTCATCAGCTTTATCACAATGTTTAAGTTATGACAGAACCAGTGGCCAAAAATGAATGGAGCAGCATAGAGTCATACAAATCTATAAACCTACTTTTCATTGCTGCTCCCTCTCCCCCCGTTTTGGCATCAACATTCCTTTAGATTAGCTAATGAAGGATTGCTCAAGAACAAAAGTATTAAAATAAGTCACAGAAACCTACCTTGAAAAGGGCTGTTAGACTGCTGGGCAAGAGTAAGGTGTTCTTCACTAAGAAGGTATACAGGTTGGTGCTGGTTGATTTCCACACTGGTACAAACATTGCTGTCCCCATGCAAGAAAAAGGTGAAAGAGCAGGACAAGTGCTCACTGGGAAAAGAGAAAGAGGGTAAAACAAATACATAGTATTAAGGAGAATTGCTAAAGATTTTAATTTGATTGTTTTGTTAACACCTATTTATCTTCACTGACTGATAAATATTTTTTGGGGGAAAAGAGCTCTTTGTTAAGGATTCAACACTCTTTCCGTCAACAAAGTTGCAAGAGAGTTCACACTAAACATGTTCTTAAACATCCAGAAGGTCATCAGACAAAGGGAAGATCATGTTCTTGATTTCTCTCTTCAGGTAAAAGAAGGGGGGGGGTTTTTTACAAAAAAACAAAACCCAAAAGCCACGTGTTGTCATCTTTGGATGTCAAAGTAGTTAAAAAAAAAAAAAAAAGTACAAGCTCAATCTTAAATGCAAATCCTTTGAAGATCATCTTTTAAAAAGTTGTAAAAACTTTGAATATAAAGTTCTAATGCTGAAATAGAAAATAGGAAACGTTTCCAGTCACTTGACTGAGAGCTAACTAGGAAAAAATGATCATGGTTTTGGAATATTGAATTCAGAATACCTACAAATTCTCTTGCAGCTATTACTGGACAATGCTCTTAATATTTACATATAAGCCCTAAATTTTCTCAACTGAATAACACTTTAGAAACTTCACTTCGAAGTTTCTACACTTTCAACATTTTCAATTTGACTGTGCCTTATGTGGCATGCACCAAAGTCCTTTCAGGAAATTTATTTTTCAGTTTCCTGAACTCTCACTCTACTGATTTACATTTAATTTGTATATTATAAACAAAAAAAGGAAGGTCCTACCAATGAAAAGTATAAATCACAATAAAATTCCTAGTGATAAAAGAAAATGAATTCGAAACAGGTCTCCCAGTTTCTGATGCATCATGGGTCTACCCTGCTCCTTCAAAGCAAGTTGGCAGTGTTAACATGAATGGTCTTTATAGATTAATTTAAGCCACTTAATTCTGTAAAGCTGAGATAAAACATTTAAATGCCTCCTCGATACAACTCAAATAAATTAAGACAATTTATTTAGTGTTAATACAGTGAATTAAAGAGAAAAAAAAATCCATTATAGATCGTCAGCAATGAAACAGAAGTTTTTCTTCAGCCACACAGATCAGACCTCAGAAGCATTTCTCAATTTTTACAGTTTAGTTTTTTTATAACCACACAATGAAATTTTGAAACTAAAACTTATTTCCTTGGATCATTTTTCATCTACATGCAACTACTTGGTCACTATTTAGTAAGATTGATAATAAAAGTGCTGAACTGCGGACACTGTTTTTTGTTTGTTTTGCTTTTAATTATGAAATACACTAATACCTAGCATGTAATTACTCTAGTTCAAAAATGCCTACCTTCTTACAATCATATGAGAGTTAGGTGGGATAAAGCACTCCTTTGAGGTGGGGTGTATGAGATATGCTTACCTGATCACTAGGAAAGAGACAACTCAAGATCCCTGCCAACATGCCACAGGGAGAACATTTTTCCCTGCTCTGGGAAATTAAAGAATCTCTGATATGGTAGATTTAAAACAAAAAACAAAAAAAATTCAGGCAGTCCAACTTGTGAGCGACGGCAGCACCAACTTAACTCAAATGCCTGCAAAAAGTGAAAGTGGGGGGGTGGAGGGTGAGAAAACCTGGGTTTGTGCTGGAAATGGCCCACCTGTTGATCACTTTAGATAAGCTATTACCAGCAGGACAGTGGGGTGGGAGGAGGTATTGTTTCATATTCTCTGTGTGTATATAAAGTCTGCTGCAGTTTCCACGGTAAACATCTGATGAAGTGAGCTGTAGCTCACGAAAGCTCATGCTCAAATAAATTGGTTAGTCTCTAAGGTGCCACAAGTACTCCTTTTCTTTTTGCGAATACAGACTAACACGGCTGTTCCTCTGCAACCAGGACAGTCACTGCTGATGCCAAAAGTGAAAGACAGAACAATCGTATGTTCTGAGAGAGAAATTTTCTCCTGTGCAAATTTAGGGTATCTAAGTCCCATTAAGCTGTTCAAGTCCACATGGAGAAAGGAAGTTAAGGAGACCCTTAAGAATCCACCTTAGAAGCAACTGAATGAGGGTGTAAAGCCTGTCCAAAAGGAAGGTCATACCAAGCGTCTCCTAAGCAAGAAAAAGTAATTCAAACTGGTGCTTTATTGAAAATCCAAATGGAAAACTATTTTCACTTCATTATACATGAATTACAATATTCTAAAGATGGCCTGATGAACCTCATTTAACAACTCCAAGGGTTCTGCAGCTCAGACCTTGCTAAGAGAAAGAAAGCTGAGTAACTCCTGCAACTCTCTCCAAGAGAGAAATTACATGTCACTAAGTCAGTGTGGCAATGCCTGCACAAGAGCCAGGTGATCAGAATACCTGAACTGGCAAGCCCAAGGAGGAAGTCTGGGCACAGTGTGCATCCTCTCCTCACCTCATGAGGTACTTTCACCTGTTAGCCTGGAGAGAGGGAATAAAAAGGAAGTTATGTCTTCTAGTTGAGAAGGCAAGCATTGAAGCACAGACACTTGGAATCTCGCCATGGGAAATAGGAAGATGTCTGGGCAGCCCTACTTGAACAGTGTTTCCACTATGCATTGTTGCAGAAAACACTCTTCTTCACCTCTTCCTTTATTAATTGTCATTTTCCAAAGTTTCTCCCTTGGAAGGTAGATAGTAGAACAGGAGACCCAGGCAAGATTCTTTCAGAAACTGAAAGACTCCTGAATCCCATCCCAGAGAGATTCAAATAGCTCCTACACTGGCTAGCTTTTGATGACCAGAAAGAAGGCTGCTAGTGTTGAACATATGGTTTGGAGTACCAACATATTTACATACAACCTCACCTCCTTGAGATGCCATAGATTGTAGATTCATAAGCCTCTCAAGTGGGCTCCAAAACACAAGACAGATGCATTCCACTTGTGCCATCCTGGTGGGCATGGACTGAAGAAAAGAAACTTGCCACAAAACACTGAGGAGAGTCCACCACAACAAAAACCTCCCAAAAAGAGAAGTTAGAGTCGTATCAACATTTCAGACTTTGGATTTAAGAAAATACTGAGCAGTCAGCGGACTTTGAATGGGACATATTCAGAATCTGAGAAGTGCAAACAGTCAAAGACCAAAACCCAGAAGCACATTTGAACTAACACCGTCAACCACTAAGTGACTAATTAGCACAACTACTTAAAGCAATAAAGCTCTGACCAATGTGCTCCTACAGAAGAAATACAATGCTATTCTGGAATCAGTTATCACACGCATCCCAGTAAAGACAAGATTTGAGTTGATAAAAAAGAGCTAGACATCTTCATGATGAACTGCAGCCCTGTGAAGCAAGGATTCATGTGATTAGCAGACACCACTAACTCAGGATACTGGAATCTGATCAACTAAATTCTCAGGTACAGGTTACATTTAAAAGAAAAGTCAGATGCCATAATGAAAGACACTTAGGGTCTCTTCACTTGGATAAAAAGGTGTATTTTTAAAATGTATTGGCTAACACACTTTAAAATCCTAGTGTAGACAGTGCAAGTTGTATTTTAACCCATGATAGCAGGTCATTGTGAATCCCCGCCAACCTGGAGAAAGTGGGGGCGGGGGCTGTTAAAGTGTGTTAGCTAATATGTTTTAACAATACACACCTTTTATCCAAGTGTGGAGAGGCATGTCATAAACCAGAAGAAAGGAAAGGGGGGCCAAACAAGAAAGATTGCATTTATGCTCTGATATGTCATTTCACAACAGCTCTTCAAGCAGGAAGAGAAGGAAAAAAAGGGGAGAAGCCCTGGGTGACATCCCTTACATAGACTTACTGCTGAGAGCAGCAGGCATATTATCTAAGGAAAGGAGAAAGTTTGAAGTTGTTGCTACAAGTAACTGCACATGGCACAGCTGAAGACTAGACTGGACAAGCCTTGTTTTTACGTCACCCATACCGGAAGGGTGAGGAAAAAGTGGAAAATTTCCAGTAGGATGCCCAACATTACTACAGTGTTACTGCAACAATGCAAGACTGAAAGGGGGAGGGGAGGAAAGAGAGGGGAGCTAGTTTAAACAGCTACCGAGCACCTTCAATGTGCCACACTCTTGAAAGGAGAACACCACAAAGTAACGCACTTCTGCAACTGAATATTGCACAAAACTTTGTCACGTTTCATTTAACGGAATACTGTATCATGTATTTAGTGGGGGGAAAGGGGACACAATTTTGTAAATGCAGTTGTCCTGCAATTCTGAAGCATTACTAAGGGAGCTGAATGCCAGGCTGAGAAGTACACATCTTTTAGAGACAAAGATTAGCTTATTTAAAAATGCACTTTTATCTTTAATTGCAAAACTAAGAATTTTATAAAGCTAAATATACTAGAAAGCTTCTCACCATCTGATTAGCCAGTCTATCACGTTGAAGTCTTCAGAGTCACAACCAGAGAACAATTGCTTACCCTTAGGCTGGGCAGCCTGAAGGGCCCAATGATTAGTCAAAGGCCTCAGGGGCTGAAGCAGGCATTTTGGCTTCCTCCATCCATGAGATGCTGTTTGAGGCCCAACCAGGTTATAATAAATAAATAAATAAATAATAGGCTGGAGGGAAAGACAATTACTGTTTACAATTTATCAAGAAATTTGATGACTTTTCTAAGATGAAGCTAAGGTTTGTATTTTCTCTTCTAATGTTCCAAAAAGAATAATTTTAAAGTAAAAACAAATGAAAGTGCAAGCTACAATAATAATTTTCTTCACATATTTATGATTTTAGAAAGATATATGAATCTCTGCATGTTTTGAGCAAAAATTCTAGTGCATACAGTTACACAGAGGCTAGAGTTACAGAATTTTAGCCGATTTGAATGAAGTGGGTTAAGTTTATATTTCTTTTTTACAGAAAAATAAGCCTTTACTTTTGCTCATATCAAAATGTGAACCATTTCTTATGTCAATTATTGGGTTAATTCTACTGAAGTTCTCATCACCAAGCTTGGATAGTATTAGGGTCAGTCCTGAACTCCGTAGACAAATATGACGGACTAATCTGAGCCTCATTTGAGTAGGAGAAGGCATTGCATTGATCACGGACTAAGATAGCAGCTTAATGTTCAACCTTACCCAAGGCCCACGATTAACTAAAAATAGCACATAATAAATTTGGTAATTCATTAAAAGAGTAGGTGATCAACACTGAAGTCAACTGAGTGTTTTAAAGTTCTCTATAAAGTATATTTAGAAATATTCTGTTTACATTTTTTTCTGTATTTCTCCTTCCCCGCTACTAATAGGAATTTGTACAAAAACTGGATCTTTGTTTCCCCAAGAATTTTTATGTTCCTAGTGCTTTCCCCTCATCACCTGAAGTCATAATCCTATAAAACAGTGGCATCAACTAGTTACTGTGGAAGTGATTTAGTGTCAAACAAATGATTATGATTTCACTGGGGTGAAGGAGGACAGGAAAAGATGTTTTCATAATATATAAAGGTCCTGTTTTTATAGAAATCTTAGGAAAGACTAAAGGGGGAGGGGGGGGGAAATCTAGAATTTTCATATACGTGATGTTTCTGCATCTCCAATACACCAATTTTGAAGTACCCTCCTTGATAGAAAGGTAATTTGTTCAGCTATTTCTTTACATTTATTAGTTCTTATCCAGTGCTTTATAACTTCAAAGTGCTTCACAAAAAGCAGATGCACTGGAACCTTTAATCCACTCTTCACTAAACTGCCCACTTCAAATCTGCACCACGGGATTGGAGTCTCTCCCAGCACTAATTTAATATCAAGTGCTATAATGAGGTCTTTATGTATAACACACACACCCCGGTATAGCACATTTACCAGTAATCCATGAATATAAAAAAAATACAAGTAAGTCACAGCTGACAAAATAAGCCAACTACATTTTATCATATATCCTTGCTTTTTTTTATTTGAATTGTTTACTCACAAAATTGAGTAATTTGCAACGGGTCTCCCTGTTTAATATGAGGATTAAAGAGGTGAAATTAAGTTTACCAGTAATCTTGTATGGTATGTAATCATCATCCCCATTTTACAGATGCAGGAAGCAAACACGGAAAGATTAAGTCATTTTCTGAGGCTACCTTCAGAAGTCAAGAGGTTCCTGTCTTCCAAGCCCACGCAAATCCCTAGAACATTCTGCCTATTTAGGGGTAGACTCTAGCGGATATGTTAAGGATCTCCCATTAACATGCCTCTGTTTCTGAATGCAATGGAATTTCCAGAGTAATTTGGGAGATACTGGCCAAGACCTAGAGTCCTCAGCCCCAAAAGCTTTGGGGCACTTTGTCTGACAAGCAAAGTCATCATTCGCTGACAACAGCAAGTGACCAACAGTTCCAGAATGGTGTACCATACACTGGCACAAGTGTCTCCAAATAGCTACTATTAAAATGGTCTACAAGTCAGCTGCTTTTTAAATACACCAAGGAAGTTCTTTAAATAAAATAAAAAGATCAATTAGGCTTGGGTGAGATTCTATTTAAATAGCCATCTCTATGGGGGATGGAGAGAACATCCAAACACTCCTACAATAGGAGAGATTAGGATGGGGGGGGAAGAGAATGAGGAAAAACATACTCATTACATTTTTTCCTAATACAAACAACCCAAAACATACAGAAAGTACATTATCAGGGTTTCTAATTGACAGGAAGAGATTACATTAATCTGTAACATAAGCATCAGAGAATAAATCTATAGGAATTATACACCTGGCCACACGCTCAACATCATATTATCCCCTCAATTTTCTTCTTGTCAGCAAAACCACAGAAGGTTTGTTGAGCTAACAGAAGAGGAGCAGCTTCCTCAAGACCACCTGCTTACCTATTCCTCCCTAGAGGAGCATTTGCGGAGAAGGTCATATGGCTACAAACCTGACCCAAGAGGAGCCATGAATAGGTGCATTCATACCCTGCTGGACTGATGAGGATTAGTAGCAGGGCAACGACCCCTTTGAACAGCAGCTTTCTCTGTGGCCACCCACATCTGTACGGCCCTGGGAGCACATTTTAACATCTAACTTGGCAGCTCCACTCCATTTCTACTCCATAACAGCCTGGCAGCAAGAAATTCCATGGCCTTAATTTGGGGTGGGAAGATGCAGGAATTTACCATTTTTTAATTTTCATAAGAGCAGTTATTATATGACTATGAAGTTGGGTTGTATGCATCAGAAGCTTACTGGATTTGTACTGTTTTTTCTTTTGCCAATTAAAAATGGTCAGCAATCGTTTAGATTTGTTTGAGGTTTTTTTAAGTCTGGGTTAGCAATCCTGAAATATGGTTAAATTTTTTATTTATTTTAAAAGCTAATGCACCACCTAGTTCTCTAGGAAGAAAACACCAAGTATGAATAACCTACAATACTGCAGTACCACTTACCATGCTAATTCAATCTATTATCAATCAATTCACAATCATGCCTTTTCTTGCCCTCTGCTAGCAGTTTCTCTATCACATCAAGCTTAATCATAGAATCATAGAATATCAGGGTTGGAAGGGACCTCAGGAGGTCATCTAGTCCAACCCCCTGCTCAAAGCAGGACCAATCCCCAACTAAATCATCCCAGCCAGGGCCTTGTCAAGCCTGACCTTAAAAACTTCTAAGGAAGGAGATTCTACCACCTCCCTAGGTAAGTGCATTCCAGTGTTTCACCACCCTCCTAGTGAAAAAGTTTTTCCTAATATCCAATCTAAACCTCCCCCACTGCAACTTGAGACCATTACTCCTTGTCCTGTCCTCTTCTACCACTGAGAATAGTCTAGAACCATCCTCTCTGGAACCACCTCTCAGGTAGTTGAAAGCAGCTATCAAATCCCCCCTCATTCTTCTCTTCTGCAGACTAAACAATCCCAGCTCCCTCAGCCTCTCCTCATAAGTCATGTGTTCCAGTCCCCTAATCATTTTTGTTGCCCTTCGCTGGACTCTCTCCAATTTATCCACATCCTTCTTGAAGTGTGGGGCCCAAAACTGGACACAGTACTCCAGATGAGGCCTCACCAATGTCAAATAGAGGGGAACGATCACGTCCCTCGATCTGCTCGCTATGCCCCTACTTATACATCCCAAAATGCCATTGGCCTTCTTGGCAACAAGGGCACACTGCTGACTCATATCCAGCTTCTCGTCCACTGTCACCCCTAGGTCCTTTTCCGCAGAACTGCTGCCTAGCCATTCGGTCCCTAGTCTGTAGCTGTGCATTGGGTTCTTCCGTCCTAAGTGCAGGACCCTGCACTTATCCTTATTGAACCTCATCAGATTTCTTTTGGCCCAATCCTCCAATTTGTCTAGGTCCCTCTGTATCCTATCCCTGCCCTCCAGTGGATCTACCACTCCTCCCAGTTTAGTATCATCCGCAAATCCGCTTCATATGATTTCTACCGCAAGGCCTGCTGTCCAGAAGGACGCAGTGACTATTAATAATCAGTAAGCTTTTAAAACAGCTATTCTTTAATGAAATAACTAACTTGTGAATATGCATGTTTTGTGTTTCACATTCATGTGCAAACAGACTGGGAAATATAGTTGCTACTCTGTGTACTGACAGGGCTCCCTATTTCTATGGCGGTAAATGTAGAACAGTAGAGAGCTGATTTTGATATAAAAGCAAACAGTTAATAGCAAAGTAAAAGCAACTTCTTGTATGGTTCAAGCACATTATCATCATGTAGGATTGATAAAAGCTCCCTAAACAATTTCCACCAAAGTAAGGGGATGGGGGGTGGTGCTGTTTTGTTTTTCTGGGGGAACAGGGGGAGATAGAATAAGCCTTAAAATATGAGAAATGGCTATTGAGGTGCATGTGATTTAATAACCCCAGAAGACACGGGTAATTTGTTAAAACGATCAGGGATTTAGAACAAGTTTCTGAACCTACTTTTTCAACTTAATTCCTGTTTTGAGACTTTAGTTAAATCCACCTGAAGATACTGTATTTTTGTTGTGTCCAAATGACTTTTTAAAATGTGGTATGCCTTCTCATAAGTAAATACTATATTTTTAAATGTGAGATGCAAATATACCCAAATACGTGTGATTATAACCAATACTTAAAAACAGTAGTTTCATGGTCATGTATCTCAAAACCCAAAAAACAATTTGAGCCTTCTTTAATTATTCAGAATATAAATCTCAATTATCTCTTGATGTTCTAAATTACAGCTTTCAAATGAGGAATTTACTTTTGCTATACAAAATAAAATAGCCTGGATAGGAACACAGGAAGACATAATCAAACACTGTTCTATCTGAGGATAAACATACCAACCTTCATTAAGTGCTCTGGCCTATTCTGGAACAAGTAAATACATTTAGTAAGGCAAGAACTATGTTCAAATAAGAAAATTCAGTATATCCACCTTTTGACACACTGGAAGTTAAGGTAATTAATATCCATTATATGTTTATTGTATAATATTGTTTGGACATAAAACAGAAAGACTAAAACATGAACTCGTTGAAGCAAACTAAAATCCAGAGTCATCTCATTTTTAGATTTTTCAAGTGAAGTCACAACTATTTTAACTTCTGTTAACTCAGACAAGGAAAAACTGCTTTCTTATGTCAAGTGCTAAATTTGTCTGCTAGCGGTCTCTGTAGCAACCCAATATTCCAAAGAGACATTCATGTGATCAATGCCCTCAGCTCCTGCTGTTTATCCTGCACTGTCCTACTTACAGCAGTTCTCAACTCCAGCTGTCTACAGTAAAAGGAAAAACATCACCTGCTCTCCTGCCAGTACACAATGCCAGTACAGCCTCAGAGTTGCTGTAAAATTTGTTGACATTGTTTGATTAGAAGATAAACATTGTGAGAGGATTTGCATAGTAAGAAAAGAGAAATTATTTTTGATACAGGGCATATTCTAAGAGTATAGAAATAAGTGAGTAATTTGGTTTCAAAACTCCAAATATTGAAGCACTAAAGAGATAGCTAAATCCAATCCTCTGGGTATGTGCGTGTAGTCCTAACTCCCTCCGTTAGGATGTGGAAGGGAAGAAGAGTTAGTCCTTTGATCCCCCTGGCACTGAGATGAACTCATCCACCTATAGCCCCAACAGTATCATTCAGAGGGACCTTTCTGAAGAGGGCTGCTATCTTGGAGCTATTCCATATCTGCCAGAAATGGTGGTGGTAGACAGAAACAAGGTATGCAGCCAGGAATGTGTGTTCAAGACCCAAACAAAGACACTCCCTCCTTACTTTAAGAAAGGTAGTCAAGACGAACCATTTCATTGCAAAAACCATTTCCCTCTAGGGTAACTGCTATTACACTGCAAATGTAACTTCTCAGCTAGGCAGCCAGCCAAAACACAACATAGCATAATGGGGCTCACCATGGCTGTAGGTGTGCGAACATACCCACAAACAATGATATCCCTTAGGTTGGTACATCTGCCCTCTTCTTTTGAGCAAGAACAGGGTGATGAAGTAAGCTGTTAGTTTCAGAAAGCTATGACATGAACACCTTCAAATCAAGATGTAGCCTAATTTTAAGCCTACAAGCCTTCATAATGTTTACATCTAGAATACTTTTTTCAAAGACTACTTATGGTTGTACAATTATGAACTTCTCTATTCTTTAGCTTACATGATGTCAAACAATATTTTTGTAAAACGTGTACTTTAGTAATATCCAGTTTCCTGCATTCAGACAGTAAGATTTAAACAGGATTACCTGTTGATCTTGTGCAGCTAATTTATATCCTACTGTTAATTTACACACACACAGACAGTTTTTTTAAGCTTGCAGTCTGTTTTCATTTTCCTATGCCTTACAACTGAGCTGCATGTAGGTAGTCTCATTTTAATCAGAACTGCTCAGTCAAAAAAAAAAATGCAACATTTAATGATGTTGCAGTTTGTGCTGTAAAATTCAGCAAATTGTACCAAGACCCATATCATTATACATCAGTACTTGTTTTTAACTTTTATTTAATAAGCCAAGTTAGTCCTCAATGAAGAATCATCCCTGGGGTAACATTTAACTAACAATTACTCCAATCTGATTTATTCTATGATTATGTTAAGTACCATACAATAATTATTAACAAAGGCAGACCCAATAAAATGACAAGTTTCAGAGCATTCCAACCAGAGGGAAGTAGCAGTTGTGGATTTGGAATATTTAACTCTCTTTTTCCTTCAAGTCTTTCATAAGGACACAGGAACTTTTACATTTATAAAATATACATATGGCTACTTGGTTTTCTGGTGGAGAAAAATAGGGAGGCAATGTACCCTAATAGCACAGAGATTCGCACTTGTACCTTTGGCAAGACTAAAGTGATTAAACTACACACATGTGACACCCAGAGGAAAGTTGGCTCACCTCAGTGTGTGTTTGGGGGTTTTCTTGGGAGAATGTAAAGCCTATTGTCTTAAGGCTATGTCAACAGGAGGAGATTTGAAGGACACAAAAGTAAAGGTAAGGATATTTAAAAGGCTAATCATTTTATGTGCTTTCAGTGGCAAGACTTTTAATGAATTATTAACTTACATAATAAAAACTATTCAATGATAGCCTTTCAAAAGGCTTATTTATTTTAGATGTCAGGTCATAACACTTAATTTGACAGAGAGAGTATAAGCCATGCAACTGTTATTTCCTTTACCACCTACTCATTTACAACCATAGCATCATCAGCATAGGACCTTAAGGGATATATTATGAAAAGATCAATCCTTATTTGGTGTTAGTTTAAACTGATTTTGCTACAGTTACACTCTGGGAACATGTACATCAGGACGCAAGCATGAAAAAGAGGAGTGTAACAGTGTACAAAACTTAAGAATTTGCTGAGTCAACACAAGAACCACCCCATCTATTTAAAGGGTGTGCAGCAGATCTTCGGGGGGGGGGAGGGAATCAGTGAAAAGATGAGCTTGGTTCCTTGTCAGTCAGTCTACTATGACTGCCAGACCTACATGAGAATACAGTTACAGAGTCTAGAGGTCTTCACTGAATACCGCTGACATTTAAATCTAAAAACTGTCAGCAAAAGCAACCAAGCTAATCCTAAACTGCCATTACAGTACACAGAAAAATCTGTCACCTAAACTAGGCCCCAAAACACATAGGGCTTTACAGATCATATGCAACAACCTGAATTGAATTTGGAAACTACTGGTAGCAAATGTATTCTATGGAGTAGTCAGAAATATAAAGGGAAGGGTAAACACCTTTAAAATCCCTCCTGGCCAGAGAAAAACCCTTTCACCTGTAAAGGGTTAAGAAACTAGGATAACCTCGCTGGCACCTGACCAAAATGACCAATGAGAAGACAAGATACTTTCAAAGCTGGGGGGGAACAAAGGTTTTTTCTCTGTCTGTATGATGTTCTCTCTGTCTGTGTGTTGCTTTTGCTGGGAACAGAAAAGGAACGGAGTCTTAGAACTTAGTAAGTAATCTAGCTAGATATGCATTAGATTCTGTTTTGTTTAAGTGACTGATAAAATAAGCTGTGCTGAATGGAATGTATATTCCTGTTTTTGTATCTTTTTGTAAACTTAAGGTTTTGCCTAGAGGGATTCTTTCTGTTTTGAATCTGATGACCCTGTAAGGTATTTACCATCCTGATTTTACAGTGGTGATTCTTTTATTTTTTCTTCAATTACAATTCTTCTTTCAAGAACCTGATTACTTTTTCATTGTTCTTAAGATTCAAGGGTTTTGGGTTTGTGTTCACTTATGCAAACTGGTGAGGATTTTTATCAAGCCTTCCCCAAGAAAGGGGGTATAGGGTTTCGGGAGGATTTTTTGGGGGGAAAGACGTTTCCAAGCGGGCTCTTTTCCTGTTATATATTTGTTAGACGCTTGGTGGTGGCAGCAATGAAGTCCAAGGGCAAAAGGTAAAATATAGTTTGTACCTTGGGGCAGTTTTAACCTAAGCTGGTAAAAATAAGCTTAGGGGGTTTCATGCAGGTCCCCACATCTGTACCCTAGAGTTCAGAGTGGGGAAGGAACCTTGACAGGAGCACAGACGTTCAATTCAAGAAGCACCACAGACCACCAATTCAAGAAGTTAGGCAGGCAGCTAAATCCCAAACTGAGGTTTCTGAATGATCTTCAAAAAGGTTTCCCCATGTAAATCATGGAGCAGTAGGCCCATCGGGAGGTCAACAGTACGGTAACTGGCAAGGTCCGGATCAGAGGCACAGTCACAAACTGCCTAGCCAGGTACACGGGGGGCGGTGGAGGCGGTAATATCTAGCAACCAGTCATGAAAAGGTACAGAGAAGTACTGCTACACCCATCAGTAGAAGTGCTTTAAATCACAATAGTTCTGTGAATGTGGCATGCACCACATATAAATCATCCCTGTGCACGAGTAGCACTACTCGGTCATAAGTGGTCAGTCTGAATCTAGAGATCAGATAAGGAAAAAAAAAAGATACTGGAAGAAGCTGGACACAAATTTTCCTGAAAACTATTCCATTCTTCTCACATCAAAAAGTTACTGTGTCAGGTAGCTTTCAGATTATCAGGTAGACTACCTACATTTGCCTATTGTTATCAAGGCTACATAACAATTGCTTCTTCTCCTCACACCTCTCAAAGAAATAGTACTTGATCCAGCAGAAAAAACAGTAATGACTCCTATGATATTAGAGCTTAGTCTGCGGGTTTCCACCCACACAGCTTTTTTAAAAGAAGATTCTAGACCTTAAAATACACTTCTCCTTATTAATCTAACCAAGACTTTTTAAAACTAGCCACATGTTATAACAGTGAAGTTGTATACTACATCCCATTTCACAGTAGTAAGGCATTTACTAGATATCAACATTATCAAGCAAAGAAGTTTAACAGAAATTGGTTAGTCAAAACTTTAGCCATTTCACTGCTGTTATACAGGTGCTTCCATTAGTTTTTCCACTGATACATAAAGTTAGTGATCATTACATCACTTTGACAACTTTTACTGGATTATGGTCAGAGGTGCAATAGCATAACTGAAGACAGATTCAAATGGCCCTTGGAATTACCATTCCTCATACCATAACTGGCCGTGCCCATAGCTCAACAAGACAACACTGACCTAACTGCTTAAAAATACACTCTTTACCAATGTTCTACAGATCCTATTGCCAGCAAACAGGAGAAAGGAAGAGGGCAAGGATGCCTCAGAGCGAGCAGAAGTTTAGGCTGAATAGTACGGAACAGAAGAGGAAAGGATGCCTACAGCTGACGGACAAATTCAAAAATTTTGAGTAGAGCACATCAGCACAGAGGAAGTAACAAACAGGCATCAGAAAAGCTTAAAATTATGAATGGAGAAAGAAGCCTACTTTCTAACCTTGTTTTGCTATTGACTGCTAGGTAACATTGACAGGGTGAAGACATTGTTTGAACCATGCTGAAAAACTGCTCCAGCCAAGACCAAAATTAGGCTGTCTTTTTTCTGTCCTCATCTATGAAATTCTGTGCATCCTTCTAGTAGAACACCTTCCCACACACACTGCTCTCTCTGGCAAAGGAGTGCTGGAAGTGGCGTCCCCTTCAAATGCCTCAGGCTAGAGAGCTATGCGTGGCTTATCCTTTTCCCAGGTACGGTCTTTAAAATGCTCCCCAGACCCAGAAGCTACTTGCCCAGAGAAAAAGGTATCAGTGTTGTCCTTAACTCTGAAACAGGCCAGTTACATTATCTGTGTACCTCACCACCCCTTTTTTCTATTCCTTTCTGGAAGTCTCTGCTTCACCTTTATCTACTCTCGTCCTGATTGCCCAGAAATCCATTCATGGTGGGGGAAAGAAAAGCAGTACAGGAGAGATCTGCTGCTGCTTTTGAGAGGGCAGGCAAACATCAAGACATTGTCTTCTTCTCTTTTGAGAATCAAACCGGATACCCAGTATGCAAGAACAGCAACACAGGCAGATTCTCGTATCAGGAAATTTCAACAAATGTGCAGAAGTGGGGCCCAGGAAGACACAGGACCCATGGTCCCACACCAACTTATACCACAGAGCATGCACAGAAAGTATGAGACCATGCCAATGAACCATTTCCTTCTCAGTATGCAGTTAAAAGTCACTACCCTAAGCAGTAAATTAAGCAGTGAAACAAAATTGAGAGATAAGATAGCCTACCTTTTATTTATAGGTTTTTCATCTTTCTCATAAGGCTTCACAAACCACTTCCCAATGCGCACAAAATTCCGGTTCATTAGACACCTCTCCAGCAGGTTGTGAACTGCTTTGAAAAGCAGAGTCCGACATTCGTAAGACAGTCCATTCTCCCATATGCCATCTTCCTCTTCTACAATGCAAAGGAAAACCTTTATGGTGATGTTTTAATTTTTATGTCTATTAACCTTTTGTTCTTGAAATATGTCAACGCCAGGGTTCATTTAAGTTCATTTACAGCATAAATGATATCATTCATTCCACTATGAATTTCTCGAATGTCACAGAATGCGGTTTAAAGGGGGAGGGGGGGAGACGACACACCAACCACTTACAGTTAATCCAAGAAGCATGAGGCCTAAAAGTAGTTGACAACTGATCTATTAAGTAACATTCACTGTATATTTTATTAGCATAGCCAATATAAATTATCTAGAGAAACAATATTAATCTTGTTGTTTTTTCCAGAGTAAACAAATTTAAAAGATATTCAGATACATAAGAGAAATACTTAACACTGCTACAGCACAAATTGTAACACTGGCTTGCACGTTGGCTCAGAGTTTGGCTAGCATGCGCTGCTTACCTCAACAACGAACAGGCAGTTGAAAATTATGCTTATAATAAAATAAATGATAAAATAATAAATAGCCTTAATGTTTATCACCATGTTGTCTAATAATCACACTATAAAATTAAGAGCTGCAAAGAAAAACATACTTTGGAAAACACAGCCTATCACTATTACCTGCCTTCTCCTTCTTTAACAGCAAACCTTCAAGTCTAGTCTCATAGCACAGCAAAGAAAAGAAAAGTATTTACCATCAGACAGTCAATCTTCCTATCCACAAAAAAGCAAGATATTTACTGGACAAATTCTGCTGTCAGACAAGTGCTTGGAAGCTGTAAGCGTCCAAACAATATCTAGTTACAGAGTAGCAGCTGCGTTAATCTGTAACCGTAAAAAGAAAAGGGGTACTTGTGGCACCTTCGAGACTAACCAATTTATTTGAGCATAAGCTTTCGTGAGCTACAGCTCACTTCATCGGATGCATCCGATGAAGTGAGCTGTAGCTCACGAGAGCTTATGCTCAAATAAATTGGTTAGTCTCGAAGGTGCCACAAGTACTTCTTTTCAAATATCTGATAATATAACTGTTCAATGTTCAACTCTTCAAAATCTTATATAACCCCCTGCTTATCTTAATAATTTGGTCTCCAATAAATTCATATTTGTTCTTCAAAAACAGAGAAAAAAAAAACCCACCTTTCTTTACAGACAAATCAAAAGGCAAGGATCACTACCAAAAGACTCATTTAAAATTCTAGTCTGGTCATTGTCCATTCTGGTCCAGAATCAGTGCATGAAAATACTAACTAACTGACCCTAGAAGCTTTTGCATTGGGCTGAAGTTTCTAAAACCAGCTGGCCACAGGATACAGAGCCATAATCATCACAATACATATATTACAAGCATTTTCAGGTGGCCCTTACTGTCTCGGCACATGGATGAGATAAAGAGAAAAAAAAATATTTCCCAGGTAAAGGTAGCAAAAATACATCATAACCTCCAGCAGCATGATAATAATAGAGAAGAGACAGGGCATCTAGATTTCTTTTTTTCCTCCCCCGTTCACAACCTTTAGAGAGTCCAGACAAGAGGACTAGCATAGGCAAGGACAAGGAAATAAATTTGGCTGTGCTTTCACAACATAGCTAGGCTTGGGTTTAGATTAGGTAATTCCCAATTAGAAGGTTAACAAGCGAGAACAGTCTGTCCAGCCATCCCTTTTGCTTGCCACCCTTCAGTTAGCTTACCAATGAAAATGTACCTTGAATGATGGTCAACAGAGGTCTGCCATGCAGCTGGGCCCCTCGGTGTTTTGTTTTTGTTTTAAAGACAGGGATCAGCTCCTTCAGTTTCATCTTGGAGCCTATTAACAACCACTTCTGAGTGCATAGAAAAATGCACTCAGAAAGGCAGGAGTATTCGCTGAAATCTGAGTCCCCTTCACAAAATTAGTCCCAGAGACAGCATGTGGAGAAGCTACAGAGGTGGCAAAACAACAGGTGTCTATGGCCAACATCTGTGTTTGAGTGTAAGGGCACAATGTTTTAGCCCCAGAGGAAAGGAATGGAATTTCTGGACACGGTTTCTATCAGAGAGTCCTGAAACAATTACAAATCCAATCAGATCTACATATGGCAAGTAAATGAAGGCATCTTGCCATCTCAAAATGCTTACCACTTTTTCTTTATCAGGTATGAGTTTAAGGTAGCTACATTTAATCCAGATCCTGTTCTCTGCCAAAATACTGGAAGAGTAAAGAACTCTCTCCCCAACTGCCCCCATAACTGATAAAGATGAGCATCATAAACACACTGATGACACTGAAGCAAGTTCTCACACACCAATTAGGAAAAGAAGTGACAAGGGGGACAGAGAGCCCTCTGAGAAGATAAAGTTACCTATCACCCTGTTCTGAGATCCCTCCAACTGAAATAAGTAGAGCTACTTTAAAATATTTCCTCAGTCATACCATGATAAAAGCATCTCAGGGTCAACAGTACCAAAGGCTCCTGAAAGATCTAGTAATATTCCCTACCAACGAACTTTGTTAGATCAGCGTTAAGGTTACCTAATCTTGCCATGTGCCATTACAGAATTGGAGGGAAGCTAAGCATAAACCTCTGAAACCCAGGAAAGAGAATTAAGGTAATGTTGCCTTAACTCAGTCCTGTTTGAGCAACAAGTCCCTGTGAGAGCTCTCAGGACTGTACCCTCCCCAAGCACGCGGAAGACAGCACAGAGGGTGAAGAGTTGTGAGGGGAAAACCACGTGGACCTTGTCGTGAATAGAATAAAGTCCAAATTTAGGTCAGGCTTAGTGAACACAAGCTAGCTAAGGCTAAACTATGCTCAATCACTTGATCTACTGAGAACAAACCCATGACTTGCCACATAAACATCTACTAGTCTCTATCCTTCAGATTTCCTCTGCCTTCAGTTAGCTCTGACACACTTGTGGCACACAGTGATGTATGTGGCAGCAAACAGTTAGCACTCCCACAGCAACAGGGAAGACCATGTGGCAGAGAGGGTGCACAGCAACCAGTGAATGAGCACAGATGTGAAGTTCTGGTGTGCACCGAGAATATGCAAGAGCGTGAACAGGATGAGGCAATTTTCTGTTCCCTTATCTTCTTGACATACCTGGTCTGCATTTGTACACCTACCACAGTGGAGTCCTGGTCCATCACTAGTGCTCCTAGATGCTATGGTAATAAATAAATAAATAAATCAGTCTCTGGAGATGATAGTGGTAGCCATGAAAGTACAGAGGTTTAAAACAAACACACACCCACACCTTTCAGACATTCTTAGATTTTTAGAACCAATAGGGCCATTGTGATCATCTATGCAAACCTCCTGCATAACAATTCGGGGTGGGGGAGAAGAATCCCCAATTCCAGCTCCACTTAAACGTCTCCTCAGATGGCACCATGAGCTCTGGCAACTTGCCGCAATGACTTTCTGGATCAATGCAGCTCGACCTAACACAGTTAGGTTCAGTGAACATATAAGAAGAGGAATGACTAGAGCATTGTGTTGGACACTACACAGCACACCACTAGAAGTAGTGGATTTTGTTAGGGATAGATCAGGTTTGTTTCGTTTCTTCCCCCACTCTCCCACAAATGTCTGTTGAGAGCTCCAGGGAGCCGTTATATTTATGGTTGTGGGAGACTGTTTGAGAGACATTACTTTAACTCTGCATTTCCTAGTCTTCAGAGGTTTAAGTTTATTAGTAGCTGCTATTTAAAGAATTTCAAAACACAGATATTTGCTTTAAAAGCCAACTATAAAATACTGTAATCCACTAAAGAAACCAGGGTGGATAAAAATCAATGATTTAAAAAAAATTTTTTTTTTTAATTTAAATCGGATTTTTTTGATAAAATGCATCCAGCAATCATCCCTCCATAATGCCAACTATAAACAAACTTCAGCGCTTAGGGTGAACCATTCAAGAAATATATGTTTGCTGATGATGTTTTAGAGAAAGTCAAACCAGTGAACTGGTGGAAGTCACTTAAACACTTGGATTCAGAGACTGTTGAAGTGATAATTTCACTTTTAACAGCAATAGCTTCTTCTGCCGGTACAGAAAGAATATTTTCTTCCTTTGGACTAATTAATTCCAAATTGAGAAATTATTTGGGACCTGAAAAAGCAGGAAAGCTTGTTCTTCTTTTCCAGATTATGAACAAACAGGAAAATGAAGGTGAAGACGACTGAGTTAGCTGCAGAAGCCAATATTTTAAGTTTCTCATGTTGACCTAGCTGACACAGTCGATTTAATTTGTTTTTTAAATATTTCCTTAAAATTGTTTTTAACTAAAATAGTTAAACAAAAACAAACCTGATTTTAAAAAAGATTGAATGTTTAACTAAATTCAAAAATTCATATGCTTGTTTGGTTAAAATATTATATGTTTGATGATGAAGAAAAAAATCCAGAATACATAACGTTGTTGTTTTAGTTAAATAAAACAATTTACATGTCTGTCTGGTGATGTTCTCCTCCTAACACAGCATGGCAAGAAAATCCTCCAAATATTAATGATTAACCTGTTGAACTGGAGATATTTATGAAGTCATTGGGCGGTGAACTATCTGCTTCAATTACCTTTGGTTAATGAAATAACCAAACAATCATTCATTAATATAGCTGTAAAACTAATCTTAAAGTGATTTATTTTGAAAACTTTTCAGATTGTATATAGTGTGTACCTTCTAAAAATGAAACCTATATCTATCTCTGAGTTGTGAAGAATATGTATTAAGGTTATACCAACCAACAAGAATGCACTTTTATGTAGAAATCCATGATTAAATCAAATCTTCCTGACTATTGATTTAAATCAAATTGATTTAAATCAAATCCACCCCGAAAGAAACAACAGTTTACAAGTATTGGTCTGGAATAAGGGTACTGCAGTTGTTGCTCTTTACAAGTTTAACAACCACCATGTGTTATGAAAATGTTTGAGCTAAGGAGATACTTGTTTTTCTGTGTTCAGAAATATCCAAATACATTCAGGAACGAGCATCTTACCATACATGCAGCTTTGCAGTTCACCACAGTCTGATCAAACCGTGGCAAACACAGGCAACGTAACAGAACAAAACATTAACCACAAAGCTTAATGGTATTGGACTTTAACTGCACAATAAACTCTGCACCATTTCAAAGGTTAAATGGCTGATTTCTATATAGCTCTTTAAGTGATCTCAAATTTACAATAAAATCTCGTGCATCAATTACTTTTTTTAAATGGTGCTTCTAAGAACAGGTATTTCCAGTCTTTATGCCCAGCTTTGTTTTGGGGTAGTAGTCTACAGACAGGGAAAGGAAAGATACAGAAATGAATCTTTGCACCTATTGCAATAATTCAGGGTCTGCATTTCAAATGGTCAAAAGCATGCTCTTGAGGAAGGGAGTTTTTTTCCCCCCCAACCACTTCATTTTCCTACAAATGACCACTGTCTCTTATTTTCCTCCAAAACCACTAGAAAATGTTAGTCTATCAACCATTGTTATGGGCTTAAAACTACAAATGTATCCATAAGAGTGTATCAATATCACAATTTAGCATGCGTCAATATCAGAATTTAGCATGCTATCAGGATTATACAAGTATTCATAACTAATCTAGTCTGCACCAACTCATTCTCGATGAAAACTTTGTTCCTTAAGGGTTGTGCCTAAAGAACAGATATCCACTAAGATCCAGTCTCAAATGAATTCTGGTATATACTAAAATCATAAAAAGAATACAGTTATGAACGTTTATAGCAAGTTTATTTGTAACAACACTAGTCAAATTCTAACATACAATCATTTCAATAGCAAATTTAGACAGCTTACGTGTGACCAGACAGCCATACTCTGCTGGGAGAGCATCTAGTTTCACCTACCACATTAAAAAATGAAGATTAAAGACCTTCATTACAACAGACTGCATGTTACAGGCACTCTGAATCAGACCAGGATCTATTTTAAGTATTCTTTCCCTTTATCTCAAATCTTTGGCTCCAGAGAACCATTCTGCATAAAGTGGTTACTTTATTATTACTGAATAGCATGTGCAATCTTAAACAATGTTAATTAAGTATTTGTGTTATGAAAAGGTAACCCGCACCCCCAGCTCAGTCTGATATTGATTGTTGTTCAATTAATGAAAATAAGTCTCCTTGGCAGGAACAAGCCTAAAAGATAGATGTGTGTGAATTATCCCTATGTTTGAATATGGTATATGTTAGTAACCTAGATTTTGAATTTCAGAACGGAATGCCTGTAGGATACATACAAGCATTGATTATGACATGCAAGAACGAATACACTTTTAGGCCAATTCAAAATACCAATATCCAAAAGTTTCTATTCTTAAATAAGTGGATTCTAAATTGTTCCACAAGTGTTCAATTTCCCAGATATCCAAATGCAAGTCATCTTTAAAAGGCCTGGGATAAGTTTAATATAAAATCTTTCTAAATAAAAGGCATTGTACAAAATTTGGAGGGGGGGGGGGGAGTACTTCGTCAGCCATATGTAAAATCTGTCTCTTTTTTTTTTTTTTTAAATGTAAAAGCACCACAGCCACAAAAACAACCACACACACACACACCCAAAAAACCCACCAGAGACACTTCTGGCTGAACTTAATGTCCAGAACAATTTAGAGTAAAGGAGAAGGTGGTGGATGATATTTAGTTACCTGGAGAATATTGGGTAAAACTTGATGCTTTCTGTGGGGGTCTGTTCTGCCCCCGATGGGCATGCAACTCTCATTAACATTAATGGGAGTTTATGCACAGAGGGAGAATAGACTCCTCAGTTAGGGAAATCCTGAGACAGCCTCCCAAGTCTAACTACGTAGTAATAATCAAATCCAAGTGGTATGTATCTTGCAAAATAAAGGCAAATTTACATCATCTTGAAGGCATAGGGAGGACTTAATGAGTTTAAATTCAGAACAGCCTTCAAAAGTCCCTTACATACTCAGTTTAATACACCATTATATTTGTACAAATGAATGAGAAGTTTGACAGAGATTTTGGAATTAACATTCATAATTTTCATTCTAGCTTCAACAGTGCCAGGCTTCTCTTTAAACAGTTCTTAAGACAAGGCTAAAAACACAGATCTGAACTCTTTACTGCATAGCCTCCACTGTTGCTGTCTTTTGTGGAGCAATACAGGTCCCAGTTTTCCTAGTTTAGGCACATTCTAGAAGAGCACTTTGTGGAAACAGATTAAACAAGTTGCTAACGTTTGCCCAGACAACAGCAGGTTGCAGTTTTAGAAATGCTCCAACAGATATCACCTTCTCCATGCCAAGAGAAGAACAAAAACCACACACAGAGTCCCATGTGTTTTCATTAAGTTTTGAGTAATTGGGGCATTTACTATGTGATTGTACAGTGCCTAGAACGATGGGGGCCAAACCTAGTTAAGACCTCTAGAAGCTACCACAAGACAAACAGCAGGAACAGGAAGTCAAGCTAACACAGACACCAGAAAAATCTTAACCCCAAGTATATAGAGCACTCAAGTCAAACTCCAATGTTGTTCTCTGTATAGAGGAACTGCTCAGCTGGTTTAAGTTTCTAGAATTTATGTTTTATGAGGATACAAAGTTCTGTTTGCCATGAAAATTAAGTTTCTTCAATTAAAAATAGTCATAATCGCTATAAATTGCTGAAATATTTCTCTTTTGAAACTTTAACCTAGTTGTTTGGACTGGCTGCCTTCCTTCTTCATCAGGCGATCAACTGGTGAAGAAACATTTCCTCTTTTCAATTCTACCAAAATACTAACTCTGACATTCTCAGATGAAAATAGTTCAAGGCATTAACGACCTTGAGAAATGTTCCATAGATCCTAATAAAAAAAGTTATTTAATCTTTGCACCTGCAATCGTCTTTGGAAACGAACAAAAGAGTGGTTCTATGAAAGAAGTTACCCCTCATTGATGGAATAAGCACAGAAAAAAGCAAAGCACGGAGCAGCAGTCTCTGCCAGGACAATAGCAAAATTTGGCAAGACTTTGTTTGAAGGAAACCTGCAGCAAATCCTTTACCAAAAATCACCAATCTCAAAAGTCATGAATCAGGCCCCCAAACTTCATGAGAGTGTCTTAAAAAATAAAAAACCTTCTGGTTTTTGAGCCTTTGAGGTGCACTCATCAAAATTTCAAGCTTTTCTCTGCAACCACGAGGGCAAGAAACAACCTCTTTTTCTCCTTCTTAAACGAATGCCGAGATCACCACATCACCTGTCACCAGGAACTGTGGCTTTAAGTAATAAAATATCATGAGGGCTGGCAACACTGCTTTGCTGGAGGTTTTTTAAACCAATCTTACCCTTCTGCTCTCAGAAGCACAGCATGAAGAAAAAGAACCTCAAGCCCAAGGACATGAAAACTGCCATCCAGCAGACTACAGCCTGAAAGGATGCTGGTTTCCAGGATGATGGACGCAAAGCAAAATTTTAAGTATAGTATTTTCAAGCTTTAAAATGAGCGGGCTTGAGATAAAACTCTCTCTCTAGGCAGTAAATATCCAGAAAAAGTCTGTTTACTTCGTCTGAATGAACTGTATATCCCTACAAAAAAGGAGGGCTAAACAGGATAAAGGTTTTTACTTTTTTTTAATTTATTTATTAAATAAGCATAAGCGTACATATATATATGATCAGGTTAAGCAGCGTAAGGAAAAACTAATTCACATTTACAAATGTGCTTGAAGTCCATGTGAAAAAACAAACAAACAATGAACTCCACTTTCCAAAAAAAAAAAAAAAAAAAAAGTTTTAAGCACACCACCTGCCCAAGTCTCCCTGCCAATTGTTTTACATTGGTTTAAGTTTCACTTCCAGGTTGCTCTGTGTCTCACAGCAACAGGGGAGGCCAAGGAACAAGGAAACAGTGAAACTGACTGTACACAGTCACATCAAATGCACAAAGTAAGCCGGGGGCGGAGAGGAATAGTTTCTGTCCTCTAATCTATTTCAGTTAGTATAATCTTAGAAGTTACTAGTTACTTAAAATTAAAAAATAAAAATAAAAAAAAATAAAAAAAAAAGAGAGAGAGAGGAGGGGGTGTTTTTAAAAGAAGCCTTGATGTCCCTTTAATCCTACTGACAACACTCATCTGAAATGCTCTGTGTGTACACAATCAAGTACAGCATCAAGAACTATACCAGGGGTGGCCAAACTTAATGGCCCTCCAAGCGGCATATGAAAATCTTCAGAAGTTCGAGAGCTGGGGCATGCCTGCCGGGGCTCAGGGCTTCAGCCCTGCTCCTGCTGAAGTGCCAAGCCCTGGCAGGTGAGCCCCATAGTGATGAAGCCCTGAGACCCCACCTCCCCACTGGGCAAAAGCCCTTACTGCACCACCCCACTGCAAGGCAGAGGTCCTGAGGCCCCCCCGAGTCCTGTAGGTGGAGAATGGGGGAAGGGGCCTGGGGGAGCTCCCTGAGCCACCCTTTAATGGCTTGTGAACCACAGTTTGGCCACCCCTGAACTATACGGTTGCAATACAGGCACTCAGTGGGCTATAAAAGTAGATAAACAGTACAAGCAGTGGCAGTGTAATGTTCCCACACAGTTCTGTAGCATACATAATGCCAAATTCACATCCATTTTGGTCAATTTCAGAGTCGTAGGATTTTAAAAATTGAAAATTTCATTTCAGCTATTTAAATCTGAAATTTCAGGGTCTTGTAATTGTAGGAGTCCTGACCCAAAAAGGGGTGGGGGGGGGGAAGGGATAGTAGGGGGTGGAGTTTGTAGTACTGCTACCCTTACTTCTGCGCTGCTGCAGGCGGCGGCCCTGCCTTCAGAGCTGGGCAGCTGGAGAGTGGCGGCTGCTGGCCAGGAGCCCAGCTCTGAAGGCAGAGTCACTGCCAGCAGCAGTGTAGAAGTAAGAAGTAAGTATGCTACCACCTCCCTTACTTCTGTGCTGCTGCCTGCAGAGCTGGGCCCTCCGTCAGCAGCTGCCACTCTCCAGCCACCCAGCTCCGAAGGCAGCAGTGCAGAAGTAAGGGAGGCATGGTATGGCATTGCCATCCTTACTTCTGCACTGCAGCTGGCAGGGTGCTGCCTTCAGACCTGGGCACCCAGCCAACAGCTGCTGCTCTCTGGCCGCTCAGCTCTGAAGGCAGCACAGAAGTAAGGGTGGCAGCACAGCGACCCCCCCAGAATAAGCTTGTGATACCCACAAGTCCCTTTTCGATCAGGACCCCCAATTTGAGACACACTGGTCTCCCCCATAAAATCAGTATAGGGTAAAAGCACACAAAAGACCAGATTTCACGGTCTGTGATGCGTTTTTCATGGCTGTGAATTTGGTAGGGCCCTAATAATGTAGTGGTGAGGATAACATAGGCACCTATCTACTGGGACCTGGACTGAGACCATCACATCACATAAGCCATTTAAAAGTCTTCAGATGGTAAGCTTTCAAATAGCTACTGACCTAACTGGAGTTTTTTCTGGCAACCCTGAGGTTAAAAAAAACATACCTTATCACTTTTACCAGTCCTCTAGCCATCAAGTTCTCCTTTATCCTCCCTCTCCCAACAATGGTGTATGCCATAATCCACGAAACAAGATTAACGTTCATTTTGCTTCTCCCCTGTCCCTGCATGAATAATACTTCATTCCCAACAGTATTGCATCTGCAGTATTGCATTGCATTCGGAACATATTCATTTTAAATTTAAAAAAAATCTTTAAGTCAAGTGAAATTAAAATGTACAAAATGGAGGGAAGTGTTACTGAAAGCAATGGCCGGACAAAATAGTTCATATTTAAGTAAACTACTTACTCAAGTTGCCACCTCTAGAAACTGAACTGAAGCAGTTTTAAGTCTCGTTTGCTTTCATCAGATTTGCTATTTACTCTTTTTCCTCAGTCTAGATCCCACCCAATGAAAAAAAAAGTCAGTTTCATTTTTGTTTACAGTTCATTTTACTTTTAGGTACTCTAGAGTCACCTGCAAAGTGTGAAAGTATGGTTTGATTAATGCAAAAAACTTATAGTAAGTTTTGAAGAAAGCTGTCATGATGTGTTTCTGACTCAGATTTTGTAAAACACTACTTGCTACCAAAAAAATCTAGATTTGTGGCCAAACTGTTACTTGTCAGCATCCCTTTACTGTAAACCATCCTTTGCTTAATGTATACTTAGAGTAATACAAAACAGGTTTGAAACTTTCAAAACTAGTAACATAAGACTCAAATAAATATTCAACATGTTAAAGTGTACATTTCCAAGAACCCATCAAAATCCAAGAGCTTTATTTCCTCCCGTATGTCAGGACTTGTCTACACTTATTACAGTGCTGTAGCACTTAGTGAAGATGCTACCTATGCCAACTGGAGAGCTTCTCTTGTTGGCATAGATACTCCACCATACCAAGAAGCCCTCCCATTGACATAGAGCTGTCTACACTAGAAGTTTGGTCAATATAAGTGAGTCACTCGGGGTGTAGAAAATCCATAGTTATACCGACATATGTTTATAGTGCAAACCAGAGCTCAGAAACAGCACCAATAGCCATAGTTGTTGTGACCCAAGCTACAAAGAGGATAAACAAATCAGGAAGATTTTTTAAATTATATTCAACATTCAGTAAACTTTTAACATGTATTGAGAGAGAACTCAAAGTGTTTTAAGCAACAGCAAACTACGCTTATCACAAATGAATTCACCCTGCACTTTGAATGACCATTTTCACATCACTTTAATTATATAAAGAAAAAAATCACTTCTCTGTGTGTAAATTTTCTTGCATTTACTTTCTTGTATCAGGATTTACGCATAGGCTTTAAAAAGCTTACTGCTCACCTTCCTTGTCCCCACTCCCCCCCACCCCTGCAAAAAGAATTTCCTTTAAGACAGCGGTGGGCAATCTGCAGCCCGTCAGGGTAATCTATTGGCAGGCCACAAGACAGTGTTTACATTGACCATCCGCAAAACTGCGGCCACTGGGAGCTGCGGGCAGCCGAGCCTGCGGACGGTCAATATAAACATTGTCTTGTGGCCCGCCAGCGGATTACCCTGACAGGCCGCAGGTTGCCCACCACTGCTTTAACAGCTCTCATTTAATAGCCCGGTCATAAATACAGACTGTATAAATCAAAGTTTTGCATTAAGCAAGTCACACATCGTACTGAAAACTCAACTTAAGTGGGGGGGGGGGCCCCCCGCAGGAGGGCTGTCAGCTGATGCAGTATGAAATAGTGGTAAGCTTATCAAATACAATAAAGCCTTAAGCCAAGTGCTACAGTAAAAAAAAAAAAAAAAAACACACCACACCATATTCCAAAATTAAATCAAAGCTTAATTTACATTAAGGATTAAATTTTGGAAGATACTGACCAATACTGGATTTAAAAAGTAAGAATTATCCAGTTGACTTGAGTGACAAGGAGTTCAAGATTCTACTACTATTAGAAAAAGTTGCAATAACCTCCTCTTGTCTGCCATACTTCCTTCTGTCCTCTTCTCTTTTCCCCCCTCCTCTAAAGTTTCCTTCTTTATCTCTCTGTACATGAAATAAGGCAGAATAAGATTTGAAACTAACTAGATTTTTATAAACATTTGTTAACTGTGTAATACAAATGTTCATATTACATATAATCAAATGTTTCAACTATAGTTAACGTAGCAAATGGTTAACACAAGACTATTATGTATTATACATAGTTTATGTTTGTGGGGGGGGTTGTGTTTGTATATTTTTTGAAAGTAAAACATTAATAGGGAAGGAAAAAATTACAATACATCATTCATTTCTTATGAAAATGGTAATTACTAGGTATTACACAGAGTAGATGTTTCACATGTAAGAACAAGTTCTAACTATGCCCAAATGCAGCAGACCAATTAAAAATGCATTGAACAACACTTTTTTTTCCTAGAAATAGGATTAAAGTGTATGTGTGTTCCACAGAACAGCCTCTGGGCATCCACACTGTTTGGACAGTTTCCTTGACTGAGAACCAGTTCAGATATGAACTACAGTCCAAGATCACATTCTACTAAACTATATTATACCATACTTATTGTCACTATATTTGCAACAAAACACAAACTAGCCTTTTCTTTGGAAGTATTAAGTCTTTGCAAAAAAGTCTGAATGTAATGTGTATATTACCTATAATGTATTCATCAATGTTTTACTTTCCTTACCCATCCTCCCAGAGAAAAATAAAAGCAGAATATTTACACTTCTAGAATAACATATTGTGCTTGCTTATAGGGATTTTAAGATTGCTTCAGTCCTTTAACTTTTTCATGAAGATCAAGTTTAGCTTGCCAAGCCAGACATGGCAACATTGTGTTTTGACACTGTGCAGAACACACGTATGCCACAACGAAGAGAAAACTGCAAGCAAGTGTAAAATATAAACTGGGACATTTAGCCACATTAAAACTTAAAAAAAAATTTTTATTTTTTTGTTAAGTTTGGAGAGTAATTATGTATACAGATGGATTTCACTTAACTGGTGGAGTTTTGACAAACACCATCCTCAGTGATCAAGGAATTTTTCCCTGAATTTCTAAAGGCACTTTCTGCATATGATATTCAGTCTGGAACAAGTAGATCACCACCTGAGCCAAAAGTGCACATTTACAATGCAGTAGCAATTTTCACCTTACTCCACAGATTTAAAACATAGACATTATTGCCAGCATTACAAAGAGCTGGAAAGATTTAAATCAACAGCACCTTCAAGCTATTATGCATATCAAGTAGCAAGATACAAAACACAAATAAAGATGTTCAGTCAGAAGGAGAAATTAAAAAAAGGCACTCATCTTCTTTCTGAAGCCCAAGCAATTCACTTCTTTAAAACACCTGATCTCCACTGGCCCAAGCAGCAAGATCCCTAAGGCCATTTCTGACCTCTGCTGGTCTCAGACTGAGGGGTAGAATCTCCTTCCTTAGAAGTTTTTAAGGTCAGGCTTGACAAAGCCCTGGCTGGGATGATTTAATTGGGGATTGGTCCTGCTTTGAGCAGGGGGTTGGACTAGATGACCTCCTGAGGTCCCTTCCAACCCTGATATTCTATGATTCTATGTTCTGTAAAGAGAATGTACAAACAGCACTGAGCAACGCTTATTAGCAGAGTTTTGCTGGAATGGACATACCTCCACATGGAGGACACCAAGATGCTTAAGACTATGTTGTACAGTGAACTTTAATGGCCAAAAGCTCTAGAAGCAGGCAGAGGATGAGAAAGATTTATTATTAACCACTGTAACATACAGACACTTAGGCTCACTATATTGACATCTGGTACAAAGTTTTGTAGTGTGACATTTATCAAACAGAAGCGTATATGTCAAAAGCAAGCATTGCTAATGAAGTGAGTAAACCATTAGTGAAGTGGCTCTCAACCTGTTTAGTGGACCACTTGCTAGGAGCCTGTAGAACAGTGGGTGGTCACATGATGTTAGCTCTTACACTGGTTTCTGTATTAGAAGCTAAAGATACCTTAGTACTTAACTGGTCCACATGATTTGGAAGTGGAGAGAAGAGGATCCATGAGACATACTGTTACAACATTGTCCTGATTACGAAAGTTGGAGAATCTCTGCACTATGCACTTCCCTGCCCAAGATACAGAAATATCTGCTGCCATTTAGAATCCACAATAGCTCAAGACTGCTTGTCATTTTTAACATGAAGGACAAACAAATATGCATGCCTGCACAGATTTCTGAAAAAACTTTTAGATATCAACCATTACTTTTTCTTCTTATAGCTTGCACCTTCCCGTAAGTCTAATGCAGAGCCAAGACTAACATTAACGTATAAATTATTCCCCCACCAAAGCATGCTGGGAGCTGTACAAACAAACAAGGGGTCTAGTACAAAAAGGAAAGGATGAAGTTAGTAAATAAAGGGCCAAAAGTAGTGAAGCACATGCAAATTAAAAGGATATTTTTAAAAGTTAAGAAAGATGAACTGAGAGAGAGGGAAGGGAGAAAAAAAAGAGAGAGTTCCACATTATACAGCTCACCATAATAAAAGGTGTAACTTGCCAGCCAAAGGCACAATGGTGGACTCCTTAAAATGTGGGTGAACGTCAAAGTACAACTATTGCCTCAGAATTAGGTCTTGTGCACAACCTGGACCAGGGGTGGGAAAACTACGGCCCGCATTCGGCCTGTCAGGGCTTTGGGCTCCGTGCCTTGCCCTTGCCTCCAGGCACCGCCCCACACAGCTCCCATTGGCTGGAAACGGGGAACCGCAGCCAATGGGAGCTTCGGGGGAGATACCTGGAGGCATGGCAAGGGCAGCGCGTGGAACCCTGTGCCCACCCACCCAGGGGCCACGCAGGGATGTGGTGCTGGCTGCTTCCTAGAGCAGCATAGCGTCGGGCCAGGGCAGGCAGGCAGGCAGGGAACCTGCCCTGGCCCACACTGCTGCCACCCCGGAGCCCCTTTAAGTAAGCGGCACTGGGCCGGAGCCCGAACCCTTCCTGCACCCCGCCCCACAACTCCCTGCCCTGAGCCCCCTGCCTGCACCTTGCACCCCTCCTGCACCGCAACCCCCTGCTCTGAGCCCCCTGCCACACCCCTCCTTCACTCCTGTCCTGAGCCCCTCCTGCACCCCAACCCCCCTCAGACACCCCACACCACTCCTCTGCCCCAATCCCTTGCCCTGAGCCCGTTCCTGCACACTGCACTCCCTCCTGCCCCCCAACTCCCTGCCCTGCATACAATTTCCCTACCCAGATGTGGCCCTCTGCCCAAAACGTTTGCCCACCCCGATCTGGACCAATACAACATTTAAAACTCAACATTACCAACTTCAACCCCCACATTTATATAGTCAGACACTTTGAAGAGCACAGAGAACGTGTAATACAACTATGGTTGCTCAAGCCAGTGAGATACTGTGCTGCAGCATTCTGAACAAGCTTATGTAGTGGAGATGTCCTCCTTTAAGCCTTGCAGGGAGGGATCTACTATGATCATGCCTCACTGTTGCTATAAGACAATACCATTGCAAAGTTGCCACAGGTACAGCAGATTAAATAGTTTTCCTAGAACATTTGATAAATGGCACTCTTAGAAAAGGTGTAACTGAAAGACATGAAAATTTTTAACCAGAGAGTCACTACCTCTGAATCAATCCCCTCATAAATTGGGGAAACAAGAAGTAGAGCCCCTCACATCAACCACCTCTTCCAGCAACAAGACTTATACCTAAGGCTCAGTGTAGAGAGTTCAGTTACAACCAGACGGCAAAATTATTCAAACGTTCTGCCAGCGCAGAGAATGAACTTCAACAGAGCAAGACATATACAGTTGCATATTATATAAAAATTATTGACACTTTAGTATGTTTAGACATTATCCTGCCAGGAGATCCTGTAGGTGATAAGAAAGATCCTTGAAGGATTCCATATGTCATATCCCTCAGCAAGTTGTTCATCACCAAGAGCACTTCCAAAACATAAGCAATGTCAAGCTACAACTCATGGCAAATCAATAGTTGCCAAGAAGTTTCACATGCCCAGTGATTTATGGCCCCATAACAAGCAGTTTCAACTCCAAAGGAAGGCCAGAATCTAGACCATTACTGCTATCCAAGCAGGACTGGAACTGAATAACTGCTACCTTCTCAAATCACTTTCCCTAAACGAGGACTGTTACTCAGCAATCAGCAGCATACTCTCTAGCATCAGGAGGAGGTTTCTTAAACATAATGAGTTCCCCATCTCACCTTAAGTACGGTCAACACCATCAGTTTGCTAAACAATAGCAACGATAATGCCTGGTAATTCATTATAGCCACATTGTTTTCACCAAACAATATCAGCAAGGATCAGAACAACAGATAGCGGGCCTCCGCCTGGAAGCAATTTATCTTTTCCATGAACAGTGTAACAAGGATGGAGCAGAACGGATTAATAAAAAAAAACAAAACTGTCCACTAACCAATAATTCATTGCTATGTCTATGGATGAGGCCAAGTAATATTGTTTGGGCTCAGTTATAACTCACATACACACACAAAGTTTTTGCATAGAAAAAGAACAGGGTTCAGGCAACATCCCAGCTACCAATCTAGCTCTTCATTTCCTACAGATCACTTAAAAACTTGGGCTCAGTCCTATGTGGACCTGTGGTTTAACTTCATGATCATGATCTATTAAAAAAAAAAATCTAATATTCTGATCTCACCCTATGCCATAGCGGACAACAGCATACCAAAACTTACAGAGAAACTTCTACACAAGTGTTGGTCTTTACTCAGGTGTAGCCCAGGACAAAAACAGCATGGAATCTAAGTTACTTCTCACCATACAAAAGATGGTCCCTGCAGGTCGGGACAGAGGACATTCATAGAGCAAAACTTACAGAAGCTGTAGCTGACTACTGCATAAGAGGAGTTTCCATTTCCAGGGTTGTTAGTAGTAGTAGCAGCAGCATTACAATTCCTGCTAACTCAAATACAATATCAGAAACATCTGTAATTTTAGTACTTGAGTCTTTTCCAGTACATGAAGCTCCTTCTTATAAAGTTGCTGTACATATGGAAATTCTACAGATTACAAGGCTGTTTCAAATCAGATTGCTCAGCGACACTTCAACTTCATATTTGCTTTTTGGAATGTCCACAATTACACAGAGTGTATTAATGTATTCCGGTTCTCTCAAGTACCATTTATTCATCCGACAGAAAAAGTTTCCCTGAAAAGAACAAGTACTCACAGACTTCCATTTTTATCAAAAGCATTACATACCAAAACTAGACTTCATTTTACAATTCTGCAATATGAATGCTTTTCATTATTCTAAAGTCTACGTACAACAATATGACTTCTTAATATTATTGTATAAAAAATATGTATCTGTAAGCCTACTGGGGAGACTGTATACAAAGGTAGTGGTTTAAAAATTAGCTCTCCAAGCAAAACACAAAACAGGAAGCATTCATCTGTCAACAAGATTATATTAAAAAAAGTTGTGTGTTAGAAAATAAAATCATAAACCAAAATTTTCAAAAATAAGATACTTAAAGTTAGGCACCAAAATCTAAATTTAGACATCCAAGTAAGAATGGTCTGACTTTCACTATTAAAGGTGATGATGGCTTACACTTCTGACAGTAACCTACTTTAAAAGGCACTCAGCACTTCTGAAAGAAAACAAAAGAGAGAGTCTTAATACACAAGATTCTCAGGATTTCACGCTCCCTGAGATGCCTTATTTAGGCACCTTTATTTTGAAAATTTCCAGAGACAACTCCATCTGGTTCCCTAATTTTTTCCCCCATACCTTAAAAATAGCATGGAGATTTAAGATAAATTCTGACCACCTACAAATGAGGTTATACGAAACATTTTAAAAATATTAACTCATCCCACACCTAAGCCACTGCCACAGGGTCTTGCATTTCTTTGTTTTAGAGAGAAAATTCTATCCAAATTTGAGAGACTCATTTTAGTTTTCAAAAAGCATAGGATAAAAAAAAAATTGAAAAGGGCAAAAAGTTGCTCCTTGAATATCTAGCACCATCTCTCTCAGTAGAAACAGCCACCCTAAACACAGAGAGAGACTCAACTGTATCAGGACACAACTCAAGATAAAAGTTCAGCTTTGATAAGATTCCACGATCATAGCAATTCAGTTTCCTGGGAGGCCCCCACCCACTACCATAAAAAACTCACGGTGATGGAAGTTGTAAGTATGACATATCACTATAGAAAATAAACTGTATGTCATTATCCACTGTAGTGTTTATAAAGTGGGAACTTTTTAGGTATGGAAGATAGCATCCCTTTGTTGACTGATTGATTAGATTTTGTTCAGTCCATTCTCTTTTACCTGAGAGGTCATGATGAATAAGATCAGTAAAATTGGGGTCATCGCCCCACCAAAATATCCACAGCTCTCTGCGTCCAGGTCTCTGATCGCGCCGCCAAACACTCAGTACATCGGCTTTCAGACAGCGACTGAAACTGCTCAAAATGGGATCCTCCTCTGTTACCGGAAAGAGAATTGGGGCAGATGTTGGACCCTGCCATACGTATCGTTTCCATTTAATCCCAGTTAAATCAGCCTGCGGAAGAGGAACAGAAAAAAAAATTAGGTGAAAAACATTTGGGGGAAACAAGGTTTACTAAATCCTGAAGTTACTTCTAGTTCCTTCATTAGAAGGAAGTTGCAAATAGGACTCTTAGCAAAAAGCTACCAGACATAAACCCTAGTTCTGTGATTTTAAAAAGGGAAAAAAAAGAAAAAATAATCCACGATCCTATGCTTTTAACCAAAACTTACCAAAAACATTTCTAAAATGTATTGTACTCTGGTGAATGTGAGGATGAGGAAGACAGCTTATATCCTAAACTATGACCTGCACCTTGCTTTACCTCTATCTTTAAATAATTGTTGTAAGTATTAATACCAGAAGGAAAGTTGCAATAAAACTGACCAAGTTCTTAAATGTTTGCGCTGTTGTTGTAGCTGTTTTGGTCTACGCAGAGGAGACCTGAAGAAGAGCTCTGTGTAGCTCGAAAGCTTGTCTCTTTCGCCAGTATAAGTTGGTCCAGTAAAAGATACTACCTCACCCACCTTGTCTCCCCAACTTGTTAAAGTTAGCAAAACTTGATAAAACAAAAAAAAGAGGTGAACAGCAACCATTAATGAAATTGTTTTCCAACTATTTTAACTGTACAGTTATAGACTAATCATGTATCTTGGCAAACACTTTTTTCCTTAGCCTTGATCTTACGCATGTATGCTCCCTCTGTCCATTTTAAAATTACACAAAGCTTTCAGGAAAACTGTATATAATAGATCTACCTTCAGTGAACACCCTTAACTACCAGTGCTTTGAAAGATCTACCGGTAATAACAGAATTCCTTATTTTACAGAAAGGGAATACATCAAGTTGCAACTTTTCAAGTGCACCCACTATACCCAAATGCCATCATATTCTCCCCTTCTCCTACTCCCAAAATTAAATCATATGTTATTTTTCTGTAAAAAACTGCATTTAACTTAACTTAAGTCTGAAATTGAAGTTATTATCCTATTAGCCACAACAATTTGTTTTGCTCTATATCTTCCTATTAGCACAGGTAATCTCTATTCTTGAACTATTGTTTACAAAGCAACACTGTACCAAAGAGATCAAGGTTTAAACCCTGACCACTTCTTAAATGGAACAGTGACTCAAGATGCATGGCAGGAGGTGCCAAATGGATTCAGCCTCATAAATGAGCATATACAAGGGGTTCCTTGCACTAGCTAGCACCATCCCCCCTTCTCCCACATGATTCTAATCTCTCCTCTTCCCCCAGATATGACACAATTTAGATTATTGCACAGTGTATCTAATAGGGTAGCCTCCACCACTGCAGTAGGAAGATGAGGCTTCCGACTCAGTGTTGCTAAGGAATTTGCAACAGTTGGTACTTCTGAAAGACTTAACAAGATGTTGCTCATACTGAGCTGCAGACCTGATGCAGCCTTCATACTGGTATTCTGCAGACATACTCAAACTGCCCAGATTCCCCTCCCCCAAAATATACACCAGCAAGAACAGCCAGACACAGGTTTTACTTAAAACAGCCTTCATAATAATAAATACCAATCAACCTGATTAATTTGTATTTAAAGGAAAATGAAACATGTCAGCAAGCCCCATAGCCACAAAAAAGTGCACCATATTCCAATCCAAATCAAATTGGCTTTAGGAGCTGTCAAAAGTGAAGATTAACAGTTTAACGGTTACAAAAAAAAAAGAAGGATGCGAAATGGTGCACAACACAAGTATAGGATAGCACATGTGCCTTTGTACAAAAAACATCACCAAAACCAGCTTAAGAGAAAAATGATAGACAAAAGAAAGCACGGAAAACGGGAGGATTTAGTTGAGATTTTTCTGGGGCGTCACTACAGCGGGCGAGGAAGCAGAGAAAGTTTGCCTGAGGAAAGGGGAGTAGTGCAGCTACATACCACCTCCTGCCAGGACTAAAATAAAGATGTGAGAAGGTATAGCTAAAAAGATTAATAGAAAGCAGAAAAAGTTGGGGAAAAGGAAACAGAAGGGGAAAGCAAAGTGTTGGGGGTAATATTGGCCAGAAAAGACAAGAGAAGGAGGGAGGGACAATATTACACAGGCAACGATGTGGGGTGGGGGAACAGAGGGACACGGAAAAGCTGGCTGGTTCCAGGCAAGGCCTACTCTGAGGACTCATCCAGCAGAAGCTATGCTAAAAATGGCTGCTTTGCTTCCACTACCCCTACCACCCCCACCTCAAAAAAAAAAAAAAAAAAAAAAAAAAAACACAACCACCACACCTCTTTCTCTCTGTGAACAGCGTGTCTGCAGCTGGTGGACACTTACCAGACAGAATAGGTTGGAATGGCAATCCTCCAGGCTGGCCCCGTTCGGCACGAAGCAGGAACTCATCCTCACAGCCACAACCCACACGCCATTATCCCACAGCCTCCGACAAGAAAGAAAGAGACAGACAGAGAGAGAGAGAGAGAGAGAGAGACAGAGACACAGCGAGCCGGGGAGGGAGAGACACAGAAGGGAAGGGGGGAGGGAGGTTACACACGCACAAATAATACAGTTAAATAAGGGATTTTGCACAAACAGAGGGAGAACGGGGGGGGGGGAGCCGTGAAAAGTGCGCAAAAGAGTCAGAACCTTCCCTCCTCTTCTGCCAAAACAGGAGGGCAAAGACAACAACAAGGAAGGGGAGAAAAGGAGGAAAGGGCCAATAATCCAACGATGGGAGATTAAGATACACAATCCTCCTTGCTTCTCTTGTCCACTCAATCGAAGACCAAGGGGAGAGAAGAGTATAGCTGATCCAGCAAGGGGACAGAAGTGGGGTAATTAATCCAGTGGGGCAGGAGGTAAAATGGTTTCACGACCCCTCACTCTTATCTCAGTCGCCAAACGAGGGAGTTGAGGAATAAATAATCCAACAGGGGCAATTAATCCAGCAACCTCCCTGCTCTTCCTCTTGTTTCTTATTCGCCAGATGAGAGGGGCAAAGAGTGGAATGACTAGGGCTGAGTGGTTGTGGGTCGATAAGAGTCCGAGGGGAAGAGAGTAAAGCGGGGTGTCAGATTCTTCTCCCCCTCAAAATATATTCCAAATAAATTAAAAAATAGATCAGACAAAAACTTCAGGCGTCAGAAACCAAATAAGTTTTAAGAATTCCCAAGGGTGGGGTAAAATTCTCCCAGGGTGTCCCCCAAAATCCGCCAGGGGGGTTCTTCAGTGAGAAGGGGACCCCGCACGCCCCCTCAGCAGCAGCCCAGGGAGGTATGTTTTCTTGTGAGCATACCCCCCCCCCAAAAAAATCCTCTTATCTGAAGGGTGAAACCCAAATAGTCTCCGTTGTGCGTGAAGATTCTTCGCTGGGGGGGCGGAAGAGAGAAACTGCGGGCGCCCTCACCGTCTCCTCGGCGGGGGGGGATCTTCTCCAGGGGGTGAGCCCCAGTTTTTTCAGAGAGGCGGATGGATCCCACGAAGTCTCTCGTCAGCAGGGGCCTACCCCAAAGTTGAGCCGAACCCCACCAAATCCCCACCGATGGGTGGATCTCCGACCCCCACCAAGTTGCCGCGGCCGGGGGGTTCCCTCCGCCAGTGCGAACCCCGCAAATCGTCAGATGGAGAGGTCTCTTGTGAGGGGGGCTGAACCCCACGATCTCCCTAGCCGGGGAGGGAGGGACCGCGGGGTCTCTTCGGGGGAGGGCCCTCCCAAAGGGGCGGGCTGAACCCCGAATCCTCTCAACTGGGGAACCTCCGGGGACGGGGGCGAACCCCCAAATCTCCCCAGGTAGGGGCCGAACCCCACTCGCTCCGGCCCCGCCGCCAAGCGCGGAGACAGAGGGACGCGGCGGCCGCGGTCGGTGCCCCGAAGCCCCCGCTGGCGGGCCTCCTCTTTCAGCGGTGCCTCTGTCGGCGGCTGCCCGGCCGCGGCATCCTGAGCGCCCGGCTCCCGTCAGCGGGTCGCCCCCATGTCGCGTCCCGGCCGGGGGGGGGGGGAGAGCGGGGGATTCTTCTCCCGTCTAATTCCGAGCCCCTTTTTCTTTAATGGCGGCCACAGGGACGAGAGTCCGGGCCCCCTTCCGCGTCTTGATTGGTCGCCGCCGCGTCACGTGGTCTTGAGCAACGATGGCCGCCGTCGAGGTTCAGGGGAAAAGGCTGCAGTGGCGCAACCCGACCATTAGGGTCTCCGGCAGCGCTAGAGAGCGGTGAAAGCGGCGCTTGCTGCTCGTTGAAAGAGCGCCATCTAGTGGGCCTTTTTGGGCCGGCGCAGTGGGGTGAGCTGCACGTTTGAAATTAAGTTAAACATCAAAATGCTGGTTCGAATCCCACTTTACCACAAGGCCTCACATTTGTCACAGGATTGAATTTTCAGAGTAGCAGCCGTGTTAGTCTGTATTCGCAAAAAGAAAAGGAGTACTTGTGGCACCTTAGAGCCTAACCAATTTATTTGAGCATAAGCTTTCATGAGCTACAGCTCACTTCATCGGATGCATAAAGTGGAAAATGCCGTGAGGATGTTTTATACACAGAGACCATGAAAAAATGGGTGTTTATCACTTCAAAAGGTTTTCTCTCCCCCCACCCCACTCTCCTGCTGGTAATAGCTTATCTCAAGTGATTACTCTCCTTACAATGTGTATGATAATCAAGGTGGGCCATTTCTAGCACAAATCCAGGGTTTAACAAGAACGTCTGAGGAACATTGGGGCGATGGGGGTAGGAAAAAACAAGGGGAAATAGGCTTGAATAGAGACTGGGAGTGGCTAAGCCATTATGCAAGGTAACCTAAGTTGATTGTATCCAATTTGCAAATGAATTCCAATTCAGCAGTCTATCGCTGGAGTCTGGTTTTGAAGTTTTTCTGTTGTAATATCGCAACTTTCATGTCTGTAATCATGTGACCAGAGAGATTGAAGTGTTCTCTGACTGGTTTTTGAATGTTATAATTCTTGACATCTGATTTGTGTCCATTTATTCTATCATGTAGAGACTGTCCAGTTTGACCAATGTACATGGCAGAGGGGCATTGCTTGCACATGATGGCATATACCAGATTGGTAGATATGCAGGTCAACGAGCCTCTGATAGTGTGGCTGATGTTATTAGGTCCTGTGATGGTGTCCCCTGAATAGATATGTGGGCACAGTTGGCAACGGGCTTTGTTGCAAGGATAGGTTCCTGGGTTAGTGGTTCTGTTGTGTGGTGTGTGGTTGCTGGTGAGTATTTGCTTCAGGTTGGGGGGCTGTCTGTACGCAAGGACTGGCCTGTCTCCCAAGATTTGTGAGAGTGATGGGTCGTCCTTCAGGATAGGTTGTAGATCCTTGATGATGCGTTGGAGAGGTTTTAGTGGGGGGCTGAAGGTGACGGCTAGTGGCGTTCTGTTATTTTCTTTGTTAGGCCTGTCCTGTAGTAGGTGACTTCTGGGTACGCTTCTGGCTCTGTCAATCTGTTTCTTCACTTCAGCAGGTGGGTATTGTAGTTGTAAGGATGTTTGATAGAGATCTTGTAGGTGTTTGTCTCTGTCTGAGGGGTTGGAGCAAATGCGGTTGTATTGTAGAGCTTGGCTGTAGACAATGGACCGTGTGGTGTGGTCTGGGTGAAATTGAATTGTGTCTCCCCCAGCTCCTACCATGCTGGGGTTTGAATCCCCACTCAAAGCACTAGTTCAACTCTCCAACAGGAGCAATCCAATTTTGCATCCTAGCAGCATTTCAACAGAGGCCAAATGGGTTCAAATTCTAGCCCCAGGTCCATCACTCAGCCAACATACCCCCCTGTAGCATGGGTTGCCAGTTTTGGTTGGCTCTATTCCTGGAGATTTCATCACATGACATAATCTCTAATTAAAGATTAATCTTTAATTCCTGGAGACTCCAGGCCAATCCTAGAGGGTTGGCAACATTACCTGTAGCATTAAATATTCATGGCCTGTGATGGGATGTTAGATGAGGTAGGATCTGAGTTACTACAGAGAATTCTTTCCTGGGTATCTGGCTCATGAATCTTGCCCATATGCTCAGGGTTCATCTGATCGCCATATTTGGGGTCGGGAAGGAATTTTCCTCAAGGGCAAATTGGAAGAGGCCCTGGAGGTTTCTCGCCTTCCTCTGTAGCATGGGGGATGGGTCACTTGCTGGAGGATTCTCTGCTCCTTGAAGTCTTTAAACCATGATTTGAGGACTTCAATAGTTCAGACATAGGTGAGAGGTTTATCACAGGAGTGGGTGGGTGAGATTCTGTGGCCTGCGCTGTGCAGGAGGTCAGACTAGATGATCATAATGGTCCCTTCTGACCTTAATATCTATGAATCTGCCATTAACCCAGGAATGGGGCCCAAAATCCAAGCCCTATCAACTCCTCCTGAACACTGGCAAGAAGGACTCAAGTCTTTTCCAAGTCTTGACACAGGCTGATAGTGGTCAATGCACAAGAGCAAATCGGCACTTTGCACTTATAGAGTAGGTTTTGCATCTTAAAGTTCTTTAGAAAAGAGAGATAGGTATTATGAACAGCACTCTATGTATTCTGTGATTCTACAGCCATCAAATCTACTCTGCTTCAGAGCTGTGCTCCATTTTGAGAAAAATATTATGCAGCGTGCATGATAGAATAGGGTTGTTCCTCGGGTAGTGGATGTACAGTATGTAGTTGCAGAAGCAGTATGAATTCAGAGTTCAGAAGTGGAGGTACTATAGGAACATTAAAAGTTAGTTACTTTTGAAATAAATCTGAAGGGTTGTTTGTTTTTTTTTTAAAGAGTCAACATTTTATTAGTCCTGTCATGGTGGGTCTATTGTATCACATTCAATAGGTTGTGCGTATAGAATCATAGAATATCAGGGTTGGAAGAGACCTCAGTCCAACCCCGTGCTCAAAGCAGGACCAATCCCCAACTAAATCATCCCAACCAGGGCTTTGTCAAGCCTGACCTTAAAAAGCTCATAGGAAGGAGATTCCACCACCTCCCTAGGTAACGCATTCCAGTGCTTCACTACCCTCCTAGTGAAAAAGTTTTTCCTAATATCCAACCTAAATCTCCCCTACTGCAACTTGAGACCATTACTCCTTGTTCAGTCATCTGCTACCACTGAGAGCAGTCTAGATCCATCCTCTTTGAAACCCCCTTTCAGGTAGTTGAAAGCAGCTATCAAATCCCCCCTCATTCTTCTCTTCTGCAGACTAAACAATCCCCGTTCCCTCAGCCTCTTCTCATAAGTCATGTGTTCCAGTCCCCTAATCATTTCTGTTGCCCTCCATTGGACGCTTTCCAATTTTTCCACATCCTTCTTGTAGTGTGGGGCCCAAAACTGGACACAATACACCAGATGAGGCCTCCCCAATGTTTAATAGAGGGGAATGATCATATCCCTCGATCTGCTGGCAATGCCCCTACTTATACAGCCCAAAATGCCATTAGCCTTCTTGGCAACAAGGGCACACTGTTGACTCATATCCAGCTTCTTGTCCACTGTAACCCCTAGTCCTTTTCTGCAGAACAGCTGCTTAGCCATTCGGTCCCTAGTCTGTAGCGGTGCATGGGATTCTTCCATCCTAAGTGCAGGACTCTGCACTTGTCCTTGTTGAATCTCATCAGATTTCTTCTGGCCCAATCTTCTAATATGTCTAGGTCCCCCTGTATCCTATCCCTATCCTCCAGCGTATCTACCACTCCTCCCAGTTTAGTGTCATCTGCAAACTTGCTGAGGGTGCAATCCACGCCATCCTCCAGATCATTAATGAAGATATTGAACAAAACCAGCCCCAAGACTGACCCTTGCGGCACTCCACTTGATATCAGCTGCCAACTAGACATGGAGCCATTGATCACTACCCGTTGAGCCCAATGATCTAGCCAGCTTTCTCTCCACCTTATAGTCCATTCATCCAGCCCATACTTCTTTAACTTGCTGGCAAGAATACTGTGGGAGACCGTCTCGAAAGCTTTGCTAAAGTCAAGGAATAACATGTCCATTGCTTTCCCCTCATCCACAGAGCCAGTTATTTCATCATAGAAGGCAATTAGATTAGTCAGGCATGACTTGCCCTTGGTGAATCCATGCTGACTCTTCCTGATCAGTTTCCTCTCCTCTAAGTGCTTCAGAATTGATTCCTTGAGGACCTGCTCCATAATTTTTCCAGGGACTGAGGTGAGGCTGACTGGCCTGTAGTTCCCCAGATCCTCCTCCTTCCCTTTTTAAAAGATGGGCACTACATTAGCCTTTTTCCAGTCATCTGGGACCTCCCCCGATTGCCATGAGTTTTCAAAGATAATGGCCAATGGCTCTGCAATCACCCCTGCCAACTCCTTTAGCACTCTCGGATGCAGCACATCCGGCCCCATGGACTTGTGCTCGTCCAGCTTTTCTAAATAGTCTCAAACCACTTCTTTCTCCATGGAGGGCTCGTCACCTTCTCCCCATGCTGTGTTGCCCAGTGCAGTAGTCTGGGAGCTGACTTTGTTCGTGAAGACAGAGGCAAAAAAAGCATTGAGTACATTAGCTTTTTCCACATCCCCTGTCACTAAGTTGCCTCCCTCATTCAGTAAGGGGCTCACACTTTCCTTGACTTTCTTCTTGTTGCTAACATACCTGAAGAACCCCTTCTTGTTACTCTTAACATCTCTTGCTAGCTGCAACTCCAAGTCTGATTTGGGCTTCCTGATTTCACTCCTGCATGCCTGAGCAATATTTTTATGCTCCTTCCTGGTCATTTGTCCAATCTTCCACTTCTTGTAAGCTTCTTTTTTGTGTTTAAGATCAGCAAGGATTTCACTGTTAAGCCAAGCTGGTCTCCTGCCATATTTACTATTCTTTCTACACATCGGGATGCTTTGTTCCTGTAACCTCAATAAAGATTCTTTAAAATATAGCCAGCTCTCCTGGACTCCTTTCTCCCTCATGTTATTCTCCCAGGGGATCCTGCCCATCAGTTCTCTGAGGGAGTCAAAGTCTGCTTTTCTGAGGTCCAGGGTCTGTATTCTGCGGCTCTCCTTTCTTCCTTGTGTCAGGATCCTGAACTCGACCATCTCATGGTCACTGCCTCCCAGGTTCCCATCCACTTTTGCTTCCTCTACTAATTCTTCCAGGTTTGTGAGCAGCAGGTCAAGAAGAGCTCTGCCCCTAGTTGGTTCCTCCAGTACTTGCACTAGGAAATTGTCCCCTACACTTTCCAAAAACTTCTTGGATTGTCTGTGTACCGCTGTATTGCTCTCCCAGCAGATATCAGGGTGATTGAAGTCACCCATGAGAACCAGGGCCTGCGATCTAGTAACTTCCATTAGTTGCTGGAAGAAAGCCTCATCCACCTCATCAAAGAATACAAACTTTAAAGCTTTATTATTTTATGTGTCTCTCTATATATTGTTGTTATTGATTATACTTTAAATTTGCAAAAGTGGTTCAGGCAAAGGAAAGATACTTTCAAATATTTTGGCTAGCATAACATTTACATTAAAATATGATATTTTCATGGGACCCCAGCACATTAGATCAAAGCTATGCAACATGATGACATTTCACAGGCCCTGAAAATTATTTCAGGACCCATGAATGTGCTGAGTGTCTACCTTCTGCACATCTTGAGTAGGAGTGGGAGGAAAGGACACTCTATAAATAAGTTTATAATATAAAAAAGACAATGAGCAGGTGTAGATTTATTTGTTTCTGAGAAAGATAAACTTTGTAGATTTACTTCTCATACAAAGACTATTTTTGTATGTCAGTGTATGCAAGCAGGATTTTCATTTATTTATTTTAATTAGAACTAAACTGGAATGTTTTTAATCCAAGTGATTAATTCCCTTACTGCTCTTGTAAACACAGCAGCTAGGGACAGGGATGGGCTGTGGGGGGAAGGCACTTTGGAACCCAAGACCCTTTCCAAACCAAAGCAGAAGCAGATGGTTTTCTCCATAGTGACTGAAGATGAGGACAGCAGTAGCAACATCTGCGCTGCTGCAGTACCCAGAACTGACACCTCTGGGCTGCTTTGGGTACTTAGATGCACACAAAAGACCTCCAAAGTGTCAATGTAGCACTTTGGTTGTTAAAGTAATTATCTGCCTGCACAGAGATAAAGAGTTGTTTGTAATGTTATTAAGTCACACATCCCCAAAGAGAAATTCAACACTTTAAAGCAGCTAAAAGAAAGAAGAGTTCAGCATTAACACAGAAGTACTGTTGTGGTTTCTCTCAAACAGCATTTTTACGAAAAGATAGGATTTGATTGAGGGAATGGAAACATGGGAATACTACATACTGTAGGCCAGATTTTCAACTGGTGTAAATAAACCTCTCTACTGATTTCACTAGCATTACATCAGCTGAGAATCTGGACCTGTCTCCTTAAACAGCATATTCCAGTAGAGCAAATCTAGAGTATAATACTGACCTTGCCACTGATTCACTATATAGTCTTGGGCAACTCACTTAACTTCCATACCTCAATTTACTTATCTGTAAAATTAAACTAATAATTGTATTTAACTATCTCATGTCATGTTAGTTAATATTTGTAAATACTTTGCTATCCTTGTCTAAAAGGCACGTTATAGATGCAAAATATCTGTCCAATAATATTGATATAAAAATGCCACCTTCATAAGAGGAGGGAGAAGGAAAATGTATTTAAAAATCTTTACCTAAAGTACTAGTTGATATATTTCTTCTTTTTTTCTTTTCTTTTTTTTATTTGCCATCTTCCTCCTATATTTTATCTGAATTAAATTATAAAATCATCAAGCCACTAACTGACTTATTTGTTCTATGAAGAGTCATGCACACAAATGGGACTGCATAAACAATGTTAAAATATGCTGGATAATAGTCCATGTTTTCCTAATCATGTATGGTCAATTTTGTATCTTATTAGGTAGCTTTGCATTGGATTTAGTAAATACAATTTGGAAACAAAGCCTCTTGAAACATGCAAGAAACAAAACAAAAAAAGCCCAACCATTTTGTGAAATACTGGTGCTGGAGATACACTCTTTTTAAACAGCTCTCATCACTGTAGTATCTGAGCAACTTCCAGAAATGTATTAAGGAACATGATTAGCGTCTATCACATGTGCTCTTTCTTTCTCTTCCTCTCCCAAGAGGGGAATTGTATGAGATTTTTTATTTTTAATGTAATATCTTATATGTACACAGTACACTGTGCTATGTGCTGTGTTTATGTTAGCAAAGGCAAGGTCAGAGAAACACACCTAGCATTTAGAGCAGAAGGGAGTGAGGTTTGTGGTGGTTCTAAGGCTCAACTTTGTGTAATATAAACTTCAAGAGTTAAGAAAATGTTGATGGTCCAATTTAAAAATTAACCAGTCTTCAGAAAGGAGACAGTGGGGAAAATATTCAGCATTGCACAAGATTGAAGCCAATGAAACTGACAGGAGTTGGGCAGTTGAAACCCAGTGCAGTACCATAACATTTTACTCATTTATCCCTACATATTATACTCCCGGTCCCACTTTTCACTTGGCGCCAAATCACCATCTAAATATCTAGCTAAGAAAGGTGAGGAATAGCTTGTTTTCCCTGTAGACAGAGGTGTTTGTTTCAATAATAAAATAATAAACTAATAATAATAATAATAATGATTTGCGGAGAAGGAACAAAAAGCAAATTCTCCTTTCCCCAACACTGTTTGCATTTCTGAACTGTTTCAGTTTATGCTCCCCTTTCCTTTACAAGATAAAACATTCCCCTGTTGAATAAGAAAAGTCAACAGATTACATACAGGCTGTCCTGGGGAATCTCTCTGTTGAATGATTTTGAAGAAAATGGTACATTTTGAAAGTAAATTCTAAAAAAGCAGAGAAGGCATCCAGAGGAACCATCAAGAGCACAATAAACACAGCTTGGGAGGTGAACAATATGACCCAGCATCTCTTCCAGTAGCACCATTAAATGTTTAAGAACAAGAGATGAAAAATTACCCAGGTGTAATCAGTTTATGATTGTGAACCAGAGGTTGCAATAACTGGCCCTCCCTTCAAGTGCTACAGCTGACCATTCCCTCCTTAGCACAGCCTCTCCCATCACTCAAATATCAAGTCTCACTTCTTCAAATCTGTCTTGGTAATTTTTAATGCTCTAATCATCATAAAATATATGAACCACCAAATAGAATTGCCTCTCATCTTTATTCCCCTCCAGTCCCTTAACCTACTTCCCTTCAAGAATTCATAATTTTCTTTGTTTACAACGGCTCTAATACACCCTGCACCACCACCATTTTTTATACTAGTCCCTAGTATACTCCCTAGACACTCTTATTCAGGTATAAGAATGCCTTTTCTTGGTTTAGCTTACATCGCTTTGGAAAAGGCACTCTTATTCCAGAATTCATGAAACTGTATTGGTCTAACTCTACCATTTTATTGTCCCAGTATGACCGGTAAACTTTCCTGTGTCAAGAAAAGTCCTGACTCAAGGGAGGGAAAGAGAGTCGAATTTGTAATTTGATAGGAAAAACAACTAACTGGAAAAAATAAGAAGAATAAGTTAAAGTGCCAACCTTCCATCTTAATTTACACCTTCTTCGGGCTGCTCAGTATGCAAAGTGACACTAATTTAGACACTGACTTAACTACCTGTAATTTACACTAATTTGCCCACCTCTAAATTTCATCCATTTACTTTTGTTTCATCACCTTTCTGAATGAAAATCCTTTAGATACTTTTGGGGCACACGCAAATGACTATCTAGATAACACAATGTATTCTGCTAATTGAGGTACACGGGTCACAGGCCACATAGCCAAAGTTACAGCAGTACAAGTGATTATTGTAATAGTCCATCTGAAGCATATGTCAGGTCACACGAACTTATGACAGATTTATGCCAACAGTTCCCCTGCCTCCTTGATAAAGGGAATGCTATTATTGCTGCAGAATAATTAAGACGACATCGAGAGGTCACAACGCCCTGACAAAGCCCTGGCTGGGATGATTTAGTTGGGGATTGGTCCTGCTTTGAGCAGGGGGTTGGACTAGATGACCTCTTGAGGTCCCTTCCAACCCTGATGAACACTAGAAACAATGAAAAGGACTAGTAATAATACAGATTAAAATATTTTAAGATTAAAGTTCTCTTCAACAACTATTCAATATACCCAGTGGAGGGCCGAGACACAAGTCAACATCCCAACACAGGTAACTGTGCACACAAGAACCTTGATGCAGATTTTGTTCCTAGTGGAATGATGACATGGCAGGTGGCTATTGGGCAGCCCCAGTCATCAAGGGAAGATAAATTGTTATTAAAAGTTACTGGAATCCCTCCTCACTAACTTCTTTTTTTACTAAATGATTTAAAACATTTTCTCTGTAAAACACCTTTTGCAGAGTAATAAAAATGATGTATTTTTGAAAGAGTTAAGATTCTGATACGAAAAGTAAAAGACAACTGAAAAGTAACAATGGCTTAATGAAAAGTATACCACTCCTTTTTATACAGATTTTTTTCTAATTTATTTTCACAGTCTTAAAAATATATATTGAAATATAAGGCAGAAATTCTACCAATCTATAGACATTTATAAAGTGCTCCCCACTGTACTTTTTCAAGCACTTATCCTGCAATTGGACCCCCAGGCAAAAGGGTCTGCCCATGCTGAACTGATTGCAGGATTTGGGCCTAACTTTATAACTTTCTAGTAATCTACCGTTTGCATCATGAACACCATTACCATTGGCTAGCATTTAATTTCAGTTCAAGCTCTCTTCTAATTTTTCTAAGTATTTCATTTTGCATTCATTTTATTTGAAAAACTGAGAGTTTGTAGGATTGGACATATTGCCAGCTAGTTGGGGCATGAGGTGCAGACTGAGCACTAACGCCCCAGCCACAGAGCTGGTAATTATTGTAATTGGTCCGTTTGAAGCACAATATATCAAGTGGTACAGAGAGTTCAAATTCATGCCAGTCAGTCTCCAGTTGGCACGGCAGTACTCTCGGGAGTATACAGAGATCTCAACAGGATTTATTATTGGCATCTGCTCAACAGTTCTCTTTTCCAAATGGTTTCAAAGCGGGTGGGGTGGGGGGGAAGCTGATTTTTAACAATTTAAGGTACCTAAAATGGATGGATGCCCACAGCCACATAGTCTGCAGTGGTAATTACTATCAAGCAATTTAAGCAAGAGGGATTACAAATGTTATTGCTGTAAAGAAATGTCTATCAGGCTTTAACAAATATGCCCTGACCACTGCAAAGTTACCAAAACATTTACTATGAACAATACTACTATAGGTATGTGCAGCGCTCCAGAGGACAAGGTACAGTAGACTATTTACATAATGTGTGTTCTTCTGTAAACAATTCAATCAAGTTACTAGAATCCTGGCATACTTACTGTATGTACAGTACCAAACGTGCCTAGCAAATAGGTTGTGGGAATGAGAGAACAATAACTTACTTTATAATAAAAAAAATAAACTCACAGGAAGTAGGATTGGGGGAACTGTTTAGGTCCAACTAAATATCTATTCTAAGGCATTTCTAGGGTACCGTCACTGTGGGGTAAGGCACTATATACAGTAATTAAGATTTTCATTGAGCGTTTTTCACAATGGATTCTGCTCTTCACCTCACCTACCTTAAGCTGCTTTTTCATTAATACCTCCTCAGGTTTGGGTATTACAGGACTACTTTCACAAGATGGTGAATTTTGTATTGTGGTCTGATTTCCATTGGTGGGTCAGGTTTTAGTAGAGGACCCTATTAAACTATGTGGGTAGTTCAATATAGTGCAGTGAAAAGGAAGGAAATCTGAGAATTCCTGCACTGTTAGGCCCTGATCCTGCAAAGACTTAAACATGCATGTAGGCCTTTTGAAGTCCTTGAGACTACATACGTGTGCAAAGTTACACATGTGCTTCAGGGTCTTAATTAGTTCCATATTGTTTAATGGAAAAAATAATGGAAGACCACTACCTATTTAGGCTCAAGTCTTAAGAGTCTCTTAGGTAAGGAATCTCACAATAGGACATTTCTGTGTTTCTCAAAAAAGTCCTTGTATTCTCATAGGTCAAAGTATTAGGGAGAAAGAAATGAACCATCTCAGATGAATGAGGGGGTGAGGATGTTCTTTGAATCTACAGCAGGGAAGGGGGAGTAATGGGTTTGCAAATAAGCATAAAATTTACCATTATAGGCCTGCTCCTGCAGCCTTTACTCACATTAAGGTCCCAGTGACTTCATATGCTGCAGGATTGGGTCCTATATCCTTGTGTTGTAAAGGCCTACATGCTCATCAGAAGAACCCTTCTGGTAACCACGAAACAGCGTAATTTGAAATATCTTTATTTGCTGCAACATGACACAGCAAGATTTGTTAGGTTACGTGTTTCAGTTACAAATAATCTAATTAAAGGAACAGTAAATCAAGTTAAAATAAGGCCATGTTAGTTCAAAATTGCCTTTATACACAAGACCTACAGAGTATTACAAAGAAAGGTTTGGTTTACCAAAAGAAAAAGCTTATGATGTAACAATGACTGAGTGAAGAGAAAAATCATTCAGGATTTTTTTAGTATTTACATATGTTATCAAGTAAAGTAAAATCATATCAGTCGGTCTGATATCAGAAATTTGCTATGATGAGTCATGAGAAAATGTTTTTTGTATGGCAACAGTGGACAGAAGATCCTGTTTGCATGGTCACAAACTACCTTCTAGGAGGCCACATTCACAAGTTACTGCATGTCAGACAAAGAAATTGATTTGTTTGGTGCAATAAATGATGGCAGACCTTTAGATATTTGAGGTGTAACAGATGGTTCTCTAGGAAGAGCACACAGACTGGCAGACAGTACACTTCATTAGAATGGCTTGGAATGTCTTCAGGAATTACACACTGAATACTTTAGGAAAAAAAGAACGGTCATCTCTATGATTCTCTCAGTGCAAACAACGGTTCTTTCCCTGTTCTGATTCTAAAGAATGATATCTTCTCATATCACACAAGCTACTGACAAAGTGAGTCAGCAAGCTGGAAGGGGGAGTTAAGGGACACCTTCAGCCCTTTAATGATTATAGGAAGCAAGGCTCCAGGCTGATTCTCTCCAAAGATATTGTTATCTGTGGAAGGAGGAGCAAAAAGGAAAACATCTTAACATTCAGAGAAAACAAGTTTTGGCATATAACTGTAAGAGTACTTTATCTATAGCTATCTATACTACGGAATTGTAACTTTTGGAGGAGAGAGAAGTTTAAAAACAAGCCCCTTCAACCTCTTAGGAGCTGGGAGTGCTGCTGAGGCAGTGTGCTAAGCCCTTAGGGTAAGCAGTGGAGGGGAAAGGGAGTACATTACTCAGCATAACCCCCCTCTGGTAGATTAAGGGGCATCACTGCTGGGCTCTGAAGAGTCCTATTAATCTGGAAGATTATGGCAACAAGCCTTGAGGGCAGGGTCTGGAAAAAAGGAGTTCTTCAGTGGTATGGCCGGGATTCTCCCTCCCCGGCTTGTGACATGACTGGCTATTGTATCCATTAACAGTTCACAACCACAGATAAAATAAGAAATAAAACAGTAATAGAAATGCTGATGTTGGTATTATAAGTAAGGTTTAACAAACATCTCTTCTTTCTCCAAAATAATCATTTCTGGGGTCAGACCTCAAACAAATTTCACCCTGGATAGAATTTTATATAGCAGTGTAAATACTAACCAAAATGTGTCCTTTTAACCAATTGTAACTTAAACATTGAGGAATCATAACTGCATTACTCCCCCTCCAATTAGCAGCAGCTTTCTTTATGTATGCTTATGAAGCGTAAACTGTTCACTTGTCATTACAAAGACCTTCTGTAGAGGACTTAAAAAAACAGCAACAGCAATTAAGATGACAGCAGAGGTGGATTAGGCACATTATGTCAGAAAATACCCAGCTGTTTCCTTTTCAGCAAAGGACACACCAGACATCTGAAACGCTGTGGCCAAATGTTGCCAGTCCACATAGCACTGGTAGGGACTTCCAAGATGGGGGCACAGATAAGAGAAACTAAAAAGAATATTGTAGAATGAATGATTTTCTTTTAAAATCATCAGCAATCCCTTCTGTGATACAAAACTCTTTTTTTACCAAGAGTACAGATATTCTATTTTATAAAATGTGTTCTTTGCATGTGAAATTGACTAAAAGCAAAGTGAAATTGACTAATCTATTTTCATTGCCAAACTGAGAAATCCAAAATGTACTGACAGCATAAAGAGTGGAACAGTAAATCAGATAAAGCAGTTCTTTCACTTGGTTGTGCTGGAAGGCATTTAAAGAGTTAATTAAGAGTATAAGATTCAGTACACCTAGGTTATTACTAACAACACTAATGTCTGTTACAATCACATGTGTCTCTCTGTGCTGCTTGCTCCTGCCTGTACATCATCATGACATTAATAATCTAAGGAATAATTTGTAACACAAGAAAGGAATTTGTAATTGAATTTTTAAGCTGATATTGTCCATTAAAAAAAAGATATCTGAAATATAAATGCTTCAGTTTGGATGCTTTCAGCTGGATTGAAGGGATTAAGAACATCTGAGGAAATAAGATAAATTTGATTATTGGTACATTATGAAGGACAATGGCAAACACTACAAACACATTGAAGCAGACACTTGGGTGAAGAAACTGTCTCTCTTTACAGTCCTCCTAAAGATACATCACTGGAGGAACTGTATGACAAGATCATCAAGAAGATTCCCTTCACCTATAAGTTATTGTTTCTGATAAAAGGGCAAATGTGGCAAGTGTCTTTATAGATGGAAATTGTCTATTTGCCATTTTTTGCCTATCACAATAACTTGATTATCCACAATCTCTTATGCAAACACAGGAATGCAGAAAACATGCCAGCTGTTAAATGCATTGTGTGGACACTTAACTCTGCTTTACATTTAGAAAGAGCTGCAGATGCAAAAGCTCAAACATTAGATACTTACCAAATTAATTTTTATTTTTGAGTGCAGGAACATCTGTGGCATATAGCCCTTAGCAGTCCCATAACCTTAGGTTTCCTTTCATCTAAGTGTGTCTGGTTTGGAGGAGTGAAGCACATTCCTGATGTAGCCACATACAGCTTGCACAGCTATGCAACTCCTCCCCTATCCCAGGGAGAAGTCAGACTTCAGCAAGTTCTTCTGTCATAAACTGAACTCAAGATTTTGGGGCAGATTTCAGGTGAGGCTCTGAACAAGAACAGCACCATCACCACCTCAACATCCTCACATCCCTGTCAATTCTAGCTGGCAGCCAGCTGCGGGAACTTGAAAAGAGTTGTGCATCATAATAGATACGCAAGCAGGGCTGAGAATTTGCCCCTATATGGATGAATAATTAAGTATCATTAAGCCACTAAGGGGTTTGCAATGTGGCAAAGGAGTGAAGAGGTGGCCATTCTGTATTTGACACCTACAGAGTTGCAAATGACAGAAAACCAATGCATCATCCTGCAACTATTTCAGGAGGCACATGGAAGCTGAGCTGCAACAATGCTGTCCTGGGTAACTTAATTTTACTCAGATTTCCTAATGGATAAAACAATAAGGTACAAAGAGACTTTTTAATCAGCTGTTGTTGCTGATAGTGTAATAGCTGTTGAAAATGAACTTTCACATTTATAATCAGGAAAACAACAAAAGTACATTTTGAATCAGCAGTAAATGGAACAACTTTAATATAAAGATACATAAAATTTATGCCCTATACATGCAGGAAGAAATGCTTTTTGTACAAAAGATTCTTAATTCTATTATTTATGTTTTTTTAAAAAATCAGTAAGTTATAAAATGGAGGCAAAATACACATCATGTATACTTAGTTTTAGGTAGAGCTTGAAAATATGTTTGATCCAGTTTAAGAATTTGATCATTTTGATACCCAATATTCTTCACCTTTGAGGGGAAAGCTCAAGAAGATAGTTCATAGATGACCATAACCTGCATTCAAGAGGACTGTTTCCTGTAATGAAATAAAACATTGGTTGACCTAGATGGACAGACTTGAATATGTTGTAGATAAGAGGTTTGAGACATTTCCTTTTAATTTTTTTCCCTTAAAAGTATTCTATATAAAAATATTGGATGAAAGAAACATTACTTGAGGACACCACTCCTTCCTAATACTACTTAGGGATATACAGAAATGGAGGTTGATTGGCTACAGCAAAGAGAGTGTTCAGCTACTTTAATCACTTCAGTTCCATGCCCTCATGCCCACTTTGTTTAAGACTGACCCCTTATGGCAATTAACTTGACAAAGAAAATAAGGGCATGTGAACACACTAGATTCTTGAAGACTTAAATTAATGCAAATAAACCTGAGTAACTCACTTACTCCATGGCAGCCTAACTATAGACTGTTGGTAACTGAATATTGTTCTACATTTACAAAATTATAAGGAGCTTTCTAGGCATTCTTACCAAATCTTTTTCATATTTGATTTGAAGATGGGAGAAAACATGGCACAATACGAACATGAAATTAAGAATTTCTATGCCAGAATAGACCTATAGACCATATAGTCTGATATTTCATCTCAAAAAGTGGCTACTGACAGACAATTGCAAAATAATATGCTCCTAATTGTAAAATATCAAAGATTTATTAGAATTAATCTTCCTGCTTAGGCATCACAAACAGAAGAAACTCTACTGAGAAAAGTAAAGCAATCTTTTCCTTATAACACTTGGTTCAATCAGAGTTTGAACCTGATTAATTGTATCAGCATATGCTTTTACAAAGAACAAAATATGTATGTGGAGAGAGAGAAATAGCGGGGTCCTCACAAGACCTGTACTGCAACCAGTGCTGTTCAACATACTCAAATTTTCTGGGAAAAGGGGTAAACAGTGAGGTGGCAAAATTTGCAGACGATACAAAATTGCTTAGGATAGGATAGTTAAGTCCAAAGCAGATCTCACAAAACTGGGTGACTAGGCAACAAAATGGCTGATGAAATTCAATGCAGATAAATGCAAAGTAATGCACACTGGAAAAACATAATCCCAATTATACATACAAAACGATGAGGTTTAAATTAGCTGTTATCACTCAAGAAAGAGATCTTGCAGTCATTGTGGATAGTGCTCTGAAAACATCTGCTCAATGTGCAGCAGCAGTCAAAAAAGCTAAGAGAATCCTAGGTACCATTAGGAAAGAGACAGATAAGACAAAAAATATCATAACACCACTATATAAATCAATGGTACGTCCACACCTTGAATACTGCGGGCAGTCCCGGTTGCCCAATCTCAAAAAAAGATACATTAGAATTTGAAAAAGTCAGAGAAGGGCAACAAAAATGGTAAGGGGTATGGAACAGCTTCAATATGAGGAGAGATTAAAGAGAGACTGGGAGTATCCATTTTAGAAAATAGATGACTAAAGGGGGATATGATAGAATCATAAATGGATTATTTATATAATATATAAAATCATGAATGGTATGGAGAAAGTGAATAATGAAGTGTTATTTACGCCTTCATATAACACACAAACTGGGGCCATCCAATGAAATTAATACGCAGCAGGTTTAAAACAAACATACGGAAGTACTTCTTCACACAATGCACAGTCAACCTGTGGAACTGGTTGCCAGGGGATGTTGTAAAGGCCAAAAGTATAACTGGGTTCAAAAAAGAATTAGATAAGTTCATGGAGGATAGGTCCATCAATGGCTATTAGCCAGGAGGGACAGGGACATAACCCCATGCACTGGGTGTCCCTAAATCTCTGAAGGCTAGAAGCTGGCACTGGACAACAGGGGATGGATCACTTGATAAATTACCTTGTGCTGTTCACTCCCTCCCAAGCATCTGGCACCAGCCACTGTCAGAAGACAGGATACTGGGTTAGATGGACCATTGGTCAGACCCAATATGGCCATTCTTATGGATATTCTTAATGTAGAAAGTTTGTATTTGCAGGCACTGAATCAGTCAAAAGTATATTTCATCAGCTTTGTGAGATTTCATGGATATCCACGTTGTTATGGGCTAATATTTTTAAAATATTTATATGCAGACTATTTCTGATATATCTACTAACAAAAGAATAGGCATCATTATTTATTTTTTGTTATTGTCGTGCTTAGAAACCCCAATCAGGATAATAGCTCCATTGTGTTAAGTGCTGTACAAATACAGCTCCACAGCTGAACAAATTTAAACAATCCATTTGTAAGCACAACAAAGATAACAGGATTATAAGGAATAGCCATCATGGATTTGTCAAGAACGAATCATGCCAAACCAACCTCATTTCCTTCTTTGACAGGGTTATTGGCCTAGTGGACTGGGAGAAAAGTAGACATGAAATATCTGGATTGTAGTAAGGCTTTTGACTCGTAAGCAAATTAGGGAAATGCAGTCTAGATGAATTTACTCTAAGGGAATACACAATTAGTTGAAAGACCGTAGTCAAAGAGTAGTTATCAACAGTTCCCTGTCAAACTGATAGGATGTATCTACTGGGGTCATTTCCGGGTCTCACACTACTCAATGTCTTCATTAAAGACTTGGATAAGGAGTGGAAATGATGCTTATCAAATCTGCAGATGACACCAAGATGGGAGGGGTTGCAAGCACTTTGGAGGATTGAAGTAGAATTCAAAATGACCTTGACAAATTGGAGAATTGCTCTGAAATCAGCAAGATGAAATTCAGTAAAGATAAGTGAAAAGTACTTCATTTAGGAAGTAAAAAAAAAAATTCAAACGCACCAATATACAATGGGGAATAACTGGCTATGTGGAAGTACTGCTGAAAAGGATCAGGGGTTATAATGGATCACAAATTGAATACAAGTCAAGAATTTGATGCAACGGTGAAAAATGCTAATATCATTCTGTGGTGTATTAACAGGAGTGTCATATGTATGACAAGGGAGGTAACTGTCCCACTCTATTCTGCGCTGGTGAGACCTCAGCTGGAGTACTGTGTCCAATTCTGAGAGCCACACTTTAGGAAAGATGTGGACAAATTGGAGAGACTCCAGAATGGAGCAACACACATGATAAAAGGTTTAGAAAACCTTCTCTTTAAGGAAAGGTTTAAAAAACTGGGTATGTTTACTGTGGAGAAAAGAAGACTGAGGGGAGACCTGATAACTGTCTTCAAATATGTTAAGGGCTGTTATAAAGAGAAATGTGGTCAATTGTTCTCCATGTTCACTGAAAATAGTAGAAAAAGTAATGGGCTTAAACTGCAGCAAGGGAGGTTTAAGACAGCTATAAGGAAAAGCTTTCTTACTATAAGGGTACTTAAGCCTTGGAATAGGCTTCCAAAGGAGGTTGTGGAATCCCCATCGTAGGAGAATTTTAAGACCAGACTGGACAAACACGTGTCAGGGATGGTCTAGGTTTACTTGGTCCTGGCTCAGTGCAGGGGGCTGGACTCGATAACTTCTTGAGGGCCCTTCCAATATTACATTTCTATGATTCTATGAAGCATTTATATACCTGATGTTATTTTCTACACGTCACGAAAAACAGAAATTGCAGTCAATTAACACTGCAAGGGAACTGCTTTAGAGACTAAAAAGTAATCAAGCTGAAGCCAAACAAAAACTTGAACTGGGTCTTTTCTGCCTCGCTGCAACAGTAGAGTGTTTATGACTCTCTGAAACCTAAGTGCCAAATGATTGAATTTAAAGGTCGGTTTATATGCAAAACATGTATTTATAAGCAACCTTACTGACCCAAGGACACCTCCAAAAATGCTGAGGGACAAAAGACTGGATGATCTATTTGAGACACTTTAAATGAGTAGCTTTCCTTTACCTTCATAACATCTTTTTCTCATTCTACTCAGTTATGTAAGTCCTAGATCTGAAAGTCAAAATCTGTAACTCTGTTAGCTTGCACTGATTCATGATACTGCAGATCTTCCTGCCACATTACAAGAATCAAAAGATCACCTTTAACTAATGCTTAGACATCTCTATGCCTTTTGGAACTTCCTAAATACCCCCTGCTTTTTGTATGTGTGTGGTAATAGTGAGCATTGTTTCAAAAGAGGAAATTTTATTTAGCCACCATGAGGACCTGGTAGCTGTTCACAATGCATTTAACATTACCAACTGGTAAAGCTATCAGTACTAGCAAAGCCAAACACAGACTGTGAGAGATGGAAACAAATCCAGTACAAATAGACCGTGTGCCAGGTTGAAAGCATACAGACCCATTTAGGGTATACATTTTGGAAGAATAGTCTTAGTACACAAATATGAGTTTAAAATCAGATGGGAACCGCATTCCCTCAAAGTGTCTTTGTGGGCATAGGGATTTCACCTGGTCTCATGACTAGTGAAAACGTTGGAGGTCTGCTTGGAGACACCCAATTTGTGCCTAGTTTCCAGAGTGCTAGAATTTAGGAAGGAGGATTTTTTCTGAATGTTACAGAATAAGGTAGTACTAGGTACCTATGACATGGACTGACCAGGATGGGTTAATACTTCCTCTTTCAAAGAAGGAAAGAGCACTGATGCTTGCTCCAAGTGCAGGCATGAGAACATAAGAACGGCAATACTAGGTAAGACCAAAGGTCTATCTAGCCCAGTATCCTGTCTTTCAACAGTGGCCAATGCCAGGTGCCCCAGAGGGAATGAACAGAACAGGTCATCATCAAGTGATCCAAGTTATACCGATATAAGTTTGTAGTGCAAACCAGGGATCAGAAACAGCACCAGTAGCCATAGCTGTGACCCAACCTACTAAGAGGATAAATAAATCAGGAAGATATTTTTAAATTATATTCAACATTCAGTAAATTTGTAACACTTATTGAGAGAGAACTCAAAGTGTTTTAAACAACAGCAAACTATGCGTATCACAAACAAATTCTTGTTACTACAGCAGGGCTGGACCAGCTGTGGTGAGTTAAATAATTCCCCCAGCACACTAAAAGAGAGCTATGCTTTGGGAAGTTGGGGCTAGCTAATATTAACAGTCAGGCATTCCCTGTAATGAAAATATAACAACACAGAAAAAGGCTTGTTTTATCTACACATTTTGGTAAAAAGCCATCTCTTTTTAGTTAGATTTTATTTGGAACCAGCCTGAGGAAAGCCTTCTTAATTATTAAGTTTAAAACACAGGTTGTGGGAAGTTTTTGTTTGACTTGACAGGGTTCTGAAAAGTCCAAATACATCAATCACCTTTCATACTTGTCTGTGGCTTATTTGACAAAGAGCCACAACAATTTTGTCTGACACGGTTTAAAAACAATGAAAATATTCCCTGTAGACATGATTTTTTTCAAAAGTTTAAGGGAAACAAACTGATTTATTTAAGTATGCACCAGAGGTGCTTAGAGTGGTTCGGGAGATTTTTATAAATTTTATAAATAGAAATAAATAACTAGAGGTTACATGTTATTTTATAGCAAAAACTTAATATAATGTTAAATATATTATACTTTTTTAGAATGTTCACGCTTACCACAAGACTGTAAAAAGTGTTTCCCATTGCTCCTTTGTAAAAATACTCTTGTTGATAATAGTCAGAGCTATGTCGTCCCTATTTTCTTATTTTTTTATCCATACAGTGCAGAACTAGCTGTGAAAGCTCTTGGCCTCTCTTGTTTGCTTGAGTGTCCACAAATTTCTTTGTGTTGGCGACAGTTAGAAGGTTGTTTAGAACCTTAATTTTAAAGAGGTACAATTTTAAATATTTGATATAAAGCATGAGATCAAAGCTATTAAAACATGAACTAGATTAATACTTTCAGAACTAATTATCTTTTCCCCCCTGAAAAATTATTTGGGACAAAGGGACACTGACAATGTTTTTTGTTTGTTTGCCGAGGGGGGGGGCAAGGTGTCAATTTTAAAGAAAAATCAGTATCTTACAAAGAATGCTTTAACTAGTATGAACTTGAAAATATTAAATTCCTTTTTTGCACTTCTATTAATGTTTTTACAAAAATTATTTCAGTGGGGAAGAAACTCATTGTTTCTTCTACACAGTCAGTAAAGTTGTTAATGCACAAAATAATCAAACTAAACAGTTTCAATATTCAGTTAGACTAGAGATTACTTGTAATATAGAAAATACATAATTTTCAGATAAAGTAATTTTCAAATTGATTGTATCGCTTTAATTTTATAAATGTAACATCAAAAAAGTGTCTGTTTTACCATAACTTTATCAGAAGGATTAAGCAAGCATCACTGTGTTTATGTCTAAAATGTAAATTTGCATTTCTGAAATGGAATGCCTCAATCCCAGCTTGACTTTCACATACTAAGTACCTGCAATTTAGGCATTGTACTTGCATGACACACGTATACCCTGGGCAAGCACACAACTTGGAGAGGTTTCTGGTGGAGATGGAAAAACTTCTCTATATAAGAAAGTGGCACTAGTTTAAGTAAAGATGTGATTATTACGCTGATTTAGTAAAACCACTATAAAAATCTGTTTGAATATTCTTATTTTGGTTTATTTGGTTTGGCTTATTTTGGTTTAGGTTAGGTTGATTTAAGAACAAACAAAACAGGATACACTTAAACCAAAAGAAGTTTCAGTGCATAGGCTTGCACCAGTTAAAAAGCATTTTAAATTAAACTGGTGCAACTTTCTTACATAGCTAAGACCATACACCACAGCAGATGTGTAATATTGCTTCTTCCAATCCCCATGTTCAACGACTGAAAATGGTTCACAACAAAAAGGTGAGAAAATTAAAAAACAGTTAACAACAAACAAATAGCTGAGGTACGTAATATACATTCTCTGATGCATCTTATTGTTAAACCTGCTTGACAATCTTGTCTTTGCTATGTATTACTATTATTACTATATATTACTGTATAAGCATATACAGTAATACTTAGTGTATTTATGTCTTACTATTGTCTATTGTTTGCTACAGAGTGCTAACCTCCTGCGCAGAACATAAAGGAAGACAGTCTTAAATGTTGGTTGACATAGTTTTTCTCTGGTGAATTAGCACTGATAAACTCCAGGGGAAAAGTGAGTTTTAAGGAGAGTTTTAAATCAGAATGGGAGGTAGGCTTGTTGGTTGGTGTACAAGGTTAAGGAGTGAGTTATAGATGTAAGGGACAGAATGAAAGAAATCATGTAGAGTGAGAGGAAGAGTAGGAAGAAAGACATTTCCTTTATGTTTCATGTAAAAGATTAAAGAAAGGCAATTAGGCAATTCAAAGAGGGGATGGACATGGTGAGAGAAAGATGATTTTGGCAATACCATTTTGGATAGATTACAGAGGAATGAGACAAGACCTGAGAGGAGGTAACAGTAGTCAAGGTGAAAATTGGTCAAAGTGTGGACTACGGTTTCAGCAGTAGGAAAGGGGGGCAAGGATGAAATTTAGAAAATGTTGCAGATGAAGAACCAAAAAAGCTGGCAATAGCTCAGATGTAAAGAATCAAAGGTAACACTGAAGCAGTGATCCTGGGTGAAAGGGAGGCTAGTGACTCAACCATTATTCTGCTGGGGAAAAGGGGATTTCGGTTTTTGCCATAATTAACTTTAGTGTGTGGCAGGATAACTAGAATGAGATGCCAAAAAAGTATGGACATATAAGACTGAATAGAGAGGGAGTGGATGAGGATAGAAAGGTAGATTTGGTGTCATCAAGTGGAGAGATAATGAACAAAGACAAAAGAGAGAGGATGTGGTACCCAAGTGATGAACTGTGAAGGGAAAAAAGGAAGTGACTGAAGTGGACCGTAAAGAGGTCTACGGAGAACAGAAGGAAGGAAATTAAGAGAAGCTTCCAAAAAAGATGTTGAAGGAGTACTTAGAGAGGTAGGAGAACCAGTATAATGTATGAGTGATTGAAATAATTTCCATCATATAAACTTTAACTTACAGGTAGCTCATAATGCTCCTCTTCAAAGTAATGACCATCCCAAAACTCAAGAGTAACACTGCCAAAAGTTGGCAAAAGTTTTAATGTTTTTTAATTTATACCTTCAGCCATAACATCCTTCATTGGCTGAGAGATTACAGACTGGAGAAATTCCTGCAAAATACACAGAAAAAGTCAGATTCCTCCAAGAAAAAAAGATTAAACATGAACTGCCTATTTTTCACTCCCATAAACTGTCCATCATTTATCTTCACACTTCAAGCTTCTGTACTTGAAGTTAGATGTAAGATTTTGCAAAGCATAATGTCATCCTCTGCCTATTTTATCTATTAGCATTCTTGGATAATGAGCATATTTTCTCTTTAGTAATCTCTTTGAATTGTTTTCGGACTATATTTATTTGTTTACGCAACACCAAAATACCCAGTACCTACCATGTTTCTTAATTTTATAGCTTACAAAAAGGACCCTAATGCCACAACAATTTGATGCTATAGCATATACAGGAACCTAAACTAACTTCTTCTGCAATTCTGTGGGTATAGCAATTTACACGTTTGCATCAATAGTAGCGAGAAAGAAAACACTGCATCAAATTTTGAAATCAGCAGATTTTATTTAACACCACAGATATAAATCCAGGGCAATAAAAAAGTGTACTAGAGCAGTATCTCATAAATATAATGATGCTTTGCAGATGTTTGCTATTTAATCCAATGGAATGAATGTATAGTTCCATCTGGACAAATTATATCAGACCCCATCATACCAGAGGCAGTGAGAGAGGGTTCAATCTCAAAAGGCAAATTTCTTGATACTGGACTGATAACATCTTTCAAAATTTTGAAGATTAATTTGTTTCATACAATAAAAATGTGTTGTACCACAATTTATCTAACCTTTTTATAAAAGTTTGGAACCCAGGCATGCAATATTTACTCACAGAAATAATCCTTGCTCGTGTGAATGGTCCTTCAGTTAAATCAATGGGATTACTTAAAGAATCAAACTAATAATATCTTTAGAAAATACTGGAAACCCAGAACAAGGATCATCGCCATGTCTTGTTCTGCAAACCACCACCAGGGAGGTGACAAGATTGAGGTCTAGAATAAGTAGTAGACAAATAGTAACTGCTGCTTTTTAACTCCTGCTGGCCAGTTCACTAATATTTGTCGTCTCAAAGGAGGCTGATCATCCACCATTATGGCAGAATAAAAAATACTGTCATGACTGTTTAATTCAGAGGGAGTTGTTCCCAGCAAGTCTTCAGTCTTCCCATGATGGAAATGGAGGTTAGCCCAACACCAGATATACAGGAAGTTCCATAGCCACAATAATAGCTTGCTGTAGATACACCCAAGAGGTCATATAAAAGACAAGAGAGCAAGGCATCCCATTGACATTTGGCCCTGCAAATGCCAGTTGCTGGATTACATCATACGGAAGGGCAAAATAAAATCAATTCTGCCAGCTATGGCAGGACCCAGTGCCCACAGGGGTCACGTGCACATGCAATCACTATACAGGGGTGTGTCACTTTGATGGATAAAGGCAGTGTCTAGAAAATAAACACAGAGTATGTGCATTTAGGTGAACTTCTGTAAATAAATTGGTACTTTTCTCTGTGGTATCTCCAGGAACCATTAAGGGGAATGTATTAGGGAAACTTTAGTTAACTGAACCACCATCATTTTCAGTTAGCTCAGATAGTTGCCATTACATTGGAATCCTACTTTGCATGAAAGGAAGTTTGAGTAGTAAGAACTTTAAAGAGAGCATCTAAACAATCCTTACTCTTGTATTTTTCTCAAAGTTAACTCATAAGAGCTAGGCAAATTATGTGAATAAAGATTTACATGAACAGTTCCCTGTCCATCATTAGTATATCAGTCTTTCTCTTTCAAGAGTATTAAAATTCACTACGTTTCCCCTCTCTTTCCAGTTTGTCAGAAGGAAAAAAAATCTCATCTTCATCCAGAATACTTACTGCACTTGGAGAACCCTGAAACAACGGAGCACTGTGCACACCACTCCTCACATAGTCACTGCAAAGGAAGCAAGGACAAAGAATGGACAAAACAGGCCATATCTGTTTCTCCCTCACAATTTTAATATTAATAGAGTCCCTATTACTGCATATGAAGAACTGAAGTGTAATTAGATGATAACTGAAGAGTTTTTGTGTTTCTGAGACAATCTATCTATAATAAACTCGAAGGCAGAAGGCTGAAGTGTTTATTAATCTAGGATATTAAAGGTTATAAAGTTAGCAGGAGGTACCTTCAAGTTATTACTATTATGCCAAGATGTCTATTGATTTAATATTTTTGAGACATACTGGCAAGTGGGGTTTCCCTTCTGTCAACTAGATGAAATGAGAAATTAAGGCACCTATGATTATTGCGACTGAGTGGTGAGATCTAAAATTAGTTTTCAAAGTTAGTGAAAACTACCACACAGTTGGGAGTGAGAAACTGTACATTTCTCTGCTCTTGGCTGGGAGCATTCAATTTCAGATGATGTTATTAAGAAGTTTAAGTACTGGGATCAGTAAGTCTGTAGTTCTAATCCTGGCTCCAAGACTGCAACTGTCTCTGGCCTTGGGTAAGTTATCCTACATCTTTTTTTCCCTCATCTGTTAAATGGAGACAATATTTCACATGGGTGCTATGTGGGCTAATTAGAAAAAGTTTGTAAAGGGCTTTGAACAGGGACTGTGACATATAATATTAAGAAAATAAGTAATATTGCTATTCCATACAATTCTTGATTCTTGCCTTTGAATATTGCAATTAAGAGAGTCAGGAAGGATATGTTTTTGAGTAACCTAGTCAAAATTTCAAGTGGCTTCTATTCTGAGGATTATTCAGTTCTGGATTTCAGGGACTTCCCTCTGAAGATTTTATAGAATTCTTGTATGCAACATATGACTCATCTGTGTTACTTAAAGAGTAACAAAATAAATAAAATAAGATGTGCTTGTAACTGGAGCGGAGCACAAAATAGATTTTTCAGTTCGGGGTAGAACTGAACAATCTCCCCTCCCCCCCAAAATACTGTTTGATGCAAACTGAAACTAATTGTTTCAAAATGTTTTGTCAAACCAAAAAAAATTCATTTTTAATCAACTGAAACGTTTCTGGTTGACTCAAAATTATTTTTTATTTTAATTCCACCATTTTCAAGTGGGTAGATTCTTCAATTATAGACAACTAGTCTCAACCCTGAATGTTCAATTCTCTCTCTAGGTTTCCCTGCTTCTGGACCCACCCACAATATTTAATATCATTGTGATGAGCTAAAGAGCCAACTTCAATATATACCCTAATACATTTTTCTTTCCTTAACTACTCTAAAGACTTTTTGCCTAGTACAGCACATTAAGGATTTCGAATTCACCACTGTTAGGATTTATATACCAAACAGCTGTGCCAAGAATTCACAGGAATCAAACTGCAGTACCGTGAGCAGCATAATCTGTTAACTTGTCCTCGGGTATTTACAATTACACGGCTTTACAAACTGCAATACAGTCGACTCCATTTAAGCTGCATTTCTCTGTTATTTTAAAAGTATCACTTTCCCAAACATGTGAGAATGGGAAACAAATTCAGCTCTGGCGTAAGTGAGCACAACTGAAGTTAGTGACCAAGAGACCATTTATGTCAAGGCTAAATTTGGTCCTGAGAGATCTGCAAAGAAAGGGGGTGAGAGGGAAAAAAAGGAGGAGTACTTTGTATCAATCAGCAGTATCCCGTCCAGGTAATTAAGGAGCAGTGATAGACTGCAAAAGGGAATCCCATATACTCTTCACCCAGAAAGACGATGGATACTGTGACATTAACTAACAACAATGGGAGGATACATGGTGCTTCAAAAGGGTTGTGGAAAACACATGCTGGGGGGGGGGGGGGGGGGCGGCGCAGTGTTACATGATAGATCTCTGGGAAAGACAAAGCCCTGCATCTCCACACCAGTCTGTCTTACAGTATGGCAGTAAAAGACACAGTTAGTTTTATAAATTTGAAATATATAAAATATGATGTTTGTAAATTAATGTAGGTGATCCACTTATGGCTGTGGGTTTAGAGGGCTCCTAATCAGGCTTTGTAAGCTAAGAGCAAAGACCTTAGCACTTAGTCTTGTAAAAGCTTTCTACATAATTAATAGAAGCAGTGGCAGAGCTAATAGGAGGGCAGGGGGTGACTGGCCCCCTGGTCACCTTTAGGTGTACATATTGCGCCTTTTCAAGCCAATAGGTATAACTGACCCATCACCCCTTCCCCAGCTCCACTCCTGCTCAAAACCTGGCTTTGCTACTGAATGGAAAACAATCATAGAATCATATAAATGTAGGAGTGTAAGGGACCTCGAGATGTCATCAAGTCCAATCCCCAGCACTGAGGCAGGACTAAGTGTTATCTAGACCGTCCCTGACAGGTGTTTGTCCAACCTGTTCTTAAAAACCTCCAATGATGGGGATTCCACAACCTCTTCTGGAAGCCCATTGCAAGGCTTAAGTACCCTTATAGTGAGAAAGTTTTTCCTAATGTCTAACCTAAATCACCCTTGCTGCAATTTAAGCCCATTGCTTCTTGTCCTGTCCTCACTGGCTAATGAGAACTATTTATTATCCTCCTCTTTAGAACAACCTTTTACATACTTGAAGACTGTTATCATGTCACCCCTAAGTCTTCTCTTCTCCAGAGTAAACAAACACAATGTTTTCAATCTTTCCTCACAAGTCATGTTTTCTAGACCTTTAATCATTTTTGTTGCTTTCCTCTTGCCTTTCTCCAATTTGTTCACATCTTTCCCAAGACGTGGTACCCAGAACTGACTCAACACTCCATTTGAGGCCTTATCAGTGCTAAGTGGAGTGAAAGAATTACTTCTCATGTCTCGCTTATAACAGTCCTGCTAATATATCCCAGAATGATGTCTGCTTTATCAATATTACATTGACGACTCATATACAGTTTGTTATCCACTACAACCCTCAGATCCTTTTCTGCAGTATTCCTTCTTAGGCAGTCATTGCCAATTTTGTATTTGTGCTATTGATTATTCCTTCCTAAGGGTAGTACTTTGCATTTGTCCTCACTGAATTTCATCCTATTTATTTCAGATCATTTCTCCAGTTTGTCAAGATCATTTTGAATTCTAATCCACCCCTTGAAAGTGCATGCAACCTCTTTGAGATCAGTATCATCTGCAGACTTTATAAGTGTACTCTCCATGCCATTATTCAAATAATTTATGAAGATATTGAATAGAACTGGACCCAGAACAGATCTCCACAGGACCCCCCTTGATATGCCCTTCCAGCTGTACTGTGAGGCATTGATGACCACTCTCTGAGTATGGTTTTCCAACCAGTTGTGCACTCATCTTATTTAAGATTCCTCTAGGCTATATTTTCCTAATTTGTTTATGAGAAGGTCACGTGAGACAGTATAAAAAACGTTACTTAAATTCAAGATATATCATATCTACTGTTTCTCCCCATTCCACAAGACTTTTCACCCTCTCCAAGAAGTCTGTTAGGTTGGTCTGACATGATTTTTTCTTGACGAATCCATGTTAACTCTTATTTATCACCTTATTATCTTCTAGGTGCTTACAAATTGATTGCTTGATTATTTGCTCCATTATCTTTCTGGGTATTGAGGTGACACTGACTGTTCTATAAGTCCCTGGATGGTCCTTATTCCCCTTTTTATAGATAGGTATTATATTTGCACTTTTCCAGTCCTCTGGGATCTTTCCCATCTTCCACAAATTCTCAAAGATAATTGCTAATGGCTCAAAGATCTCTTCAGCCATTTCTTTAAGTATTCTAGGATGTATTTTATTAGGCCCTGATGACTTGAAGACATCTAACTTGTCTAAAGTAATTCTTAACTTGTTCTTTCCCTATTTTAGCCTCAGATCCTATTTCATTTACACTGATGGTAACTACATTTGTTGTCCATTGCTGAATGATGACAGCCATTTCCAAAGCTCCTGCTTTTTAATTCCTAGGCTTATACATTCTCTCCAAATGAAACAACCAACTGATTTAACTTTCTAATATTAAATCGCCAGCCAGCATGCTATTCATACAGTTTATGCAGATGTCTTTACCCTCTGGAAAATCAAAGTTTAAGAAAAATTTCTTATATCTTTGGGGAACATTTTAAGTCTCAAGCTAACTACATTGAGAAATCTAACTCTATTACTTTGTACTTGACATTTTGTTACTAGATTGGTAATAGGAAATTACCAAATAAAATTGGTATTTTACTTGGTAATTTTCTTCTGTGGTTCTCAGCTAATATGAAAGACGTGATCATCAAATTTATTCAGGTTTTCCTGTCAACAACATCATTAACCAAATCCCTCAATTTCAAAGTAAATAAAAGCATCTGGGTTTCTAGCACAGCAAGACTGACTTGCATATTTAAGCCTCATATATAGATGTATTTCCACTGGACCAGATTTGCATATTAATGAAGGACTAATTGCTCTTTGCAGTCAATTTTATGCAAATAATTTACTACTCTTTGTACGTGTTTCATAATGTTTGGAAAGATCCAAAAAACCCCAAAACTTAAAAAAAAAAGCACAAATATTTGACAACCAAAAGAAAGAAATAAAATCACAACTACAGCAGACAGCTTTATATTAAAGTTTTATATAATTAATCTTTTATGTTATTGGTTTATTTTAACTTCATCCCACAAAGAGAAACACAATCATAGGATAACTTCAGCCTTCCTCCTTGCCTTTCTTTTCAGCCCCTCAAAATGTAACAGCTTGTGACTACCCATTAAAACATCTTGCTTCCAGCTGGAAGGATGATGAACCAACTCCAACGCAGAGTTTACAAAAAAAAAATTGGTTTGGAGGTGGTTGTTGTTTTAACCTGCTAAACAGAAATTTCTTTCCTCTCTACCTTCTTCTTGCCACAGGCCTGTTACAAGAATCCAATCTATGACCTTGAAGAATCCAACAGCATATTTTAGATGCAGATTTCTCTTCAAGAAAAATGGGAATAAATACTGAACAAACATAAAAGGAATAAAGCTAGGTACTGAAGTATTATGCATTATCAATAGCTTCATATCCTCATTCAGTTTCTCACTCTTCAAGCCGAAATGCAATATGTCGGGGGTGGAAGGGAGCCACGTAGGGAAAAAGAAAAGAACTGTTGAGTAGGGAAAGCTAAAAATGTGAAAGAGATAGAGGAATAATATGAGGCAAAAGGAAAGAAGGTATATAAAGACTGGAGTAGAAGAGGAATGGAAATGGAGACTTGAGTTTGAAGGAAGGGAACATTCAGTGTGTGCATGCAGAGATAGGTTGAAACAGGAAAGTGAAGAGCTAGAAGCACAGATCAAGGTGAGAAAAAGAAATAAAAAGACAAAAAATACAGAACCCCCCAAAAAACTACACGAACAAAAAAAAAAGCAAGAAATAAAGTGAGAATTGGAAACAGGGTAGAAGACACTGTAAAAAGACAGTGATACGACAATAAAGACTGTACGTATCTTGTTTTTAATTCTGAAAATGGGGGGAGCAGTAGGAAGGGAACAGGGGGGAGAAGACCATGTACTTGTATTCATACACATCCTGCCTCCAGTGATGATGTCCCTATCTTAGTTGTAAAGACTAATCACCTTAACATTTGTACATATCATAAAATCGCCTAAAGTGTTTAGTTTTAATATGCAGAGGACTAGGATCAGAACTAAAACTTTGCTTGACTACAGTCTTTCATTTGCACAAACCCCACAATTCACAAACACACACAGATTTTGTTCAGGATGTACACAGAAGTAAATAATTTTTATATGAAAAATGCAAAACCTTATGGCATCAGTTCAAGAGAACTAACTTGAGCCATTACAAGAAATGGGTAAATTTTCAAAAGGAGTAGTTTAGGGGATCCCGTAACCTTGTTTGCCTCAGGCAAACACTATGGTTGCAACTGTGTTTTGTACTATACTCTCTCAAATTTTTTGCAAAAAGAAAAGGAGTACTTGTGGCACCTTAGAGACTAACAAATTTATTTGAGCATAAGCTTTCGTGAGCTGCAGCTCACTTCATCAGATGCATCCGATGAAGTGAGCTGTAGCTCACGAAAGCTTATGCTCAAATAAATTTGTCAGTCTCTAAGGTGCCACAAGTCCTCCTTTTCTTTTTGTGAATCCAGACTAACACGGCTGCTACTCTGAAATCTCTCCAATTTTTGTGTTTCATCTGGGAAGTAATTCTTTCACCAGATGACCTTTAGGAATAGACATTGGATATAAAGCAGTGGCATTTTGAGCTCCAACAGTAGCAGCCAGATCAATAAAGTACCTCTTTTGCTCTCTCAATAACTTGCTTATTGCTCAAAAGTGGATGTTTTGATCATCTGTACAGATACCCAGTAGTCTTCCTACCAAAAATAGAGTAGGGGTTCATGCTTTCCTGAAATTTATAAGCTCCTCTGCAACTTACCAAAGATATTTTCACTTCTGTAACAAAGGTAGTCTGAATATACAGAATGGTTGGTTATGCATATCAAACCATAAAAAAAATTCAATGATGAGGAACTATTTTAAGAGAGCCTTCTACAAAGGAAGCCTTTGGGTCTATACAAATGTCATTCACTGCAAAGTTACAGAATACACTTTCATCCTTTAGAATCTCATTATTCAGTATTGGTTTAAGTGTTCCAAAGAGGATATGGACATGCTATGCTCTACACAACTCTCACTCTGAAATACTATTCAAATGGATCTCAAGGTTAGGGTCTCCTGCAGCTAGCTCGTATATTACCATCTTAATTTAGAAAGGGGTAGATTCACTAGAGAATGTGACTTTGGAATTAATCAGTGTAATCTCAGTTTTAAAATCTAGCTCAGTAGTTTGAGCATTGGCCTGCTAAACCCAGGGTTGTGAGTTCAATCCTTGAGGGGGCCATTTAGGGATCTGGGGCAAAAATTGGGGATTGGTCCTGCTTCAAGCAGGGGGTTGGACTAGATAACCTCCTGAGGTTCCTTCCAACCCTAACCTTCTATGATCTAGTTATTAATGTTTTCTTGTCACAGAAGCCCAACATTCTGCAATTTTAATATTTTTAAAAATCCATTAATTTTGATATTTAGGATTTTTTTCCCTGTCAGTGGATAGAAGTGCTGATAAACAGTATAACCCATCTCACTGAAAATCTGAAGAGTTTAAGTTAAAACCTAAGCTTCAAGACAGGCTAATGGAGAGCAGGAATTCTACAATGCCATTGCAGAAACACAAAGGACCAGATCAGTGATTTCTCTGTGGGAACTTTAATTCCTCCAGAGGTTGTGAAATTTCTTCCTTCTTCAACAACAACATAAATCGAGAAAGCTAAGTGGGCTTGGGTTTACAAAGGTCAATGCTGGTATGGCAACTCAGAACACCTGGTGAGATCATATTATTCTCATTTTGTAGATAGAGAACTCAGGCATAAAGAGTATAGGACTTGCTCAAGGCCCCACAGGCAGACTGTGGCAGAGCTGGGCATTGAACCCAAATCTCCAGAGTCCTGTTCTAGTGCCTCAACCACAAGATCATCTTTCTTCCCTGTCATTTTCCCTCACAAAACACCTGTGTGAAGTTCTCAAGCATGAAAAAACAACCCACCTGCAATTCTTGTCACCATCAATTTTTGAAGAGGTTTGCAGGTCCAACAAAAACATGTTAAACTTTAGACTATTGGCATATATTTCATAATGATAAATAGCAGTATATATTTTTCACTTTACCTGTCAAAGACTGGAACAGCAGTCCAGCCTAACTGTGATTGTGTATTAAGCTCCAGGATCTGACCAGGGTGGGATATTACTTTTCCTGCTCTCTGTCCACTTGGATCCGGAACATAAATAGCATTCAGGCAAAATATTTGAATTAAAAGCACACTATTATCATCAAGATAAGGGTGTAACACCTAGAACAAAATACAGAAATTTTAAGAGAGAGGCCTAACTTAACAAAAACAAAAAAAACTGAATCAAAGAAAACTAAAGGTAGAATAAAGCAATATGAAAAGAAGTGTCTCAAGATGTTCCACCCAAAAATATTACACTTCATTGAACTCTTCTTTAGAGGGCTGGGTGTCTGCTTCTAACTACTGAGTAACATGACCAGATTTAATTAGCTCTTTGACAGTACAATTTAGTGATGGATTTCACAGGAGGAAAACTGAATTCAAAAAGAAAAAGAATAATATAATTTTTACCAACCAAACGCACAAATGGAAAAACCATGGGGAGCTGACAGTACATGAATATTCTTCTGTGAAGATGCATAAACATCAGTACAGAATGTATATGAGAAATGTTATTAAGTATCTACTGAAAACTTTCTTTCTACATTGTTAATAAAACAAATTTACTGAACAACAACAACAAAAAAGCACCCTCCAAAACTTACAAGCCACAAATGTGACTATTTCTCAACACTGTGCTTTGAATTACTGGATGAAATCATCCAGGTTATTTGTCACTTTAAACTTGCAATTGGACAGTGAGATATTACTAATTCTTGACAATCAAAAGAGCTAAAAAATGCCTCCTCACCACTTCATGAAATCACCACTGCTTAGCTAACTCCTGTGAGGCAACTGATTGAGATTTTGCCCCTTAACTTGAAAGACAATTCTCAGCAGTTAAGTGTATGTTAATAGGTATTTCTCTGCAGAACAGATGTTTTTAAGTTTCATGGGTATCATAAACATTAAGATCTGTGCAGTGTATTTTAGAAAAGAGTTCTCCTTAATTGTTAACACTCAGTGTAACACTGAATGAGGGGAGTTTGATCCTATAGGGAGGTTTAGAATATATAAAGAAGTTGGAGGAGCGGTTTTTCATATTTTGGTTTATCTAACTTTTTGTAGTGAAACACAGTATTGTTCTAATTCTGAAATATGCTGCTAGTCATGATGTGAAAGGTTATTACTATAGCCATAAAATTCATTCCTGAACGCCAGTTTTATTTTCCCCCCCAGTAAAGTAAAAGTTCAAATGCCCTTTAAAATAAGCAATTCCGTACAAACCAATGCATCCACTACTGATTTATTTTATTCATAAAGTAATAATTTACTGGTAAAATTCAGTCAATTTCATTAGAAGTTTAATGAACTTAAATAAATCAAAAGGACAATGAAAGCAAATATAGCACGATTAAACAACAATAATTTATGAGAAAAAGGCACACAACTTTCAATTCCATCATACTCCAAATCATATATTAAACTAAAACAGGCTTTTGAATTGTTTAAAAGAAAGCGGTATCCATTTTGCTCTTTGCAATGTCTGGGAGTCCATAAGGGAAGGTGAATTTATCATTTAACTAAACTGTATTTGAAAGTAATATTTCTGATGCATATCTGCATTTTTGAGCCTTCTCCTGACAGTGCCAGCAGTCTCAGAACGCAATGCCAGAGACTGTAACTCAGTTTTATTCTAGTTTAAAATTGGTTTAACAATAAAAGAAAAACTTTGCTGTTTAATATTTAAACTGTATAATTATTCCTTTAACACAATGCCCAGGGACAATGAAAACAGTGAGTTTCAGCTGTACTGGCTGGTCTAGATTGTAGAGAACTTGCACAGAAGCACATCACAACTGCTGTGTACGGTGGAAGCAATTACCACAGCAGATCTCTAAAGGGAGGAAATGTACGTCTCTCTTGCAAACATGGGTGAGGCCAGTGGGTACATGCACATAGTGGATCCATGGAACTCAAATCCCATTAAATGTGGGAGCCACAAACTATATCCATTACACCTGCTGGGTACCTAACAGCAGCTGGCCTTGGTATGGCTATGTGCTGATGCCTTGTTCCTGAAACACAGACGTAAGGAAAGGAGTACGTGTGGCACCTTAGAGACTAACAAATTTATCTGAGCATAAGCTTTCGTGAGCTACAGCTCACTTCATCGGAAGCATTCTTTTTACAGACATAAGAATTAGTTTCCTTATTCCTGTTGTGTTGCAGTGCAGATTCAAGCAAAGAAAGCCTTTCCAACCAGCACTTTGCTCACTTGGCAACTAGACATTAGAGAGATGGGTGCACAATAACTGCTTAGACAGATTGCCAAGGACCGGGCCTGTAATTCTGAAACAAATTTGTGAAAAATCAATATTTAGCTCCAGGTGTTTTTTTGGGGGTTGGGAGGGAGGGGGCAGATTCTATTAAAAACTGGATCTCAGGAATCTAGTGTAAATTGTAGTTGCTAATGTTAATTGTGCCCGTCATGTTAGGAGACTTTAGAAATATGAAGATATCTCCTTATTACTAGAGTAGATATACTAGAAACTAGACTGCTACATGTAAGAAGGGAGAATTCCAAACTGTAGTAGAGAAAATCCTCATATATTTGAGGAAATGGGGAGCCAAATTATGACATTTTTCTCCACTTAGAATGCAAACCTTTTGTTGTGGATAGTGTCCACAAATGACGTATGATGCCAAAGTAACGAGAATGTAAAATGGGCTAAATTATGTCTCTGAAACCCAATGGAGCATTGGAGTGGTGTGAACAACAGTGGTTGCGGAGAATGGCATTACGCTTATCTAAGCCATAATGCAAAGGCATTACGTTTATGTAAGCCGTAATGCCTCCAGGCACAATGGAGGAAACATATTTAGCAATACACTTGCTACATACACTTCTTTAAAAGGTACAGCATGTGCTTACTCCCTTTCTGGTGCACGAGCTGGCACGCAAGGGGCAAGACCTTGTTGATCCGGAGTTTGTAATGATGTCAGTAGTACTAGCTGGACCCCAAAGCTTTTGCTCATGCAGCACAAACAGCTGCATTATGGGTATGTAGCATTTGGTTGCTCTTGGAAGGGAGAAAGGGTTTTTGTGCACCTCCTCCCTTCCCCTACAAGTGAACCACACAGGAGCAGTAATAATTTCACTCTCTATTTTCTAATGGGTTAACTTTTGGGTTACAGAAATTAAATGATATCAAGCATATTGATTTACTGCATTTAATTATTTTCTTATATTGTAAATATATATTACATACAAAAAATTACATGAAAAGAACATTAAGATTGCAAGCCAAAAACTCAAAAGTTAGGAACTGCCTGTATAAACTTAATTTGATCACCTTGTGTATATTAATTATGAGACAGCCTTTAATTACATGCTCACATACTATTTTTTCCCACAGGACTTCCTCCCCATTCAGTGCACAGGATGCGCCTGCTCTGACAATGAATCAGGTTTGAGTAGTGAAGGAGACTGTTGTGTGTAGGACCCTTGCCTCATTTGTTGCAGAAGTTGACAGGTGTGAGAAAATGAGTCAGGGGATTACAGGAAGAGATAGTATAGTCACATGGTTAACGCACTTGAGTACTGTCCTGGATAAATGGATTCTATCCATTCCTCTACCACAGAATTCCTAGGTGATAGTAGGCAGGTCACTTAAATCAAACTTATCAACAATTGGCCACCAGTTGTGTGTTCCTCATTTTCTGGGAGCCCAACCTGAGACCGGGGCTGGAATGAAGAGAAAGTCCCTCTTTGTCCCTGTAGGCCAGGGATGGCACATGCATAGTCCAGTCATATGTGAGGAGATGGAGTATGCACAAGCTGATCAGAAATAGGAGATATGAAGGGCTGGAGCATGCTCAGTGAGGATGGAATCTTCTGAGATTTTAGCTGCTAAACTGTCAGTCTCTATCAAGTAGGTGCTGACACTGAGAAATCAGGGTCTTACAATGGGAAGTGTCTGGCAACCTTAACAATAGGCTGTGCTATCAGCCCCATCTATACTGCTGTTAAAAACTCCCCCAGTTGAACCAATTAAGGGACTCTAAAGGGTTTAGAGGGAGCTCAGTGAAGAAAAGGCTAGAAGAGGAACTGTGGAGAGAAGCTGCAGGGAGAGAAGGTCTTCTGCAATGGTCCCTTAATTGGTTCAACTGGGGGCACACCTGCTCTGGCACAGGGGAGCTGGACCTATTTTTAAGCACAGGGGCCAGTCATCGTGTGACATTCCTTATAAAATTATATACTGATTGCTCAATCAAATTTTAAATGCCAGACAACAGCTGGCATAGAAGCTGAACCATACCTATACAGCTTGGGTTTATCAGCTCAGCTATTACCCTTAGACCTCACAGAAGTTTGTTTTTTCATTATTTAAAAAATGAAAAATATCTGTAAATATCCTTCTCTCTCTTGATATAGATAATTCGTGGGGAGCAAATGCAAAGAGGCAGTTATTACATACCACAGATGGATCAGTCCACCGTGGTCATCTCTGTAGACTTGTGAAATCAAGTTGGCTTGTTAGAAATTTTTCTTCTCCTGCCCATTGTTGAGGTAACTCAGGCAAATGCATGCTTGCAGCTCCCCGAAGGACTCTGGTGAACACATTTACATAATATCCACCAGCTGCATAAAAAAATAGGCAGCACAGAAGATTAATTTGTACATATTTATGACTAGGCATCTAAAATGCCAAGAAGTGCAACTATTTTGCTACTTATAACTTCTACATTAAGTCAGATAGATTGTCAATGAGACAACCTGGTCTTTTAGGGGCAAATCCTGTCCACTTATCAAAGTCCAAATAACAAGGTGATATGTTGAAGAATACAGTGGAGGTTGAGGGGCAGGAATGGTGCTTCCTCAGGCAGTTGGGGGAAAATGGCCAATGGATCAATAAAATTGCAGATTCATTGGTCCCATCAAAAGAGAAAAACCCTGCCTGAGGGGAATCTGGGAGCCCCTGTGGAGCACAACTCTGTCGCATGCTGATGGTGCAGGTTCTCTGCGCTGGCTTCCAGAGTACACCCAATGGAGAAGAACCACCTGATTCCCTTGGACTACTGTGGGCTGGTAGGATTTGCCCCTTAATGCTCAGGTGCATGGATTTTATGTTCCTCATCTGTGAAAATCATTGTTGATGGGAATAAGAACTCCCAAAATCCTAACTATTTTTTCAGTACATGTGACATTTCTCTCTCTCTCTCTCTCTCTCTCCAATCATACTGTTAATTAGAAATACTGTTTTATTTTACTTTAGTATTCTACTTTATTTTATTACTACACATTGTTCAGAGGTAGTTTCAATACAGACATTTCACAAACTATCTGAGCAAACTTATAGATCCTGCAAAAAAATCACAAGTACATTTCATAGAATCATAGAATATCAGGGTTGGAAGGGACCTCAGGAGGTCATCTAGTCCAACCCCCTGCTCAAAGCAGGACCAATCTCCAACTAAATCATCCCTGCCAGGGCTTTGTCAAGCCTTATTTACCATCACGGGGAATTTTGGTCATAGTGAAAAGTTTTGTTTTGTTTTAAATAGTATTGCTTATTAAAAGAAATAAAATACAAATAATAATCTTTGAGTATTTGTAATCACCTTTAAGTCCAAAGGCTTGTTTGACCTTTATGCGGATGCCTGCTTCTTGCCGATAGAGGACTGCATGATGTATATTGATATATTTTGGAAAGTGTTCTGATTGTGAATGTCTTTTTTCATCCAACCTTTCCACATACCAGGCTTTCAAATGATCAAGTGTAACTGCAGAAACAAACATTGACATCTTATATATAAATTGGCAATTGATGAAATGGCTTTTTTGATAATATCTTTTGAACAAAAATTGACCAATTCTGCATTTTGATGCTTAAATCAGCACTTACACATCCAGAATAACCACTTAAACATTTAAGTTCCACACCATGTATCCAAATATAAAACAAAAGATACGTCTAGACTGTGGGCTTTACATGGGTCATCCAATGCATTTTTGCCCGTACTTCCCTATTATCCACACTCACATCATCTAATTCAGTGATGCTCAGACTAAGGCTCGGGAGCTGCTCTTTAATTTGTCTCTTGCAACTCTCTGCAGCGCACGACATTAAAACACTGTGTGATTTAATTATTAATCAGTCTAAGTTATCAACCAATCAGGATGCTTTTACTATGTTATTAACCAATTATAGAATACTAGGTCAGTCATTTTGCTGTGAGAATAATAGAAGAATAAGAGAATAAGTGCACCAGTGACGATGGGGCACTTTCTTGTGTCTGTACCAAAATAATGTTATGAGGAGGAAATAAGGTCACTTCTTCTCTAAGAAGGTAAACGCCAGATGATCTCAGCAATCTGGCACCATGCACCTTGACATACAGTCAATACTTCCTATGCTGGCGTTTCTGAATCCGCCTCTGTGCTTGATCAAGGCCTGTGGAAACTGGGAGTAGTACCTTTTCGGCTGACATACTCACTGCTGGTGGGCAATGGGGTTTGGAGACCCTACTCTCTGGAACAGAGCCGTTATTTCAGGCACATTTCTTATGTCTGTCACCCGTGGGTAAACCACAGTGTTAAGGGCCTCACAAACCTCCGCTGCCGCTGTTGGTCATCCCAGGTCTGCACGACATGGTGGTCCCACTAGCTGTGCTAGCTGTTCTGCACCAGTCCATACATGAAAAATATCCAACAATTTCAGTATTCATCAGTCTGTCGAGTCTGCCATGAATGAACCCCACACTGAGTCCCGCCACCTTCTGCATCTCGGACAGTGCTCCTGAAATGCCATCCAGTGTCTCAACACTGGGTCTGGAGCAGGTCTCTGCAGACTGCACTCTGGGAGGTGCTTGTGCTTGGCCAAGTTCACATGCATTCAAACTAGGACACAGGTACATGCTGCAGTGTATACACAGCCCGGGAGACTTAAATTAGGAACTCTTAGGCAATGTCTAAACGATGGATCTTACAGTGGCATAGCTGTGCTGCTGTAAGGTCCTGTGTAGCCACTCTATGCCAGCAGGAGAGAGCTCTCCTATTGGCATAATTAAACCATCCCTCATGAGCAGTGAGGCAGGAGAGCGTCTCCCGCCGACATATCACTGTCCGCACTAGCACCTTTGTCGGAGAAACTCATGTCGGTAGGGGAGTGTTTTCTTCACACCCATGACCAACAAAAATTTTGCCAACAGAAGTGCCAGTGTAGACAAAGCCTTACTGTTTTAACGGCTTGATGTTAAATTAAGACTAAATGTAAGTGTGACATTAATCAAAGCAGGATTATTTTAAATTCTACCTTGCCCATGCATCCTTTAGGTAGTGCCCAGGAATAATAATACTTCCACATGAAACTACTATTGTTGAGTGCTTCCTAATCAATTAGGAACAATAAGTTGATTAGCTACAAATACACAGATTACTCAGTAAAAACAGTATGCCAAATCTGCTCTCAGATACCCATGTGCACCTCCCTTTAGTACTGGATTCATGGGAGCTGCATGTGAGGGTCTGAGGACAGATTTGGCTCAGTGTTAATAAATGATAAACAGAGCTTAGATATATAAGTAATCATATTGTATTATGGTTTGTAAAACAAATAATAGCAGGAAGAGCATTTGTGAATTAGGTACCAATAATTAGTTTTCGTACCTTTGCTTTGTTCTTTGTCAATTAAATGTATTGCCATGTCTTGTCCAAATTTTGGGAAGCTGTTGTCCTTTTGAAAGCTGGATATAACCTCTAGCTCTGAATTACTGGGCTTAGAATCATTTGAGAAGTGATATCCCATCAAGTAGCTTGGTGCAAGCACTGAAAACTATAAAAACACTATCAAACTGCAGGGTTCTGGTGTAAGCTATTGGGATGACTCAGGAGAAATGAAACAGCTGCAATCAGCAATGATATCTCAACAGTAGCGAATCTTTGTCCGCATAAATAAAAATAAATTTACTATAAGCAAAACCATACACAGAAAAGATTCTCGATTTTGGAATTCACCCAGCTCTCAGCACTTGGATGTAGAGCCCTGCCTTCCAGAATCTCCTTTTTCTGTCTCCCAAAAACCCCTCTAACAGCCCCTCCCTTGAGCATCTGTGAAAACTGAGGGGAAGGTGAAGATGGAGTTAGTCCTTGTTAAGGAGTACTTGTGGCACCTTAGAGACTAACCAATTTATTTGAGCATGAGCTTTCGTGAGCTACAGCTCACTTCATCAGATGCATACCGTGGAAACTGCAGCAGACTTTATATATACACAGAGAATATGAAACAATACCTCCTCCCACCCCACTGTCCTGCTGGTAATAGCTTATCTAAAGTGATCAACAGGTGGGCCATTTCCAGCACAAATCCAGGTTTTCTCACCCTCCACCCCCCCACACAAATTCACTCTCCTGCTGGTGCTAGCCCATCCAAAGTGACAACTCTTTACATAATCAAGTCGGGCTATTTCCTGCATAAATCCAGGTTTTCTCACATCCCCCCCACCCCCATACACACACAAACTCACTCTCCTGCTGGTAATAGCTCATCTAAACTGACCACTCTCCAAGTTTAAATCCAAGTTAAACCAGAACATCTGGGGGGGGAGGGGGGTAGGAAAAAACAAGAGGAAACAGGCTACCTTGCATAATGACTTAGCCACTCCCAGTCTCTATTTAGGCCTAAATTAATAGTATCCAATTTGCAAATGAATTCCAATTCAGCAGTTTCTCGCTGGAGTCTGGATTTGAAGTTTTTTTGTTTTAAGATAGCGACCTTCATGTCTGTGATTGCGTGACCAGAGAGATTGAAGTGTTCTCCGACTGGTTTATGAATGTTATAATTCTTGACATCTGATTTGTGTCCATTTATTCTTTTACGTAGAGACTGTCCAGTTTGACCAATGTACATGGCAGAGGGGCATTGCTGGCACATGATGGCATATATCACATTGGTGGATGTGCAGGTGAACGAGCCTCTGATAGTGTGGCTGATGTTATTAGGCCCTGTGATGGTGTCCCCTGAATAGATATGTGGGCACAATTGGCAACGGGCTTTGTTGCAAGGATAAGTTCCTGGGTTAGTGGTTCTGTTGTGTGGTATGTGGTTGTGGTTTCACATTTGGGGACAATGTATACCTTCAGATCAGCGGCACTGCTATGGGTACCCGCATGGCCCCACAGTATGCCAACATTTTTATGGCTGATTTAGAACAATGCTTCCTCAGCTCTCGTCCCCTAAAGCCCCTACTCTACTTGCGCTATATTGATGACATCTTCATCATCTGGACCCATGGAAAAGAAGCCCTTGAGGAATTCCACCATGATTTCAACAATTTCCATCCCACCACCAACCTCAGCCTGGTCCAGTCCACACAAGAGATCCACTTCCTGGACACTACAGTGCTAATAAACAATGGCCACATAAACACCACCCTATACCGGAAACCTACTGACCGCTATTCCTACCTGCATGCCTCCAGCTTTCACCCTGACCACACCACACGATCCATCGTCTACAGCCAAGCTCTGCGATACAACTGCATTTGCTCCAACCCCTCAGACAGAGACAAACACCTACAAGATCTCTGTCAAGCTTTCTTACAACTACAATACCCACCTGCAGAAGTAAAGAAACAGATTGATAGAGCCAGAAGAGTTCCCAGAAGTTACCTACTACAGGACAGGCCTAACAAAGAAAATAACAGAACGCCACTAGCGGTCACCTTCAGCCCCCAACTAAAACCCCTCCAACGCATTATTAAGGATCTACAACCTATCCTAAAGGATGGCCCAACACTCTCACAAGTCTTGGGAGACAGGCCAGTCCTTGCCTACAGACAGCCCCGCAACCTGAAGCAAATACTCACCAACAACCACATACCACACAACAGAACCACTAACCCAGGAACTTATCCTTGCAACAAAGCCCGTTGCCAATTGTGCCCACATATCTATTCAGGGGACACCATCACAGGGCCTAATAACATCAGCCACACTATCAGAGGCTCGTTCACCTGCACATCCACCAATGTGATATATGCCATCATGTGCCAGCAATGCCCCTCTGCCATGTACATTGGTCAAACTGGACAGTCTCTACGTAAAAGAATAAATGGACACAAATCAGATGTCAAGAATTATAACATTCATAAACCAGTCGGAGAACACTTCAATCTCTCTGGTCACGCAATCACAGACATGAAGGTCGCTATCTTAAAACAAAAAAACTTCAAATCCAGACTCCAGCGAGAAACTGCTGAATTGGAATTCATTTGCAAATTGGATACTATTAATTTAGGCCTAAATAGAGACTGGGAGTGGCTAAGTCATTATGCAAGGTAGCCTGTTTCCTCTTGTTTTTTCCTACCCCCCTCCCCCCCCAGATGTTCTGGTTTAACTTGGATTTAAACTTGGAGAGTGGTCAGTTTAGATGAGCTATTACCAGCAGGAGAGTGAGTTTGTGTGTGTATGGGGGTGGGGGGGATGTGAGAAAACCTGGATTTATGCAGGAAATAGCCCGACTTGATTATGTAAAGAGTTGTCACTTTGGATGGGCTAGCACCAGCAGGAGAGTGAATTTGTGTGGGGGGGTGGAGGGTGAGAAAACCTGGATTTGTGCTGGAAATGGCCCACCTGTTGATCACTTTAGATAAGCTATTACCAGCAGGACAGTGGGGTGGGAGGAGGTATTGTTTCATATTCTCTGTGTATATATAAAGTCTGCTGCAGTTTCCACGGTATGCATCTGATGAAGTGAGCTGTAGCTCACGAAAGCTCATGCTCAAATAAATTGGTTAGTCTCTAAGGTGCCACAAGTACTCCTTTTCTTTTTGCGAATACAGACTAACACGGCTGTTCCTCTGAAACCAGTCCTTGTTAGTGCACTTACACTCTGCCACATCTAGGGACAGTACACTTCAGTCCCAAAGTCTGTGATTTCAAGCAGTTATGCAACTCCTTTGCCTACACTAGGCTGTAAAGGCACGATTTTAGCATGTGGTAATAAAAATATTTTAAAACTCTATTGTAGACAAGGCCTAGTGCTTCTAACACATGCTTCTCTGGTCAAGTTAACGACGAGGGCACCTCTAAGGCTCCTCCTTCGGATTTAACTCAACTAATTTAGCAAATGTTAAAAAGGGTGTGCTTTGCCTACATTAGACTTTTAAAAAGTATTTATTAGCACACATGAGCCAACAGGAGTTAACATCACACCTTTAAATTCTGATCTATATAAAGCATATAGCACTGATTTCCACAGGGCAGCATGCATTTCAAGCAGATAGAGTAACTATTATGGCTGAAACTCTCTATACTTGCCTGAGTGTGTGGTAACAATCGAAGTAGTATAGTGCAGCAGGGAATCACTGGATACTGATTTAATGCAGATGGTGTAAGAGCTGCTGGTTCCTTGGTTGGCATCCCTCCTCTCAGTCTTAATTGAAATCCTCCTACATTTAGCTTCCCATCATCATTAAACACACGTATCATAGAGTTTCCTATAAATATAAAGCAGAGGAAAAACTACAGAGAACTAGGGATTACTAAAGATTTTACAGTGCATTTGTTTGTTTTGAGTATGTGATTTTCTCTTAAACGTTTCCAATATTTCCCTTAACAACTGAATGGTTGAAGAAGATTAGGTCCATGGAGAAACTACACAAGTGCCGCACTTAGAAATACCCTGATTATCCAAAAGTGGGGTTGACTTTTCATAGGATGTTGTAAAAGATGGCTCCGACAAGGCCAGGTCTCAGGATCTCTATTACTTCTTTCATGTATAAAAGCTGCTGTGACTCCTCTTCCTCCATTTTCAGCATATCCCTCAATTCTCTCCCTTTACAGAAGCAAATCTAGGTGTCCCAAACTAATATTTATCATCAGTTAACAGGTCTTTCCTGGTAAGTTACTCTGTATATAACTTACTTATTGCGAGGAACAGTTCTGCCTGACTTCTCAGTTTGGAACAGAACAAACTCTAATTTTCTGAAACACTTTTCGTATCCAAGTTATCCCAAAATGCTCTGCACAGTAATGAGTTAGATCATGGCAATAGAAGGAGTGTGTAACGCAAACCTGGCAGCCATTGTGTGTTCCGAATAACTGACATACAGTCATGAACATTAGAATCAGCTTTAATGAGAGATATAATTGTTGATCAAGATATCGGGGTTATTTCCTATGCCTGAAAATTAAAAATTCATGAGATCTTTAACTTCCATCTGAACAGCCACCATAAACAGGCACTAAGAATCTTAGTTTAATATCCTGTTAAATTTCTACTTTCAACATCTTTACATTGCTACTTAGCATTTAAAAGTCTCAAAATGTCCATCAGCTCTGGTGATCCCGATCCTAACTTTCCATATTTCTAACAAGTCACTTCAATGACTCCTCTTTTTATTGATTAAAACGAGCCCAACTCCCTTTACCTTTCCATCTAATTGCAAGACGTGGTATCATATTTCTTACCCTTTGCTGCATCCTTTCCAAATTAACAACACTGGTTCTGTGCCTTATCTTACACAGGTTTTCCAGATGGAAATATAAGAAGTGCAAGCAGCAATAGTGTCTTTTGTTTTGTATTCTGTCCATCTGCTAATACGGATATCTCTTTTCTAGGTCCCCTCAAGGCAATGGAACTACTCATGTGATTAAGGTAAGCTGGATTTATCCAATAACCTAGCATCTTTTTTGCCTCTTTTTACTGCAGTTGTGCACTACTCCAATAGTTTTGATTATTTTTCTCACAACGCATTCCAAATCCTTCTCCTGATCAGTAAACTGGAAGGCTATTCCCTTTAACATAATTCCCTGGTCTAGTTCCTTGTTTATTTGTCTAAATTAAACTATAGTTGCCATATGCTGGCCAATCACCTAAAGATCCATTCTTTTGAATCCAGTTGCAAAGTATAGACTAGAAGTATTTTTATAAACAGTGGTTTAATTGCATTTCAGTTTAAAATATTTGTCTGTACTAATTTTCTATGCTCTATAAAAAAAGGTTTTGTTACTTTATTCTCAGGCTTCTGCTAGTAGTGATCCTCACAGTCCCTAGGAGGTGCATTTCAACAGTTTGCATTGTGCTATGAAATAAAGCTCTGTGCTCTATACTTGAGAAGACACAAACATCGGAAGGTATAGTGAGGACCAAAGAGAAATGACAGAGGAAAGAAAGAGGGCTAGGTAATAATACTTGCTTAATATACCTATTAAAACAAGGTCTCCAGAATCTACATCCACTGTATAAACTTGAAGAAGAACACATGTATTGATATCCATTACTTTTGGATCATCTCCATTTAAGACTATTCGGTACTGGAATTCTGGATTTCGAGATGAACTATTAGGAAGTGGAAATGCCATAATATCAGGCAAGCTATTCAGCCATGAATTCTTGATTTGCCCTGTTACCTAGGAGGAAAAAGTCAATGTGTTTTATTAATTATTATTATTACTTAATTTTGTTTTATGTACTTTTGGACACAGAAAATTAATTTGGAAATATTGTAGCATACTAAAATAATACCTAAAGAAACTTCTAAACAACCTTTTTGGAAACCTACATTGTAGGTCTTTGGCCCTAATTTTTAAATCACAAAAGCCAAATTCTTTCTTATTAGGGCTGTCAAGCGTTTAAAAAAATTAATCGCATTGCTAAACAATAATAGAATACCATTTATTTAAATATTTGTGGATGTTTTCTACATTTTTAAATATATTGACTTCAATTACAACACAGAATACAAATTGTACAGTACTCAGTTTATATTTATTTTTATTACAAATATTTTCACAGTAAAAAACAAAAGAAATACTATTTTTCAATTCCCTTATTACAAGTAGTGCAAACTGTAGTGCAATCTGTTCATCATGAAAGTTGAATTTACAAATGTAGAATTATGTAAAAAAACCCTGCAGTCAAAAATAAAACAACGTAAAACTTTAGAGCTGACAAGTCCACTCAGTTCTACTTCAGCCAATTGCTCAGACAAACAAGTCTGGTTACATTTGCAGGAGATAACGCTGCCCGCTTCTTGTTTACAATATCACCTGAAAGTGAGATCAGAGGTTCACATGGCACTGTTGTAGCCAGCGTTACAAGATATTTACGTGTCAAATGCCCTAAAGATTCATATGTCCTGTCACACTTCAATCATCACTGCAGAGGACATGCGTCCATGCTGATGACGGGCTCTGCTTGATAATGATCCAAAGCAGCACTGACCGACGCATGTTCATTTTCATCATCTGAGTCAGATACCACCAGCAGAAGGTTGATTTTATTTTTTGGTGGTTTGGGTTCTGTAGTTTCCGCATAAGCGTGTTGCTCTTCTAAGACTTCTAAAAGCATGCTCCACACCTTGTGCCTCTCAGATTCTGAAAGGCACTTCAGATTTTTAAACCTTGGGTCAAGTGCCGTAGCTATCTTTAGAACTCTCACATTGGTACCTTCTTTGCATTTTGTCAAATCTGCAGTGAAAGTGTTCTTAAAATGAACAATATGTGCTGGGTCATCATCCGAGACTGCTATTACATGCAATATATGGCAGAACGCAGGTAAAACAGCAGGAGACATACAATTCTCCCCCAGGGAGTTCAGTCAGAAATGTAATTAACGCATTATTTTTTAACAAGCATCATCAGCATGGAAGCACATCCTCTGTAATGGTGGCTGAAGCATGAAGAGGCACATGAATCTGTAGCACATCTGGCACGTAAATATCTTGCAACACCAGCTACAACAGTGCCATGCAAACATGTGTTCTCGCTTTCAGGTGACATTGTAATTAAGAAGAGGGTAGCATTATCTCCCATAAATGTAAACAAACTTGTTTCTCTTAGCGATTGCCTGAAGAAGAAATAGGACTGAGTGGACTTGTAGACTCTAAAGTTTTATATTGTTTTATTTTTGAGTGCAGTTATGTAACAACAAAAATCTACATTTGTAAGTTTCAGTTTCATGATAAAGAGCTCACACTACAGTACTTGTGTGAGGTGAACTGAAAAATACTATTTCTTTTATCATGTTTACAGTGCAAATATTTGTAATAAAAATTATATAAAGTGAGCAGTGTACACTTTGTATTCTGCACTGTAATTGAAATTGATATATTTGAAAATGTAGAAAAACATCCAAAAATATTTCATAAATTTCAATTGGTATTCTGTTATTTAACAGTGTGATTAAAACTGCGATTAATGACTGAATTTTTTTGAGTTAATCACATGAGTTAACTGTGATTAATGGACAGTCCTATTCCTTATATATGTTTGCAACTTCCATTTACTTGAACAGGCATTTTGCATGAAAATCTGAGGGCAGATTTTGACTTTGAAACCTTTATTTCAGAAAAACCCTATTCACTGCAATTCTCCAGCGTAATTAACATAATACTGTACAATACATGAGCCTGAAGAGTGTGACATGTTGAAGGTGTGCTCAAGACCAAAAAAGGGCAGAGAATAAAGTAAAAGGGACCGATCTGATGTAAGTGAGTGAGTCACATCATTTCAAGAGCCCAGAACCTAATAAAGTTTAAAACAAGAGAAGTTCAAGGATTATGCAAGCATTACTATAAAACAGACAACGCAACCTCTTCCTGGCCTTGGCATTTTTTTCTAGGATATGTCCTTGAAAGATTTCTTCACTGTATTATGCACAAAGTCTTTCCATCAACATCAGCTGTGTGTTTCTTTGTGTTCTGCTTACTTTTTAAAATAGCTCAGACATATTTATTAGGGCCATGCTTCCTATTTGTGTTAGAACACAAATAGGGATGAATAAACAGAGGGGTCAATTTTTATTCAGTCCTGAAAATTACTTGGATCCAAACAGAATACTTTCTGCCTGGGGGAAAACTATGTGATGACTGATTTGGTAGCCCTAATAAGCCTGGTGCAGTAAGTCTTTGAGGTCTGGAATCAAATTCTTTTTAACCCCACCAGTAATAATAATAATAAAAAAAAAATTTAGAAGACTTAAGAATCACCTCTGCCTAGATTTCCTAGTTAGATCCCATCGTGTCCACCTAACTAGACTGGTAACTGCCTGAAAGGAGTTTACAACTCAGACAAGGCATTAACTGAAACCTAATGCAAACACTTGTTGTATAGGCAACTAAAAGGTAATGAATAGAGATAATTTATTGAGCCAAGATATTACTGAAGTTTTTAACTAATTAACATAACTACCTCAACTGTAAGGCAAGATATTGTTCTTTCTTGAGGGACAGTATGTATTAAACAGATTATCTGATTTTTCACCAATTTTATTACAAATTTCCAAATTTGGGGCCCAATCCTGTGAAACTATTCTCACATGAACAGCCCTTATTTCAGGAGTGCTTCTAGTGAAGACAATGTAACAAAGCATGAGTAACAACAGCCAGTAGCAGCAGCAATGGGACAAGGAGAGGCCCAGACTCCACTGTCCAGGGGCCCTATGTTCTATGTAATCCAATGTAAGAAAAGTCAGACTCACCCCATTGTATAAATTGTTTATAAAAATAAGGAAAGTTGGAGACAGAAATACTGGTACAAACTGAATTGTTTAAAGAAAAGGAGTACCTGTGGCACGTTAGAGACTAACAAATTTATTAGAGCATAAGCTTTCATGAGCTACAGCTCACGGATACAGACTAACACGGCTGCTACTCTGAAACCTGAATTGTTTAAGTTACAAGTACTGTGATAAGAAGTCTTTAAGACTCCTGGTAAAGTCAGTGGTTCACATAAAAAGCTGAAAGGTTCTAGAGAATGGTAGGAAATGTTTATAGTTTAAATCACCAAAATGTGTTTTGATTGGTTAATTGTAATGGGATGAGGTTACCATCTCTTGTTGGATATTGTTTATTCAGGGGTCACTGGAAGAGACAGTGGGAAAGCCAAAAAGGTGGACTGGAAGCAGCAAATGTCATCAACATAGATGTTGCTGCTCCATGGTCTCCTGGGGCTTTATTAAATATCGTGAATATCTATACATCAATACCTTACCAAAACTTACCTTTGTTATTGTTGCATTATCAGGGATATAACAAAGTGCATCTATATATAGATCAAATGGACAGTTTAATGACGTAGGACTTGGTAATATGGTAGAGGAATTATATGGGATCCAAGGTACATACAGAAAGTCAGACTCTTGAAGCCTGAGAAATATGAACAAACAGAGGACTTTATACTAGACCATTATTAACAATAAAGTGTTATATATTCTTAAGGTAAATTATCTACTAAAAGGTATTCTATTTCTATTACTTTTTTGTTAGGTAGTTACAAACATCTGTAAAATCAAGAATTTAAAGAATAACTAAAATATTATTAGCAAGCAGTTCATGACATCAGCTTCAAACATTGTCGACAACTGTACATTAAAGACATACGGGGATATGTTCAAAAGTATTCCAGGTACTTAGGAGCACAAGTCCCATTGACTTCCACTTTTGAAAATCTTCCCCATTAGAGCAAAACATTTCCAAGTCTGTAAAATATACATTTGTGGATGAACAACTTTTTCCACACATTACCCTGTAATGTTCTTCACCAACTTATAAGAACGTTTGGACTTTTTCAAAAATGTGTGTTTATCAGAAATAGGTTCTAGTTGGCTGAGTATAGGGTTAGACGACAAATGGAATCTAGCATATCCTGAAAGTTAAATGTGTGCTTAAATTCTATGCTGAATTGGTGACTGATTAATTTTCTTAAAAGTAAATGGGAGTTGAAGGTGTTCAACACCTTGCAGGATCAAGCTCTTCAGGGGCTGATTTCACATCATAAGGGGTAAAAGCACATTGTTAAATCAACTAATGAACATTAGGAAAGCTCCAAAGTGATTTCTGTCATGATCCATTTTGGTCCTGATGTAAAGCTCACAGAATTCAATGATAGTCTTTCCAATATAAGTCAATAGGGTTTATATTAACAGTCCTGGGTCTCACTTCTGGTTTATGTCTTATGATCCTAAAAGCCTATGATTCAGGGTTTCAGCTGGCCACAGGGGCCAGGAAGGGATTCCCCACAAATGTATTCTGGGTTGGTTTTTTCCTGTCTTCTTCCTCTGAAGCATCAGAGGTTGCCATGGCTGGGGATGGGACTTTGGACGGGGAGGGCCAGGGCTCTGAGGTGGTACTAAGCATTCTCTCTCTCAGGTGCCTGGCTGGCTAGTTGTTGCTCACAATCTAACTGATTGCCTTATGTCGGGACAGGAAGGAATTTCCCCCTAGCTCAGACCGGCACAGACTAATGTTTTTTCCCCTCCCTCTGCAGTGTGGGGGTATGGGTCACTTGCTAGGATTATCTGAGTATATCTCAATCAATCATTTCCCTGGCCTTGCAAGGGCCTCAAGCATTGGTCTTCTCAATCCCTCCATTCTTTGCCTGTGGCACATAATAGCTTATTCTGCTGTGGTCTCTAATATTTTGGTGTAATTTCAGTTGTTGGTTTAGCATGTGGTGCTGTTGTCCCGTGATATACGGGAGGTCAGACTAGATGACTTGTAGTTCCTTCTGGCCTTAAACTCTACGACTCTGAGATCTGGCATTTAAACTAGACAAAAAATCCCCCCACCCCCCCATGTAACATAACACATAAAATCATCTTCAGGAACTTCTTGATACATTCTGAAGCCTCTGCTCCCTTCCCCACAAACTACTGAAAACTGGGGGGGCAGCTCCAATACTGTTTTGTGTTAACTGAATTATGATAACAGAATGTCAAGAAAATGATTCAGATTCTTGGGTGGTTTTCTTCACTATTTTATTGAAATGGTCTATTTTTCAGTGTATTATTTTTATGTTACTAATTTTATAATTTACAGAACCTTTTTCCAGTATAATTTTTTTCCTGTAACTATCTAAAAAGCACATCTACAACACAGCCAACTCTCTGGTGACTAATTTTTTTTTTTTATCAGTTATCTCTTTCATTTGGCCGGTTTATTTGCAGATTTATGATCCGTTTCACAGTTTGAAAATTAATACTAAATCAATACTTTGTATAAATTTATTATGGTTTTACTGTAAATTATTTTGCAATACATTGTTTGGCAGAGGTTGTGCAAAACTGTATTGTATATACATGAAAACATTAACCAAACTGAAGGCATAAAATCAGTTAAATACCCTAATACCGCAGCTTTAGAGTGAGAAAGTGTATAGCATTTTTATGTAGCATATGGGAAAACTGCAGCATGGGAGTGTGAACATTAATTCTACAGCTGTACTAAATCTACTGTGTCAGCCTCTGTCTACAAGCAAACCAGATTTACAGAAGTAAATTTTTACTGCAGCACTGAATGCTGAAAATGGATAACTTGGTAAAGTTCAAAAAAGAGAGACTTATTTTAAAAGAAATAGACAAGGTGTAGATGTATCTGTAGAATAATCACAGGCAAATAATTCCATATGTAGAAAATTATTTGAACTAATTAATGTTCTTCCCAAATGTTTAACTTTAAGCAATTGTTGCAATCATATTTCAGCACAATGTCAATTATGCAACAATAAATATATCAGGATCCAAACAATGAATGACATAAAACTGTTGATCTTAATTTCAGTGTTTACCTTTTTCTTCTCATTTGGCTGTTTCTCTGTGTACATCTTTCCTTGGATGTATCATAAACAGATAACCTGATATTTGAATGACCCTGGACCAAGTCTGTAGATATAAGTGATTTGTCTATTGTTTTTATATTTTCCAGTACATTTAAAAAACAGCACACTGCATACCCATACAGAAATAAATATACTCAGAAGGTCAAATGCTGTTAAACTGTTATATCACTTAGGAAATTTAGTATAATAGCATACTGAAAAATCAATTAAGAAAATTAAACAAAAAACCCCCACTCTACAGTGTTGAACTGGCTCCCCTCGTACTGGCCCCCTTGAAGACTGCACAGAAATCACTCTGCAGTCCCTCTGTGTCAAGAGCCACAAAGAGGCGTTATTAGGTATGACCTGGGGTTCATGGTCTGGACAATAAGTATATTATCATCTAGCCCCTGACCTGGCAACGGCCTTTAAGTCAGCTCCAGTGCAGATTATCCCTGATCTTAGTTCAGGCTATATGATTGGGGCTAGCCTTGGCCAAAATACAGAAAATGCCAATGCTGCTTTGGCACTGTATGTATATATATCTGGCTGTTTTGGAGGTCCATTATAGTTGTTTCAATACACCAGCCAGAATATGGCCCATTAATTTTTAAATTCCATACAAAATAAAAATGAAAATAATTATTTTGGTGCTTTGCCTATATCTTTCCCCATTTCTTCTTCTTTTTGCAGAGTAGCAGCCGTGTTAGTCAGTATTCGCAAAAAGAAAAGGAGTACTTGTGGCACCTTAGAGACTAACAAATTTATTTGAGCATAAGCTTTCGTAAGCTACAGCTCACTTCATCGGAGGCATCTCTTGTTGTGTTGCTCTTTCCTTCTCTCTATTGGTTTCTCCTTTCAGTCTACATTTGTTGCAGCTATTCTGTTCCCTGACATCTATTGTACAACTTCCTGGTTCCAGAATCTTCTTTTGTTCTGCTGTCCCCAAATCCCAGTGTCACCTGTGGTCTGTCCGCAAACCTAGTTGCCACACTTGACACCTCCATTTGCTCTCTCTTCACCTCCAGCAACCCACCATCAAAGCTGCAACTATAATTAATTTTTAATTTAATATTTTACAAGCTGTGGTATGGTTTACTCAGTACAGAAGCCAAAGGCAGAAATTACAAAACAGTAGTTGTTACTTATGTCTTATACAGTGTCCAGAAGTGCCTCTGTTTTTAATCCAGGCTTTGCTACTTCCTTGATGTGCGGTCTTGACTGAGCTTCTTAGGTCAAAATTTAAAAATTTTAGTGCCTATATCCATATTTACACCTGATTTTCCAGAGGTGTTCAGGTGTCAGGTGTCCCAAATTAAGTTAACAGGTGATAAGAGGCACTCATCATTGCTCAAAGGCAGACCTCTTATTTAGCTACCTGTATGTGGGTTTAGTTCAGGCAACCAAGACTTACAATTTTTACTTTAATATCTATGTCTTATATGCCACATCTGTAAAATGAGAATATTAATATTGTTATGCTGGAGGCATAAAGCTGAGAAAGTAGCAAGCAGAACAAGGAGACAGAAAGAGAGGCCCTTGTAGTGTGGTCCGGAGGAAAAGCCAAGAGAAAAAGCTTTTTGGGAAGACATTGGTGGAAAGGCAGGCTTGAAACTGTGAGCTAGGAAACTATCCCCTCTTGTTTGATACTACTGCAAATGACCTTTTGAGACATGTACAGAGAAAAAGGACTTTGTATAATTCTTTGTAAATAAACAGGATCAAATATCTTCTGAGAGATAACAACAACATTTACCTACCTATCTCATACAGGGTTGTGCAAATTAAATATTTAATATATATTTAGTACTTTGAAGAATGTAAGTTCTATTATTAATACTATTAAAAGATTTAGCAGCTGTGCATAGACTGTATTTTATGTTGGAGCTGCTCTGCCTTTCAAATTCCAATATTACAAATAATTAAACTAGGAGGTTCTAAGGGTCCAACCCTTTGACGTACCAAGAACCCTGAACTTCCACTCAAATCAACAGTAGCAAAGGATGCTTAGCACCATACACAATTCAAGACCCTAAAAAGGAACGCTATTTGAAGGTTACATTGACTATTGAGTCAAAAACCTGGATAATAAAAAGCATCATACTCATAATTTAAAAAAGAACTGAGAAAACATTTGCCACTCTTCTTGTTTTGCTACAGAATGTGGTCAAGGTCAGTGAAGACCTTAACTTAAATTCATGGTTATAGCAAAATAAGAATTCCACATGTTGCCTCAAAAAAACGGCCAGGGTCTGACTCTCTGTCCACTGCCTACCATCTGTGTAATCATTTACATCTGTGCAAAGCGAGTGCAGGATAACTAGTGAGTATAAAGACAGGTTTCAGAGTAGCAGCCGTGTTAGTCTGTATCCGCAAAAAGAACAGGAGTACTTGTGGCACCTTAGAGACTAACAAATTTATTAGAGCATAAGCTTTCGTGAGCTACAGCTCACTAAATCGGATGCACAGAATGGAACATATAGTAAGATAAATAGATATATATAGGTTTCAGAGTAACAGCCGTGTTAGTCTGTATTCGCAAAAAGAAAAGGAGTACTTGTGGCACCTTAGAGACTAACCAATTTATTTGAGCATGAGCTTTCGTGAGCTACAGCTCACTTCATCGGATGCATACTGTGGAAACTGCAGAAGACATTATATACACAGGTTTCAGAGTAACAGCCGTGTTAGTCTGTATTCGCAAAAAGAAAAGGAGTACTTGTGGCACCTTAGAGACTAACCAATTTATTTGAGCATGAGCTTTCGTGAGCTACAGCTCACTTCATCATTCATCTGATGAAGTGAGCTGTAGCTCACGAAAGCTCATGCTCAAATAAATTGGTTAGTCTCTAAGGTGCCACAAGTACTCCTTTTCTTTTTATTATATACACAGAGACCATGAAACAATACCTCCTCCCACCCTACTCTCCTGCTGGTAATAGCTTATCTAAAGTGATCATCAAGTTGGGCCATTTCCAGCACAAATCCAGGTTCTCACCCTCCGCGCCCCCCCCCCCAAACTCACTCTCCTGCTGGTAATAGCCCATCCAAAGTGACCACTCTCTTTAAAATGTGTATGATAATCAAGGTGGGCCATTTCCAGCACAAATCCAGGTTTTCTCACCCCCCCCACCCCCTTCCAAAAACCACACACACAAACTCACTCTCCTGCTGGTAATAGCTTATCCAAAGTGACCACTCTCCTCACAATGTGTATGAAAATCAAGGTGGGCCATTTCCAGCACAAATACAGGTTTTCTCACCCCCCCACCCCCCTCCAAAAACCACACACACAAAAAGAAAAGGAGTACTTGTGGCACCTTAGAGACTAACCAATTTATTTGAGCATGAGCTTTCGTGAGCTACAGTTCACTTCAGATGAAGTGAGCTTTAGCTCACGAAAGCTGATGCTCAAATAAATTGGTTAGTCTCTAAGGTGCCACAAGTACTCCTTTTCTTTTTGCGAATACAGACTAACATGGCTGTTCCTCTGAAACCACACACACAAACTCACTCTCCTGCTGGTAATAGCTTATCCAAAGTGACCACTCTCCTCACAATGTGTATGAAAATCAAGGTGGGCCATTTCCAGCACAAATACAGGTTGTTTTCTCACCCCCCACCCCTTTTTTTCAAAAAAACACACACACAAAAACTCACTCTCCTGCTGGTAATAGCTTATCCAAAGTGACCACTCTCCCTACAATGTATATATATAGATATACATTGTATATCTATATATATATACATATAGACATATATATATAGATATACATTGATATACATATAGATAGATAGATAGATAGATAGATGGATAAACACACACACATACAGATAAGTTGGAAGTTACCCTACAAACTGTGAGAGGCTAATTAGTTAAGATGAGCAATTACCAGCAGGAGAAAAAAAACTTTTGTAGTGATAATCAAGATGGCCCATTTAGACAGTTGACAAGAAGGTGTGAGGATATTTAGCTTAAGGAAATAGATTCAATATCCTCAGACAGAGACAAACACCTACAAGATCTCTATCAAGCATTCTTAAAACTACAGTACCCACCTGCTGAAGTGAAAAAACAGATTGACAGAGCCAGAAGAGTACCCGAAAGTTACCTTCTACAGGACAGGCCCAACAAAGAAAACAGAACGCCACTAGCCATCACCTGCAGCCCCCAACTAAAACCTCTCCAGTGCATCATCAAAGATTTACAACCTATCCTGAAAAATGATCCCTCACTCTCACAGATCTTGGGAGACAGACCAGTCCTCGCTTACAGACAGCCCCCCTGAAGAAACCTGAAGAAAATACTCACCAGCAACCACACACCACACAACAAAAACACTAACCAGGGTACCTATCCTTGCAACAAAGTCCGATGCCAACTCTGTCCACATATTTATTCAAGTGACACCATCATAGGACCTAATCACATTAGCCACGCCATCAGGGGCTCGTTCACCTGCACTTCTACCAATGTGATATATGCCATCATGTGCCAGCAATGCCCATCTGCCATGTACATTGGCCAAACCGGACAGTCTCTGCGCAAAAGAATAAATGGACACAAATCTGACATCAGGAATCATAACATTCAAAGACCAGTAGGTGAACACTTGAACCTCTGTGGCCACTCAGTAAAAGATTTAAGGGTGGCAATTCTGCAACAGAAAAAGTTTCAGAAACAGACTCCAAGGAGACACTGCTGAGCTTGAATTAATATGCAAACTAAATACCATTAACTTGGGTTTGAATAGAGACTGGGAGTTGCTGGGTCACTACACATATTGAATCTATTTCCTTAAGCTAAGTACCCTCACAACTTCTTGTCAATTGTCTAAATGGGCCATCTTGATTATCACTACAAAAGATTTTTTTCTCCTGCTGATAATAGCTCATCTTAACTAATTAGCCTCTCACAGTTTGTATGGTAACTTCCAACTTATCTGTATGTATATATCTTACTGTATGTTCCATTCTGTGCATCTGATGAAGTGAGCTGTAGCTCACAAAAGATTATGCTCTAATAAATTTGTTAGTCTCTAAGATGCCACAAGTACTCCTGTTCTTTTAGTGAGTATAAAATACTTCCAAGTCAGAAAGGTCCACTCAGACTGGTGGTAGCATTTTATACTTACTTTGCATAGGTGTGAATGACTACACAAGATGCAAGACAGTTAAGTATCAGACCCATCATCTTCTCAGTGTTCCATTCCTTAATAATCACTAAAAAAATAACTGAAGGAACTCTTATTGAGAAGTTGACAAGATTTTAGACTGCTGATAACATTTGATACATTATTCAAGAGTGTATTTTTCTCATCTATAATACCGTGACCACTTTAATTTTTCAAATTACCTTTTGAGACATGCTTCAAAGTATAATCCATAACGTTATAAGGAAGTTTCCCAGGATGTAGTGGAACAAGTGTAGAAAACTCTTTAGGTATCCATATAGCTCCAATATTTGTAGTTTCTTGCTGAAATACATCCACCATTTGCCATCCAAGAGTCAGTGAGTCTACAAAATATAACATACACAAACAAACACACATAAAAGAGCTTATTACTCATAACTATTCAAATCTTGTACAGTGCATTGGTCAGATATATTAAAATTGCTTCGAAGTTCCAACTTTACAGCATCTTTTTAAGAAGTGTTACATGTAGAAGCCAAGATGAATTCTAATACACTACTCAGTGTAAGGGTTTGACTTCACAAGTAGTCCTATTGACTTCAGTTGCACTACATGTGGAGACATATATTAGTTGATGTAAGGGTGGCAGAATCTGGCCCTACATTAACAGACACCTAGATCAGTGGTTCTCAAACTTTTTTTTTCGCAGACCACTTGAAAATTGCTGAGGGTCTCGGCAGACCACTTAATGATCTTTCCAAATGTTGTTTGTAGCGTTAGCTAAATATTGTAAAGTGCTTTGGGTAAAAGCACTATATAAAAAACACCTTAATAATAATAAATGTGTTTTTTGTTCTGCAAATAAAAGCACACTACTCATATTTTAATATCAGTAGTCTTACCTTTCTAATGTGATGGAGGTGCCCTCTTTCCCCGGCTGCGGCAGCCCTCAAGCTGGGGCTGGGAAGGAGGGGGGGTTCTCTCCCCCACCACAGAGCTGAGGCTGGGAAGGAGCGCCATCTCCCCCCGGCAGCCACAGCCCTGGAGCTGGGGAAAGTTGCCTCTTTCTCTGGCCACCACAGCCCTGCGCGTCCCAAATTTCCCCACTCCCTCTTCTCACCCCACTGCCCTCTCCCATCTACCCCCTATTCCCCCCAAGGCCACCACCTCACCTCACATGTGCATCTTCTCCAAGGACCAGGCACCTTATTAGTGAAGGGGCCGTGCAGGGCTGGTGCAAGGATGTTTCGCGCCCTAGGCGAAACTTCCATCTTGTACCCGCCTCCACCCCTGAGCCCTGCGGCAACTCCCCGCCCCTCCGCCCTGAGGCGCCCCCCTGCGGCAGCTCTCCGCCACCCCCCCATTCCTCTCCATCGGCCCAGGGAGCCGTACAGCAGCTCCCCACCACCCACTTGGCCCAGGGAGCTGTGTGGCAGCTCCCCCCTGCCGCCGCCGCCCCCTCCTCTCGGGCCAGGGAGCTGTGCTGCAGCTCCCCGTCCCAGCTCACCTCTGCTCCGCCTCCTCCCCGAGCACGCCACCGCCACTCCACTTCTCCCGCCTCCCAGGCTTGAGGCGCCAAACAGCTGTTTGGCGCCGCAAGCCTAAGAGGGAGAGAAGCAGAGCGGGGAGGTGGCGCTCAGGGGAGGAGGCAAAGCAGAGGTGAGCTGGAGCGGGTAGCAGTTCCCCTGCATGGCACTGCCCCCCCCCATTACTTGCTGCAGGTGGCCCTCCTCACGCCCCCCTAGCCCAGCTCACCTCTGCTCCACCGCCTCCCCAGAGTGTGCTTTTGGCCGCCCCCAACCACTTGGCACCCTAGGCGACCACCTAGTTCACCTAGTGGTTGCACCGCCCCTGGGTCCATGGACCACAGTTTGAGAACCACTGACCTAGATATTAAGATAATAGGCACATTCGATAGATGTTCTAGTGAGATGACAATCTGGTGTGGGCAGCAAGGGGGTATGATTTAGTACACTAGCCTTTAACCTCTGGAGACTTGAGTTCAACTCCTGACTCCAGGTCACAAGTTGAAATTAATTCAGTGGCCTTATCCTGGTTTCCATTTATTTGTACACATCAATTGTACACTATACAATTTGGTATAATTCAATATAGAGAAATATGCTGAATAACTGTCTACATGTGCCTGTCTCATCAAAATGCTATTAGTGTTCAATCCTGCAAGGTTCTGAGCCCTTTCGGCAAGCTGCTGAAGACCTTATACTCTCACTGATGTAATTGGGAATGGAGGATGATCAGAAACATGGTAACTAGTGCTCTGCACCTTGCAGAATGGAACCCTAATCCTTTACTTTCCACAATCAATTTCTTATAAGATCTTTGGGGAACTTTCTAACATATCTTTAGCAGCAGTATAATACTTCCTGCTATTTTAGAAAATTTTAGAAAACACAGACTTGCTGCTGTTCCCATTAAAGTCAGTGGCAGTTTTGCCACTGACTTCAATGGGAGCAGGAATCAGCATATTATAGATGCAAGTTATACATTGCATATATTTTAGTAGAGATCTGGAATGTACCAGCAGGATCCCAGGCACAATACAAAACATTTGATATCGTCCCTCCATCTAGGGCTTCTCCATTTATAAAACTGAAAAGTACAGAGTTAAACTAGGAAAATAAATAAAGGGCTTTCCTTAACTAAGCCAATATCCTTGTTTTTACACAAGTTAGGCAAGAAAAAACTTTGATCCTGTACACTTACACATGAGTAAAGTTATACATAAGCAAACCCATTGCCTCCAATAGGACCACTCACTGAGTAAAATTATGCAGATACATTAGTCATTAGTGTTTGCAGGAATAACATTAGAAATGGGCTGCACTGCTGAACATGCAGTAAATTCTTCGGGGAACTTGTTGCTCAATACATTTTACATGCATCACTTATTATTTCTGTCTTTAATATACAATTTTGATAAAATATGAAGGAAAAATTACATATCTTTGCCTTTAGACTTGTAAACTACTTTTAATACAATATAGGGCTTAGCTTCTGCCATATTTATAAACTCAGATGGATCCAGAGAATCAAAGGCAAATGTTTCTTAACATAAACAAAGTTAAACATTATTAAACAAATTTGTTAATTATTTCACTGATCATTATACTAAAGTAGTCAAGAAAATTCAAACTTGATCTTCCCACTAATACCACTGAAACCCTTTCTGACAATCTTTGTCTAATCCCTTCACTCTGTTTCCACATAAGCCACTTTCTAGATGTATTATTTACTTTCAAGACCTATCTTCCATTATTATTTTCAGGACTATTGCTAAGAACCCTATTCCGCATTCCTTACTGAAACAAAACTCCCTCTGGCATTAGTGGGAGCTTGACTTAATTGAGAGTAGGACTGGGCCTTTACCATCCTACTAAATATTCTTTACTCACTCCTTTCTGCTGTCAATGGAAGCTTTTCCACTTATTTCAATGGGAGCACCATCCTGCCCTGTGTGTGCTGGTATGTTTCCTCTAACCCTGCTCTCTTCAGTTATTTATGTCATAAATATAAAGGGAAGGGTAAATCCCTTTGAAATCCCTCCTGGCCAGGGGAAAGCTCCTCTCACCTGTAAAGGGTTAAGAAGCTAAAGGTAACCTCGCTGGCACCTGACCAAAATGACCAATGAGGAGACAAGATACTTTCAAAAGCTGGGAGGAGGGAGAGAAACAAAGGGTCTGTGTCTGTCTGTATGCTGGTCTTTGCCAGGGACAGAACAGGAATGGAGTCTTAGAACTTTTAGTAAGTAATCTAGCTAGGTATGTGTTAGATTATGATTTCTTTAAATGGCTGAGAAAAGAATTGTGCTGAATAGAATAACTATTTCTGTCTGTGCATCTTTTTTGTAACTTAAGGTTTTGCCTAGAGGGGTTCTCTATGTTTTTGAATCTAATTACCCTGTAAGATATCTACCATCCTGATTTTACAGGGGGGATTTCTTTATTTCTATTTACTTCTATTTTTTATTAAAAGTCTTCTTGTAAAAACTGAATGCTTTTTCATTGTTCTCAGATCCAAGGGTTTGGGTCTGTGGTCACCTATGCAAATTGGTGAGGCTTTTTATCCAACATTTCCCAGGAAAGGGGGGGTGCAAGTGTTGGGAGGATTGTTCATTGCCCTTAAGATCCAAGGGTCTGGGTCTGTAGTCACCTAGGCAAATTGGTGAGGCTTTTTACCAAACCTTGTCCAGGAAGTGGGGTGCAAGGTTTTGGGAAGTATTTTGGGGGGAAGGACGCGTCCAAACAGCTCTTCCCCAGTAACCAGTATTAGTTTGGTGGTGGTAGCGGCCATTCCAAGGATAACGGGTGTAATATTTTGTACCTTGGGGAAGTTTTGACCTAAGCTGGTAAAGATAAGCTTAGGAGGTTTTTCATGCAGGTCCCCACATCTGTACCCTAGAGTTCAGAGTGGGGGAGGAACCTTGACATGGTGGCACAGTGGTGGGATTAACCTGAAATCATTTTGAGATCCAGTTGAGATTTTTTGAACTAGAAATACAGTTTTTAAAAAGGAATTTTTAGGAAGTCCAGAAAGCAGCTTTGAAACTGAAAGCAGCTTGGTTTCTCTCTGCTTTGTGGCCAAGCAGAGACAAAAGGGGATTATCTTGTGAATTGCAGGTTTTCTTTGCCTGGAGGCAGGGTACTTAACTCCTGCAGGGAAATTCACAGTCTTCCAACCCAGAGGTTTTTTTTTTCTTTTCTTCCTAAAAGTAAATAGGGGGTGTGTGTTATACCCATTTGCTTTTTCTTTGGGCTGGGTAAGCAGGTTTCCAAGTAGTTGGAGGTTTTTTGCTTTAATTTGGGCCCAGAGCAGAGACAAGGGAATTGTCTTTTTCTGTAGGCTGACAGTCACTATCAGAGAATAGGTATTCTATTCCAGCACAGCAAAATTTTACAGCCACGTTTTGTTTGTTTATTTCTAAACCTCAGGTGTAAAGTTAGTTAAAAACAGAGAGGTTAGAATGACAAAATCCACGGCTCGACAAAAGCTGGAACTAGCCAGATTTCAGGCTGCGGAAAAACAAAGGGAACATGAAAGACAGATAGAACTCATGCGGCTGAAAATGGAAGCAAGGGACAAAGAAATGGAAGCAAGGGACAAAGAACTGGAGGAGAAGGAAAAAGAGAGGAAGCATGTGGAGGAGGTGGAGAAGATAAAGGCTCAGCGGAATATCCCAGCAAACCCTAGCAATCCTTCTCCAGGTACCACTTCCCATCCCAGAAAGTTCCCCACCTACAAGGCAGGTGATGATACTGAGGCCTTCTTAGAGAACTTCGAAAGGGCCTGCCTTGGGTACAACATCTCTACTGACCAATACATGGTAGAGCTGAGGCCGCAGCTCAGTGGACCCTTAGCTGAGGTGGCAGCTGAAATGCCTAAAGAACACATGAACAAGTATGAACTGTTTAAATCCAAGGCGAGAGTCAGAATGGGGATAACACCCGAGCAGTCTCGTCGGAGGTTCAGAGCCCTAAGGTGGAAACCAGACGTTTCCGACATGCCTACCACATTGTGAAACATTGGGATGCCTGGATATCAGGAGCAAGTGTTGAATCTCCAGTAAATTTGCCCTTCCTAATGCAAATGGAACAATTCTTAGAGGGTGTTCCTGAGGAAATAGAAAGATACATCCTAGATGGGAAACCCAAAACTGTAATCGAGGCAGGAGAGATTGGAGCCAGATGGGTGGAGGTGGCAGAGAAGAAGAAAACTGGTCGCAGTTGGAGCGGAGACCAGAAGGGACCACCCCAGACCACACCCTATTACCGGGGGCCGCCCAAAGCCCCACCTACCTCCCAAAGAGCCCTCCAGACCCCTTATCGTCCCACCACCCCGTTCTCCAGCAGCCCTCCTCGCCCCAGTGACCCGTCAGCTGGACGATGTTTTAAATGTAACGAGCTGGGGCATGTAAAGGCCAACTGCCCCAAGAACCCCAACAGATTACAGTTCATTGCACCGGAATCACACCAGAGGTCCACAGGCCCAGATACCTCCCAGATACCCTTGGAGCGGAGGGAAACTGTGAGTGTGGGTGGGAAGAAGGTCACCGCGTGGAGGGACACCGGAGCACAAGTGTCAGCTATCCATGCTTCCTTAGTGGACCCCAATTTAATCAACCCAGAGATCCAAGTGACGATTCAACCCTTCAAGTCCAACTCTTTCAATTTGCCTACAGCCAAGTTGCCTGTCCAGTACAAGGGCTGGTCAGGAATGTGGACTTTTGCAGTCTATGATGATTATCCCATCCCCATGCTGTTGGGGGAAGACTTGGCCAATCATGTGAAGCAGGCCAAGAGGGTGGGAATGGTCACCCGCAGCCAGGCTAAACAAGCCGTGAGGCCTAGCTCTGTTCCGGAAACTTCTATCAGGACCCAGTCAGAGGTGATGGACCCGGACCCCAGGCCAATGTCTGCAACAGCAGTAGTGGATCCAGTCCCAGAGACCCAGACGGAACCAGTCCCAGAACCGGAACCAGCCAAACAACCAACACCAGACCCCGTGCCAGCACTGAATCCAGTACTTGCAACCTCAACACCAGAGGGCCCCACTGAACCTGAACTGGCAGCAGCCGATAACCCTACACAAGAGGCTCAGCCGGAGCCTGAATCCCAACATAGTGCACCAGCGGAGAGCGGTTCACAGTCAACAGAAACAGCTCCAACCCCTATATCGCTTCCAGAGGGACCAAGCCTAGGTCCACAATCCAATGAGGGACTGATGTCTCCAGCATCAAGGGAACAGTTCCAGACCGAACAGGAAGCAGATGAAAGCCTCCAGAGAGCTTGGACGGCGGCACGGAGCAACCCACCGCCTCTCAGCTCTTCTAATCGATCCAGGTTTGTTATAGAAAGAGGACTTTTATACAAGGAAACTCTTTCTGGTGGACACCAGGAAGACTGGCATCCTCAGAGACAGTTGGTAGTTCCAACTAAATACCGGGCCAAGCTCTTGAGCTTAGCCCATGATCACCCTAGTGGCCATGCTGGGGTGAACAGGACCAAAGACCGTTTGGGGGGGTCATTCCACTGGGAGGGAATGGGCAAGGATGTTTCTACCTATGTCCAGTCTTGTGAGGTGTGCCAAAGAGTGGGAAAACCCCAAGACCAGGTCAAAGCCCCTCTCCAGCCACTCCCCATCATTGAAGTTCCATTTCAGCGAGTAGCTGTGGATATTCTGGGTCCTTTTCCGAAAAAGACACCCAGAGGAAAGCAGTACATACTGACTTTCATGGATTTTGCCACCCGATAGCCGGAAGCAGTAGCTCTAAGCAACACCAGGGCTAAAAGTGTGTGCCAGGCACTAGCAGACATTTTTGCCAGGGTAGGTTGGCCCTCCGACATCCTCACCGATGCAGGGACTAATTTCCTGGCAGGAACTATGAAAAACCTTTGGGAAGCTCATGGGGTAAATCACTTGGTTGCCACTCCTTACCACCATCAAACAAATGGCATGGTGGAGAAGTTTAATGGAACTTTGGGGGCCATGATACGTAAATTTGTAAATGAGCACTCCAATGATTGGGACCTAGTGTTGCAGCAGTTGCTCTTTGCCTACAGAGCTGTACCACATCCCAGTTTAGGGTTTTCCCCATTTGAACTTGTATATGGCCGTGAGGTTAAGGGGCCATTGCAGTTGGTGAAGCAGCAATGGGAGGGATTTACACCGTCTCCAGGAACTAATATTCTGGACTTCGTAACCAACCTACAAAACACCCTCCGAACCTCTTTAGCCCTTGCTAGAGAAAACTTACAGGATGCTCAAAAAGAGCAAAAAGCCTGGTATGATAAGCATGCCAGAGAGCGTTCCTTCAAAGTAGGAGACCAGGTCATGGTCTTAAAGGCGCTCCAGGCCCATAAAATGGAAGCATCGTGGGAAGGGCCATTCATGGTCCAGGAGCGCCTGGGAGCTGTTAATTATCTCATAGCATTCCCCACCTCCAACCGAAAGCCTAAGGTGTACCATATTAATTCTCTAAAGCCCTTTTATTCCAGAGAATTAAAGGTTTGTCAGTTTACAGCCCAGGGAGGAGACGACGCTGAGTGGCCTGAAGGTGTTTACTACGAAGGGAAATGTGCTGGTGGTGTGGAAGAGGTGAACCTCTCCATGACCCTTGGGCGTATGCAGCGACAGCAGATCCAGGAGCTGTGCACTAGCTACGCGCCAACGTTCTCAGCCACCCCAGGACTGACTGAACGGGCATACCACTCCATTGACACAGGTAATGCTCACCCAATTAGGGTCCAACCTTACCGGGTGTCTCCTCAAGCTAAAACTGCTATAGAACGGGAGATCCAGGATATGTTACAGATGGGGGTAATCCGCCCCTCTGAAAGTGCATGGGCATCTCCAGTGGTTCTAGTTCCCAAACCAGATGGGGAAATACGTTTTTGCGTGGACTACCGTAAGCTAAATGCTGTAACTCGCCCAGACAACTATCCAATGCCACGCACAGATGAACTATTAGAGAAACTGGGACGGGCCCAGTTCATCTCTACCTTGGACTTAACCAAGGGGTACTGGCAGGTACCGCTAGATGAATCTGCCAAGGAAAGGTCAGCCTTCATCACACATCTCGGGCTGTATGAATTTAATGTACTCCCTTTCGGGCTGCGAAATGCACCCGCCACTTTCCAAAGACTTGTAGATGGTCTCCTAGCAGGATTAGGAGAATATGCAGTCGCCTACCTTGACGATGTGGCCATATTTTCGGATTCCTGGGCAGACCACCTGGAACATCTACAAAAAGTCCTTGAGCGCATAAGGGAGGCAGGACTAACTGTTAAGGCTAAGAAGTGTCAAATAGGCCTAAACAGAGTGACTTACCTTGGACACCAGGTGGGTCAAGGAACTATCAGCCCCCTACAGGCCAAAGTGGATGCTATCCAAAAGTGGCCTGTCCCAAAGTCAAAGAAACAGGTTCAATCCTTCTTAGGCTTGGCTGGTTATTACAGACGATTTGTACCGCACTACAGCCAAATCGCTGCCCCACTGACAGACCTAACCAAAAAGAAACAGCCAAATGCTGTTCAGTGGACCGGAAAGTGTCAGAAGGCCTTTAACAAGCTTAAAGCGACACTCATGTCTGACCCTGTACTAAGGGCCCCAGACTTTGACAAACCGTTCCTAGTAACCACAGATGCATCTGAGCGTGGCGTGGGAGCAGTTTTAATGCAGAAAGGCCCTGATCAAGAATTCCACCCTGTAGTGTTTCTCAGCAAAAAACTGTCTGAGAGGGAAAGCAACTGGTCAGTCACTGAAAAAGAATGTTACGCCATTGTCTACGCTCTGGAAAAGCTACGCCCATATGTTTGGGGACGGCGTTTCCACCTGCAAACCGACCATGTTGCACTGAAGTGGCTTCACACCGTCAAAGAAACTAACAAAAAACTTCTTCGGTGGAGTTTAGCTCTCCAAGATTTTGATTTCGACATCCAACACATCTCAGGAGCTTCTAACAAAGTGGCTGATGCACTCTCCCGTGAAAGTTTCCCAGAATCAACTGGTTAAAATCGTCCTTGAGATGTGGAAAATATTGTTAGTCTTTATGTACTTGGTAGTATATTTAGAGATGCATGTGTCTTATTAACTCTGTTTTTCCTAGAGCTCCAGGAAGAAATCCCAGCCAGTGTTTCACCCTAGCTGAGATTTGGGGGGCGTGTCATAAATATAAAGGGAAGGGTAAACCCCTTTGAAATCCCTCCTGGCCAGGGGAAAGCTCCTCTCACCTGTAAAGGGTTAAGAAGCTAAAGGTAACCTCGCTGGCACCTGACCAAAATGACCAATGAGGAGACAAGATACTTTCAAAAGCTGGGAGGAGGGAGAGAAACAAAGGGTCTGTGTCTGTCTGTATGCTGGTCTTTGCCAGGGACAGAACAGGAATGGAGTCTTAGAACTTTTAGTAAGTAATCTAGCTAGGTATGTGTTAGATTATGATTTCTTTAAATGGCTGAGAAAAGAATTGTGCTGAATAGAATAACTATTTCTGTCTGTGCATCTTTTTTGTAACTTAAGGTTTTGCCTAGAGGGGTTCTCTATGTTTTTGAATCTAATTACCCTGTAAGATATCTACCATCCTGATTTTACAGGGGGGATTTCTTTATTTCTATTTACTTCTATTTTTTATTAAAAGTCTTCTTGTAAAAACTGAATGCTTTTTCATTGTTCTCAGATCCAAGGGTTTGGGTCTGTGGTCACCTATGCAAATTGGTGAGGCTTTTTATCCAACATTTCCCAGGAAAGGGGGGGTGCAAGTGTTGGGAGGATTGTTCATTGCCCTTAAGATCCAAGGGTCTGGGTCTGTAGTCACCTAGGCAAATTGGTGAGGCTTTTTACCAAACCTTGTCCAGGAAGTGGGGTGCAAGGTTTTGGGAAGTATTTTGGGGGGAAGGACACGTCCAAACAGCTCTTCCCCAGTAACCAGTATTAGTTTGGTGGTGGTAGCGGCCATTCCAAGGATAACGGGTGTAATATTTTGTACCTTGGGGAAGTTTTGACCTAAGCTGGTAAAGATAAGCTTAGGAGGTTTTTCATGCAGGTCCCCACATCTGTACCCTAGAGTTCAGAGTGGGGGAGGAACCTTGACAATTTATAATAGGCACACCCATTAATGGAAATCGTAAGCAGCAGAACACTTCAGTTCCTCACAAGGAAAAAGGATATTTTAATGTTGTCTTGCTGTATAACAGCAGTAATCTCTATTGATTTATAGTATACTTGCAATAAATAGCTTATGAGTTTCATTTAAACCACTCCATTTTATTTAGGTTTCAGAGTAACAGCCGTGTTAGTCTGTATTCGCAAAAAGAAAAGGAGTACTTGTGGCACCTTAGAGACTAACCAATTTATTTGAGCATAAGCTTTCGTGAGCTACAGCTCACTTCATCGGATGCATACTGTGGAAAGCGTAGAAGCTTATTCTCAAATAAATTGGTTAGTCTCTAAGGTGCCACAAGTACTCCTTTTCATTTTATTTAGGGCATTAGTCAATCTCAGCAGCCATTGACTGGCTTGTACAGTGTATTACAAAACAAAAAGAGATTGTTAAATTAATTTAACATCAACTTAATAACTGATATTTAAATTGTGAGCAATATTAAGGTTTAACTTATTTACCCAGCTTAGTTCCACTAATACCTGGTTTTCAATGAGGTCTTGTTTCTCCTTTGCCCCAAATTTCAATCCAAAGTCATGCAGTGAGGGAAAGGTTCACTCCCAGTTTAACAAATCAAAACAAAGAATTGGAAAATTCCACAATTCCAAAATTATAGTACTTATGGCAACCAACAAATATTTTAGAAGGCCCCCAACCACTCTTATTTAAAAAAAAAATTATAATTGACCTACACCCTTCTTATGGTTTTAAAATCTAAAGATTTTAGAATTGGGACATTAGAGCCAGATCCTGCAAGACCCTGTACACACTCAATTCTCACCGACATCAATGGCAGTTGAGGGACCTCAGCACTCATATAATCAGGCCCTAGGTATCCATCTATAATTCAGTGCCATTTTAAGACAGAAACTGAATAATAGCTACAAGAAACACTACATTTTTAAAAAAGGATTCTCCCTTTTCTTGGTATAACTTGTGCAACTGGACGATCTTATTTGGCCACCAGCCTAAAATTTGTTTAATTTGTTTGCTGGTTACATTATCTAAGCTTTATGAAAACTGGAATGAAATGATACTCCGTAACCTTTCACTGCAGCAACCAAAGGGCAAGTTGACTCTGTCTTTCCACTGAAGCATATACCAACAGCTGGGGGAGATCATAGCTTTAACTAGATGATTACATGAAAAGAAACCTTCATCTAGAGGATTTTCTTAAGACTATAAAGGCTCTTAGAATCACATAGTTCAATAATTTTGTCTCTTATCTAAGCTGACAAAATTTTCATACCAAATATTCTCCTTTACATGAAAAACTTGCTCCAGTAACTAGTAGAGGTTTCATTTTTTTGGACAGAAACTCTCCTTCCCTCAGTACCTCCACACATGCTCATTAATTCCATTTTAAAAAGGACATTTTAATTTAGCTGCCCATTTATGAGACAGCCTGTCATAAATATAAAGGGAAGGGTAAACACCTTTAAATCCCTCCTGGCCAGAGGAAAAACCCTTTCACCTGTAAAGGGTTAAGAAGCTAGGATAACCTCGCTGGCACCTGATCAAAATGACCAATGAGGAGACAAGATACTTTCAAAGCTGCGGGGCGGGCGGAGGGGAAGGTTTCTCTCTGTCTGTGTGATGCTTTTGCTGGGACCAGAGCAGGATTGCAGGTCAGAACTCCTGTAAAAGTTAGTAAGCAATCTAGTTCGATATGCGTCAGATTCTGTTTTGTTTAAAATAAAACAAAATATTTTAAATAAAATAAGTTGTGCTGAATGGAATGTATATTCCTGTTTTTGTGTCTTTTTCTAACTTAAGGTTTTGCCTAGAGGGATTCTCTCTGTTTTGAATCTGATTACCCTGTAGGGTATTTACCATCCTGACTTTACAGAGGTGATTCTTTTACTTTTTCTGTAATTAAAATTCTTCTTTTAAGAACTTGATTGCTTTTCTTTGTTCTTAAGATCCAAGGGTTTGAGTCTGTGTTCACCTATGCAAATTGGTGAGGATTTTTATCAAGCCTTTCCCAGGAAAGGGGGTGTAGTACTTGGAGGGATATTTTGGGGGGGGGAGATGTTTCCAAGTGGGCACTTCCCCTGTTCTTTGTGTAACACTTTGGTGGTGGCAGCGTTTAACCTAAGCTGGTAAGAATAAGCTTAGGGGGTCTTTCATGCAGGTCCCCACATCTGTATCCTAGAGTTCAGAGTGGGGAAGGAACCTTGACACAGCCATTTAGCAAGAATTGGTAGGGGAACAGTACCCCCTTTGAAAGGGGATGGATGGAACCTGGACACAAGCTAGGCTGGATAGAATTTTCACAGAATCAAAAAGACCAGAAACTACAGAATCCAAGACCACCGAGCATCTGGTGCCTAGGCTATGAAGAGGAGTAGATTTAGGGGAAGTGTATTTCTTTCTGCAGCATGAGCCCATCACCTAGAGAAGACCCAGGTTTGTGCACAAAGTGGATTCACAGGGTTAGGAGAAAACACTCTCTTTCTTCCAGCAGTACACTCTGGCAGAACAGGGAGAGGTTGGGCCACTACCACAGATCTGATTTCAGCGATGGTGCTGAGGCAGTTCTCCTTCCTGCAGATGGCAATAGCATATTCCAGGCAGCACTGAAGCTAGAGGAAAGGTAAGAGAATGTAGGTGGACCAACAAGGCCCACTCACTTGGCACTCCCATCTCTATCTAAGGTACTTATATGGCTCCCATTATCCTAGTACCCAAGAACTTCACATTCTTTATTTTATTATGAAAAATATTATTCTACAGATGGGGAAATGAAGGACAGAGAGGCTAAGTGATTTGACCAAAACAACATAGGATTCCTGTTGTAGAGCAAGAATGGAGCCACTGGACCATCCTTCCTTCCAGGGGCAAAGCGTGAGGCTGGGGAGATGAATAGAAAGGAAAAAATTTTGACTAAAGGAAGGGAGAAGACACAGCAAAGTACCACACAGGAAAGAAAAAAATATTAACAGGCAAAATTGATAGGGACCTTGTAGGGGGGGAAATACAAAACTGCAAAGATAAAAAATTAGAACAGAGGAAAATGCCTTGAAGATAGAGGAGGGGTGAAAAGATATAAGCCTTAAAGAGCAAATATTAGCAAGAAAAATCAGGAGAGAAGAGAAGAAAAAGCAGTAAGGAGGAAAGGAAATGATGAAGAAAAGAAATGAGAGATAGTCAGCCAAATAGATCTCTAGCATAACTCCACTAGCTTCAAAAAATTTTTCTCTAATTTACAGAAAACATACAGCCAAATTATAATGCCCAATATTGTACAAATAAAAATATTTGTCTATACATATAAGGAAACAAGTTGTATGACCACCATATATGAAGAAGAGGCATGCAAAGCCTGATTGTGGATGGGAGGCAAATGTGGCAGCTCAGGAGTGGGGATGATACACAGTGGGAGAGAGAATAACTAGTTTTGCTTAAAATAAAATGTTGAGGCTGCAGTTTTTAATGTTTCTATTTGTCTTTTGAATGTGTTTGATGGGAAACGAATGGGTGTGTTTGAGGTTCCATATACACCAGCACTATAAGGCACACTTTGACTTCATCCACTTTGACCCTAGTATCAGGCAGGGGAGTGGTAACTCTGGTGAGAAGAGTCTATCTGACCAGGGGGCAGCTGGGCTCATTGCAGGGAGCAGGGAACGGGGGGAAGTGAGAGAGAGGCAGCCGGGCTCCTGGCAGGGTGCTGTGCACAGAGCTGAGAGCCTGGGCTCTCAGCCCTTCACACTGCCCCTCCTCTTACGTCAGTGGAAGCGCTCCTGGCGAGAATGCGCATCACCGTCAGAAGGAGGGTAGTGTAGATACGAACCACTGCAGTAATTACTGCAGTGGCTGTAACTTGACCGTCACCTAACATAGATTGATTTAAGTTTGTAGTGTAGACATGCTCACAGATAATGCAAAGGGTTTTGGAGGACCCCAAGTTAACCCTCATCCACCACTGGATGAGACACTTTAAACGAGACTTCTCAAGTTTATGTTGAAAATGCTGAAGGGAAGTAAGGACCAAAATGATAACATCATACAAAGGGAACCTATTATCGCTCACCATGAATCAACTGAAAGTTTATCTTTTTAAAAAAAAATCTACTAAATATATTTGAACTTAAAATATTTATTCTAGGATCAAAAAGAGTTGCAAAATATTAAATTTTTTTTTAAAGTGCAACAACAAAATAGAATGCATACCAACAGATGATAGACTAAAAGATTCATACCATTGAACTGAACAGTAAATTCAGTGGTTTCACTTTTTTTTGCTGTTTTTCCTTTGGTTTTCTGTACAAGAGAGGGTTTAAAAGAGCTAGCCTTGGAATGCAGTTTTCAAGGCCATAAAATACTGAAACTGTTGACTCCACAGCAAGAGGGTCAAACTCTTTCAACCAAGTTTCCTTAAAAAAAAAATGGAATATTAAATGAATGAAACAAAAAAATTTACTTTGCATCATCATCAGTGTGAGAATCCACTGCAGGGCCCAAAACTCCATTCTGGGATTTACCTACAGGTTGAACCTCTCTAGTCCGGCACTCTCTGGTCTGGCAACATCCGTGGTCCGGCATGATTTTAGTTAGCCAGATGTCCACTTATCGTGAGTGGGGCCAAGTTTCCCATAGTCCAGCAAAGTTTGTTTACAGCCACCAGTCCTGGCTCTCAGTGTTCTGGGCTATTATTTAGCTCTAATTTACCCCTAAATATGTCTTCTAAGAGACCAGCAAGCAGTGGAAGTGTTGGTAATGCTGCTAAGCTTAAGCATGTGTCAATGTCGATACAGCAAAAGGTAGAATTGTTGCAGAAATTGGAAAAGGGCACATCGGTACATGTGTTGTGTGCTTTTTACAATGTAGGGTCATATACAGTGTATGATCTGAAGAAGCAAAAGAATCAGATCCTTCAGTTATTTGCCAAAAGTGACAGTAAAAAAACTATGAGTATTTGTAAGGTGTTGACAGAGGGGAAAGCAGCGATTTACATAGTGCACCTTCACATTGGTTCAAGCTTCGTAGGAACGAAGATGTTAGCATTGCTGGCGAGATGATGATGGCACAAGCAAAAATATTCCACAAAGAACTTAACCTGTAGCATGAGTGTGACTATTTGCAAGGATGGCTTCAGAAATTTAAAAACAGGCATGGCATTAGTCTACATTGCGTGTGCAATGAAAAAAAGAAGTGCAGATACGGAAGCTGCCACTAAGTATGTTGACGAATTTGCATAGTTAGCTGCAAATGAGAAGTTATACCCAGAGCAGGTATATAATGCCTGTGAAACTGCTCTCTACTGGCATTATATGCCTAAAATAAATGTTGGCTACTGATGCAGAGGAGCCACCATCTGGTACGAAGGAGTTGAAGGACAAGGTAACTATCCCTGGTTGTAGCAACCCAGCCGGTATGCACAAATGCAAGCTTATGATTATTGGGAAGAGTGTGAACCCAATGGCATTCAAAGGGGTGAAAATATTTCCAGTGATATACAGTGGCAACAAAGTCATTATGGGTAACAACTAATCTATATCTCGAGTGGTTTGAGAAATATTTTGTACCAGAGGCAAGAGCCCATTGCACCTCGGTAGGTCTGGATCTGAAGTGCAAAATTGTGCTGATTCTCGACAGTTGCTCTGCCCACCCTAAAGCAGAGCTGCTTGCCAAAAATAATGTGGTGGGGACTGTATTTACTCGCAAACTGTACCTCACTGATTCAGCCTTGTGATCAGGGTATCTTACAGTCCCTGAAGTGTATGTACAGGTCCGAGTTTATGCACCATTTGCTAGTATCGCTTAATGATGGGAAGAGTTTGACAACATTTAGGAACAAATTTAACCTCAAGGATATGATTTGGACACTAGCTAGAGCCTGGGAAAGAGTAACTCCATGTAATCTGAAGAATGGATGGCACAAATTGTGGCCAGTCCTAATGTTTGAGGAGAGTCCTGACGTCAATGACGAGTCTGATTTCAAGTGTCTGAAAACCAAAAAATTGTTAGTGAGTTAATGGAGTATGCTAGTGGTATGTCCCACCCTGTAGTGCTTGAGCTGGCCAAGGATTTGGGAGAGGAAAATTTACAAGACTGGATGGAAATCGACAAAGATGCACCAATTGCTAATCAAATGACGGATGAAGACATTGTGCAAATGGTACAGCAAGGAAAAACCAAAGATAACGAAGAAGCCAGTGAAGATGACTATGAGGATGTCGCAGAAAAAATTTCTATCAATAAAATGCATTCAGTTGGCAACAAATTTAATAGAGGACTGGAGAAAAGACATTTCATTTCTGAGCAAGAGATCATGTCTCTCTACATGATACAAGAAAAACTCATTGAAGAAAAACCAAAATACGTGAGACAAGCCAAGCTGGAAGACTGGTTAAAGGTAGCGAAGAGGAGAGGTAAGCAGCACTCTACAACTGAAAATCCTGTTGTCTCCACTTCACCTACTCTGGATATACCTACAGCAGAGACCTAAGATGTAACTCAAATGTAATTTGACTTAGCAGTTATTGTCACACCACTTTGGAAGCGGAATTCAGACATCATTTTAGGTGAGTAAATTATAGATTTACCTGTATTATTATGTATTTCTTTTTCATATTATTTTGTGTTTTTTATGCTTGATCTACTTATTTGCTTGTGCCAATCCAGTAAAATTGTGTAACAACACTAACACTTTGTTATGAAGAGAGCCAGTAAGCCTTGGCTAGGCAGCATTGCAAGCGTTTATTCGCCTCAGTGGGATAAAAATAAAAAGAGACCCACTCGCTACAATATTAACCTCCCGTGGTTTGGCAAATGCTCTGGTTTGGCACCAGTCAGGTCCCAAGGGTGCTAGACTAGAGAGGTTCAACCTGTATAATTATTTTCAGGAAAATGACTCATTTTTCCAATTCATATGCAACCCACACTCCCGCTGATTTTGTGGGAACTTGGGATGTGCACAGAATTAAGTGTTTATTAAAGAAGGGAAGCATTTTCTCAGGATGTATGAAGGATTTGTCCAGTGGTAACTCCTATTAATATTGTTAGGGGCCAAAGTCTGCTTACAGTTAAACTTCTGCAGTCCTCCTTCAGTCTGATAATTCAAATCAGTAAATATATAAAGTTAGATCACTAGCTGGTATGAACTTGCACATTTTTCTTGACTTTGAAGGAGAATTAACAGCCTGAGGATCTGGCCATAAATATTTGTTATGGGGTTTGGCATTTCAGACCCATGGAAATCAGAGAAGATGCTCTCTTAAAATGCAAAGAAGGTATAAACACCCACTCTATGGGGTTATGCAATCATTGCTTAATTCAGTACTATATTTACTCAATTCACCCATTTTTCTAATTTATTCTTTTTTGTGCTTGTAAATAGTTATGCTCATAATCCTGTTAAGTTTATTATATGCTGGACAAATTCCTCCAGTTGTGGGAAAGGCTTCGTAAAAAAGTAACAGACCTCTGCTAAACCAAACTCTTTTCCTTAAGAAATGAAAGACTCCAAACTGCTAGAAACACAGAATTTAGTACATTGTCACAGAACTAAAAAATAATAAGTAAATATTGACTTTTGTAAGGTGAAAAACAAACTTTATTGACCAGAGAGGTAAATATTGACTTGGAGTGAAGCAAATATACAATATGTACTGAAGTTAATGGATCAAATCCTTTTCAGTTTGGCAAAAGAAGATTTGGCCCAATATATGTTTTATTACTTATTTTCTGAGAGTCTTCATCAGAAACATCTGGAAAATCTCTCCATAATGTTAATGCATTTCAGTGAGGTAACAGTTTTTCCTTAGAAGCTAAAAGACAGATACACACAGAGGATCAGAAAAAATTAATTATCCTCCTGCGAGGTGAAATAATAGCTTTCAATTAATTTTCTTCAGCCAGTCACAGTGTATTTATTTGCACAAGTGGTCTGACTGGATACCTGGAAAAGACCTCAATTTTATTAACTTCTGAAGAGGTAAACAATAGAAACTTACTGAGTCTTCACAGGACAATTTTTAACCAATCACAATCTAAGGTTTTTCTTACGTAGGTAACAATAATTAATGACAGAGTTCTCTTTATCTGTTGATTTGTTTAGGTCTCTGTTCAGTCAAAAAACATTCTTGATGACAAATAGTCTCAATAAAAAGAGCAGTAAACCTTTTTCTTTTGTAAAGTAAAGATTATCACAATGCCTGTCAGAACATACAAGGTATAATTAAATTACCACTTACAGTGTGTGATATCTCAACCTGTGGTACTGGTAAAACTAGCTTCAGTAAAACATCCTTCACTCCAACTGGCAAGATGTCCTGGAAGCCAAGAGAAACCTTTCCAGCTATCAAAACAAATTACACCAAAGGTAATTAGCCAATGTAATGTTTAAATAGTTTGATCCTTGATTATAAATTAGGTTAGTCAGAGCCTTTGGTGGCTTCTGAGCCCAAACAAAAGTATATTACACTTTTACCTATTAAATTAAAGAACAAAAATTGTTTTCTTCTTGCTATAAGGAAAGTCACAAAGGTTAAATTACAAAGAATCAAATATAGTAGATCAAATATAATACTTTAAGTAACATTTCTAAGTCTCAGATACTGAAAGATATAATATCATTTTACAACCACAGAATGGGTTCTAGCTGCAGGGTGAAATGTTTAGATTTTGGATAATGTCTATTTTACACAGAACAACTTATATGAATTCCATAAGCAGGGCAGTACAGTCTTTTCCTACAGACGTTTTGGTCAGGATTAAGGCCAGATCCGTGTGTGTGTGTGTATTAGTTCTTTCCCTGTTTAATGGTTCTGTCTTGTAAAATGTAAGGGTTTAAAGAATCAGGCTCTTAGACAGACTGGAAGAATTTTTGTTACTGAAAAACTTGAAGGAAAAATTATACTGTAGATTCACCAAACTTTTTTAAAAACATGCCCACTAGAGAACTCTAATGTCTTACATAGTGTACTGTCAGTATGATACATCATCTGACCGATATACCTTTGTATGCATCTCCCATAGCAGCAGCTAACTCACCACTCCCAAATGTCTCCTTGCCAGCTTCACATATTAGAAATAACTATTTTAACAGCTACTATCAGTGTTATTCTGCAGCTATAAGAAAAGACCAGTTCAGACTACTACTTTATTCTAGGAACCACCTACAGACCATAGACGTCCCTCTTTCCTGTAGAGGGACACAGAGGAGGAGCACCCTCCTGTGCAGCAAGCAAAAATTACAACTATTTTCATCTGCTCAGGGAGCCAAAGACTCAAGGGTCTGATTTTCCTCTCACACCAGTTTTACACTGATGTAATCCCACTGATTTTAATAGAATTACTTCTCATTTATAATGTTTTAAGTACAAGGATGATAAGATGGAAGATTTTCATACTGTAGCATATAGTGAACTGGAAAGATTACTTAACATTTCACCAAACTGGATAATGTTTTTGCATTTAAAAAAAAAATGCAAACATCTGGCTTGACTTCAACAAGAGCTTTGCCTGATATGACCCACAGGATCAAGCTCTAGAGATGAAATCCTGGCCCCACTACTGTCAATGGGAGTTTTGCCTTTGATGTCAATGGGGCCAGAATTTCACCCTATACATTTATCAGTCTTAAACACAAAATATAGCCAGAATTTTCAAAAGTGGCCACTGGGTTCAGGTCCCTCAATTATGGGAGCCTTGGACCAGTTTTCAGATGTGCTGAATCCCCACACCTCAAATTGAAATCAACAGAAGCTGTGGGTGCTCAGCAACTTTAAAAATCAGGACTCAGTTGTGAGAAGGCCTGAATACAGAAATTGAAGCATCCAAAATTAGAGGCCATTGTAGAAAATCTGGGCTTCTTGGCAAAATTTTAAAATCCTCAAAAACAAATTTACACTGAAAATTTTGAATTTTGCAGAAATCTTCTAATTACATGGAACATTATTTTCTTAGGAATACAACAGAAGAGAAATCTGATGAATATTCAGGACCATTCTACTCTTCTGCAAACTTTTACATGGAAGCAAGTTTAAACCACAATAACTGACTGTCTTTTCCATATATTTTAAAACATTTCCTTCAAATTTCACCAAAAGGCATGCAACTTTTCCAGTTTAAAGAAGAATAATTCCTTCTACGCATTCCTTGAAAAATTCGTATATTGCAAAATTCCAGCATTTATTGGTAGGAATACTATAACAAAGATTAAGGACTTAATCCTGTAATCTGATTGGCACAGGCAAACCCCTCTGTGGAGCACCATCAGGATATAGGATTGGGGCCTAAAACACTTTCTTCTAATATTTTTGGCGAGAACAGAAGGTTTAAATGAACTTTTAGAAGTAAGCTGTACTTTTCATTATATCTGAAATCTTACCTATGATACAAAAGTTATTAGGTACCAAAGGCATGCTCTTAAATAACAGCATGAACACAAACAGCTAAATACCTTCCATTGAGCTGAGCCTTGGAGACAGATCAGCAAGTGGCCTGCACATATAAACATTCATAATTTAATTCCCTATTTTCAGTGCATAGAGCAATAAGCCACAATCTGAATTAAATTCTCATTTGAAACACTTTTGCTCATTAAAGTATTTTGTTGACTGCTACAAAAAGAAACAAAGCAACCCAACTATCTATTTATATTAAAAATGTTTCCACATACCATATAGAAGGCATTTCCAGATATGAAATATTCATTATAAATGAAAGGTTTAGTACTGCCCTCCCTAATTTATCAGTCAAATGAGATACTGTTTCATACAGTCCTTCAACGTCCAAATGTTATGAGGAAGATCTCATGACTGAAGAAATGTAGGAAGAAGTAACACAGTAGGCGGTAGGTCAACATTATAACATGCACCATTCCTCTGCACTATGTGAGTATGCCCACATGAATCTGACAGTGCTCTTAGGCCATGTCTACACTACCACTCATGTGGGGGTGAAAAAAAAAACACACCCCTGAGCAACATAAGTTTCACTGGCTTAAGTGGTAGTGTGCACAGTGCTACGTCAGTGGGAGAGCTTCTCCCATTGACATAGCTACCGCCTCTCATTGGAGATGGTTTAATTATGTCAACAGGAGAGCTCTCTCCCATTGGCATAGAGCGGCTACACAAGAAATCTTACAGTGGCACAGCTGCATCGGTACAGCTATGCTGCCTGCTATAAGGTTTCATGTGTAGATATAGCCTTAGGACAGCACCTGAAAGCAACACTGGCAAGAATAAAAACACAGCATCAAGACTATGACTGCCTGATATTGTGATAACAAGGTAGGAATGACATGCGAACCTGCAAGTCTCACTATTTCAGAGGGCCTGAGCATTTTTTGAGCGCTTGAGAGCGTATCTGTGATAGTTATCTCTAGGTTTATGTTTTGTTTTCTTTCCAGTAGGTCAGACATGTCCCAGATGGAATGCAGAGGATACTCATTCCTTTAACCTTTCCTCCCCCATTAAGGCATGCATTATAGCTGCAAATCTCCAGTCAAGAGTCTGGATGAGGTTCCTTTTGAAGGCTATCAATAATGTCCATAAAATTAGATAAGAGAAGTCACTGCAGAACCCTCCTTCTCACCCATCCCCAACACAAACAGAGGTTTGCTCTACCTTTACACAGTGCATACAGCTTCCTTTGATCTATGGTGTAAGAAAACAGCTTTCTTGTTTGCAAAAAGAAAAGGAGTACTTGTGGCACCTTAGAGACTAACCAATTTATTTGAGCATAAGCTTTCGTGAGCTACAGCTCAAAGCTTATGCTCAAATAAATTGGTTAGTCTCTAAGGTGCCACAAGTACTCCTTTGCTTTTTGCGAATACAGACTAACACGGCTGTTACTCTGAAACCTTTCTTGTTTGGTGGTTCAGAGTGCTAATGCTAGGCCATTTTATCTACCTAGGCATTTAGATACTCACAGCAGTATGTGCCTTCAGCTACATTTAACTTTTATCTGTAACATGAATATTACCAAGTCTAATGAATATATATGGCAGGTTAACAAACTAGGCCCCAGTTCAGCAATGTACTTAAGCACTTGCCTAACTTTAAGCACATGATTAGTTCAACTAGTACAAAAAGACAACTTGTTTGCTTGAAGTAAAGCATGTACTTTAAGTACACTGCTGAATTGGAGCCCTACCACACAGTCTACAAAGTGTTCAATATAGTTTTATGAAGGTGGGTTTTTTTTTGTTTTTTTTAAAGGCAGCCCTTTAATTTCAGCAGCATGTTTCCAATCAGTACATCCTTGTATCTGTAAAGCAAGGGACGTTCTCTACCTTTGATTCTGCCTGCTAAGCCCAGGGATGTCAGCTGGTAAACCACCTTGCTGAAGATGAATCCAGGCCCTTTGAATATCAGCTGTAAGAAGATGACAACCATGGAACAAAAACACCTGAAAAGGGAAAAAAAAAAAAATAGAATTTTCACTACTGTACATGAAACAGATCTGTTAATATTTTATGGATTCTGAGAAGATTTCCTGGCTGGAAGTATTTTTGTTAAAAATATGTTTTAAGAACGCACTATAATCACAGAAAACTGCCTTGACTTTACTTCCTATGCTCGTTATTTTGCTTACAGCCTAAACTGCACTCATTCAAAAAGGCTTTATTTTTGTTTTCCAAAAAAACTCAACAATTCCCATTTACTCTAGTAATTTCTTCATTTTTAGTAGGAGTTTCAAGATTTTTATCTTTTAAAGGGGTGCTTAATTAGCTTTTGACCTAAAAATTTAGATTTTGTTTTTTAAAAAGCCAAACAAATTAAAATAGGGGCCCAAATCTCAGTGGAGCCTTTTACACTGGTCTGGCAATCCCTTAGAGTTGGTGTAAAAGTAATTTGACTTCAGTAGGACTGAAACATAAGCTTAAGTGCTTTGCTCATTAGGGATGGATTTAAGTATGTGTTTAAAGCTGAACATGTGCTTAAGTGCTTTGAATTAGGGCCTTAATGAGAAACATTTTGGTGCAACCTACAATGCAATTGCTGATGCTAACAAATATTGCAGGGTGTATTCTCCATATTCTGTAGATGCAGTACTCTCATTAATGTTAAATGGAAATTTAGCAAGTAATTCAAGGGAAGTATTGACACCCCCAGGCCTGGACTAATACACTTCAGACAAAATTTGGTTCTCAGTTATGGCTATGCATTCCAACTGAAGTCAGTAAGGTTGCATAGGTGAAACAGACCACAATTTTGCCCATAATTTACTTGCAAATCTCAAAAAATTATATACATAAAAATGTGCATCACAATAAGAAAACTCCAATGGAATTTTCTGCTTTGAAGGAACCAAATGTTCTTGAAAAACTATTTAAAAAAAATCTTTAAATAAAAACATGTCTTTGGTGATTATTTTTATCAACAGAATAGATAATTAGTTGAAAGGTAACATGAAGCATTGTTGTATGTACCTCTCTTATAGCTGGATAATCATTGGCAGTCATTAGTGAATCCTTTAATAGCATAAGGATTGAGAGACAGAAATTCTCCATCACCTTTTGATTCCAATCTTGCATGTACATTTGATCCCAAATCAACAACACTGCAGGAAAATCCAGTATACTCACAAAGCTCTAAACAAAATTATGAAATTTATTGTATTAAAAATATATTAGGCAACTTCTAATTTGTAAAACACCACCAAATCTTGCTCTTCCTACTCACACAGGTACCTGTATGGTTTAACACTTTGTTAATAATACCCAGAAACAAGCTTCAGATTGTTAGGGTAGGTGGGCAGTGTTTGACAGAAAAAAACAGTGTTTGTCCAGCATGTAGCACCATGGGGTCCTGGTCCACAACTTGGGCTCTTAGATGCTATCGTAACATATATAAAACAATAATAATAATAATAACAACAACTACTCCAGATGCAATCAGTGTTACTTCTGATTTACAACAGTGTGAGTGAGACAAGAATCAATCTCTGCATTTGTTTTTTGTTTTTTTAAATTCATTCACATAAATTAGGATTTCTTACTTCACCCATCCATTTTCTGAGGAAAATGACTGGGCTTGCCAGCAATTCCTTGGTTAGATGTTTGTTTTGCTCAGATCTGTCTGTGGCTGTGTACAGTTCTTGAGCTTTCTCTCTTTCTTGAACTATCCTGCAAAGAAAAAAAAAAGAATATATTAGATGGGATATGTTATAATATAGAAAAATCAGAAACATTATCCCCAGAGATAAAAAGCTATCTATGTATATTTCAAGGTCATTTAATAATTTTACTAAATCATATTTAAAAGTACAACTTTATTCCATATGCTGACTTTTACTACAGCAAACATTTTATTTTAAATTTCTGCAAGTAGCATAAATATAAAAGACTCTATAGTTAAAAAAAATCAATAGATTATACTTTTGGTTCAACTGCAAAATTCTTTCTGAAATACTGTTGAAGATGAGTGAAGAATTCAGTGTCCTCTCTCTCCAGAAGGCTCATCATCCACTCAGCCATTGCAAAGATCTCTGTCCATGATGGGAATAAGTTTTGATGTAGGAAATGTAGGTACATAGCCAATTCATAGGGATGTTCAGCTAAAAATTAAAATATTTATTAGTTTATAGAATAGTGAAAATATCTTTGTCAAAGCCCTGAGGATTCTTTATCATCTCCTAAGAAAAGTGATATAGGTCTAAAGCAATTTTCTGTGATTTAATTTACTTACCTGTAGGCATTATTTGCTTAAATGCCATTTGCAAAGGAAAAAGCCAATAGATTAGGTAGGGTTCATACATGCCACTGAAAACATACAGGACATTTAAGGTTTTGCTGGTCTCTGAAATCATTTGTTTATTTGTGGCAAAAGAATGCATACAGGGTGTCTTTTCATATTTCTGTTGGGTAGAAGGAAAGAAACGTTAAATATTTTAAATGAAAACAATGTTTCTAAGGAATAATATAAATTAAGTAAATGCAATTTCACTTTGATATTTATTTCAGTCAGAATGTACAAGCTCTAACCATTATAGAATTGGATTCAGCTGTATTGATATTCACTTTGTGTGATGTAAACCTAGGGCTTAAATACTAAAAAAGTCACAGCTTTACAGCCCTCTTAACAGTTCTAGAAGAAGGAAGTTGTTCTTTGGAGAAAGCAATGGCTGAATACCAGATTGGAAGAAATCTTGACCATCACAAGAATATGGTAGATTAATTACAGAGGCTTTAGACATGGTCTAATTCAGTGGTTTTCAACATTTTGTCATTTGCAGACCCCTAAAAAATTTCAAATGGAGGTGCAGACCCCTTTGGAAATCTTAGACATAGTCTGCAGACCCACAGAGATCTGCGGACCACAGGTTGAAAACCACTGGTCTCATTAAGTGCATGCACAGTGTCATCTGTTTGGGCTGTGCCTGAGCTGTCACCTAGTGAGGTGGTAGTTTAACTTTTTGTTCATTGAATCGCGGAGTATTTCTTTTCACAATAAACCTTTCAAATAGTCATTCATATTTTCTCTTCTTTCTTTATCCTCTTGTGCTCTCAGGTGCACAATAGGACATCAACCAGTTTCCGCCATTTATTTCAGTCATGTGCTAGTCTGTTCGGGCTTCTCAGTGTCATGCTGATGGATTTGGTTTCTTTTGATACTGTTAGGCATAAATGTTTCTCTAGGTTTCCCTCTTTTTCTCTTCCATATTATCACTTGTTGTGGAAATTGTGTTGGTGACCTCTTTAAAGCATGTCCTAAATAAATCCATCCTCATTAAATTTCCAGATTTGCTCTACTTGGAATTCTGATGTTGCAAAATACTCTTCTCAATGCAGTGATACATGTATATAGATATATGTATATGAATATGTGTATATCTATCTATCTATCTATCCATCTATCTATCTATCTTTGGAATGCCTTGATCTTATCAATGAATCTTGTTGTAGATTTCAATGACTCTGGTTCATAAAGGCAGACAGACATAATGGAAGTGTTAAAAATACATAGTTTTATGTCAGTGCCAATCATGCCAAATCTTTTCAAGTTTAATTGAGGTTGTTTGCTGCTTTTGATATTCGTTGCTTGACATCTAGCATAGCGTCATCATCGTTGCACATTTAACTCCATAGATTAGTAAAATTACTCTTTTTCTAGTGTTTCTTTGTTCACACTAATGGTAACTTCTGAGACACTGATAGCCATATTTCTTTTCTGGTTTGTTGATGAACAAACCAACTTGTTTTGCTGTATTTGCCAAAAGCTAGGTCTTTTCTTCCATTAAGTGAATTGTTGAACTAAGTAGGACAATGTAAATCAGCAAAAAAGAGGTAATACAATTGTGTTTTATCATTTGTCCATAAAATTCCTTGGTTGCCTTCTGTGGTTACTTTCCTCATGACATAGTCAATGACCAGTGCAAACAATAGTGGGGACATAATACACCCTCACCTTACTCCAGTTGTCACTGCATTGGCTGATATTGTCACCATCTCTGACTGCACATTCAGCATTATCATATAGATCCTTGATTAGTCTAATTATTTTTGCTGGTATTCTGTAGTGTGCCAAAATTTGCCAGACTATCTCTCTGTGTATGCTGCAAAGCTATAAAATTTATCACAAGAGGTGCTTGCCACTCCATTCTTGTTCCATAATATGTCTAAGAACAACAATATGGCCTGCGCGTGATCTCAGTGGTCTAACACCTGCTTGTTCCTCTCTAAGTTGAAAGTCTATTTGTTTCTTGATACGTTACCAGATGTTACTGCAAATTGCTCTCCCAGGCACTAAGAGGAATGTGATTTTTCTCCAGTTACAGTAGGTGATACCATCATCCTAAGGCCTCTCTTCCACTGGGTTGGGTTATTTTCTTTATTCCATATTCTATCCAAAAACACAAGGAAAGTCTGGAGGGCTGTTTCATCACTTGCTTTGGGAATCTCTCCAGTAACATTATCCTCTCCAGCTGCTTTCTCATTTTTTAGTATACTGATGGCTTTTCTAACTTCTTCATTTGTAAGATCTCCTAAATCAATATCAAGCTCTAGTGGTAGGTCATCATCAAACATTTCTAGTAGTTTGTTTGAGCATGGTCTACTTAAAACAGCCTGAAAATGTTCTGCCCATCTTTTCTGTTGTTATTCTGTACTAAGAGTCTTTCTGTTTGCATCTTTAGTAGGGCCTCCGGTACTTCTAAAGGTTCCTGTTAGCTATTTGATTGCCTTATACAAGGTTATAAGGTCACCTCTTTTGCTACCTCTTCAGCCTCTTGACATTTTCTATCAATATATGCCCTTTTATCTCTTCTTGCATTCCCTTTAACTTCTCTGTCTAGAGCACTGTATTCTTCTTGCCACTTGCTTGTCTCTTCACATGACTTAGCATTCATGAGTTTTTGCTTTACATTTCTTCTCTTTTCCATAGCTGCCCAAGTAGTATCGCTAATCCATTCTTTCCTTTTAGATTTCATTGTTATTAGACCTGTCTTTGAACTTTGTAGATAGCACTCTCTGATGTTTTCCCATAGAGTATCAATGTTTTGGGTTTCTTCACTTAAATCCATTAGAATACTGAACCTGTTCTTCAGTTCAAGCTGAAAAGCTTTTTTTGTATTTGGGTCTTTTAATTGTGCATTGCTGATGCACAGTTGTCTTTTAACCTTCCTCATCCTCTTTAATTTGATCTTCAATTTAGCAACACAAAGGTTATGGTCACTGTGCCCTCATCTGCTCCTCTGCACACATGCACATCTGCCAAAGAACTGCAAAACATTCTTAAAATGTAGAAGTGATTTATCTGGCTCTTTGCAGGAGCATCTGGGGAGTTCTATGTCACTTAATGGGTTTCTTTATGAGGAAATATTGTTCCACCTATCACTAGTTTGTTCACGCTGCAAATTACTTTTAGAATAAAACTGATGTTCGGTTTTATTGTGAGTTATAGATCACTGAATTATTTAATGGCACTATAAACAGTATGCTTCTCTCTACTGTAAGAATCACTTTCAAGTGTGCAAGAAGACAAAGTTTACTCCATCTTGTGGACTGGTTGAAATCATACGATGGTGTTTGCAATGATATTCCAGAATTCAGTAACCAACCAAAGGAGCCAGCTAGGAGAACATTAGCAAAATGATTACCAATTAAGGATAGGAGAAGAAAACCCCAGAAGTCACCTGATATTTGGAAATATGCAACAGAATGGTAGTATTGCTATGACCAAATGAATATGGTTTTAATCACCATTACATAGTGCAAATATTCATTATGAAGTGCTCAGGACAAGGAGTAAGAAAATATAGAATAAAAAATAGTTAGCATGCCAGGTTTTACATTTTCTGACTAACCTCCACAACTGCATTTTCAATAAGGCCTGAAATTGGTGATCGGGTGGCACTTCTAATTTTCAGTTCAGCAATTCGGTGCTCCACTGTTCGTCCAAACTTCACTCTAGCTTCTCTCTTGAGAATTCTGAGAAGGTGAAGCACTGATTAATTTCCCTGATTACATATAGTTTTCAAAAGCTTGTTATGAACTGAGATGAATTGACATAAAAATACTTGGTACCTAAAAGTATCCAAAATACTCACTCTATACATCAGCATTCAGACACAATGCAGACTATTATATTGTGATGCAATAGTTCCAGAAATGCCCATTCATCATGTCAATGAGCTATTCTAGAATATGCCCCTTTCACAGCGAATTCAAACTTTCTGGAAATGATGGAGGGTGGGGTGGAAACAATAATACACAAAGGGCCAGATCCTCAATTGGCATAAACAGACATATCAAATTACAAGAGCTGAGGATCTGGCCCACAGCATGTATCTGTTCAGGGCTCTGCTGGATGCACATAAGTCCCATTCAAGTCAATGAGAGATGCATGTGCATAACCAGGGACACAATTCAGCCCAACATTTGGAAATCATTCAAGCATAAAATTATCTGTGCAGTCAGTTTTGGGAGCAAGGCACAGAGGGGGTTGAAGAGATGGGTGGGGTAAGCAGGTCTACCACCAAGCCAGTTACCAGCTGTTGCCAGAAGGGGTACTTCTACATGCAGAGCCAGAGGCAGGTGTCAAGGCTGCTTCAGAGCTAAGCAAGCAGCTACAGATTGGCTCCATGGCCTGATTTCCTCCTCATGCCCCAGTGTCTGTAGGTCTCCAATGCTCCACCTTCAGCCACTTGAACTCAGAGCAAAGAAAAGCATTTACCCCACAGGCAAAGGTTCTCATTCATTTCAGGGGGAGATCTGACTGAGCAAGGTCTGATTTGGCCCACAGTTTGTTACCTAGAAGTTGCTGTGGGTTGTTCCATTTACACCTGCTCTTGTTTCATATTAGAACATCAAGTGACTACAACATGGGAGGAGTTGAATTATAAAAATTCATTTGAATGAAAAGTAACATTGTGATTACAGAGATCTAGGCAGGCAGAAACTGAAAGTGTCCTGGAGCCAGTCAATTAGTAGTCAAATGTCACTAAACTGCTTCTGCATTTCTTGGATATTCCAAGAGGTGGGAGTTAATACAAACTTCAGAGAGGAACCGCTCTCGTACTTGTATTTCAAGATGATGTTAAGGTGGTATTATTCTCAACAGTTTGAAGAACATTTGGGCTAATTTCATGTCAGAGAATCAGGGATTACTTTGAATATATTAATAGTCCAAGAATTAGATGGCTGCAGTTACTAACAACACCACAATATTTTTCAACAGAGGAAAACAATAAATACTTACGTTATTCTTTCAAACTTGTCAACTTTTGTATCTGCTTTTAGAAGTTTATCAGTCCAGATAAACTGTTGAAGTGTCTTTGGAAGTAATTTTCCACTTAGTCTTTCACACACAGTTAACATACTATTATAATCTAATGAGATTATGGCACAGATTGAGTCTCCCAGTATATCACTTGCTGAGCAATTTAGAATAGGTGAGGGTATGTCAGGACCAATATGCATCTTGTCTGTAACAAATATAAATAGTAAATGACTAATGAATTATAGCTACCTTTTCCACTCTTTCAAAAAGTTACCAATGGCAGTATCACCAAAAAATAAAATGGAAAGGAATATCTAAAATAGAACTGTTTAAGAAATCAAATATTTGAACTTCATTTGCTTCAAAGCAGAGAGTACTGGAGGACTATAGATATAAAATTCACAATAAGAACAGTTACTTACCTGTACAATAACTAAAAGGAGTACTTGTGGCACCTTAGAGACTAACAAATTTATTTGAGCATAAGCTTTCGTGAGCTACAGCTCACTTCATCGGATGCACTGAGTGGAAAATACAGTGGGGAGATTTATATACATAGAGAACATGAAACAATGGGTGTTATCATACATACTGTAACAACAGTGATCACTTAAGATGAGCTATTACCAGCAGGAGAGCGGGGGGGGGGGGACGAACGACTTTTGTAGTGATAATCAAGGTGGGCCATTTCCAGCAGTTGACAAGCACGTCTGAGGAACAGTTGGGGGTGGTGTTTATGTGACCATCGCTTATTAGCACCATAGTGTCCAGGAAGTGGATCTCTTGTGTGGACTTGTCCAGGCTGAGGTTGATAGTGGGATGGAAATTGTTGAAATCATGGTGGAATTCCTCAAGGGCTTCTTTTCCATGGGTCCAGATGATGAAGATGTCATTCACTTCCTGGACACTATGGTGCTAATAAGCGATGGTCACATAAACATCACCCTATACCAGAAACCTACTGACCGCTATTCCTACCTACATGCCTCCAGCTTTCACCCTGACCACACCACACAATCCATTGTCTACAGCCAAGCTCTACGATACAACTGCATTTGCTCCAACCCCTCACACAGAGACAAACACCTACAAGATCTCTATCAAGCATTCTTACAACTACAATACCCACCTGCTGAAGTGAAGAAACAGATTGACAGAGCCAGAAGAGTACCCAGAAGTCACCTACTACAGGACAGGCCCAACAAAGAAAATAACAGAACGCCACTAGCCATCACCTTCAGCCCCCAACTAAAACCTCTCCAACGCATCATCAAGGATCTACAACCAATCCTGAAGGACGACGCATCACTCTCACAGATCTTGGGAGACAGGCCAGTCCTTGCTTACAGACAGCCCCCCAACCTGAAGCAAATAATCACCAGCAACCACACACCACACAACAGAACCACTAACCCAGGAACCTATCCTTGCAACAAAGTCCGTTGCCAACTGTGTTCACTATCTATTCAGGGGACACCATCAGAGGGCCTAATCACATCAGCCACACTATCAGAGGCTCGTTCACCTGCACATCTACCAATGTGATATATGCCATCATGTGCCAGCAATGCCCTTCTGCCATGTACATTGGTCAAATTGGACAGTCCCTACATAAAAGAATACATGGACACAAATCAGACGTCAAGAATTATAACATTCAAAAACCAGTCGGAGAACACTTCAGTCTCTTTCGTCACTCTATTACAGACCTAAAAGTGGCAATTCTTCAACAAAAAAACTTCAAAAACAGACTCCAACGAGAGACTGCTGAATTGGAATTAATTTGCAAACTGGATACAATTAACTTAGGCTTGAATAGAGACTGGGAGTGGATGGGTCATTACACAAAGTAAAACTATTTCCCCATGTTTATTCCCCCCCGCCCCATTGTTCCTCAGATGTTCTTGTCAACTGCTGGAAATGGCCCACCATGATTATCACTACAAAAGTTCCTCCCCTTCCCCCACCACTCTCCTGCTGGTAATAGCTCACCTTAAGTGATCACTCTCATTACAGTGTGTATGGTAACACCCATTGTTTCATGTTCTCTATGTATATAAATCTCCCCACTGTATTTTCCCCTGAATGCATCCGATGAAGTGAGCTGTAGCTCACGAAAGCTTATGCTCAAATAAATTTGTTAGTCTCTAAGGTGCCACAAGTCCTCCTTTTCTTTTTGCGAAGACAGACTAACATGGCTGCTACTCTGAAACCTGTACAATAACTGTTGTCCTTCGAGATGCATTGGCCACATATGCATTCCACTTCACGTGTGTGTGCCCAGCGCACTTGTTCCAAATACTTCTGGTCAGCAATACCCCATTGGGATGGCACATGCACCCTGAGGGTCCTCGTACCTCCAACTGAGGGAGGAAAGTCCTCTCAGTTCCTGTGCACCAGAATCTTTGCGACATTAGACTCCGAAGTAGTGGGGAAAGAGGATGACTCATGGAATATATATGTGCACAATAAATCTTGAAGAACCACAGTTACTGTACAGGGAAGGAATGGGTTCTTCTTTTTGGAGTACCTGTGCACATATATTTATTCCATTTCAGGTGATTACCCAGAAGAATTCCTTAGGTGATGGGAATTTGGACTGTACTTAAACAAAACTGAAGAACACATTTCTCAAAGCCTGCATCAGCTCTGGAAGCTATTGTGATGGAATAATGTTCAGCAAATGTGTGAATAGACAACTGTGACTCAGGAACTCTGTGGTGCCAGTTGGCAGATGGCATAAGGGCACATATGGGTTTACAGGGATCGCCTGGGTCAAGTATCTACATACCAAAGGGTGGAATGTAAGGACTCTTCTGAGAGCCAGTAGCTTACTGGTTGTCATAATCATTGTGAAATGTACGTATGGATAATATTTAAGAAGTTATTTATCTCTACTGGAAATAATGTTCTTAAAGCCTTCAAGTTAAAGGCCAGTCACTAGAAGGTGATATGCAGGTTCTGTTCAAGCAGGGACTAGATGCTTCTCTCTCTGGGTGGTCATTATGTACTGTGCATCTCACAATGTGAGTTTATTTTTAGTACTGACCACAATGTATCTGTGACAGAACCTGGACTCTGACTGGCCCTGAAACAAAAAGAGTGACATTTTCAGTTTTGTCTGGTTGTGAAGAGGGTGACACTGGAATATCCCCATTTCTGGACTATTAGACTCACTATGCTGTTTTCAGTGACCACTTGTGATTTTCCTGGGATTTCCTGCTGAGGTGATCTGCGAGAACATTCTGCACCCCAGGAAGAACTTTGGCTTTGAGGGTACTGCACCCTCAACAGGCTTTGAGGGTACTGCACCCTCAAATGCAGAAGTGCCAAACTTGTACCATCTCCAGGCATGGAGGACTGGACCTTGCTCCACCCTGTTTGTTGAGGTACAACATTGTAGCTGTGTTGTCCATCATCACCCAGATCAGAAGAGTTCCGTGTAGCTCAAAAGTTTGTCTCTTCTACCAACAGAAGTTGGTCCAATAAAAAGTATTGCCTCACCCACCTTGTCTCCATCACTAGTATCATCAGGCACTTGATGGAGGTGAGAAAAGCTTTGCATGCTCAGTGTATGCCCCTTAAATACAAGAAGTTTATATGGAGGGATGATTCTTTGATGAACCATATAGCTGGAAGAAGACGAGTGTAAAGTACTCTCCAGCAAACGTTCTGCAGACTCATCTACCAGTACATGGATGATAGAACTTGAGCAAGTAAATGAATCAGGATGTCCAGAGGGTACTTGTTTGGTCAATCCACACATCTCCACCAGCTCTGCATACATTGTAAGTGAAGTCTAGCATGCTGAGTCACGTACGTTCAGGATGCCACATGCCCTAACTGCCTCAGACAAGATTTCTATTGTCCTTGCATGAACTTGCAGACTGGTACACAAGTTTAGCATGGACTAGAACCCTTCCTAATGCAGGTAGGCTGTGGCAGTTGTAGAATCAATGACATCCCCAATTAACTTGACCATCGTGCTTGGGTCTAAATCTCTTCCAGACATGCACCCATTGACGTTGGCGGAACTGCGGTTATCACCAAGAGAATAGTCTGTTGCAGCAAGACTCCAGTACCAATACGTAGAGTAGCTTCCTGGCTGCCTTATATTCCTGGGGAGTCAACTATACTGACAGCATCAATGCCACAGTTACTGGTATACCTCATGCAATGAAATCAATGGCACTGGTGTCACGGCCACCAGCATTGGAGTCACTGACCATACATTAGGTACCCATACCAATGGTACAAGTGTGGTTGGCACCAGAGTTAACAGTACCAGAGTTACATACATCAGCTATATGGTACCAGGGGCACTCTGGAGCTCTCAATTTTAGCTCAGTACCAGACAGCTTATATGAATTTTAGCAGCTGAAGTGTGGCAACTGGAGTCCCTGTGTATGCTCAAGGAGCCCTTCTTGGTTCTCAATGTAGTCTTAATCTCCAGAGAGCTGGCAATTTGGGCCAGATGTCCCCTGGTGTGGAAAATTATGTCTCTTTTCTCTGGAGGTTTTCTTCCTCTGTGAGTAGATGGAGCAGCCAGAGCACTTCTGGTAGAGGAGTACTAAGCTTGCTCAGTTCCAGAATGGCCTGGACTGGAGACAGGACAAATGAATTTTTCCATGAGGTATGTCCTTGGACATGCCTCCTGAGGTTTTGCATCCCCTTAGTAAAGGACTGGCAGATACATTTGCCCCTTATATGTCTTGCACCTAAAAACCACAAAAAACCACACACACATATACACACACACACACACTCTCTCTCTCTCTCTCTCTCTTTCACTCCAAAGGAAACACTAATAAGCTAATCTATCCACAGTAAGGGTATGTCTACACTACGGAATTAGGTCGAATTTATAGAAGTCGGTTTTTTAGAAATCGGTTTTATATATTCGAGTGTGTGTGTCCCCACAGAAAATGCTCTAAGTGCATTAAGTGCATTAACTCAGCGGAGTGCTTCCACAGTACCGAGGCAAGCGTTGACTTCTGGAGCGTTGCACTGTGGGTAGCTATCCCACAGTTCCCGCAGTCTCCACTGCCCATTGGAATTCTGGGTTGAGATCCCAATGCCTGATGGGGCTAAAACATTGTCACGGGTGGTTCTGGGTACATATCGTCAGGCCCCCATTTCCTCCCTTCCTCCGTGAAAGCAAGGGCAGACAATCATTTCGCGCCTTTTTTCCTGAGTTACCTGTGCAGACGCCATACCACGGCAAGCATGGAGCCCGCTCAGATAACCGTCACCGTATGTCTCCTGGGTGCTGGCAGACGTGGTACTGCATTGCTACACAGCAGCATCAACCCCTTGCCTTGTGGCAGCAGACGGTACAGTACGACTGGTAGCCGTCATCGTCATGTCCGAGATGCTCCTGGCCACATTGGCCAGGAGCGCCTGGGCAGACATGGGTGCAGGGACTAAATCTGGAGTGACTTGACCAGGTCATTCTCTTTAGTCCTGCAGTCAGTCCTACTGAACCGTCTTATGGTGAGCAGGCAGGCGATACGGATTGCTAGCAGTCCTATTGCATCATCTTCTGCCGGGCAGTCATGAGATGTGGAATGCATGCAGTCCTTCTGCACCGTCTGCTGCCAGCCAAAGATGTAAAAGATAGATGGAGTGGATCAAAACAAGAAATAGACGAGATTTGTTTTGTACTCATTTGCTTCCCGCACCCCGTCTAGGGGACTCATTCCTCTAGGTCACACTGCAGTCACTCACAGAGAAGGTGCAGCGAGGTAAATCTAGCCATGTATCAATCAGAGGCCAGACTAACCTCCTTGTTCCAATAAGAACAATAACTTAGGTGCACCATTTCTTATTGGAACCCTCCGTGAAGTCCTGCCTGAAATACTCCTTGATGTAAAGACACCCCCTTTGTTGATTTTATCTCCCTGAAGCCAACCCTGTAAGCCATGTCGTCAGTCGCCCCTCCCTCCGTCAGAGCAATGGCAGACAATCGTTCCGTGCCTTTTTTCTGTGCGGACGCCATACCAAGGCAAGCATGGAGGCCGCTCAGCTCACTTTGGCAATTAGGAGCACATTAAACACCACACGCATTATCCAGCAGTATATGCAGCACCAGAACCTGGCAGAGCGATACCGGGCGAGGAGGCGACGTCAGCGCGGTCACGTGAGTGATCAGGACATGGACACAGATTTCTCTGAAAGCATGGGCCCTGCCAATGCATGCATCATGGTGCTAATGGGGCAGGTTCATGCTGTGGAACACCGATTCTGGGCTCGGGAAACAAGCACAGACTGGTGGGACCGCATAGTGTTGCAGGTCTGGGACGATTCCCAGTGGCTGCGAAACTTTCGCATGCATAAGGGCACTTTCATGGAACTTTGTGACTTGCTTTCCCCTGCCCTGAAGCGCATGAATACCAAGATGAGAGCAGCCCTCACAGCTGAGAAGCGAGTGGCGATAGCCCTGTGGAAGCTTGCAACGCCAGATAGCTACCGGTCAGTTGGGAATCAATTTGGAGTGGGCAAATCTACTGTTGGGGCTGCTGTGATGCAAGTAGCCCACGCAATCAAAGATCTGCTGATATCAAGGGTAGTGACCCTGGGAAATGTGCAGGTCATAGTGGATGGCTTTGCTGCAATGGGATTCCCTAACTGTGGTGGGGCCATAGACGGAACCCATATCCCTATCTTGGCACCGGAGCACCAAGCCGGCGAGTACATAAACCGCAAGGGGTACTTTTCAATAGTGCTGCAAGCTCTGGTAGATCACAAGGGACGTTTCACCAACATCAACGTGGGATGGCCGGGAAAGGTACATGACGCTCGCATCTTCAGGAACTCTGGTCTGTTTCAAAAGCTGCAGGAAGGGACTTTATTCCCAGACCAGAAAATAACTGTTGGGGACGTTGAAATGCCTATATGTATCCTTGGGGACCCAGCCTACCCCTTAATGCCATGGCTCATGAAGCCGTACACAGGCAGCCTGGACAGTAGTCAGGACTGAGCAAGTGCAGAATGGTGGTAGAATGTGCATTTGGATGTTTAAAGGCGCGCTGGCGCAGTTTACTGACTCGCTTAGACCTCAGCAAAACCAATATTCCCACTGTTATTACTGCTTGCTGTGTGCTCCACAATGTCTGTGAGAGTAAGGGGGAGACGTTTATGGCGGGGTGGGAGGTTGAGGCAAATCGCCTGGCTGCCAGTTACGCGCAGCCAGACACCAGGGCGGTTAGAAGAGTACAGGAGGGTGTGGTACGCATCAGAGAAGCTTTGAAAACCAGTTTCATGACTGGCCAGGCTACGGTGTGAAAGTTCTCTTTGTTTCTCCTTGATGAAACCCCCCGCCCCTTGGTTCACTCTACTTCCCTGCAAGCTAACCACCCTCCCCTCCTCCCTTTAATCATTGCTTGCAGAGGCAATAAAGTCATTGTTGCTTCACATTCATGCATTCTTTATTCATTCACCACACAAATAGGGGGACGACTACCAAGGTAGCCCAGGAGGGGTGGTGGAGGAGGGAAGGAAAACGCCACACAGCACTTTAAAAGTTTACAACTTTAAAATTTATTGAATGCCAGCCTCCTTTTTTTTGGGCAATCCTCTGTGGTGGAGTGGCTGGTTGGCCGGTGGCCCCCCCACCGCATTCTTGGGCGTCTGGGTGTGGAGGCTATGGAACTTGGGGAGGAGGGTGGTTGGTTACACAGGGGCTGTAGTGGCAGTCTGTGCTCCAGCTGCCTTTGCTGCAGCTCAACCACACACTGGAGCATACTGGTTTGGTCCTCCAGCAGCCTCAGCATTGAATCCTGCCTCCTCTCATCACAATGCCGCCACATTTGAGCTTCAGCCCTGTCTTCAGCCCGCCACTTACTCTCTTCAGCCCGCCACCTCTCCTCCCGTTCATTTTGTGCTTTCCTGCACTCTGACATTATTTGCCTCCACGCATTCGTCTGTGCTCTGTCAGTGTGGGAGGACAGCATGAGCTCAGAGAACATTTCATCATGAGCGCATTTTTTTTTCTTTCTAATCTCCACTAGCCTCTGGGAAGGAGAAGATCCTGTGATCATTGAAACACATGCAGCTGGTGGAGAAAAAAAAAGGGACAGCGGTATTTAAAAAGACACATTTTATAAAACAGTGGCTACACTTTCAGGGTAAACCTTGCTGTTAACATTACATACATAGCACATGTGCTTTCGTTACAAGGTTGCATTTTGCCTCCCCCCACCGCGTGGCTACCCCTCAACCCTCCCCCCTCCCCGTGGCTAACAGCGGGGAACATTTCTGTTCAGCCGCAGGCAAACAGCTCAGCAGGAACGGGCTCCTCTGAATGTCCCCTGGAGAAAAGCACCCTATTTCAACCAGGAGACCATGAATGATATCTCACTCTCCTGAGGATAACACAGAGAGATAAAGAACGGATGTTGTTTGAACACCAGCAAACATACACTGCAATGCTTTGTTGTACAATGATTCCTGAGTACGTGTTACTGGCCTGGAGTGGTAAAGTGTCCTACCATGAAGGACGCAATAAGGCTGCCCTCCCCAGAAACCTTTTGCAAAGGCTTTGGGAGTACATCCAGGAGAGCCACGAATGCCAGGGCAAATTAATCATTAAACATGCTTGCTTTTAAACCATGTATAGTATTTTAAAAGGTACACTCACCAGAGGTCCCTTCTCCGCCTGCCGGGTCCAGGAGGCAGCCTTGGGTGGGTTTGGGAGGTACTGGCTCCAGGTCCAGGGTGAGAAACAGTTCCTGGCTGTCGGGAAAACCAGTTTCTCCGCTTGCTTGCTGTGAGCTATCTCATCATCATCATCATCTTCTTCTTCTTCTTCGTCCCCAAAACCTGCTTCCATGTTGCCTCCATCTCCATTGAAGGAGTCAAACAACATGGCTGGGGTAGTGGTGGCTGAACCCCCTAAAATGGCATGCAGCTCATCATAGAAGCGGCATGTTTGGGGCGCTGACCCAGAGCGGCCGTTCGCCCCTCTGGTTTTCTGGTAGGCTTGCCTCAGCTCCTTAAGTTTCACGTGACACTGCTTCGGATCCCTGTTATGGCCTCTGTCCTTCATGCCCTGGGAGATTTTGACAAAGGTTTTGGCATTTCAAAAACTGGAACGGAGTTCTGATAGCACGGATTCCTCTCCCCATACAGCGATCAGATCCCGTACCTCCTGTTCAGTCCATGCTGGAGCTCTTTTGCAATTCTGGGACTCCATCATGGTCACCTGCAGCTTGCCACGCTGGCCAAACAGGAAATGAGATTCAAAAGTTCGCAGTTCTTTTCCTGTCTACCTGGCCAGTGCATCTGAGTTGAGAGTGCTGTCCAGAGCGGTCACAATGGAGCACTCTGGGATAGCTCCCGGAGGCCAATATCGTCGAATTGTGTCCACAGTACCCCAAATTTGACCCGGCAAGGCCGATTTAAGCGCTAATGTCAAGTATGGAAATCGATTTTAAGAGCCCTTTAAGTCGAAATAAAGGGCTTCATCGCGTGGACAGGTGCAGGTTTACGTTGATTTAACGCTGCTAAATTCGACCTAAAGTCCTAGTGTAGACCAGGGCTAAGACTAAGCTAACAACTCTAGGACTATTTAAAAGAAAAGGGTGTTCACCAGCACTAGAAAGACAGTGAGCGTGAGGCATCACTGAGAGCCACAGGCAGTGAGAAAGAGAAGTCAGGCAGCTCCGTCCCTTATGACCTTGGTTAGAGGTATGAGGACTCTCAGAGCACATGTGCCGCCCTAATGGGAACTCCTATCTACAAGTCTCCGGCTCTAGTGGGAAAGCACATATCTGAGCAGAATATATATATATGCACTAGCACTTGGAGAAAAAACACTGCTATGAGTTAGGTGAAAAGTATTCTTTTGCAAAATGCCACACATTCTGCAGTAAATTGATCTATTTTAAAACTCAAGTGGGTAGTTACACTAGCTGATCTTTTGCCCAATTATTTTAAACCTGAATGAATAAATAATGACACTCTACATGAGCTTGAAAACCTCTATTAGCTCTCATGTCTGTGTGAAGGAGCACTTTTGTGTATCTGAAGTGGAGGTCCTTTAATGTTTTAATAAAGGAGAAAAATCACACTCTTCAAAAATGGTTTGGCACTCTTGACTGTCAGGGAAAGCACAAGCAAAGCAGTTACTCTTTGTTAACAAATTATCTCTGAATTACTGGCACTGGTACTTTCAGAAGTTCTTAACCTATAATATGCAGGTTTGTTTTTCAACATGGTTATAGTAGTTGTAGCATTTAAATAATGTTAACACTTTCTGTAAACTCTGGTATTTAAAAAAAATAAAAAAAAAGAGAGAGAGAGGCTTGAACCTAAACCCTGGATCAGAATTCGGAAGGCTTCAGAATTGAAGCTTGGATTCAGGTGTGGATATCACATATACTCCTATCTTTATAATATGCTGAACCACAAAGTGGATCCAAACATCTTGATAGTTTGGAAGCTCCAGATATGAATACTTTCTTTTCTACTTGGACCAATCTCTAAGTGTGATGTTATCTGATTAGAATATGACCTTGCAAATCATTGTTGCTACCACTGTTCTATAGTTGCAATGAATCTTATACAAAGTGTGTCAAGTATGGTGCCAATAGAAAGGGTTAAGTGGCTCACAGGCTAAATGACCCAGAGTCAACCTTTAGAGACATGTTAGAAAAATATGTGAATGGTAATTAGGGTCATTCCATGTTAGATAGGCTAGAACTTTGAAATGCAAACCTGTATTGTTAGAGGACTGGACATGATACTAACTGTATGTGTTTACTTATATTTTGTTAGATGTCAGCCATGAAAATAGACAGCTCCTGTCTATCACTATAGCAATTGATTCAGAGATCAACAGGGAATATTAACATTTAGATGAATGTTGGATGAAATAGTGTCATTGTCTATATGTCTCTTTAAAGTTTGTAATAAACTGCTTAATGGATAAATTACCTTATGTTAATCCCTGTAGCTAGTTACTAGTGATGCTTAGGAAATATGTCTACTTCAAAGTCTCCCTGATTGCCTATTGTACGCCTAAGGACTCTGAGCTGCCAAAAGAATGCCTGGAACTGTATAAAAACCCTTGGGTCCTGATCCTTTTTTATCTCAGATCTGCTTGATGCTTCAGGCAGGGGAAGCTTAAATCATAAGGCTGAGATCTCCAGTCCCACCTGGATTACCCTGAATATGGACATTGGACTATAACCTATGGACTAATTCTGAAAGAACTCTTTGCAACTACAAAGTTTACCATCTCTACTATGAAGCTGATCTTGAAACTATACTCCTGTCTGTATGTATATTGAGCTTTTAACCACTACTCTCTCTCTCTTTTCTAATAAATTTTAGTTTAGTTAATAAGAATTGGCTATAAGAATGTATTTGGGTAAGATCTGAAATATTCCTTAATCTGGGAGGTAACGTGTCCAATCCTTTGGGATTGGTAGAACTTTTGTATTTGACTTGGGTGTCTGGGTGGAGGCCTGAAGCTGGGTTCCTTAAAAGGAAACTGTGTTGTAGGCTTCTGGGTAACTACTAAGGTATTACAGAAGCTGTTTTGTGCTTGCTTGGTAAGTCTAAGTATTGGAATATCCACCAGCTTTGGGGTTTATTTGCCCCATTCTTTGCAGTTGATCCTAAGTGAGTGACTACAGCATGGCTCCCTGGGACCCTAATCACACTAAGTAAAATGCATCAAATTAAATAAATTTGCTTTTCCACTCATGTAATGATGATGTGGATTTATTGTGGAAGATAGGGACCTGGGAATTGAGAGGGCTGAGTCAGAACTCCTTAAATCAGGCTTTGTGGGTATTGCTGGGGCCTGTTTTGCTCCCCAACCCCCAAGCACAGTACAGTTATGGTAGCCTTAACTCTAATTTAATTATGTTTTTTTCTATGTGGATATTTCTGATTTATTTTTTAAATGTCAGGTACACTTAAGAGAGCATTATTAAGGGTTGAATCAATGTATTCCTTTACCTTTTTCATTTAATTGGAAAACAGATCCTCTGTGTATGGCTAGATTGAGGTCTTTGCTTTCAACAGAATTTGTCCTTTTTTTAGCTACTGATGTCGAATTAGAATTCCACTCCGATGGTAGTAGATCCTTATATGAATCTTCTGCCTATAAATGCAAAATTTAAAATAAATGGTGTTCTAGTCACAAACAATTTACAATTTTGGATATCTACCACCAGATCTTTAATTTAGATGTTAAAGTTGATTCAAAATAACCTATGAGAGGGGATATAAATTACCTGGATTGTTATTTGCTGAATAATATTTAAAAAAACAAGTTAAAGATTTTTTCTTAGCAAAAAACTGTAACTGGAGAAAGAATAAGCTACCTTTTTCCATGCTTCATGTGTAGCCAATAACAATTCCATCTCTGTTGCTACTATGTTGTAGGTATCATTAAGAAAATGCACCATTTCGGGAGCCAGTCTGTCAGTTATTATCTAGTGTACAGAAAACAAAATGTAATTTATTTTAAAAGTAATTTACAAATGCAAGGCTTGAGTCCTCCATATCTTGCACACCCAAAACACACAATTAAACAAATACAGGGTCGGACTCAAAGGACCTGATTCTCCACTGCCTTGCGCCCTGTGTGCAATCTTACACCTGTGCAAAGCAAATGCAGGTTGGGTACAAAATACTACCATTGGTGTAAGTGAGTGGAGAATTCTGGTTGGTTGTGTCATAATCCCACTTTACACTCTTTTCACATTGCAGATGAATACACACAGTTTGGGGGCAAAAAATCAGGTCCAAAAGACTTAAAAGCAAAATTAAAACTGCATTTTCCAACCTTAAGGTATCTAAGAATGACTCCTAAGATGGAGTCAGAGACTGGAACTCCAATTAAGTGCAATTAATATTTATAAAGCACTTTTAAAAGTGAATATTTTCAAGAGACCGAAGTCAAGTCATTATTTATTATTATTATTGAAGGGAATCAATTTTTAATTTTAACTTCACAAAAAATTCTTGTTTAATTCAGCCACTTACATGAACACTAGTCATTTTTACATGCAAACCAATTTATTGAAGAGCATACATCGAATAAGGAATCCTGTGGCGGTTTCATTTCTAGCTTCAGGTAGGAGATACAGCAGTACTAAACAGGACATTTTTCAGATTTCCTACGATAAAAAGTTAATTTGAAAACAGCAGAACATTCCTGCGGTAAACCATAATTACTGCTAAGCTGCAGTTGGTATGATATTGCTATATATACTTCTCTTTCATTTATTTGCATATTTAATTTTCTTCCCAGATATATTTTAGCTGAATTTTTTTGATAAAAAACACAAAATAAACAAAAAAGGACAATAAGCAGCATGGATTCAGTCCTCCAATGAGATCTGCATAGGCTGACCCCTGCATCTGCACAGAATCCTACTGACTTCAGTGGGTCTCCAGACAGGTACAGAGGTCTGCCTGCAGAGAACTCATTGTAGGATCAGAGCCTATGGCAGGAAATAATGGCATACAGTGACTTCTTCAATTTCATACTGAAAGGTGAAAACATATGAATGAAATTGAGGACATTACTGTGGCAGGCATGGAGCTGCTAGGTAATAATCTGAGCATACTGATATGTAATAATTGTGTGAATATTATCTGTGGCCTGGTCAGTGAGGTGAAGTTACTGTATAGCTATAATAGCTTATTTAACTTTCCTTATGGATGTACTGGTCTTTCTTAATAGCGGACTGTTGGAAAGACAAGCAGGAAAGGACAACATAGTGGCTCTGTGTAAGCAACCTCCCATCAACTGGGCAACAATTACAAGACAATGGCCTACTTCCAGGCTCCAGCCTAAAGTTATGCATCTGTTCTGCGAAGACTGGGAGTCTAGAGATCAAAAGGGACACTAAATGGTTAAAGGTGACAATTCCTGTGAATGTGTGTTTAAAGCACTGAGTAGCTTTTAAAGACAGAAAACTCCCTGCAGTAGACATAGAGAATTGATTTGTGATTTAATGGAAGGAACTGTCACTCAGAGCCTAGCAGCCTTGTGGTGCCTATAGGAAGCTTAGGTCTACCAGGATCCCCATCTGGAAGATGGGCAGACACATGAGTTACCTAAACGTGAATATTGTCTGTTTTATTGTTTTACGGTCTTTTTCTTTGAAATGCTTTTTTTAAAAAAATAAAAACTTTCCTTTAAGAAGGCTGTCTGGTCACTGGGTACCACTGTCATAGCTCCTAGCAGAAAAAGAACTGCAGGAACTGAAACTAAATCAGACCTGGTCTGAGAGTGGGAGAATTAGGTGATTCCTTCCCAAGGTACATGATGAGATGTGAGAGGGGATGAACTCAGAAATCAGGAGGGAGTCAGAAGCACAGTTAGCCTGGTAACTGTGATAGTTATGTGAGAGACATCTGTAGTAACAAATTAAACCACAGGCCAAATTCATCCATGGTATTAACTCCCCCAACTTCAGTGGAATGACATCAGGGATAAATTTGACCCATTTAGCCCACATCCTTCCATTTGGCAAATCTGTGTTTGGTGCAAGATTGAAGGAGGGGTAAAGACAGCTTGCTTTCAGGTGGCATTTTATCTGAAAAGATGGAGATAATGATACGTACTGCCTTTGTCAAGTGCTTTGAGATCGATGAAAAAAAGCACAATGAAAAGTATGGTATCAGATATAGGTATTATTCATCATTAGAATCCCTAGATCCTGGGCCAGCCAAGGACTGGGCCATTCCTCAGCATAAATTAGAGCTGACAAAAGACCGCTCTCGTTCACATCCAGCAACCTACTGTCCCAAAAAGCCATGCTGGCACCCAGGAATCAATGGAGTGGAGGGACACACTGGCGATGCCCCTTTCCTATAGAATGAATCATTCATTGAAAGACAGCAGGATGTGTAAGCATAAGAGATGCTACAGTCCTCCAAGGATTTTCAAGTGTAGGAGAATCCTTAGGAGGCCAGATCTGCTTGCTTTACAGCTGCTTTGCTCAACCAAAATGACGCAAAAGCAGCTAGAGAAGGAACTAGAACCTGACCCATTATTTCTGTGGTGCAATCACATTCTTGTTTATTCATAAATAGAGTAGGTGGCTGGATTTGAGTCTCTAAAATCTTTTGTTTAATACTTTTGTAGACAAAGATTTAGCTGTAAAAGTAAGATTTGCAGATAGTGGCAGTTGTTTTTATTGCCCAAGCTTGTTTCCACATATATATGGCATAGACAGTATATCTTAACTCACCAAGTCTGAACTGACAGCTAATGCGTTCTGCAGCTTTTAAGCACTGTTGCTTCACCCAGATCCTTGTATCTTCTTCCAACTTCTTCTGATCTCTCTCACTCATGTTTGTGGAAGACTAGGTACAGAACGTTTGGGTTATCACAAGAACATAACATCTTGTATAAACAGTTCTTGCCATTTTTTGTGTTCGATTATTTAAGTTAGATATTTAAGACAGGGAGAGTAACTTTTCCCTAAAGAAAATCTGTAGTAACTTTCTCACAAAGACAATGATATTGGGAGTGCTCCTGTCCCAAGATATTCTTACTGGGGAACAATAAATTCCCACAGTAGCAAGTCCTGTTAGCAGGTTACTCTTATTAAGAGAAATAACCATTTCCTAGGGTAAAGATACCACAGACTAAGCTTGGTTCAGGCTACTCTTAATGTGGAGCAAGAAATTCCCAGGTTTAAAAACACTCTACTGCTTTGGCAACAAAAGATTCTAGTAGCCAGACAATCAATGCTTAAGAAGATTTTAAAGATATGGAACAAAATCCTGAGCTCCTTGCTCAGTTCATAGGCAAAATTTCCATTGAAGTTAATGACATTTTTGCCTAAGTAAGATCCTCAGGATTTTGTCCAGAACTGTATACACAACAGGACAGCAGCCCCACTACCATCCTCCCTACATTCAGTCATCAGCTTCCATAATGAAGAACTGGATACTCCCATCCTCCTTGTCACGCACAAATGCTTCCAAACCTGTCAAGTCTGCTACCACATGAATTCCATTCTAAGAAGAGTCTGCTCAAAGGGCTAGATCCTACAATCCTAACTCAGACAAAATTCCCATAATGTCAATGAAAGTTTTGCTAAGTTAGGACTACAGAATCTATACTTATATGAGTTTGATATCTCACTGAATCTGGATTTGAACCATAGCTCCAATGGAGAAAACCCTCATATATACACTCATTATCTTGTTTTCTTTTCAAGTTTCCTGAGAGGAGAAAAAAATACTGAAAGCCTGTTAGATACAAGGTAAAAGATATATAACATTTTAATCTTATTTCAGATTGATTAACTACACTGAAAAATTTAGAAGTACAATTTTATAACTGAGAACAAAATAATCCACTTTACTTTTATGACAACAAGAGATTTGTACATGTTCACGTTATGTTGCTGTAGGCTCAAAGCTCCCATAACTCACTTACTAATAGACTAGCTTGATTAGGACACTCACTAAAATATTTTTTTAACAAAATGCTGGCCAAGGAGACAGAAAATCATTTGTCATGGTGTAGGATTTCTTAGTTGGTGTTCATGTCATCAGCAAGAGCAGCTCCAAGTTTGTCTAAAACCTAAAGGAGAAATAAATTAGTAATAAAATACTAAGTTTGCAGTGTTGTTGTAGCTGTGTTGGTCCCCAGATATTAAAGAGACTAGGTGCGTAAAGTTTTTTATTGGATCAACTTTTGTAGGTCAATAGCTTGTCTCTTTAACCAACAAAAGTTGGTCCAATAAAAAAAATGTTACTCACCCACCTTGTCTCAGTAAATATTTTAAACATACTGTAGTTCCAGAAATTCTTCAAACTTTAATTCAGGCTAACTATTGACTTTTAATGCACCCTGCACTGTAGTATCTGGACATCATCTGAAGTTCTTTAAGGAGCAATCTTTCATCTTAATGTGGCTGATCCAGAGGTCGCATCTTATTTCAACATGTTGCCCATGCAGAACTATCCCACTCTCCTTACAATGTGTATGATAAACACCCATTTTTTCATGGTCTGTGTGTATATAAATCTCCTCACTGTATTTTCCACTTTATGCACCCGATGAAGTGAGCTGTAGCTCACGAAAGCTTATGCTCAAATAAATTGGTTAGTCTCTAAGGTGCCACAAGTCCTCCTTTTCTTTTTGCGAATACAGACTAACATGGCTGCTACTCTGAAACCTATTCCAATCTTGGTTCCCAAGCTCATCTTTCTGCTGTTGAGCTAGAATGATCTGGGGCAGCAGCATGCTCATTCCCTGAGGCAATGCAAGCAACTTACATTGTTCCTTAGCAGAATCCTCTGTGTGACACATGGAGCAATACAGACAATCACCAAAGGCAGATGATTCCAGCCCTTCTTAGTGGCATGGAAAGTCATTGCAATAAGAGAACTTTGAAAGAGAGACGGGAAAGGAAAATAAATGCGGGACTCACTTATTGAGTAAGGTATTGCAACATTGTGCCCTATGCTGTAAATAAAATTGATAGTACTCAGATTATTTGACTTCCCTATTTGTGGATTCAAAACTAAACAATGCATCAATGCATTTTGCTTGTAGGTGTATTTTCTTTTACATATCAGGTTAAATTGGTGGGCAGGAATCTATGTTGATTCTGCTTTATAACTCAAAGCAAATAAAGATTTCAAGATGGTTTCTGCCAACGATTCTTAAGACTATGAAAAAAAGGGGGAAGGGGAAGAATATAAGAACTGAACAAAACTTTGAACCAGATAAACACTATGAAGGGAAGGAATGCTTTAGGGTTTACCTACAAGTAAGGAAATTTTATTAAGCAAAGAAAAGTTAAAGCTGAATATCAGAAAACCCATAAGAAAGCAAAATATTCTGACAATTTTTTATTAAATTATATTTCAGAATTAGATACTAAGTATAATGGGGCAAACTCAGATCTGGTGAAGGTATGAATTTGGTCTGAGGTTTATTGCTAGCATTCTGTTCAAATATGTCCATCTGGCCAGTATTTATAACATGCTTTGTCCATGAGATGAGTGAAATTAAAGTTACAGAACACAAACAGTCTGGAAGATTGTAATCTTCCCCTTGCCTCATATGTGTTGAGAGTTTCTTTAGCTGTTTTTGTGCAAACACACTGCCTTTAGAGAATTTATTGTGGTAAATCTAATGTGAACAGTTGAGTAACATTCTGATGCATGTCTTTTGTCCTAACTTTCAAGGAGAATAATAAAATTCTTGACAAGCTAACTAAAATAGTCATTAGAATATTTGCCTACTTGCATATTTAAAAACAACAGTTGTTGTTTTAATACCCCCCACACTAAGGAAAAAAATGTCCATATAAGCAAGCAATAGGAACAAGGACAGATCAAAAATTGCAAAGATGACATCCACATGCATTTAAATCATTTAATAGATGCATATTTTGCAAACAAACATTTTACCTTATGCCATGGTTTTCCTGGTAATAATGTCTCTTGTAGGCTAGAATTTAACCAAGATACATCCAAAGTCTGATGGTTTCCACATAATCTTATCCTCGCATGTCCAGATGTTCCTCCAACTTTATCCATTTTATGGGATACTTTCATCAGACACAGATTTCCTTATGTGCTCTTGTCAGCTTTATGTAGAACTTCTTAATAATATGATGCTGAAAAACCTCAGTCAGGGAAAATCATTAACGTATATGTTACAATCTAGCTAGAAGTATTATTTAAGAAAGTTATTCCTTCTCCGTGATGACATTTTTTCAATCCATCATTCCAGCAGCCATTTAAAACTTTTTGTTCTGAACTAAATTAAATATTTAAATTGTAACAGAAATTACAGAGGAGCTGGGTGCACAGTGCTCAATCCATATGGAATTCCCACTAGAAGTCCTGTGTATGGAGCACCTACAAGATCAGACCAATAAAGACACAAGAGTTCCTGTAGTATCACCAACTTACATTAGCACCTATGTACAATTTTATAAATCATTTACTCTTTTGTCCAAGTTCATGTTGAAGAAAATCCCCATTAAACTTCAACAGGAGCTGGCCCATAGCTTCTAGAAGACTTCTCAGGATTTTGGATAATTTTTTCCCCCCACAATCCATACCACACAAGACCCTATACAAAGTCCACACTGAAGGACATGATTTTCACAAGTATTGACCAGCCAAAACTCAATGGGATCTGTGGGTGCTCAGCACCATTTAAAATCAAGCCCTAGGTGCTTAAATGGGGCATAGTATACTAAAAGACACTTTCATTCAGGTAAGAATGTTGTATAGATCATATCACCAAGTAATTAGATTAATGACAGATGAATCCATTAATATTGGTGTATACTTGGAGGTTGTAAAGTGTTTATATACATAAAAGTATCATTAGTACAGTGAGTGCAATTTAAAATTCAGCATTTACTGTTCTGCAGTACCACATATATTATTTTCAATTACCACAAGAAGATGTAAATGCTGAAGTTTTTAAAACAGCACCCACTCTATTATTTTTATGACTCAGGCCCTGATCCTACAAAGATTAATACATGTGCTTAACTTTACACACTGTTTATCTCATTGAAGTCAATAGGACAATTCACTGTTTAAAGTTATGTATGAGTCAGAATGACTGGGGCCTTAATTAAGAGAAATGAGAGAGGAGCTACTGAATTAGGGTTCTGTCTTTAATTTGTACTGAAATAATTAATTTAAGAGTTTTTATAACTTTTGTATAAAAAAGTTCCCTTGGGTTGAAAACTGAGAGAAATATTCTCAGATCCAAAAGCATTTTCTCTGTAATAGATTTGCATATAAAACCAATATATTACTTTTCTATTATGTTGCACTTTTACAACTGAGAAACGTTTATTTTTAAAATAGGGACTTGGAATTCAGGATTGATGTGTATTGATCACTGTAGGCCCCAATCCTTCAGGGATGCACCACATGGACAAAGTGGTGTGCCCACACAGGTAACTTTGCACGATACAAGCCTTAATTTCTACTTTTATTGTCAAAGTGAGAAACAGTATTGCGCCCAGCTTACCAAGCGATCCAGATCGTTCAGCATCAGGGTGATCTGTCCTCTTTATTATTTACCATTCCGCCAATTTTTGTGTCATCTGCATTCTTTATCAGTGATAATTTTATGCTTTCTTCCAGGTCATTAATAAAAATGTTAAATAACATAGGGCCAAGAACCAGTCCCTAAGGGACCCCTCTAGAAACACAGCCATACTATGATGATTCCCCATTTACAAATATATGTTGAGACCTATCAGTTAGCCAACTTTTAATCCATTTAATGCGTGACATGTTAATTTTATATCTTTCTATTTTTTAATCAAATTATCACTAGGTACCAACTCAAATGCCTTTATCTCTCTCTTTCAGATACTTCTGTGGCCTCCACTACCATAGTATCTAAGCATCTTACAATCTTTAATGTTTTTATCCTCACAACACCCCTGTGAGACAGGGAAGTACTTTTATCACTCATTTTACAGATGGGGAACTGAGGCACAGAAAGAGAGACTAAGAGTTTGTCTTTACACATGAAAATAAATCTGTAATAAGATAGGATGTGAATTTAAAGCTGATTCCTGATTAACTCCACGTGCAGATGTTTTTATTCTGAAATAAGAACATCCACACATGGAGTTAATCAGGAAGAGCAATTCCAGAATAACTCCCTGTGTACACAAGCACTAAGTGACCTGCCCAAGACCATATAGGGAGTCTGTGGCAGAGCTGGCAATTGAACCTAAATCTGCTGAGTCCCAGGCTAGCACCCTAACCACTGGACCATCCTTCAAAGATCCAAATCACAAAAATCTGAACCCCATCACCACAGTAAAAATCCCAATAAATATTTAAACCTTTACAGAGCTTCAAATGAGAGTTTAACCTTATTAATAATAATAAAAAATCATAATACTTTGCACATATAGTGCTCTGACTCAAAGCACCGGACAAACGTTAATTTACCCCTGTCTGTGGGTATTGCCACATTTTACAGAGAAAACTGAAGCATGTCGGGGTTAAGTGACTTGCCCAAATTCAGGTCAGTGGCAGAGCCTGGATGAGAAATCATGACTCCTGCTTCTCAGCTGTGCTCTTAGCCCACACCTCACTCCCGCTCCCCAGGTAATTTTAGTCATAACTCCCCATCTTCACTCCTACCATCCACCCCCTCACCCGCGGCCTGCCACTGCCACGTTCACCCTCATATGGCACCTACCAGCTTCATCAGAAGCCATTCCCCAGCACCTTCAACTCACTGGCACCTGCAGACAGCACCCTCCAAATCCCTGCTCCTCCCTCTCTGCCCTCCGGCCGCTGGCGGCCCAATCCCTGACCCCCACCCACTCTTCCTCACGCCTCTCCTCTTCCTCCCACCGCTCCAACCACTCACGCCCCAGTTCCTCTCCTTCCTCCCCCCGACCCTTCCCACCCCGGCCTCCGCCCCACAACTCCCCCTTACCCCGTCCTCACCATCTGCCTCCCCCTCCCCCGCGGGTTCGGCGGCTCGCTGGACGCTGGGCCCCAGCCTAGTTGCTATGGAGACAAACAGCGCCGGGCCTTCCTCCTCCTCCCCCCCCCCAGCTCCTCCTCTTCCACCAGCCGGTAGTTGCTGCTGCTTCTGCCCCCGCCCCCAATCTAGCCCAGGCGTCAGTGATGGAGGCCCTGGGAGGCCGCGGCCCGGGCAGCAGGGCTGGGCACGGAGCCCCGGCCGCGTCATGAGAGGTAAGGTTGCGGGGCCGGGGTGATTTGCCCCTCTGGCTCCGCCCCTTACCTGTGCTGCGGCGGATCTGCCCCCGGCTCTGACCTCGGGCTGTTTAAACGGGGATTGAGCCCTCGCTGTCTCGTGCCAGGGTGGAAATGGAAAGGGGAGGAGGGCTACCTCTCACAGTTTATCCCCACCCCCGCCGCCTTATCTGGGGTTCAGATGGAAGGGGGGGGGGATTTGTCCCCCATCGTCTGTGCAAATGGAAGGGGGGCATTCGCCCCTCATTGTCTGCCCTCTCTCCCCCTGCCCCCTTGTTAGGGGAGGAAGGTGGAAGGGGAATTAGCCCCTTACTGTCTGCCCCACTCCCACCCCTGGGTGGAGATGAAAGGGGGCATTTACCTCTCACCCACTGGTGCTGCCCACCCACGCTCACCTAGTTGGCACAGGAGGGTGTGTATGTCACCCCCACTGTGTCCCTGCTGGGAAGGGAAAGCGGGGATTGGCACTCCTCTGGGCGCTCTTTTGTTCATAACGATATTTACCTGGGATAGGTTTCAGAGTAACAGCCATGTTAGTCTGTATTCGCAAAAAGAAAAGGAGTACTTGTAGCACCTTAGAGACTAACCAATTTATTTGAGCATGAGCTTTCATGAGCTACAGCTCACTTCATCAGAACTGTAGCTCACGAAAGCTCATGCTCAAATAAATTGGTTAGTCTCTAAGGTGCTACAAGTACTCCTTTTCTTTTTACCTGGGATAGGTGTCTGTGCCTTGGGAGGAACTCAGCAGTGCAACAGGGTGACATTCTGATGTGATGATGTCAGGCCAGGAGCCGTGTTGGCTCATCCCTCCACACTGTGACAGATAGATGTTTTGCAGGCTAGACGGGTGGCTTCAGAACCTCTGTTTGCAGGACACCATTTCTGATACACCTGGGAGCATCCCATAAACTCAGGCCTGGGTAGGAGGATCTGACATGCTGAAAAAGTAAAATTAAAGAGAATTTTTAAAAAAATATGTTTTGGTCAGTGTTCAGAGAGTAGATTTGAGATCCATTAATTAAAATACAAAATGTTTGTTAATATATATTTAATATTAGGGTGCCTATTAAATACTTAAATTAGGAAGTGAAAAGAATTCTCATAGTGACATTAACTCAGCCATATTGTGCATTCTATGTGTTTTATAGTATGATTTAATAATAAATGCAGTTATTTTTAAAGTTCTCTAAACAAGTAAACTGCCATGGGCTGATTCTGCAAAGCCATACTACTAAGCATAGTGCTCTATTAAAACAATGGAATTACTTACAGTATAGGAACTACTTTGTCCTAGTAGTTTTTGCAGGAGCAGGTCATAAACCACCAAATCAAGAGTGCTAATTAATCAGTTTTTGCAACATAAATGTTAAGGGCCTGATTCTCCAAACCCATGCATGAGAAACTTTATTCATACACTAAAGTGGTCCTGTTGACTTCAGCTTATCGGATTGCTCACACACATTAAGTACAGTACATGAGTTTTTGCAAGACTGAGGCCTACAATATGAACGTAGGACAACAGATAATGTATCCGTAATAGCTCTGAATGTTAGTGAGAAGTTTTACTGTGCATGCAGTTTTTCTTAAATGCTAATAACTCAATTTTTTTTTTTACAAATTAGCAGAATCTAGTTTTGTTTCAAATGTTAAGTCTTTACTAATGTAGATATGTGCACAAATAGCATATTGAGATTTTCTTGCAATTCAGATTGTATGTTTTTCATGCTTGCATAACTGAAAAACAGGTCAATAGATTTTACTCAAACTTTTCTACGTGTCCAACAAAAAAAAGCATTTTTGAGAAAATGGTGAGCAACTGAAAAAAGTTTATAATGAAAATCCCAACTAAACCACAACTGTAGCGTTTGCTACAGATAAATATTGTAAAAATACTTTGCCCTTCTGTGCTATCCAGTAATCTCAAAACACATTCCAAAGGATATCTAATGAAACATTATACCATTCCTGGAAAGTATATAAGAACTATTATACCCATTTGACAGATGGGGAGACTGAGGCACAGAAATGAAATGAATTGCCAAGGGACACAGTAAGTAAATTACAGTACTTGGAATAAAACCCAGATCTCTTGCTCTAACCATTAGACCACTCTTTACTGTCTGCAATTGCCTTTGGACCTAGATTCTCTATCAACCCTAACCCAGTCCCACACATTTGCTCTTTATTTCCTGCTTTCTTCTCCCTCCCAAGAGTACATTGCCAATGCAAAGCCCCCATATGGTCCAGGCTCTTCCCAGTGTCTTTTAAAAAGTGGATTAACCTGGTTCCACTCACTTCCCCGACAGGATAATCTCTTCTGGTAATCCCGTAATGGCACTCTGTTTTCAGTACTCACTGGATTTTGATTAGACTCGTCTGTGTCTAAATACATGCCATTTTATGGATGCTTAAATGTGCAGGTCCCATCCCCCACCTTTATTATTTCCTTCTTAATCTCATAATGGTTCCCAACCTTTTTCTATAAACATATATATCATGTTAAAACTTCTGCTATACAAGCTAGTGCCTGTCTCCTCCTATTCGGCTGGGTGCTTTCTAATTTTCAGTGTAGCTTTGGCTTTTCCAGACTGTATGTGTGGCAGCCCATTGAAGGTTACAGTATACATCATTGAAAGAGAGTAAGTCAGTGGATGCTGTGAGCAATTCACACAGAGGCTTCTCATTAAGGTAAGGGGTGGGAGCCTAAAATACAAACCTCCAGAGCTAAAGAAACCAGTATTTGTATATCTATCACTGTACCAGTGGTCTGTATATCTAGATCATCAGGATGGCCAAAAGGCTGTGTATTTCAGAGAGACAATTCTCTTTTCCTAACTGAATGGAACACTGCTCCTTTAAACATGGCTTTTCCCTCACCCTTTAGGAGACATAGCAGTGAGACAAAAGAATCTGGACCAGAGAAAGATCAATTCAACGCCATGCAATCAAATTACACTCATCTCCACAATGCCCCAGGAAGTGGTGATGTTCCCTCGTCTTCTCAGAGTGCCCATACAGCAGGGCTGCCAGGAGAAGGCTCTTGCCACCGTACTGGAGATGTTCACATCCAGCTAAGTTCTGCCTTGGGAGAATCTGGGGAAAACCCCAGTTTCAGGCACATACGATCAGGTTCCCAGGGCCGTTCACATGGCCACTCCCACAATGAAGCGAGGGGGTCTGAAGATTCCACCTTAGATTCAGAGGAACACAGTGGCAGCTCCATCTCTGAACTCCGATATCTCCTCCAGTGGCTGCACAAAAGTCTTCCATACATCTTGATTCTGTGTATCAAACTGACCATGCAACATATAATCGGTAGAGTATAACAGAGTATGGTATGGGGGAACTAGCCCTTTTTTCCTGCCTTCAGTCCTGCTTATGAGCATGCCTAAAGTATAATTTGATTTACTTTTAGCTTTATTTTAATTTCATTTCTTCACTGGAAGGAGAAATTTCCTATAAGAGATTTCAATCACTTAATCTGTTTTTCTTTTGTTAGCGTATACAATGTAGCTTAATTATTTTAGCTTGATTGCCTGAACTGTTAAAATTGTATTCTGTTATCGCAAGTACTAGTGAGAAGTGCACTTATTTTATTTTAATCCAGTTTCTTATTTTCCTCCATATAACTGACCCATTTTTCCTAATAGGCATTTCTCTTGGAATTGGGCTGCTAACAACTTTTATGTATGCAAACAAAAGCATTGTAAATCAGGTTTTTCTAAGAGTAAGTATTGCCCGTTGCAATGAAGTTTAAGTGTTTTTACATTAACTATTACCCAAGACTTTCATGCATCAGTTTTTGAGAGAAATGTGAAATGATCTTATATTAATTTAGTAAACAAAACAGATAAATAGCATAGGATTTTTGAGATGTAAATGTTTTAGCAATCAATAAAATTTACACACTTCTAAACCTGACTTAGCATTTGTCAGAGAAGCATACTTTGCAAATTTAAAATAAAATATTGGTACAATCTCTTTTTCTGACTTTGCATATCAAAATGCCTGACAATGCTTCTGCCGTAATAAGACAGAAATGCTTAACTGTATTTTAAGAATGGTTAAAACTACTGTTTCATATGCAGAGTATCTGTTATGAGGGCACAGGGGTTATTGAGAATTTTGTTACTTAGAAAAGCAGTTGAGGAGATATATATATCGTTTTCTAAGTAACAAAATGAAATGAACGCCTAAACAGTAACACTTCTGCTTGGGCGTTCACCCCATTAAAGGTTTCAGAGTAGCAGCCGTGTTAGTCTGTATCCACAAAAAGAAAAGGAGGACTTGTGGCACCTTAGAGACTAACAAATTTATTTGAGCATAAGCTTTCGTGAGCTACAGCTCACTTCATCAGATGCATTCAGTGGAAAGTAGATCACGAAAGCTTATGCTTAAATAAATTTGTTAGTCTCTAAGGTGCCACAAGTCCTTTTCTTTTCATCCCATTAAAGTGCATGGAGATCTGTGTGAGCACAATGATCTGCCCTTGAACTACTTCTTCATGGTGTAAAGTAACATAGCAGCATCTTGTACTAGTGACTGTGTTCAAATACTGCCGTCCTAGTTTTATTGAGTGTGAAAGAAATTAACTGGAGACTTAAAAAAAAAAATCAAAGTAACAGAAAACTATTACATTTTTAATGTGTATCTTACAGGAAAGGTGCTCCAAGTTGCAATGTGCTTGGGTACTGATATTCCTAACCGGGTCATCTCTCCTCTTGTATTATACCTTTCACTCTCAGTCACTTCATTACAGGTAATTAGCAGAACATCTATGTTATATTAGTCACTTTAAATGAACTGTCATTTCTTGTGAAAATCTCATCTTTGCTCCTGGCATTTTTTTTTTTTTAAGAGAATCAAGAAGTTGGCTTCACTTAACGCAGATAAATAAATAAATGATGGGCCCAGTCCTGCAAAGCCTTACTACAGAACACTCATGTGAAGAAGGGTTTGCAAGATTAGGCCCTATGTCTGGGGTTCACTAGCACAACTTGGGTTTGATTCTCAGCCCCGTCACACCTTGGTGTGGGAGTACTGGGGATACAGTGCCATAAGTCTCTAGCAGGGCATGTGTCTAAGTTTCTTCTGTCACTAGTTTACAACAACCCTGCTAACTGATTAAGGGGCAACATTGGCAGAATGGGAAAGGGAGCAAGTACTTGTATGGCAGGATGACGGTTACAATGCAGATGTAAAGTGGATTCGAAATGGGGAGCTCTTCATGGATGACAAAAGCTCTCTCTTTCCCACTCCTTCTAGAGGAAAACATTACACTATCTAAACATGCTTTTTTTTAAAAAAAAAAAAACCCTTTTAAATGAAACCGTACGCTAATATCCATTCACGGTGTGTACCTCTGGAGCGCGTACCCTTGTAATTTTAGATATTTCTTTTTGTAGCTTAATCTTTTTAAAACCTACTGTGGATTTTATGAACTTCTGGGAGGTACTTTGGATCGTGGGAATCACAGACTTTATTCTGAAATTCCTCTTCATGGGCTTCAAATGCTTTATTCTCTTGGTGCCTTCTTTTATGATGTCTTTTAAATCCAAGGTAAGAAAATAATCTATACTTAGCTTTAGCATGAACATCCTTTTACAGTACAATCAGCCAGTCATGAATTCCACCTAGAGGAACATTTTTCTTAATTAAAGTTCTGCACATTATCTGTTGATGCAGGGGAAGGAGAAAACCATTCTCAACTATTTTTTGAGTATGGTCTTTCAGACAGTTGTGCATCCATTTTATAGTAATTTAATCTAGACCACATTTCCCTAGTTTGGTTATGAGAATGTCATGTGAGATTGTGTCAAAAGCCTTACTAAAATCAAGATATGTTACTGCTACTGCTTTCCCCATCCACCAGGCCCAGTAACTCTTTTAAAGAAAGAAATTAGGTTGGTTTGGCATGATTTGTTCTTGACAAATCCATGATGGTTATTCCTTATTGTATTGTCCTCTAGGTGCTTATAAACCGATTGCAAAACTGTTTTAAAAGGGAGGGCATGGAGCTTTTAAAGAACACAAAGTAACTTGTGGGGGAGGTAAATGGAGTTTTGATTTACATGTGGTTGTAAAAGAAGGCCTTTTCTTAACCCCCGTTTTTCTCAGCGTTATATATGCAGACAATTTTTAACAGAAAATTGATCTAAAATTAATTTTTCTGTTTGCATTTTTCTTGTAACTTTTCCCCTTTTTTAATGCTTATGAAAGCAAGACTGATAACAGTGGTAAGTAGGTAGGCACTCTGCAAAGGAACCCCTATTCTGATCTTTTGTACCTTGGTTTTTCTGGTCTTCTCTTGAGCAGAGCCTGCCAATTGTGCAGCTGTTTTATGATAGCTGACAAATGTCAACTCAGGACTTGCCAAAGATCATCAGTTTTGTTTTGTTTGTCTTGACACCTGACTCTAATTGCTGAAGTGTTAGTGAATTTACCCATGATAAAACTTCTTTTTAACTCCTTCTTAAAAATCATGATCTTGGCCCCATTTTTTAGGAGTTTAATGTAATACCATGCAGTTTTGTAACTCTTACATGTATGGGGTTTTAATGACTCATGTTTCCAAACAATATTTCAGATCTGTCGAGTCACTAGTTAAGATATAATGAGGGATAAATATTAAAAAGAGAGTAAATATATAGAAAAGATACATTAACTTTAAATTATCTGTATTTTAAATGTATTTTTAAATATTCCTCTTGTTGTTCGTAGGGCTACTGGTATATGCTGTTAGAAGAATTCTGCCAGTATTACCGTACGTTCGTCCCCATACCAATTTGGTTTCGTTATCTTATTGGCTATAGGGAGCTGGACAATGTACTGGGGTGGAGTCTTGGAGTATTGCTAGGTCTGATCTACTTCATCCTAAAAGTATGTAAATGTTATCCTTCCTCTGTATTTTAATGTATAAAATGATACTGCAGTAATTACCATAGAAGAGATGTAGACATACAAATGAATGTATTCTGAAATATTCCCCAGAGTTTGAGCTGACTTGCTGGTTTAAAACAGCCTTCCAAAATCAATATAAAGTTTTGCTAGGTCAGGCACTAGATCTATTCATCCTCTCTTTGAAGGATGATTAGAAAACTAATGATGTTTTACACAGTCCAAAAATTGCTTGCCACAACTGAGTGTGAAAGTAGGAATTCTGTCTGAACTAGTTGTTAATGCCAGGATGGCTAATATGTTTTGTGTCCTTCAAGCTAAGATCCACTGGGTTGCTCTCACTGTTGGAGAGTTCAAGTTCTGAATTTCACTTTAACACAGCAAGCACGAGGGCATTCTGAGGGTGGAGGGCCTGAGCCTCTGGTACCTGCTGTGTCTGGGAGGTCTGCTGGAGCCTGAGTTTGGCAAACTTCATGGCACTATTGTGCTTTTGAGTGGCCTTTGTAATAATAGGGAATCAGGTTGGTGTGGGGTTTTTTGTTCTTGATTTTTGTTAATTAGAGACTTCTGCTATTCTGTTTGTTTGTTGTAATTTTGCTGTAGAGTGCCCATGTGCCTTGGTACCGTCAATATAAATTTCTAAAGAGAAATTTTACATCAAATTGAGGTAGCTTTTGTCAAACTCATAAATGGCTTCCAAAGTAAGACCAAACTTGAACTAGGGTGGAAAAAAAATATTAAGAACTTGTGGACAGAATGTGGAGTAATGCACCAAATAATAGTCTTAACTGTTACTTATAGACTTCTTGCAGGCAGTATGTAAACAAATTGCCATGGGAGATGGGCAGAATTCCAGTCAACAAAACCATTTCCTTTTGGAAAATCTTGCATTATGTAAAATTGTTGCTTTGGGTTTCCATTCCACTATTTTAACTTGTCAGCTTAATCTGTTTTTCCTTAACATGGCTTAAAACCTCCCCCGTCACAAAGGGAAGTTGGGTATCAACTCCCATTGACTTTCAGTGTAGTCGGGAACCCAACTCCCTTTAGTCCCTTTGACACTATCCCACTCTGTGCTTATACTAGGCATATCCAAAACTATCTTGGTTTGGTACAGTTTATATATAACACAGCAGCTGTATTCTATTGTTTACTATACACATGCAAAATTAAAAGATCATTATGTTAAAAGAACATTATTAAGATTGCAAAATCAAGTACTTACAAGGTAGACAATGCTAGATATAAAGTTGCCTGTGCCACCTTAATTTGGCCCCCTTGTGTATATTCACTGTGGTACAGTCTTTAATTACATGGTCTCTTACTATTTTTTTCCAGTGAGGACAGACTCTCTGGAGATATTAGCTGCTGAAATCTAAGAAGTCTCTGAACTTCTCTGAAGCATACATGAACTATAATTTTTAAAGGCATATAATTTGGCCAAATATGAATAAATTTTCATGGGGATGGCAGAAGGCACATCCCTGACACAAAGACATTTCGCGGCCAAATTGCAAGTTCCTCCTCCAAAACATGGGGGTGCGAGAGAATCTCAAAGAAAAGGTTACCAGAATTTTTGTAACATGGGCAAAACAATATATTTTACCCTAGTCTCATTTTTGGAACAGCTGAACCATTTTTGGTTGAAATTTTGCACGAGAGGCAGACACCCAGCATGGAAAATTTCAGACTTAACAGTTAAAATTTGGCAAAGTTTATAAGCAACCGAAAGCATGGCTTTAAAAAGGGGAAGTGTTGGGCAACTCAGTAATAAGTAGAGCTACCAGTCCCACCTATAATTGTTTCATTACCAGACTAAAAGTAAAACATTGAAGGCCAAATGTGCAAAGCGTTGCATGGAATTTTAGCACTGAGGCTCTTCACTTCAAAACCTGCACAAAGTTTGAAAATCTAGCTCTTGGAAATAAATATTAAGCATAATTTTGTTTTTCTTTTCTCAATTTCAGCTTTTGAGCCTTTTTGGACATCTGAGAAACTTTAGAAAGGTTTTGCGTATATTTTGTACACGACCAGTGAGTATTGGATTCTCTGTAACAACAAAGTGACAAATGTGGCTTCCACAAAAATAATTCTTCTTGAAGATAGCTTTTTCCTGTGTACTAGCTGATCACATTATGTTCTTTTAGTTACATGGAGTTCAACTTTCAAAGTAATCGCACTGTTTGTTCCCTTCTTACAGTTACTTGCACTGTAAAATTTAATTTCTCAGCTTCACAATAATGGGCCGACCTGAAGTCACTTTAAAAGTGATCAGTTTTTTTATTGTAAGCAGCATCTTGAGGTAAACTATTTGAATACCATGTAAATAAAGTATGATGTAAAGAATATATTTTAAAACTAGGCAAAATATTTGTTTGACTCACATCTGCAAGAGCAAAGTAGCAAACCTTTACCCATTAGCAACTAACTGAAATATACAAGAGTAAGACCCAGATCTTGGCAAAATAACTGAAGAGTAACTAGATATTCCATTCAGAATAAAAAATTATTCTTTTTCTAGAATAGCGGGTGGTTGGTAAAATGTACTGTAATTTAATCTAGAGCCTGCTGTGCATGTACCAGAATATATAGGAGGATTTTTGACATTTAATTAGATTAATGCTAAAATACCTTACACAGTCTGTGTAAGCAATACTCTCTTAACAGTAAGTGATGTGTTTTCATTCTGGTCAATGTGTATCAGCTCATAACAGAACTTTGCTGCAGGAAGGCCACCATTGTAGCAAATTACTTTCAAAGTCCCCACATAGCATCCTCAATAGATTATACCCAAATACCACCTTCCCCTGGAGCATGTATGTGTCAATATAGCATCCTAAGGATTGAAACACCTAACATCCTGTTGCCCCAGGGATTTTCTAGTTTCCTCTCTAACCACATCCTTTCAGTCTTCCTTATCCTTTTCTGGATCTTAACATCTGCTGCAAAAATCTCTTTTTTTTAACAGCACTATGGGGTGACAGCTAGCAAGAGACAGTGTTCTGAAGCAGATGATATTTGTTCAATATGCCAAGCTGAATTTCAAAAGCCTATTCTTCTAATCTGCCAGGTAATTCTAAAGAGATTTTGAATTCGAGAATCACAATGTGAGGAGGAGGCTTCTGTTCTGAAACTTTGTGAATCAAACTGATGTTGACAGTGTCAGTTGGAAAGTAGCAACAGGTTTATGGAAAAAACTTGTAGATGCTTGTGAATGGGAAACTCCCTTTTGATGGAAGAGTATTGTAAGTCTCGCTAGCTTGTGTATATTTGCCTGCAACTTTTTTTTAAATGTTTCAAATTTTATATTATGTGCTAAAGACAACAGCTTTCAGTACTATATTGTATGGGAACAGTTTAATACTAGCAAGTATTTAACAAGGGATTGGACACTTATATGGATAAAAGAATATACAGTGTTGATGTGAACAAATTTTGGAAGAGTTTAAATTTCATGTCTCAAAGACTAAAGAAATACCTAACTACTATGGATTAGGAGGGTTTTTTTTCCACCTTTCCCTAAAGCATATAGTGCTGACTGTAGTCAGAAACAACATACTGGACTAGCTGGACCATGAGTCTGATTTAATATGGCAATTCCTGTGTTTCTGAGGAGATTTGAAGACGCTATACACTTGGGGTAGAAAAAGCATATCAACTTGTTTTCACTTGATTGCACTGTCTATGCAGTACTTCACTCCTGTCCATTTACTTCTAGAATCCTTGCAAGTCTTCATACTGCTGACGCTTGGCAAAGTTTTTATTTATTTATTTAAAAGTAATTGCTGTTGCTACAGGTAGGGTTGGTATCACAGTCTATTGTTAAGATTGCCCAACATTTCCCATTATACGACCCTGTTTTCAGTTGCTTTTAACTTGCAAAACTTTAACCATTTGGGATGAAATTTTCCATGTTAGGTGTCTGCTTCAGGCTGATTTTTGTTTGTTCGTTTGTTTTTGAAAATTTCAGCCAAAACAGTCTAGCCCCTTCTGAGAATGAGGCTAGGGAAAAATACATTTGTTAAAAAAAATTCTGGTGAACTTCTCTTTTAGCGGCTGTCTAGCTCCCTTGTGCTTTGGAGCAGAAACTCTAAATTTATCAGGGGGTTGCCTTTGTGACAGGGATGTATGTACCTGTTGCTCTCCCTGTGAAAATCTGCCCAGGGCTCAGGACTTTTTCCTGCAATTGCAACTCGGGGCTGCTGCAGCCAGGGCTGTGTCTGGGTCTGGGCACCTGAACTGAGTGCAGGGAGCCTGTCTTTCCTGTGCTCTCAATGACCCCCCTTCTGGGTCCAGGCAAGAGGAAGGATGAAACCACCTAATTTGAAAGCAGGGGGGGTGGGATAAGAGCTTGACCTGCAAGAGGCATAGATTGGCACAAGGAGCATAGGGGTGGGGAATAGAGGAGAATGGAGTTAGAGTGGGAGGATAGATTGGGACTGGAGGTTGGCAGGGGGAGAGCGAAACTGGGACTGGGAGCTGGGGTAGGGGGAGACTGGAACTGAACCAATGGGGCCAGGAAAAAGAGGAGAGTAGGAGACAAATCTGAGGATCCAGAGTGTGGGAGTCAGAACTGGGACAGTTTGAGCCAAAGAGTGGAGGGACACTAAGATTGGGACTGGAAGGTAGTGCAGATGAGCAATGTGTATGCAGGGAGACACAGATTAGATTAGGAACTAGGGTAAGAAGGAGCTGGGAATGGCTGAACAAGGAGAGTGGGCCTAAGGTGAAAAGCCTGAGAAAAGGAGTCTAGGGCTAGGTAGCCAGACCAGAACTGGGTGAGGAGCCAGTATTGAGGAGTGGACAGGCACTGGGACCAAGAGGAGCAGATAGGTCAGAAGGGGCCACACTTGGTGGGAGAATGGGCAGAAGTTTGTGCCCACTAGGCACTCCTCCAAAGCCAGGAATGGAACCCAGGAGTCACCATTCCTCTTGTGTCAGGGTGTGTTTGATTGCCTCCAGTGCTGGTTCATCTCGAGGAAGACAAGCTAGTATTGCTATCATTTACTCCTTTAACTCTAATTTGCAGAGGTCTGTGAGGTGGACCCTAAAGGTTTTAGAACTGCTGATGAACCATGGAGGTGTCATTATGATGCTACATGAGGAAATTTGGGTTTTTTTCAGATTGCTTTAAGTAACACACCAGAAAAATACTACATTAAAGCACACTATTAATGTTGCAAAGTCAAAGGTTCACTGCTCAGAAATGCCATCTGTGCAACCGTGATGTGGCCCCCCCCGCCCACTGTGTGTAAGCATTGTGGTACTGTTTAATTATGCAATCACATACTATTTTTTTCCACAGGATCTCTGCCTCATTCGGCACACAGGATGCACCTGCTCTGGGGATGAATTAGGGTGTATTTAAAAAAACAAAACAAAACTTGTCTGTAGATTCTGCGTCACTTGTTGCAGAAGTTAGAAGATGTGTAGCGACTGAGGCAGGGGATTGCAGGAATAAAAACAATGGGCTCATGGGTAAAACAGTTAAATTCTGTACCACAGAGCTTTGCTTTGAATATACAAAGTGCTGTATCATGCCAAGGACTCTTAAAGATCAGGTCCTGCGTGTCTCAAATTGGGCACCCTAGATTAGTGGATACCTCATACTTTAATCCCTCTGTGATGTAGAAAAGCCCATGAGAAAGTTAATAATTCTGTTTTCAGAGCCCGGTTCAAATAGTGTGCAGGAAATAAGGCATAGGGCCACACATCAAACAAGAAAACAAAATACTGAATGGCTGCTTATGAAGTGCACACCATCTGTTCCGTGCACTGAATGAGGCAAGGGTGCTCTGCAAAAAATAGTATGTGATCAAGTAATTAAATACTATCATAATACTTACGCATAAAGGGGCTGATCAGCGTTGCACAGGTAACCTTACTTCTGGCATTTCCTAAGATCTGAATGCTTGAGTTTGCAATTTTAATTTTTTTAGCTTGGTTTTATATGCAATTATGTAAGTAGAATAGTTTAGCAGACCCATTAATTAGAAGAGTAACTAGATTTTTAATATTCTAAATTGATTTGAAAAACAGGTTGTAATAAATATTAGATCTTTTGTGCTCTTGCAGTTAAAAAAACATCAAGTACTTGTCATTCTTTTCATTACAGCACATATTTTGTGAAGAATGCATCTCTTTATGGTTCAATAGAGAGAAAACATGTCCACTCTGCAGAACTGTTATTTCAGACCACGTTAACAAATGGAAGGATGGAGCCACTTCTATGCATCTACAGATTTATTAAAACATGTCATACTTTTACTTTTTTTTTTTTTACAGTGTACATTCATTTGAATAAATGTTTTGCAGTTTAATGTGGATACTACTGTGGTTGGTAAAGGGTGTGTGTTTAAGATTAGCAAAGGACTATCTAAGATCCTCAAGTACTTCTATCAAATGTTCTAAAATTTGAGTTTATTAAAACATAGCATAAATTGAAAACTGCCTTTTCATAGATTAAAAAAATCTTAAATTTTAGAATTAATGTTCAAAATCTAACACTATATTGATATTTCATAATATTTCAGAGAAATGGTCAAATATTTGAAAATGCTGCACTGTTACTTAGAGCAACTGCTTCACTCATTGTTTTACATGAACATCTACAATAGTTTGCAGTGTTCCAAATTGCATTTATTCTTGTATGACTTTTACCAAACACAGCAGCTAGAGATGTGGGCTATGATCTTGGGATGCCAAGCACCAACAACTCCTATGGACTTGAGTGGGAGTTGCAGAGCTACTCATCACACTCAAAGAGTAGGCCTTTTAATGCTGAACCTGATAGTTCAGAGAAATGAGCCCTATTTTTTTTCCATGTTAGACCTATGTCATTAACTGTTTTTCATTACATTTTGAGGAATATCATATAAGAATTTCCCCACTTAGGTCCATTGCAGATCTATAGGAATTGTTCTCCATCTTATGCTTACCATATAAATTACCCAACCACCGCTGGAAGTTTTGTACTTAATATTTTATGAAGTTTGTATTTTCAAAGCAAATCTTAATACTATATTTTTGTCAAATATCAGGTAACCAAATTTTCTTAAAGGGGAGAATCTATTTTATATTATATATACGATTTGTAGTGTGCATAGAATATAGAGAATAAATGCAGTTTAAATTCTTTTGGCTGGTGCATGTTCTGTAAGCATACAGGATTTGTTACTGTTCCACTGATAACAGCAACTTTTAAATATGTGCAACGCATGGAAGATTACCATTTGTCCCATAAAACTAGATAACTTTTTCAAAGTCAAATGTACTGGTGATTAATCTGTACGCTATCTGTGCAACCAAATCATTCTCTTCCCTCTGCTTACTAGTCTCTCCTCACCTCTTCCATTCAGACAAAATAGGCAAAAACTATCTTGTCAGTGAATTACTGCAGGGCTGAATTTAGCCTGAACTTAGTTTTTGGCTGTTTTGGAACTTACTCAATTGAACACTTAAAGAAACTGCCACTTTGAGTAGTGCTTGGTTTCTTGGTTTGCAAGAGAATGTGCTCCTATCTTAGGGTATGACTACACTACAAAATTAGGTCAATTTTAATTAAATCGGCTCTGATTTAAGCAACTTGATTTTGCATGTCCCCACTATGCATAGCCTCACTAGCAGGGCTTGCATCGACACTCACAGCGGTGCACTCTGGGTAGCTATCCCACAGTGTATGGAGCCAAAGGGAGCGTTGGGTTAGTCTTGCAATGCCTCATGGGACCAAAACATTTGCACAGGTGGTTATGGAAACATGGCATTTGCCTCTCCTGATGCACTTCCCTCCCTCCCTGAAATCAACGGCAAAGAAACCAAGCCTTTTTCGTGCCTTTTTTTCTAAGCTTGGCTTACCCATCCAGATGCCATAGCACGGCAAGCAGGGACCCCGCTCAGCTGCACACTGTTGTTGTGAGCATTGCAAACTCCTCACGCCTTATTCTGCAGTATTTGCTCAGCCAAAGCAGGAGCCGCCACATAGAAAAAATGGTTACTCACCTTCTCCTAACTGTTGTTCTTCGAGATGTGTTGTTCATGTCCATTTCAATCAGGTGTGTGCACGTGCACAGTAGCCAGAAGGTTTTTCCCCATAGCAGCAACCGTAGGGTCAGCCAGGGCGCCCCCTGGAGTGACAACTTCATGGCGTCCAATGCAGAGCCCTGCTGACCCTATACCCCCTCAGTTCCTTCTTGCCAGCTACTCCGACAGAGGGGTAGGAGGGTGGGTCTTGGACACGAACAACACGTCAAAGAACAGTTATGAGAAGTTTCAGAGTAGCAGCTGTGTTAGTCTGTATTCACAAAAAGAAAAGGAGTACTAGTGGCACCTTAGAGACTAACCAATTTATTTGAGCATAAGCTTTCATGAGCTACAGCTCACTCCATCGGATGCATTCAGTGGAAAATACAGTGGGGAGATTTATATACATAGAGAACATGAAACAATGGGTGTTACCATACACATTGTAACAAGAGTGATCACTTAAGGTGAACTATTACCAGCAGGAGAGTGGGAAAAAAAACCTTTTGTAGTGATAATCAAGGTGGGCCATTTCCAGCAGTTGACAAGAATGTCTGAGGAACAGTGGGGGGTGGAGGGCAGGAATAAACATGAGGAAATGGTTTTACTTTGTGAAAAGACCCATCCACTCCCAGTCTCTAGTCAAGCCTAAATTAATTGTATCCAGTTTGCAAATTAATTCCAATTCAGCAGTCTCTTGTTGTAGTCTGTTTTTTAAGTTTTCTTGTTGAAGAATTGCAACGTTTAGGTCTGTAATCGAGTGACCAAAGAGATTGAAGTGTTCTCCAACTGGTTTTTGAATGTTATAATTCTTGACGTCTGATTTGTGTCCATTTATTCTTTTACGTAGAGACTGTCCAGTTTGACCAATGTACATGGCAGAGGGGCATTGCTGGCACACGATGGCATATATCACATTGGTAGATGTGCAGGTGAACGAGCCTTTGATAGTATGGCTGATGTGATTAGGCCCTCTGATGGTGTCCCCTCAATAGATATGTGGATACAGTTGGCAACGGGCTTTGTTGCAAGGATAGGTTCCTGGGTTAGTGGTTCTGTTGTGTGGTGTGTGGTTGCTGGTGAGTATTTGCTTCAGGTTGGGGGGCTGTCTGTAAGCAAGGACTGGCCTGTCTCCCAAGATCTGTGAGAGTGATGCGTCGTCCTTCAGGATTGGTTGTAGATCCTTGATGATGCGTTGGAGAGGTTTTAGTTGGGGGCTGAAGGTGATGGCTAGTGGCGTTCTGTTATTTTCTTTGTTGGGCCTGTCCTGTAGTAGGTGACTTCTGGGTACTCTTCTGGCTCTGTCAATCTGTTTCTTCACTTCAGCAGGTGGGTATTTTAGTTGTAAGAATGCTTGATAGAGCTCTTGTAGGTGTTTGTGTGAGGGGTTGGAGCAAATGCGGTTGTATCGTAGAGCTTGGCTGTAGACAATGGATCGTGTGGTGTGGTCAGGGTGAAAGCTGGAGGCATGTAGATAGGAATAGCGGTCAGTAGGTTTCCGGTATAGGGTGGTATTTATGTGACCATCGCTTATTAGCATCATAGTGTCCAGGAAGTGGCTCTCTTGTGTGAACTGGTCCAGGCTGAGGTTGATGGTGGGATGGAAATTGTTGAAATCATGGTGGAATTCCTCAAGGGCTTCTTTTCCATGGGTCAAGATGATGAAGATGTCATCAATATGCAGGGGGGGGGAGGGAGGGAAAGCTCAGTGGATAGCTCAGTGGTTTGAGCATTGGCCTGCTAAACCCAGGGTTGTGAGTTCAATCCTTGAGGGGGCCATTTAGGGATCTGGGGCAAAAATTGGGGATTGGTCCTGCTTTGAGCAGGGGGTTGGACTAGATGACCTCCTGAGGTCCCTTCCAACCCTGATATTCTATGATTCTGTGATTAATGTAGCGCAAGTAGAGTAGGGGCATTAGGGGACGATACCTAAGGAAGCGTTGTTCTAAGTTGGCCATAAAAATGTTGGCATACTGTGGGGCCATGCGGGTACCCATAGCAGTGCCACTGATTTGAAGGTATACATTGTCCCCAAATGTGAAATAGTTACGGGTGAGGACAAAGTCACCAAGTTCAGCCACCAGGTTTGCCGTGACATTATCGGGGATACTGTTCCTGACGGCTTGTCGTCCACCTTTGTGTGGAATGTTGGTGTAGAGGGCTTCTACATCCATAGTGGCCAGGATGGTGTTTTCAGGAAGATCACCGATGGATTGTAATTTCCTCAGGAAGTCAGTGGTGTCTCGAAGATAGCTGGGAGTGCTGGTAGTGTAGGGCCTGAGGAGGGAGTCTACATAGCCAGACAATCCTGCTGTCAGGGTGCCAATGCCTGAGATGATGAGGCGCCCAGGATTTCCAGGTTTATGGATCTTGGGTAGCAGATAGAATACCCCAGGTCGGGGTTCCAGGGATGTGTCTGTGCGGATTTGTTCTTGTGCTTTTTCAGGGAGTTTCTTGAGCAAATGGTGTAGTTTCTTTTCGTAACCCTCAGTGGGATCAGAGGGTAATGGCTTGTAGAAAGTGGTGTTGGAGAGCTGCCTAGCAGCCTCTTGTTCACATTCCCATCTATTCATGATGATGACAGCACCTCCTTTGTCAGCCTTTTTGATTATGTTGTCAGAGTTGTTTCTGAGGCCGTGGATGGCATTGTGTTCTGCACGACTGTGGTTATGGGGCAAGCGATGCTGCTTTTCCACAATTTCAGCCCATGCACATCGGCGGAAGCACTCTATGTAGAAGTCCAGTCTGTTGTTTCGGGAGGAGTCCACCCAGAATCCTTCTTTTTGTAGTCTTGGTAGGAAGATCTCTGTGGGTTAGTAGATTGTTCAGAGGTGTGTTGGAAATATTCCCTGAGTCGGAGACGTCGAAAATAGGATTTTCGGTCACCACAGAACTGTATCATGTTCGTGGGGGTGGAGAGGCAGAAGGAGAGGCCCCAAGATAGGACAGATTCTTCTGCTGGGCTAAGAGTATAGTTGGATAGATTAACAATATTGCTGGGTGGGTTAACGGAACCACTGTTGTGGCCCCTTGTGGCATGTAGTAGTTTAGCGAGTTTAGTGTTCTTTTTCTTTTGTAGAGAAGTGTGTGTTGTAAATGCCTTGTCTAGTTTTTGTAAAGTCCAGCCACAAGGAAGTTTGTGTGGAAGGTTGGTTTTTTTTATGAGAGTATCCAGTTTTGAGAGCTCATTCTTAATCTTTCCCTGTTTACTGTAGAGGATGTTAATCAGGTGTTCCACAGTTTCTTTGAGAGCGTGTGGCACAAGCTGTCAGCATTGTCTGTGTGGTATGTAGATTGTAATGGATTTTTTTACCTTCAGTCCTTTTGGTATGATGTCCATCTGTTTGCATTTGGAAAGGAAGATGATGTCTGTCTGTATTTGTATGCGTTTTTTCATGAAGTTGATAGATTTCCACTCCATACGGCTAAATTCAGTGCCTTGCATAATGACAGATTTCAGAGTAGCAGCTGTGTTAGTCTATTCGCAAAAAGAATCTCCCCACTGTATTTTCCACTGAATGCATCCGATGAAGTGAGCTGTAGCTCACGAAAGCTTATGCTCAAATAAATTTGTTAGTCTCTAAGGTGCCACAAGTACTCCTTTTCTAGTTTTGAGAAGGTGAGTAATCGTTTTTTCTTCTTCGAGGGCTTGTTCACGTCAATTCCAATCAGGTGACTCACAAGCCCAAGTTCAGGAGGTGGGGGTGGAGTCGTCCACTGATTGGAGCACTGTTCATCTGAAGGCCGAATTGTCTCTGGCCTGTTGCGTAATCGCATAACGCTTGGTAAAACCATGAATGGAGGACCACGTCGCCGCCCTGTAGATTTCCTGAGTAGGGATCTGAGCCAGGAGTGCTGTTGACGAGGCCTGCACCCTGGTGGAGTGTGCAGTGATCAGGCGTGCAGGAACCCCCACCAGGCTGTAGCACTCACGTATGCAAGACATGATCCATGATGAGATGTGTTGTGAGGACCACAGGTAGGCCCTTCATTCTGTCTGCCACCCCCACGAACAGCTGGACTGATTTTCTCAACGGCTTTGTTCTTTCGATGTAGAAAGCTAGTGCCCTGCAAACATCTAGTGGGTGGAGTCTCTGCTCCCTGCTGCTAGAATGCAGTTTAGGGTAGAATATGGGGAGAAAGATGTCCTAGTTGATGTGGAACTGCGACACGACCTTCGTGAGTGTCATAAATATAAAGGGAAGGGTAAACCCCTTTGAAATCCCTCCTGGCCAGGGGAAAGCTCCTCTCACCTGTAAAGGGTTAAGAAGCTAAAGGTAACCTCGCTGGCACCTGACCAAAATGACCAATGAGGAGACAAGATACTTTCAAAAGCTGGGAGGAGGGAGAGAAACAAAGGGTCTGTGTCTGTCTGTATGCTGGTTTCTGCCAGGGATAGACCAGGAATGGAGTCTTAGAACTTTTAGTAAGTAATCTAGCTAGGTATGTGTTAGATTATGATTTCTTTAAATGGCTGAGAAAAGAATTGTGCTGAATAGAATAACTATTTCTGTCTGTGTATCTTTTTGTAACTTAAGGTTTTGCCTAGAGGGGTTCTCTATGTTTTGGAATCTAATTACCCTGTAAGATATCTACCATCCTGATTTTACAGGGGGGATTTCTTTATTTCTATTTACTTCTATTTTTTAATAAAAGTCTTCTTGTAAAAACTGAATGCTTTTTCATTGTTCTCCGATCCAAGGGTTTGGGTCTGTGGTCACCTATGCAAATTGGTGAGGCTTTTTATCCAACATTTCCCAGGAAAGGGGGGGGTGCAAGTGTTGGGAGGATTGTTCATTGTTCTTAAGATCCAAGGGTCTGGGTCTGTAGTCACCTAGGCAAATTGGTGAGGCTTTTTACCAAACCTTGTCCAGGAAGTGGGGTGCAAGGTTTTGGGAAGTATTTTGGGGGGAAAGACGTGTCCAAACAGCTCTTCCCCAGTAACCAGTATTAGTTTGGTGGTGGTAGCGGCCATTCCAAGGATAACGGGTGTAATATTTTGTACCTTGGGGAAGTTTTGACCTAAGCTGGTAAAGATAAGCTTAGGAGGTTTTTCATGCAGGTCCCCACATCTGTACCCTAGAGTTCAGAGTGGGAGAGGAACCTTGACATGGTGGCATAGTGGTGGGATTCACCTGAAATCATTTTGAGATCCAGTTGAGATTTTTTGAACTAGAAATACAGATTTTAAAAAGAATTTTTTTTTTTCCTTTGGAAAGAAGTCCAGAAAGCAGTTGAAACTGAAAGCAGATTGTTTTTTCTCTGCTTTGTGGCCAAGCAGAGACAAAAGGGGATTATCTTGTGAATTGCAGGTTTTCTTTGCCTGGAGGCAGGGTATTTAACTCCTGCAGGGAAATTCACAGTCTTCCAACCCAGAGGTTTTTTTTTCTTTTCTTCCTAAAAGTAAATAGGGGGTGTGTGTTCTACCCATTTGCTTTTTCTTTGGGCTGGGTAAGCAGGTTTCCAAGTAGTTGGAGGTTTTTTGCTTTGATTTGGGCCCAGAGCAGAGACAAGGGAATTGTCTTTTTCTGTAGGCTGACAATCACTATCAGAGAATAGGTATTCTATTCCAGCACAGCAAAATTTTACAGCCAAGTTTTGTTTGTTTATTTCTAAACCTCGGGTGTAAAGTTAGTTAAAAACAGAGAGGTTAGAATGACCAAATCCTCAGCTCGACTACAGCTGGAATTAGCCAAATTTCAGGCTGAGGAAAAACAAAGGGAACATGAAAGACAGATAGAACTCATGCGGCTGAAAATGGAAGCAAGGGACAAAGAAATGGAAGCAAGGGCCAAAGAACTGGAGGAGAAGGAAAAAGAGAGGAAGCATGTGGAGGAGGTGGAGAAGATAAAGGCTCAGCAGAATATCCCAACAAACCCTAGCAATCCTTCTCCAAGCACCACTTCCCATCCCAGAAAGTTCCCCACCTACAAGGCAGGTGATGATACTGAGGCCTTCTTAGAAAACTTCGAAAGAGCCTGCCTTGGGTACAACATCTCTACTGACCAATACATGGTAGAGCTGAGGCCGCAGCTCAGTGGACCCTTAGCTGAGGTGGCAGCTGAAATGCCTAAAGAACACATGAACAAGTATGAACTGTTTAAATCCAAGGTGAGAGTCAGAATGGGGATAACACCCGAGCAGTCTCGTCGGAGGTTCAGAGCCCTAAGGTGGAAACCAGACATGTCATTTACCCGACATGCCTACCACATTGTGAAACATTGGGATGCCTGGATATCAGGAGCAAGTGTTGAATCTCCAGTAAATTTGCCCTTCCTAATGCAAATGGAACAATTCTTAGAGGGTGTTCCTGAGGAAATAGAAAGATACATCCTAGACGGGAAGCCCAAAACTGTAATCGAGGCAGGAGAGATTGGAGCCAGATGGGTGGAGGTGGCCGAGAAGAAGAAAACTGGTCGCAGTTGGAGCGGAGACCAGAAGGGACCACCCCAGACCACACCCTATTACCGGGGGCCGCCCAAAGCCCCACCTACCTCCCAAAGAGCCCTCCAGACCCCTTATCGTCTCACCACCCCGTTCTCCAGCAACCCTCCTCGCCCCAGTGACCCGTCAGCTGGACGATGTTTTAAGTGTAACGAGCTGGGGCATGTGAAGGCCAACTGCCCCAAGAACCCCAACAGATTACAGTTCATTGCACCGGAATCACACCAGAGGTCCACAGGCCCAGATACCTCCCAGATACCCTTGGAGCGGAGGGAAACTGTGAGTGTGGGCGGGAAGAAGGTCACCGCGTGGAGGGACACCGGAGCACAAGTGTCAGCTATCCATGCTTCCTTAGTGGACCCCAATTTAATCAACCCAGAGATCCAAGTGACGATTCAACCCTTCAAGTCCAACTCTTTCAATTTGCCTACAGCCAAGTTGCCTGTCCAGTACAAGGGCTGGTCAGGAATGTGGACTTTTGCAGTCTATGATGATTATCCCATCCCCATGCTGTTGGGGGAAGACTTGGCCAATCATGTGAAGCAGGCCAAGAGGGTGGGAATGGTCACCCGCAGCCAGGCTAAACAAGCCGTGAGGCCTAGCTCTGTTCCGGAAACTTCTATCAGGACCCAGTCAGAGGTGATGGACCCGGACCCCAGGCCAATGTCTGCAACAGCAGTAGTGGATCCAGTCCCAGAGACCCAGACGGAACCAGTCCTAGAACCGGAACCAGCCGAACAACCAACACCAGACCCCGTGTCAGCACTGAATCCAGTACTTGCAACCTCAACACCAGAGGGCCCCACCGAACCTGAACTGGCAGCAGCCGATAACCCTACATGAGAGGCTCAGCCGGAGCCTGAATCCCAACATAGTGCACCAGCGGAGAGCGGTTCACAGTCAACAGAAACAGCTCCATCCCCTATAGCGCTTCCAGAGGGACCAAGCCTAGGTCCACAATCCCATGAGGAACTGATGTCCCCAGCATCAAGGGAACAGTTCCAGACCGAACAGGAAGCAGATGAAAGCCTCCAGAGAGCTTGGGCGGCGGCACGGAGCAACCCACCGCCTCTCAGCTCTTCTAATCGATCCAGGTTTGTTGTAGAAAGAGGACTTTTATACAAGGAAACTCTTTCTGGTGGACACCAGGAAGACTGGCATCCTCAGAGACAGTTGGTAGTTCCAACTAAATACCGGGCCAAGCTCTTGAGCTTAGCCCATGATCACCCTAGTGGCCATGCTGGGGTGAACAGGACCAAAGACCGTTTGGGGGGGTCATTCCACTGGGAGGAAATGGGCAAGGATGTTTCTACCTATGTCCAGTCTTGTGAGGTGTGCCAAAGAGTGGGAAAACCCCAAGACCAGGTCAAAGCCCCTCTCCAGCCACTCCCCATCATTGAAGTTCCATTTCAGCGAGTAGCTGTGGATATTCTGGGTCCTTTTCCGAAAAAGACACCCAGAGGAAAGCAGTACATACTGACTTTCATGGATTTTGCCACCCGATGGCCAGAAGCAGTAGCTCTAAGCAACACCAGGGCTAAAAGTGTGTGCCAGGCACTAGCAGACATTTTTGCCAGGGTAGGTTGGCCCTCCGACATCCTCACAGATGCAGGGACTAATTTCCTGGCAGGAACTATGAAAAACCTTTGGGAAGCTCATGGGGTAAATCACTTGGTTGCCACTCCTTACCACCATCAAACAAATGGCATGGTGGAGAAGTTTAATGGAACTTTGGGGGCCATGATACGTAAATTTGTAAATGAGCACTCCAATGATTGGGACCTAGTGTTGCAGCAGTTGCTCTTTGCCTACAGAGCTGTACCACATCCCAGTTTAGGGTTTTCCCCATTTGAACTTGTATATGGCCGTGAGGTTAAGGGGCCATTGCAGTTGGTGAAGCAGCAATGGGAGGGATTTACACCGTCTCCAGGAACTAACATTCTGGACTTCGTAACCAACCTACAAAACACCCTCCGAACCTCTTTAGCCCTTGCTAGAGAAAACTTACAGGATGCTCAAAAAGAGCAAAAAGCCTGGTATGATAAACATGCCAGAGAGCGTTCCTTCAAAGTAGGAGACCAGGTCATGGTCTTAAAGGCGCTCCAGGCCCATAAAATGGAAGCATCGTGGGAAGGGCCATTCATGGTCCAGGAGCGCCTGGGAGCTGTTAATTATCTCATAGCATTCCCCACCTCCAACCGGAAGCCTAAGGTGTACCATATTAATTCTCTAAAGCCCTTTTATTCCAGAGAATTAAAGGTTTGTCAGTTTACAGCCCAGGGAGGAGACGACGCTGAGTGGCCTGAAGGTGTTTACTACGAAGGGAAATGTGCTGGTGGTGTGGAAGAGGTGAACCTCTCCATGACCCTTGGGCGTATGCAGCGACAGCAGATCCAGGAGCTGTGCACTAGCTACGCGCCAACGTTCTCAGCCACCCCAGGACTGACTGAACGGGCATACCACTCCATTGACACAGGTAATGCTCACCCAATTAGGGTCCAACCTTACCGGGTGTCTCCTCAAGCTAAAACTGCTATAGAACGGGAGATCCAGGATATGTTACAGATGGGGGTAATCCGCCCCTCTGAAAGTGCATGGGCATCTCCAGTGGTTCTAGTTCCCAAACCAGATGGGGAAATACGTTTTTGCGTGGACTACCGTAAGCTAAATGCTGTAACTCGCCCAGACAACTATCCAATGCCACGCACAGATGAACTATTAGAGAAACTGGGACGGGCCCAGTTCATCTCTACCTTGGACTTAACCAAGGGGTACTGGCAGGTACCGCTAGATGAATCTGCCAAGGAAAGGTCAGCCTTCATCACACATCTCGGGCTGTATGAATTTAATGTACTCCCTTTCGGGCTGCGAAATGCACCCGCCACTTTCCAAAGACTTGTAGATGGTCTCCTAGCAGGATTAGGAGAATATGCAGTCGCCTACCTTGACGATGTGGCCATATTTTCGGATTCCTGGGCAGACCACCTGGAACATCTACAAAAAGTCCTTGAGCGCATAAGGGAGGCAGGACTAACTGTTAAGGCTAAGAAGTGTCAAATAGGCCTAAACAGAGTGACTTACCTTGGACACCAGGTGGGTCAAGGAACTATCAGCCCCCTACAGGCCAAAGTGGATGCTATCCAAAAGTGGCCTGTCCCAAAGTCAAAGAAACAGGTTCAATCCTTCTTAGGCTTGGCTGGTTATTACAGACGATTTGTACCGCACTACAGCCAAATCGCTGCCCCACTGACAGACCTAACCAAAAAGAAACAGCCAAATGCTGTTCAGTGGACCGGAAAGTGTCAGAAGGCCTTTAACAAGCTTAAAGCGACACTCATGTCTGACCCTGTACTAAGGGCCCCAGACTTTGACAAACCGTTCCTAGTAACCACAGATGCATCTGAGCGTGGCGTGGGAGCAGTTTTAATGCAGAAAGGCCCTGATCAAGAATTCCACCCTGTAGTGTTTCTCAGCAAAAAACTGTCTGAGAGGGAAAGCAACTGGTCAGTCACTGAAAAAGAATGTTACGCCATTGTCTACGCTCTGGAAAAGCTACGCCCATATGTTTGGGGACGGCGTTTCCACCTGCAAACCGACCATGTTGCACTGAAGTGGCTTCACACCGTCACAGAAACTAACAAAAAACTTCTTCGGTGGAGTTTAGCTCTCCAGGATTTTGATTTCGACATCCAACACATCTCAGGAGCTTCTAACAAAGTGGCTGATGCACTCTCCCGTGAAAGTTTCCCAGAATCAACTGGTTAAAATCGTCCTTGAGATGTGGAAAATATTGTTAGTCTTTATGTACTTGGTAGTATATTTAGAGATGCATGTGTCTTATTAACTCTGTTTTTCCTAGAGCTCCAGGAAGAAATCCCAGCCAGTGTTTCACCCTAGCTGAGATTTGGGGGGCGTGTCATAAATATAAAGGGAAAGGTAAACCCCTTTGAAATCCCTCCTGGCCAGGGGAAAGCTCCTCTCACCTGTAAAGGGTTAAGAAGCTAAAGGTAACCTCGCTGGCACCTGACCAAAATGACCAATGAGGAGACAAGATACTTTCAAAAGCTGGGAGGAGGGAGAGAAACAAAGGGTCTGTGTCTGTCTGTATGCTGGTTTCTGCCAGGGATAGACCAGGAATGGAGTCTTAGAACTTTTAGTAAGTAATCTAGCTAGGTATGTGTTAGATTATGATTTCTTTAAATGGCTGAGAAAAGAATTGTGCTGAATAGAATAACTATTTCTGTCTGTGTATCTTTTTGTAACTTAAGGTTTTGCCTAGAGGGGTTCTCTATGTTTTGGAATCTAATTACCCTGTAAGATATCTACCATCCTGATTTTACAGGGGGGATTTCTTTATTTCTATTTACTTCTATTTTTTATTAAAAGTCTTCTTGTAAAAACTGAATGCTTTTTCATTGTTCTCCGATCCAAGGGTTTGGGTCTGTGGTCACCTATGCAAATTGGTGAGGCTTTTTATCCAACATTTCCCAGGAAAGGGGGGGTGCAAGTGTTGGGAGGATTGTTCATTGTTCTTAAGATCCAAGGGTCTGGGTCTGTAGTCACCTAGGCAAATTGGTGAGGCTTTTTACCAAACCTTGTCCAGGAAGTGGGGTGCAAGGTTTTGGGAAGTATTTTGGGGGGAAAGACGCGTCCAAACAGCTCTTCCCCAGTAACCAGTATTAGTTTGGTGGTGGTAGCGGCCATTCCAAGGATAACGGGTGTAATATTTTGTATCCTTGGGGAAGTTTTGACCTAAGCTGGTAAAGATAAGCTTAGGAGGTTTTTCATGCAGGTCCCCACATCTGTACCCTAGAGTTCAGAGTGGGAGAGGAACCTTGACAGTGAGGAAAGCAGGATGGGGCCTGAGCTGAACCTTTTCCTTACAGAACATGGTATAACGGGGCTCTGATGTTAGAGCCCTGAGCTCAAACACCCTGTTGGCTGAGGTTATTGCTACCAGGAACGCCACCTTGTAAGAGAGGTAGAGCAGGGAGCAAGTCACTAAACGGTCCCATGAGCCTAGAGAGGACCAGGCTGAGGTCCCAGGCAGGGACAAGCTGATGGACATTAGGGTATAGCCTGTCGAGCCCTTTTAAGAACTGGCTTACCATCGGGTTAGCAAACACAGAGCAGCCCTCCTTGCCTGGGTGGAAGGCCAAGATGGCAGCTAAGTACACCCTTAGACAATAACAAAAGCTCCTGCTGCTTCAGATGTAGGAGGTAGTCCTGAATAAGTGGCAATGAGCTAGCTTCGTGGGTGAATGGTGCTGAGCTGACCAGACTGAAAATCTCTTCCACTTGGCAAGGTATGGGGCTTTTCGTAGAAGGTTATCTGCTGCCAAGGAGGACTTGTCTAACCTGACCTGAACAGAAAAGCTCCATCGGGTTCAACTATGGAGCTTCCACACTGTGAGGCGAAGCAACTTAAGGTTCGGATGTTGAAGACGGCAGTGATCTTGTGACAGAAGGTCCAGGCAGAGTGGCAGGGTGATCAGGGCTTCTACAGATGTGTACCAGTGATGTTGGAGCCATGCTGGAGCTATCAATATAACCTGAGCTCATTCCCTCCGGATCTCAAGAAGCGCCTTGTGAACCAGCGGTATGGGCGGAAAGGCGTATAGGAGAGAACCTCCCCATTGGAGGAGGAACGCGTCCACGCTGAAGCCTGGGTTGTGATTTTGGAAGGAGCAGAATTGCTGACACTTCCGGTTGCATTGCGTGGCGAATAGGTCTATCTGGAGAGAGCCCCACATCTGGAAGATCGAAATCACAACATCCGGGTGAAGGGACCACTCATGGCAGTGAAATGACCTGCTGCGGTGGTCCGCCAGCTCATTCTGTACCCCAGGGAGGTACAACGCATGCACATGTATTGAATGTTCTACACAGAAGTCTCACAGCATGAGGGCTTCCTGGCACAGGGGAGGGGAGTGTGCATCCCCGTTTCTTGATATAGAACACTGCTGGGTGTTGTCAGTTGTGACTAACACATTGTCCCGTTAAGTGTGCTCGGAAGGTCTAGCATGCCAGGTGCACCGCTCTCAGCTCTATGATGTTAATGTGGAGAGCTAGATCTGCCTGAGACCAGATGTCTTGAGTCCTGAAGTCTCCCAGATGTGCTCCCCAGCCCAAGTCTGATGCATCTGTCACTAGCGTCAGAGATGGATGTGGACTGGAGAAGAGGATGCCTGAACATACCTCCTCAGGGTTGAGCCACCACAGGAGGGAGTCAAGGATTAGGTGAGGCAGGGTCAATATCCTGTCCATGCTGTCCCTGGCCGGGTGGTACACTGACGCAAGCCATGACTGAAGAGGTCGAAGCCTGAGCCTGGCATGCTGCACCACATAGGTACAGGCTGTGGTAGTGGGAAACTGTCTGAGGCCTCGAATGATATCGGTCAGGGCCTGAAACCTCACTTGCGGTAAGTATGCCCTGGCCTGGGTCGAGACCAATATTGCCCCTATAAATTCTATCCTCTGGACTGGGGACAGAGTGGATTTTGATTAGTTTAGAAGACAACCCAGGCTGTCAAAGGTGGTTCTAATGAGTCTGACCTGAGTTTCCACTTGGGTCGTGGAGTGGCCCTAGATCAGCCAGTCGTTGAGGTAAGGATACACCTGTACCCGGTGCCTGCGCAGAACGCAGCGACGACTGCCATGCACTTGGTGAAGACAGGAGGTGCTGCTGACAGACTGAACAGGACTGTAAATTGGTAGTGGATATTGTTCACCACAACCTTGAGGTGCTGCGTGTGGGGTTGGGCAATCGCGATATGAAAGCACGCGTCCTTCAAGTAGAGGGTGGCATACCAGTCCGCTGGATCCAATGAGGGAATGACGGAGATCATGTGGACCTTGAGTTTCTTTACAAACTTTTTTCGTTCTCACAGGTCCAGGATGTGTCTGAGGCTGCCTTTGGCTTTCACTATTAGGAAATACCAGGAATAGAAGCCCTCGCCCCTGTGCTCCTGAGGAACCTCCTCCACTGCCCCTAAAGATAGGAGCAACTGCACCTCCTGGATAAGAAGCTGCTTGTCAGAAGGGTCCCTGAAAAGGGACGGGGAAAAGGGGTGGAAGTGTGGGAGGGAGGGCGGGCACAGAATTGGATGGATTATCCCCCTCTCTACCATGCGGAGCGCCCATCGGTCCAAGGTGATATTGGACCATGCCTGGTAGAAAGAGGATAGTCAGGATGAGAAGGTAAGGCAGGGTGGATCCATTGTGGTACACAGTCCTCCACTGTGCCTTCAAAAGGCCGGCTTGGGCCCTGAGGATGGCTTGGGTTGTCCTGAGCCCTGTCCAGAAGATTGAAGCAGCCTCCTCCTGCTGTTACAATTCCTCCTTCTGGATCCGTCTTGGCGGTTTTGCTGACCGAACTGCTGCTGGGGCTGTGGGCGGAAACGTCTCTGCTGCGTTGAGGGAATACAGAGGCCCACGCACCTAAGAGTGGCTCTGGAATCTTTAAGGCTGTTCAGCCTTTTGTCCGTCTTTTTTTTTTTTCCTCCTCCTCAGAAGAGTTTCACCCTCAAACAGCAGGTCTTGAATCATTTGCTGTACTTCATAGGGGAGGCCAGAAACCTGGAGCCATGAGCCCCTTCTCATGGCCACACCTGTAGCCATGACCCTGGTTGCCATATCTGCCCCATCCAGTGCTGCCTGAAGGGAGGCTCTGGAGATCAGTCTCCCTTCCTCAACCAAAGCCGAAAATTCGGCACAGGACTCCAAGGGGAGCAACTCCACAAATTTGGCCATCGCCGAGCAGGCATTATAGGAGTATCTGCTGATGATAGCCTGTTGATTGGATATACAGAGTTGCAGTCCCCCTGTGGAGTAAACCTTTCACCTGAAAAGGTCTAATTTTTTGGCATCCCTATTCTTGGGCAAAGGGCCTTGAAATCCTTGTCTCTCCCGCTGGTTAGCGGCGTCCATCACCAGGGAATCAGGCTGGGGATGAGAATAGGGGCAAACCTTGACCTAACTGCTGTAAAGACACACCCTGAAGCAATGAGATGAGTTTTCAGCCTTGTATGCTGACTGTAACATATAATAATTTCATTTCCCCCCGTTACGATTGGGATGGATTAATTATTTTAAAAGTGGTCCAGTTTTCTTTCTACTGAAAGTCATATCTTGAAAAGAGCGGTATGCAATCATGTAAAAGATGTTTAATTTGGGCTAACTATAGTGGAGAGTCAATCTATCAACAAGCAAGAGCCCAGCAGCAAAGCTTTATTTTACGATTAAGTGAAATACATGTGGATAAGGCATACATCGTGAAGCAACTGAAGGGCAAATTAATTACTTGTTTGAGTTGCAATGGCCAGCTAAAAATAATTACTGTACTTTTTCTAGAACATTGGATGGGAAAATGCAACTTACTCTAGGGTTATTTATCTTTCTCAAAGAACTGATGCTAAGTGACAAATTCATTTTGAACTGAATTCATGGCACACACGCTCCCCCCCAGTCCCCAGAAAAATATGAAGTTAATTAAGGACTGTAATGTTTCTCCTGTAGTCTGAGAGTCATGTTTTGGTCATTGGGGTAGAGTAGCTGACTATGTCTCCTAAAGTTCCAGCATCAATATTTATTTGAAACAGTGTCCTGACAAACTCTACTATCCAACACAATGCCTGAGAAATCAGACACTGTGCAATAAAAAGCTGGAGCTGCTAAGAGAGACTCTATGACAACACCACAGATGAAATATCTAGGCACACTTCTGGACTGTTATTCTGACTGGAGTGTGGGTTTTAGGTAAGGATGTTTGGTAATACAGATGGAACAGCAGTTGAGTTACAAGTTAGCTATGCCTGCAATATCAGAGTGAAGGGCCACTACATACAAACATTTGTTTGGGAATTCCTTACATGATAATTAAGTGGAACACTTTTTTTTTTTTTTTTTAAAGTTAGCTTTCAGCAGAAAGTAATTTTACTGAGAAATGCATGTAAAATTGTACTTAGTACCTCAATTCCCTGTATTTTTGTTTGCCTTCTTTGACAAATGTTTTACTTCTGTTAGCTGTACTTAGTAACTAATCTAAGGGAGAGAGTTTTAAATTTTTTTTTTTTTTGGTGCTTCAGAATTAAATTGGTTAATTTTATTTGTGCAAACTTATTTAAAAAGATAGGGTTGCAAAAGTGGCAATGGGTCTAATTTAGCCTATGCAATCTTTTATTGGAGGAAAGACTACTGAAGGGTGTAAGTGTAGCAGTTAATCAAAACTGAGTACAGTCGATACAGCAAGCACACACAAATATTGTCAGAGTAGAACCAGAGCAAGCAGTTGCTTGCTGATGAAAAAAATAATTGTTTAGTCAAGGTTTGGTGGGAGATATCACTTGAACTGTAAGTTGCTTATTAGAACAAATGCTAAGTGGTAAGTTGTTGAACCACAGGAAAACTTTTACAATGAGTGTTCACTTCCTCTATTAGTACCCAGCCACCCCACCAACTCAAGTTCTGGCATAGAGGCAAGGAGCTGCATAACAATGATGTTTCTCTATCCACCTCCTATTATGTTCTAGTGAACCACAGTACACACTACTTGCAGTTTAGACTAGGTATTCTGATAGCAGCACAAAGTGCCTACTGGTAGACACTTAAAATGAGCTATTCACACTCCTGTATGAAGGTACCATTAAAAATTAAACTTAGATACTTAATGAGGACAGAGGAAAAAGTGGAGTTTTAGAGACAATGCCAAAATATTTTTTAAACACTATTCTTCATTCAGTTCACCTTGTTTCTTGCTGGCTTCCCTCAGTCCCATTGTGTTAATGCTGCAGAGGCATATTTTAATTGATATGGTTTGAAAAGATTTTAACCAAACCTTCATTTTTTGGGTGTGAACTACTTTCTCACCTGTTCATGGAGAACACAATGGGAGAATAATTTGGAAGCTAGCATTTCTAATTAGAATCTTGTATTCTGAACAGTCACAGATGCATAAGATAAAAAGAACAGGTTCTCCAAAGCAACTGGTTTCACAATAGCAGAGCCCCATGAAGACTATATGAAAACAGGTGCATTTAGTGTCTGTGGGACCACAAACCTGCAACTTCTATTTGTTGATGCTGTAGAATATGAATTATGGTGAACTAGCCCCGTTAGTCATTCAGACAGGCAGGGTACAGACTGCTTACATTGTCCCTCAGCAGTCCGTTCACATCCACACAAAGGGTATCAGCCAACATGGAAGAATTTAAATCTTTTGGGGGAGACCACCTATCAAATAGCATTTTAAAGAAATTGTAATCAATAAGATTCAACGAGTGTGTGCAGATCTAAACAATCACGCTGCTTTGAGATTTACCCACAGGGAGGTTGGGAGCGATGACACTAAGAACAGACTTCTTGCTAATCAAATAAAGCACAAAAATGTGTCTTTGGAAAGTTTAGTAAGGAAAAGTTAAGTAATGAAGGCAACAGCGTTTAAAAAAAGGTTTTCAACAAGATAAACGCTTCAAGATTAATAAAATTCAGTGAAGAGGAGTTTGTTACATCACAGCATATATAACCCAGCAACACGTTAGTGCATGAGAACCAGAAAGTTAAACCTTCCTGCTTAGTTTATTTGCAAATAATAAAAGTAGACAAATTGTATTTTAAAATATTTAAGGTATTAGACATTTGGTTAAGAAAATCCAGCAAGTTTACCTGATAATGTCCTCTGACCCACAAAGATTACTTAAGAATTTTCCTGTGAGACAACCAGTAGACTATGCTCAACTTGAATTGGAAAAAAAATAATAGCATGCCTAACTTGGCTGCCAACTCATCTCTAGCTTGGTCCTTTGGTGTTTACGCAACACAGGGAGAGGACACGTCAGACAGTAGGTTCCAGAAACTCTATACCACCTCACCACCTCTCCCTGGGGTTCTCTTATTTGGGGAGAACTGATTGAAGTTATCCAAACCCAGTAATCTTAATAAAAATAAGTTGATTACAAAATAAGGAACTAAAACAAAAGCTTGACACTTCTCAGAAGTGAGAATGCATTTCAGCTTAGATGTTGAAGAAAAAAAAGTGAGTAACTTACATAACTTGAATGCCATCCTCCCTCTCATCTGCCTGTCAACATCATGCTGCTGTCTAGGGAGAGAAGCTTCCCTATCAACCCCCAAATCTCTGCCTTCAACTAGATATACACAGAGAGATCCATGTCTCACCCTGCAGGAGGCAGACCACTGATGACTGGATAACTAATTGCAATTCACAGTCACCTTTCAAAGGCTTGAGGACCTAGCTGAGGTACCACACTTCATAAACCAGGTTACTTGGTTGTATCTAGCGTCAGTCGGGCCACTTCTTAAAACTCGCTAAGGTTTTTCTCCATTTCATGAAGTATAAAATTATGGATGAAGGTCCAAACTGTCAAATTTAGGGGTTACCCTATTTAAGAGAAGAAAAAAAATAAGTCACTTCTACTAGCATATGTTCATTCAAATTTGCATTTAATTGCTATTTACATCCATTCAGAAATCAAGTATATTTTATTACAGTAAACTAAATACAAAATGAAAAGCAGAACGGGGATTACCCTCATACCACTCCTAATAAGGCAGCTGAAGAGTTTTACAGATAGATACAAAGTCAATTTGATATAGCAGAAAAGAACAGTTTGTAAAAATACACAATGAACCACACACCTCCAACCCCCAAGAATCTACACATGTAGCATAGAAATGTCTTATTTCCTTGAGACAATACTTGTGCTGTTCATGATAAGGACAGACTCTTAACAGGAATTTCCCCCCCAGTAGATTAAGTGTAGCAGTACCTGGAACAATGGAACACACAGTATCTTGCTTTGTGAACACAGATTACTTGAGACTATTGCTGTAGAGACAGGGCAACAAATGCTTGGGTTTTCTGATATTAAAGAGTTGCAGTCTCCCTCTTGATCTTAATATGCACTCTTCCATGACTGTTAACAAACCAGGAGTTACTCATTTATTAAGGAGACAATAAACCCAAGTAAACCAATATGTCTAGAATTAGAGTAAACACAAACATTAATATCTGTTCTCCAGAAGTTTAGCTTTTCTTACAGGAATACACACTTAAAAAAAAAAGTGTGTGTGGGGGGAATATTCAAGAGAACAAGTGACGCATTTTTATCTTTTATTACCAGCTAATACCAGGATGACATTCAAATGTCAGATGGCACAATTAAGACAGTCTCGGTAGGAATTATTCCAGCATTCCCAAAATTACAAAGTTCAGTACATTAATGGAATCAAATGTATGTATGTATGTATCACTCCTTCTATAGAGAAAGTGTTGAAAGTGTTCCACATCAAATGGGAAAGAAAAAAAATGCTGGTAACACAGCCAACCTATAAGTCTTTAGAGTTTCTAGAATGAACTGCAGAACAAAATAGCCCTCTAATTTAACAGCTAGTTAAAAAAAAATTGAATCTGGTTCAAGTTTAAGATTTAATACTTTTACATGGTTACCCACAGCAGATATTAACCTCAGTTTTACTATATTTTTTGTAATGCTACAAAAATCCTATAAAAGTCAAATGATAGCAAAATGTTCAGTGATTATAATTAAAAAAGCACAGTTTGTAAAAAATAAAAATAAGATTCTATACTCTAAAGAAAAATTTAAGACAATTTTTGAAATGAACAAAAAAAGCACTTGTTAAGCTCTCCAATATTCAATGCACTCTGTATACTAGCATTTGTCTGAAGTAGCTATACAGGAGTTTGAACTCCACTCCCCTTAAAAGTTCATGACTATTAATATTGACACTAATACATATTAAAGAAGATCTATGTCTGATATTTTTACAAATAAATACAGGATAAACCATATTGCATAGTGTGTGCTTGCTGTCTGAGTCACACTCCAAAAGTTTCACAGTTATGGTAGGGTATTAGACTTATGTCCAGGCAACGAAACATTTTTAATAGTACATGAAATTTACTTTTAAAATAATAAACTGGATATGTAATTAAGCAATGAACTCTAACAAACAACTCTTGCCATTCTTGCCAGCCATACTAATCAACTCTATTGGATGATTATATCCAGCCAGCCAGAGTACAACCGTTACTTGTAAATAGGAGCAAGAGATAATTGGTTGGCTTAAAAAAAAAAAATCATTGGATTTTGGTCTTTCATATCACTTCTGCTATATTTAGTAAACATGTTTGGAAACTCTATAACAAGTGGCACAAAGCAGATACTGCTTGAAGTGATGCCTGTTGCAAATGTGCTTTAGATGTATGGAGTATGAGGGTTATGATCTCAGTTCCACAACACGTCACCAATGGCCCCGTAAAAGAATGAAAAATGGCACTCTCTTCCAGTACAATTTTTGTGCCAACGGTGCTGGCAAACTCGTGGAGCTTTAATGTTACCATAACTTGATTTTCCTTACAAAAATGAAAAACAGACCACCACAAAGGCTCCTCAGAAAGAAAACTGCTAATAGTAATTTTGTTAATCATAAGAAAATTAAAAAGTCAAGTACTGATATTTGTATTTTATAGGAGGATTAATAAGATTTCATTCAATCCTACTGACTTGCAAGTTGTAGAAGGTGGTGCCTCTCTGACTGGATTCAACGTGCTTAGAGAGTTTTATGGCTTGGATCCTATGGCTCAAGAAGATTCACTATACACAGAGCAAGCAGAATTTATAGAGATCCCTACTGTTATGAACACCAGAACTAGACTTTGCACAGTCAGACTAAAGATAATGCAACGTGAGACAAGCGAAAAGTGACAGGACTTGTATGCAGTTGCATGATCATTTACACGCACATGCACATCATACACTCACTCTAACTAGGGTAAAGCTCTGCAGATATTAACCCTTTCACCAGCTATGTTCATGGAAATGCTTTCTTTAAGGCAGGAAGTATTTAAGTAAGGTACAGTGACCTTTATTTTATTCTTTGTACCTGTAAATCATTTGTACAGATTTAATGACAATTTCAAGAACATAAATAGTATCTTTAGAACATGTTTCCTAAATTAAGTTGCTAAAGTTCTGACCCATTGTGGAAGACATTCATTGAAAGGCCATCTAATACTTTTCTCTCTCTCTCTTTTGTCTTAAAATACAATCAGCAAACTTGTTGCCCCAGCACAGGAGAAAAGTTACTTTAATTTTTGTGGAACTGCGAGATAAAAACCATACAAAAATCCCTCTAATTCTTACCCATTAGTTGAAAAGCTTTTAGTCACTTATGACTTGTTGAACTTGTAGATGTTCACTGTGGCAATGCATTCCCTGACCCTTGCCTTCTGATGGATTTTATCCTGACCTGTTTAGATGGATAAGAATCTGAACATGTTCAGCTGTCTTGAACCAAATGACTGGCATACAAATGAAAGGCAATTTTTTCCAGTGAAATGTCTGCCAAAGACAATGATGAAATATGCAGGATGTGTGGGCAGCCCATGGCTTCCAGTTAAGCCTAGAACATAGCAGCATTGCCATTTGATTAGGATTTGTTTTTCTTAGCAATACAGATATAGATATTTTAACTGGGTAAGCAAATAAGACAATTCTCTCCCTCCTCTTACCCCCAATAGCCATGTACGTAATTAACAATGATTCCTTTACTAATGTACTGTTTCACCAGGAGAAGAAAAAGAAGTCAGTCAGTCTACCTTTTCTTCACACCAACAAATAATTGTTTTAAATTTTGGGATACTTTCCATAATGAGCTGAATCAAAAAATCTATTTGAAAAATATATATTTATATAAAAAAAATTCATTAAGTTGTTTTCACGTGAAACATCAATTGTTAAGTTTATCTTTCATCTTTGATTCCACACCATTGTAGGAAACAGTTGGATCAAGCTTGCATGCTAATTAATCCTCAGACGCAAGAATTATAGGCATTTCACACTCTGCCTAGTGAAAGGGCTAACCCTTCTTGACACAATCATGACTAGACAGTGATTCTGGAGCAACATCCTACCCTTAATACTGTCAGTTTCAAGCTATCAACCTGAAAAATCCTTGATAAGGCGAGATGATGTCACTGGGAATCAGTTAGTTGATGTGCCTAAAGTTCTGCAATACCATTTTGCTTAAGTTTTTTTATGCACCATTGATTAATAGAAAAAAATCCATGTGTTTGTTTTTTTCTTTCCAAGTCGTTCTGTGCAATGACTCCGATACTGTCACTTTTAAAAAGTAAACCATATGAGCCCTCACATTTAAACTGGCAGGGGGCTTATGTCCATTCTTTGTTTTTCCACCTTTATGGGTTTAAAAAAAGAAAAAAAAAAGGTTGTGTTGTCATAGATTCATGCGCAAGTGCTCTGGCCGTTTGGAAATCATGGGAAAGGCTTGTTTTTTATATGGCCCAGAGTTTGGTTGTCGTATTGGAAGTGGTGCTGAGGCCTCTCCACAAACTGTCACATCCATTTGTTCTATTCCACTTGTCTCCATTGGATATTCCACAGGTGTCTGCGTATTTGGTGCACTGGCTGAAGCACCTCTTCCCCAGAAATCCCCAGGGGAGAACTTTACAGGGCTTTAAGACAAAAAATATAAATCACTTAGCATTGAGGATACATGCGAAGCTAAGACATTTCCTTCACACTGCAAGAAGTGGAGCATAAATGCCTGTTCTCTGAAGTGTTTAATTTTTGCTTCCACTTCCTTGGTTTGAGAGAAGCATGTATCTGGGCTAGTTCCTACCAAAACTCACTATAAACTAGACACACTGATACTAGACTTTTCTCATTTGGCATTCACCATGTAACATGCTTGTAGGTGTGTGGAAGAAGGGAAATTTTGTGCTAACATTACTCTCATCATGAGCAGCACAGAAACACAGAGGATCCAGCAGCAGTTTTAGAGGATGGTGTATTGAAGTCACCAGAATGACAGGATGTACCAATAACGTGTATCAGGCAGATCAGAATTTCCTGTGCTGCCAAACATAAGCTTGCCTGCAGGGAAGATGCTTGTAAAATGTGCAGAAAGCATGTTGTGTTTAAAAATGAGCACCCTAGTTCTTCCAGAAAAAAAGGTCAAATTATTAATGCTTTTAATGGAGATAATTTACAATTGCTCACTGAAAAGTAAATTGTTAAAAAAATACCTGACTGGTGTCCTAGGACTGCCAATGAATCTGCGAGGTGATCGAATTTTTGGTTCAAAAGAAAACTTCTCTTTTACGCTTTCAAGTACGGATGGAGCCACATACGTAAACCCCTGAAAGACAAGAATAACTTCATTGTGATTGATAGGGAAGGTTTATTTTTATGACCACACAATCACAGAAATGTAGGGCCAGAAGGGACCTCAAGAAGTCTGCTAGTCCAGCCCTCTGTGCTGAGGTAGACCAAGTACACCCAGACCATCCCTGACAGATGTTTCTCCAACCTCTTCTTAAAAACCTCCAATAATGGGGATGTCACAACCTCCCTTGGAATCCTATTCCCAGGCTTAACTATCCTTATAGCTAGAAAAATTTTCCTAACCCTGACGTCCTAACCTAAGTGTCCTTTGCTGCAGATTAAGAACATAGACATGAAGAACAATTGATCACTATCCTCTTTGTAACAGCTCTTGACATATTTGAAGTCTTATCACATTTCCCCTCAGCCTTCTTTTCTGAAGACCAAATGTGGCCAGTTTCAACCTTGCCTCATAGGTCAGGTTTTCTAAACCTTTTATCATTTTTGTTACTTTCTTCCTGACTCGCTCCAATTTGTCCACATCTTTCTTAAAGTGTGGCACCCACATCTGGACACACTACTCCACCTGAGGCCTCACCAGTGCTGAGCAATGAACCGGGACAATAACCTCCAGAGTCTTACATACAACACTCCTGTTAATATACACAAGAATGCTATTAGCCTTTTTCAGAACTGCATCATTCATACTGAATTTGCAATTCACTAGAACCCCCAGATCTTTTCCAGCTGTCTTCTGCCTAGCCAGTTATTCCCCATTTTGTAGTTGTGCATTTGATTTTTCCTTCCTAAATGTAATACTTTGGACTTGTCTTTACTGAATTTCAACTTGTTGAATTCAGACCAATTCTCCAATTTGTCAAAGTCATTTTGAATTCTAATCCTGTCCTCTAAAGTGCTAGCAGAACGACCTAAGGGATGGCTGGTACTATGACTCCTTAATTCCTTAGGTGAGGAATGCAAGTGTAATTCCCCTCCACAGATATAGGCAGGGTGCTTGGGCAGCCCAGAGATTGCTGTTCAGATTATAGATCCATATAAGCAATGCTCAAAGACAACATAATTTTGATCTACAAGGTAACCACTTTGGACATAGTTCTCTCTGCGTTCCTATTGAAGTAATAAGCAATTCCGCTCCTTCAGCAATTTAGGATTAGTGTCCATTTTACTATAAAATGTGAACAAGATTCCCTTTAAAATCTAGAATCTTATTGTCCTGTGTAAAAATGACGGTGTAACCCAGCCTAAGTAAATATCAAAGGCTACAAGCCAAAATGGCCAAAAAAAAGCTACCCTTCTGCAAGGAGTAAGATAATTTAAAATTTTGATGCATTAGAACTTGTCTGACACAAATAGTTGTCACTCTTACAAGTGGTAAGATTCAACCTTTTCTTTCCAGAGATGGAAGGAATTCACCTGAAATGCGCTATACCATTTCCAAACAAGAACACAATGTACCTCTCCAAAGTCAACGCGCACAGATCCCTGGCTCACTTACCAGGAAGACCCGGTTGGCACTTTCACTGAGAGTTGAGTCATCTGGACTATCAACAGGTGTCTGACGTGTAAACTTTGAATCAAACTGGCTCACATCCTCTTCGGATTGCTTTGCAAAAACAAAATGATTAAGGGTTTATAATACAGATATCAACCAAATGGCTTAGCGGTGATCAGTGAAGCCTCTGGATGGAGTTCATTCCATAGGTTTTTGGCAGAGCTCTGCTGTAGTAAAACCTTGGAGAGGAGTCGGAATCCTGTCGTTGCCAGTGGGAGGTCACTATGGGCACTGACACTGAGAAATAAAGGCAAGGGGGAGGGGCGAGAATTATGGATCAAAAAGGAACACAAATTAAAAAGATGCCTTTAAAATAATCTCAAATTACAATAGAAACAAATGCCAGTTTCTTGTGAGAGCTAAACACTGAGTCACTCCCGGTATGGAAGTTACACCAGTTAGTCTACTGGAATTTCACACACTAAATAATCCAGCACATTTTCATAGAAGCAAAATGCTTGTCTTGCTAAGCACAGAAATCATTAACTGAATAAATGACTACCAAATAACTGTCTATTGTTCAGCTGAGGAATTGAACAGATTTTGCCAATGGCAGTTCTCCCAATTTATGTCTTCTCATAGATTCCCTGAATCATTGCTAAAATAAGGCAAGATCTCTATACAATTGTGAAGCTAAAATTTCTAACAATTTGATTTGTACAACTGATTAGCAAACTACAGAATTTGCTGAAGTTATAAAATGCAAGTTCAGTCATCTTGTACCGGTGACATTTTCATAAATATTAGCCTCTTTTTTGAACTGCAGTCTAATATATTAGGGGCTTGGGCCTTATTAACAATACTGCCATTTTAAGATTGAAGTTAAATGATGCTTGTACAACTATGTGCAGGATAAATATTAGTGAGGTAACACTCAAGATGTTGAATAAAGTGACTTGATTCACATTTTACTGAGTGACTATTTAAAATTTTAGTTTCACCCAAGTATTGGCTGCATGTTTGATGCTTGGAAACAAATTCAGAATTCAGATTCTGAGCCTGTATAGCCAGAAGGTTACAAATAAGAGAATGTAAAATTGAAATGGAACTGCTCCACTTCTTCCACAATCTGGGATTAAAGGAAAATAATCAGTAAAAGTAAGAAGGAAGAGTCTCCACTGGCTCTGTACTGGGTTTCCCGACCCCATCCACTCAAAAAAAAGCAATTTCCCCCCCTGTGGACAGGATACAGTAGTTGAGGTGGGAGGAACACAGTAATGCTATCCAGTGTCCTTAGTACAATGGCAAGTGTCTGTGGACGAGCAGTTATGACAAGGCCTTTTAATTCCTGAGTTTTTTTACTGACATCAGTTCTCAAAAGGGCCCTATGGAAAGTTCTGAGATGGGTGGTTTCTTCTAACCTAGCTCTGATAGCAATGCTACATCTGAGTACCAGTAACTGAAGTTATTTCAATTAAATGTGCAGCTTTTACAGTACTATGAGCAGTGGTTCTCAAACTGTAATATATGGGTCAGTTTATCAGAGTATAAATCCATTATAACTGAGTAGTTACAAGGGTAGAATGACAAGTACTTTTGAGTTTTAGATCCAATATAGTAAGTCAAAGTTTGAGAACTGCTGCTAAAAGACATACAAGGAACAAACAATTTACTGTACTCCCGGTACGTACCAATAATGGTTTAAAGGGAGGTTCCACCTTCCGAGCTAGCAGCTCTTCCCAGTTAATGTGTCTGAAGAAAGGGTGAGCCTAAGAAAATTCAGAAGAATGAAAAGCATAATTGGTCTTCCTGGAATAAATTAAGAATGGATACTTGTTGACCTTGTACATAGGAAAATGAACTATATTTTCTAATGTTCATAAAGCTAGCTAAGATGAGAATGTCTGAGGAATAATAAGCTAGGTCTCTTTAGACCTCAACTTTGGGCTCCTTTCCTTCCAAAACTGTGTGTACTTCAAGTGCAGCATCTATTATTTGTCCTACAGTGCTCTATTAGAATAGTCACAAATAGCTTAAAATTGTCATTACAAAATTCTTAAATATAAACTTTCAGAAAAATGTGTGATTGTATCAGGATTTCCTCATGAAACTGCCTCAAGCTAGCAAAATTAAGTTCTTAATTCACAGTTCTTCACTGTGTATATTTATTTGTCACCAGCAGTGAAATAGTGGATTAAAAGAAAATGACAGTTTGAGGTTTAATGAAATGTAGACTGGGAATTTCATTTGCCTACACATCAAATCTGATACTGACTGAAAATGTATGAGATGCAGTAATACCACAGTCACTCGATTGTTTATGATTTCAGTGTGATAGTACATACGAGCTTCTTAGGGATATTACATGCCAAATGTATTTAACTTCATAGATGCAAAAATCTACCACCACCACCAATCAAAGACTTGTCTGTATGTATGGCAGATGTATTGGCTTTTTAGAAAGTGACACCTTCTAAATAGAGAAATTTGGGGAAATTTGCCATCCTTTAGAACATAAGGATGACGGACAATGATTTGTGAGAGCTTCTCAGTACCTAATATCTTATCTTCTGCTATAAACTTGCTGGGAATAGTGAAATATTGCCATTCTGCACATTATGCTTATTGTCACTTTTATGCATAGGTAAGCTTTTGTTCTAATATTTTTCTTTTAGTTTCTGATCTGTTCAAGTTACAAAAGAAATTAACTCCATGTTACCAATCTAGCTGATGTGCCACGCACATCTACATCTCTTGAAAATATTTCAGATGAATTTCTACTAGCAATGTCATAAAAACTGACACAATTAACCATAAAACTATTAAAATATGGAATGATGCGAGTTGTACAGGAGAGGTTTACATACAGCCACAAAACCCAAACTGTGCAGGCTGGGGACAAGCTTTAAACAATTTTGTAGTAGATGGAATAATTGAGTTAGATCTGTTTCGCATTATGAGTGCAAAGTGTAACAACATCTTTCCTGAAAGACTCTCAACCCCAAATGTGATAATGTGTGCGTTATTCACCAACCCACTAGAATACCACAATGTATCAATTTGTTCACGGAGTAACTAATAAAGAAAGGGGGAAATGGGATATAGGAAAGCTAAAAAAATTTCAGGGGGAGGAGAGCAAATAAATCCTCAGGACCCCATCCTTTACCCCACTAACTGTTTCCTTGAGCCCTTTATTACTTAGATATCTATCTAACCCTTCCTTAAATTCCTCAGAGGAAACAACTGACTATTTGTCTAAATCCCTGCCTCTGCTCTCACTATGCTTCAGAGAATGACATGTTCTCCCATATCTATTCTTCTTGGACTATCCTTGAATCTTGTTTCTCAATATGATAATCTTGTTTAATTTCTCTTGATCTACCTGAACTTCTCCAGCATCTCCAGAACCAGCTCCTAGACGTGAGGCAGCATTTCTTTTTAGCAGCTTAGAGGAGAAAAACACCAAGGAAACAATTTATTGAAATGGTTAAACAATTTTTAAAGAGTATTTATATTAAGAGTCATTAAGAGAAATATTTTACATCTGTGTTAAATATTATTTGGACTAACCACGTAGTAGTTACCATACAATGAAATTACAAACAATTTTAATATCTTCCATTATTGTATGTGTGCTGTTGTAGCCATGCTGGTCCCAGGATACTAGAGACAAGGTGGGTGAGATAATATCTCTTATTGGACCACTTCTGTTGGAGAGAGAGAAGCTTTTGAGCTTACACAGAAGAGTTCTGTGTAAGCTCGAAAGTTTGTCTCTCTGTTCAACAAAAGTTGGTCCAATAAAAGATATTATCTCATCCACATTGTCTCTGTTAACAATCTTAAGGCAGTTCTCAAAACAAAAACAACTTCAGAATTGTGTTTTCAAACAAAGCATTATTTTCTGCCTCATGCAACTTGAAGACTGAACTGAGCTCCATTAAAAGATTAAGTTGATTGAAATATAGTAGCACTATGATTCACCTGGGAAAAAGCAGCACAGCAATATTGATCAGTGGGTTTCTAATATCTGCATATACATATAGGTTTAACGTTAATTAAAACTTTACCTTTTTAAGCAGATCTCTGGCTTCTTGCGTGAGGTAGGGAGGCAAGTTGAGTTTACATTTGAGAATCTTGTCAATGGTTTTCTTTCGGTTCTCCCCAGTGAACGGGGGCTGAAAAACATCATTGCAGTGTGAAGAACAACACACGTGAAAAACTCTAGCACAGTCATTCTCAAACTTTATGGCACTGCAACCCCGCTCGTGACAACAAAAATTACCACATGACCCCAGTGCCCTGTGTTACTCCAGAATAGTTAATATTTTAAATAAAAAATGCTTAGGGTAATTGCATCGGGCCCCATGCCATAGGGGGCCCTGTGAAACTAAGTTGCTCAGGCTTTGGTTTCAGCCCTGGATAGCGGGGTTCGGGCTTCAGCTTTCTGCCCTCGGCCCCTGCGAGTCTAATGCCAGCCCTAGGCAACCCCACTGAAATTAACTTGTGACCCACAGTTTGAGAACCACTGGAACAAACTGATACTTGTTCAGCTCTCTTCATTTGCATACATGGAACAGGGCTAGTTTCAGTGAAACAGGCATATAATTGCTTCAAATGTGACTTCCAAATATTTGCTTGGGCTATTACAGAACAGCACAAGAGGATGGTTAAAAATGTTTAGCCATTTTTTAGTTAGGTTTCCTACCAGCAGCTGATATAAGTACATACATATCTATCTATTCCTACACCTGAATGATCCAACAAACTTCAGTGATTAGTGATGTAGAATAAAATGCATGCAGTTTTTAACTGTGCACCTACTGCTCCAGTCAGCATGTCATACATCAATGCCCCCAAACTCCACCAGTCCACAGCACGATTATGCCCACTTCTCATCAAGATTTCAGGGGCCCTAGAATGAAAAAAATTAGAAATATGAAAGTATTTTATTAAACACTCAATTACGGCTCAGGTTTCAAGTTTTTAAACATAATCCACATTTATAATCTGAAAGTTCCATAAATAACTGAACGTATTGAACCATCACTTAAAAAAGGTAAAATTTAGCCATTACCCCCGGACCAGAGTAATACTTTTCTGTTTCATCATGCAGCTCACATGTATTCTATTGTTCCACAGAAAGTGTGTGTGACTGTTCCATCATGAATAGATTCTTTACACAGTCCGAAGTCTGTTAGTTTTACATGACCTGAAATAAAAAAAAACATCTAATTCTAAAATCACTCAGAATTCTGACAACAGAATTACATGCATATCTGCAAGTCAACATAAATGTAATTTATAAAATGGACAGTGCAAATATGTCTATTCCTGTCTACAGTAACAAAACAGGACTCTTCCCAGCAGGCATCAGAGTGAAAAATGACTTTAGTCATTTAAAAAAAATCTTAGAACTACACTCAATGAAGATACAGGCTTATTTTTGCATGAAAAAGGGTCTTCACTCAGTGGAGAGGAACAAAAACACAGCAAAGCCACCAAGAGACTCTCAAAGCCATGAAAAAAATTGTTTCTTCATGTTCTGTTCTCATTACTTAGACCTGTAGAAACTCACAAACTAATTGTTCACATCCTATTGCAATCCTTCTACTAGTTAGGCACAAAGAAACAGATAGATCTAAGTAGCTGACTGTGTTTTTATATGAGCTTATTCCCCTTCATATAGAATCAAGTTCTTGATTTGCACAATGCAGTAAGGTTTTTTTAATTAATCTTATACAACATTTTTTAAATATATGCAAACATATCTATAAAAGACTTCATCTGGGCAGCAGTACAATCAAGTCACCTAGTCTTATGCTTACTCCATAATTTAGAAACCAAAATCAGTGTCACAATTCATTTCTAATTTATAACTTTCACTCTCCAGAACCACTAAGCACTAGTAAACATTCACACTCAGTGAACACCTTGCTTAAAAGTAGTCTTTTAGCTCTTTAATGCTAGGGTTTGCTGGCACTAATCAATAGTGCTGCAGGCATTAGTGCTCAACACACACAGAGCTTTGAACTTGCTGCTACGATCAAGTAAAGTGACAGGTTTTTTTTGTTTCTTTTTAAAAAGCTAGAACATCAGTATTAGCATAGTTATTTGTAAACATGAAAATTACAGAGCAGGTTTGAATTCAGATATCATGCATAGATGACTCAGCAGCATGAGAATATCCCACTAGTGAATAGAAAAGTCTTCAGTGTGTTTACCCTAAAAGTCTCTTGCCCCTTCCTGACCAATTTGTTCTGCCACTTCCAGTACTAAAGTACTGTAACTACTACAATGAACTCCATGCCATGACTAGAGGTTAGCAAATGGCAGCTACTTGTATGGGTGTATCAGGAAAAAAGAAAGATAACAGTAGTAACAGTTTTCTGAGGTAATTTTATATTATGCTGTGACCTGTGAGAAAGGATTTTGAGAGGATTATTGGCTACACAATTGTTTACTATATTTCCACCTTGATGATTAAGCATGATATTTTCCGGCTTCAGATCTCGATAGATGATTCCTTTTTGATGTAAGTGCCCCAAAGCCATTGAGATCTCTGCCAAGTAAAAGCTGAAACAAAAGGGATTTGATACAATTAAACTCTTTCAGCCACAAAAAGCATCTTAAGCACTAAAACAATTATACTTCCTAGTACATAGCAATGATTCCTTGAAAGTATAGTTAAATGTGCATCATAGAATAAATTAGTAGAATAATTATGTTATTGAGGTTTATTTGCCAAAGGGCATAGGGACACAATGGAACAGCAAAATTACACCATCAGCATTAGGTTAATTTGCTTAGTAGTTACTCTGTCTTGAATAATTTTGTTGCGATCTGAATTCGCTGGTCATTAAGTCTGGCTCTAAACTGATTCCCTGTTCTGGGAAAGGAAGAGGAAAGCTCTGCACTGCAGTGCTCTCTGTAGCATAAAGCTGCAATCCTATATGTACATCTGAGCTGTTCCAAAACACTCACAGCATATGTTGTGGGAAGATGGAGCTATCATCCCCTCTTGTGTGCTGTGTAAAGCCTAATCAAGAAGGTGTACTTCATTGACCTAGGTCATGTGTGAAATGTAGCTACAGAAAAGGCTCTCTAAGCAAAATGATCATTTACACAGTTCAGTTTTCTTCACATATGTGCTCAGAAAGAGTAGGAAAAATACAGTAATTACACCACTTCTAAAAGTGAACTGCAGCCACTAGAAGCTACAAACTTTTACATAATGTACCCAAAGCAAGGTTTTGAACATTTCTTTCATGCAGAAGATTCCTAGAAATTCTGGTGTAGGCTGCCATTCCCCACCAACTCAAGTGTACCCCCTCTGCAAGCACATGCCTAAGTTCCAGTAGAACATAGTGACAACCTTCAATTGGGTGGGCAGTAAATCTTCTCACAGACTGTAATGCCATTCCAACACTAGCTGGTCAGAGATGCAGCAGAGTAAGATATACAGAACAGCCACCACCTCCACGAAAGACTCATTGAACTGTGTAGCTCATTAAATTAGATTATTAAAATACAATTGTATGTTTCTCTCTTGAATTCTACTAAGCCACAAAAGTGCCAATGTTGTTTCACATACCAGGCTGTGTCTTCCATAAAAATTCCCTCTCTCTCTAACTGCATAAATAGTTCTCCTCCTACAAGAGGAAAATAAGATGTTAGAAGCAAGAATCCATATTTCTGTACTTTTTCATTTTTAATCATAATTAAACTACTACACATTCCCTTATCAAAGGACAGATGATGGAATTATGCTCTGCAGAAGACTATTTTAATCCAGCGTTGTTAATGTGTGAAAAGTGGGTGAATATTCACTTAATACAGGAAGTATCAATCAGGAGTCAGAGCAAGACCCTGGAGACAGAATTCCTGGTATCTGATAATTAGAAATTCCCCCTCCTTTACTTCCCTGTAAGATATTCTTAACATCAGTTTTGTTATGCAGTTTATATAGATTGAGTTATGGGTTTCACATTAATTATGAAAATGTGCAGAATAATTTAAGTCAACTATGAGCGCTTAGCTGGGATTTTATAAAGGGAAAAAATAAGAACTTTTCAGATTAAATAAGGGATACTGAAAAGCTCCTGTGTAGCAGAATTAAATATACTGACCACTGAGATACTCAAGGATGAGGTAGAGTTTTCCACCAGTCTGAAAGGCATAAATTAAATCTACAATGAAGGGATGCTTCACTTCCTCCAGGATATTACGCTCAGCTTTTGTGTGTGCTGTATCTTTTGCATTCCTTACAATCATCGCCTACAGAACAAAGAAAAATTACATGAGCGCGAAGAACATGGGATTCCTAAATGAGGCAGAATTCTACATAAGGTTCTATTCCCAATTTACAGAAGTCTCCACATTCTCCACATAATTGTCACAACAACACTCTGAGTCAGCAACATAATAAAAAACTGCTTAGTTTCTTGCGTTATTGTTAAATATGAAATCACACTCATGTTTTTAAATTAATTAAAAATAGAGAGACCGACTGCCTAGAAGCACACAATAGATGTAATAGAAAATCTGATAAAAATACATATTTCAATTTAAATGGATGTAAAGATTAATTTTACCACATGAATGACAAATGTTTAATCTTGGCAGATTAGAACAATTATTATATAGTAATTACATTCTAAAAGGGACAAAAAACCCTTTTTTGGATTGGAAAGCAGCCAAAAGTGAAGCTCAAGTTACCTTTTTAAGAACTTTCATGGCAAAAATTTTTCCAGTATTTGCTCCTGTTACTTTTCGTACTTGAAAAACCTATGGAACAAAAAGTAAATAAATTCCTTATAAGTCACAGTGGCAGTTAGAATTCAAATATATACCTTAAATTCTTTTATTCCCAATTAGTGGTAAAGTTGTACAATCACTAAAGTCAATTTTGATCAAATGCATTGCCAATAAAAAAGAATGGTGACTTCATACTGGACACTGGTCTGCATCAGCTCATTACTGCCTCTGGAAAGGCAGAATTTTTCTGGAAACAGAACGTAAGTGTTGGGACATATATCAGGCAGCCAACAAGAAAATTCTTTGATTGCCTCCACTGTGATGGATAATGGACTTTCCAAGGTGAAGATTTTGTACCTTTCCATAACCTCCTTTGCCAAGTACACGTAGTAACTCAAAGCATTCTGGTCGGATCTTTTCTGGACCTCTGTTTACACTCGTTTCCGAAATCTCAAATTTTTCACAATGTTCCATGCCACTGAATAAAGACAAAACAGTGTATTACAAAATTAAATCAAGTTAAAGGAACAATAATCATGCAAATTTCTCTGCAGAAAGCACATTATATTCACTGGCACAACTGACAGTCTGCTTAGGAGATGTCCAGAATTGTAACACCAGGAATTCTATTAATGTATATGTATAGCAATGAGTGGCAGCTTGCATAATGCAGAAATTTGGAAAGTTCCTAGGATTCACAGAGTCATGCATTTCCTGAAATGACATTTTATATAAGTGTACATGTTCTGAAGACTGAAACAGGCATTCTTGGTAATTTAATTAATTGAGCAGCATTGCTGTTACCCTGAAAAAAAAATTAGGTTTATAAATTCCATTAAAAGTTATGGGACTCCCAGGTGTGATTTGTAGGGTCATATTTACACAATGAAAGTCTTACTACCTTGCAAAAATAGTAACGTTAAACTAAAATATGGTTCAATCTTGCCAAAGTAGAGGATTAACCCAATACTTAATAATGTTTCTAAATTATGCTAAGCCCTGCAAAGTATAAGTCAGTAACACAGTTTGGTCTTGTCTATGCTGACAAGACTGAATTGTGTTTTAGCTGTCGCTACCATGTTCTCACGGAGTCTTCCAACATGATGCATTTTCAGACTTAGCCCTGAAGCAAACAAAATAGTTTTAATGAGACTTAAGTGCAGCAATGTTTTCTAGAAGACTTGAAGTCAGAACTCCTGAATTCTATTCCCCTATCTGCCACTGGTTTGCTGTGTGAACTTGCAAACACCAAAACCTCTCCATCACTGTCAGAAACTTCTGTAAAATGGAGATATCTACCACTTCACAGGAGGCTGCAAGGTTTCATACAGTGGAATTGTTCAAACTAAAATAGTTTTTGAACTTTTCCCCCCAGAAAGGTAATAAATTGATGTAGCCTATAATGGAGTTCATAATTAGGCTTGACTTATACTGATTATGAAAGCATGCTATAGCACCTTTCAGGAACATCCATCTTTAAATGAGTATTCAGGAGCTTAAGGAGCGTAAAGTCCTCTGCGATCTCTTGATAAATTGGGTTTTATCAAAGTGCACTATATTATTAATATTTAATATAACAGAATGAGCCTGATTACAAATAGCATTCAAATAAAGTAAAAAAGTGTAGGGACAAGTAAGATACAAAATGTAAGGCACTGCAGATTGTTACCAATTTCTCCAAAGAATTTTTTTGTTACAAGATGTACCTATAAAACTTGAATTTTTCTATTAAAGTCGAGAAAAACTGTAGATATCATGAATATTACAGAAATGTTTTCTAATAGGAACTTACATTTCATATTGGCCAACTCCTCCATGGTCCATGCTTTCACTTAACTGACCCTGGGATGGAGGGAGAGAATGTTTTAAAAAGTTACTACAATAATACCATAGCTGTAAACAAAAACAGTGAGTACAAACAGTAAGCTTTGTTTAAAAAAAAACAAAAACATGTCACGGTCTGACTGATTTTGCTCTAAAATTTGTTAAACTGGCCAAGAAGTAATATGCAATAAATTATCAGAAGAAAGCACTTTGTATGATAGGCTTTCACAAAACATTTAAAGAGTTCTGCAGAAAAGTTGCAAAATTCCCAAGGATCCCACAATTACAGCAGGGGACCCATTACTTTTTTAGCTAACTGCAGTTATCTGATTATGTTTGTACACGCAGCAATGAATCCAACTCCAGATAAACCCTGTAAAAATGCAATGGTGTTGTAATTTGTATTTTTACACCTGTGTTCATGTAAGAATTTTGGTGAATAGGACTCATACATATAATGGCTATCCTGTACAAAGGTTTCCTCTACAGGATCTGCGTTTATGTGGAACCAGATAACTAAGGGAACTGGAAACAGATATACTGAATTAACTGTGAAATTCCTAAAAAATTAGGGGAGGGAAGCCATACAAAGGTCTGAAAGCTGCAGTTTTCATTTTTACATTGTAAAATATTCAATAATATTCATGATATTGTGGATCCCGCAATGTTAGGCTTCCACTGCAATTCTGATTTTAATTAGCTTACTTTGCACAGTCCACAATTTTGCATACATTTTGAGGTTTGCAACACACTTTTTTCCCCATTAGTACAGTACAACCCCATTTATCCAAGCTGATGGCAGCAGGGCTCCCGCTGTCAGCCCCGTGCATTAATTATTCTAATATAGTGGCAGCAAAATGTCTGGTTATCAAAAAAATTAGCAAGCATAACATAATACTTAAGTGTTTATATTGCACCAGCAAATTTTTCTTAAACAAATAGGTCTTCTCTGACTTTTCCAAATTATCGCAAATAATAATGGTCCATTATTACTTTTCCATGATTTTCCATGTCTTGTCTGCAACTCAGCCACAATTATTTGACAATCATACCATGATTCAAGTAGGCTTGACTTATACTGGTTAGGAAAGCATGTTACTGCTTGCACTACTGCCAGTCACATTGGTCTTGTTATGTAAACAGAGGCTTTCATTTTCCAAGTCTCATTTTCATCAGCATTAAATTTGTTTTTTAAAAGTTTTTTTTTTTTAAATCTGCTTTTCATTCAAGAAGCCATGGGTCTTCCTTCTTGTCATCTCAGACAATCAAGCATTTGAAGACTAGTGTTGTTCTAGCTGGACAGTCTCACTTTGGTTTGCATTTACTGTCATTTGACTTTCTTACAGATGAGATAAATGTTAAAGCTGCTGTTATATTCAGTAAAACTCTGTGGCAACCAAGAACTATGACTTCAGTGCAATCTCCCTAGTCAGAAGAAGTCTTGTGGCAATTTCATTTCCTAGGTTAGCCATATCTGTAGGCACACCTGTAACAGCACTTGTTCTTGTTGATGCTATGATAGCTTTTTGGAGTGAAAACTTTCCAGCTGCAAGATTACCTAGTCTAATGTAGCTTCACGTCCAACTCACATTAGGGTGACCAGATAGCAACTGTGAAAAAACAGGACAGTGGGTAGGGGGTAATAGGCACCTATATAAGAAAAAGTCCCAAAAAACGGGACTGTCCCTATAAAAAAGGGACATCTGGTCACCCTAGCTCACATTCCGTTTGATGATTTCAAACTCTCAGTTCAGAGATGTCTTTCTGTTCCTCAAAGTTACGCACTATGCCACCTGGAGGTAGCTTTCAGTTAAAGCGCATGCTTTCCCGTTGATCCTCCCCCATCAAATTATTTGCTCTTGTGTTTGCTTCTCTGGTTCTATGTTTTGCTTTAACTATACTAAGTCTACAGTAACTCTACTCTTATTTGTTTTTCAAAAGCCTTATTTTATTGTTTTTTTCTCCCTTCCAGTGTTACTAACACTGAAAGAGAGAGTAGTCATGAACTGAATTTGGTTGTCCCACAGCACAGTTGTTCATCCTGCCTGAGAGCCAAGTTTGCTTGTGAATAGGCATTAACTCTAATGGAAATTGTGCTGCAAATATTACCCACATTTATGGGAAAGGACGGTCATAACTGATGAACTAGGATTCTCGGACTCTCAGTCCTTATGGTTAAACTCTGGGGAACTCTAGTACCGCAATTTGCTCACTGGACCATCTGAGACTGTTGGCAGCCTTCAAGATGCGATGTGAGGGGCATTTTTAGCCAGGCATTTTATTTTGTTGGTTACTGATGCTGCTCCCAGGGTCTTTTCTTTAAAGTTGAGAAATTATAGTGGCTATAGTGCGCCAGCAAAATAATGCCTTTACTGTTTTTAAACTATTGACACTGACCGATACCAAATAATCTGTGTAAAAATACTGAAAGCAATGGCTGGTTTCAGACTGTAATGGTACAACCCTAAAGAGACAAGATCAAGAGCAACATCAGATTGACAAGGTAATAGGAGCTTGACATAAGGTGAGGCGCTCAGTCTATTTTGGAGATGCTGTAGCGTTCATCACTCTTCTGTACCTGGTACTCACTATAAACTTCTTGCAGTTCAATGCCTGTACACTTTAGACAGGACTGACAATTCCCTGGGGAAAAAAGTAGTTTGGCCACAGCACTGATAAATACCATCTTAAACCTAGTTTAAACCAGAAAACTGGTAAAACTAATTGCATCAGTGTCCAGCAAGGACAGGAACAAATCTTGTCAAACTCTGGATACATCCATTCACAGTAGAGGAATAGTCTCAGTCTATCCACTATATCAAAGTTGGTCTTCTGCTACAGAATGCTGAATTGCCAAATGGACCTGGATGGGTAGTCTGAAATGCTGAATGCTTCTGACTGCTTAATGCTTCAAGCCTACAACTCTGCACTATTGCAGTTTTCATACAACCAAATGTCTTTGACTTTTGACTATACAATATTGAAAACTGAAATAAGTCATGACATGTATGACTTCCTTGAGAAAATACTGAACCAAAATGTATACAGACGTTCAGATGTTCAGTGTTATAATTACATATTTACTATTACAACCACTGCAGTTCTACTTTTTATTTGTAAAACTCTAAATTAATCTATGATATATTAATTATTAATTAAAATTAATTAATCTATTGCCTTATATAACCACAATTTGAAGACCTAACTAACAATAAGTGTAATATGGTATGCATTAACAAAATAGTTCTTAAAGCAGAAAATGCCTTAAACTGGGACTAATTAGTTTTTCCCAGGGTAGTAAAAACCACCTCTGGTAAATACCATGCCATCTCTGACTTTAGATGTTAGCACAGAAGTGATGATTAAAATTTTACAATATAGATTAGCATTTCTGGGCTGATCTAATGTGTGGGACACTTACATCAAACTATTTTGATCTGAAAATAATTAGTCCTGGGTTTGTTTTTTTTAAATTATATACTAGAAAAGGTAAAACAACCCACTCATTCACACATAAAAGCATCCTCAAATTTAGCCTGGCATATTACGGTAAGCCAGCTAGTATGAAATCACTGACAATTCTTAGATCAAGAAATCTATTCTTAGAAAAAGAAGTCACGGTTACTTAAGATTTGATCCCATTCAAACGTATTATCTTGAGTACAAGATTGAGTTCTCCACTATGGGAAAGTGTTATAACTACAAATGCCAGGCACGGTGCAGACATGCCTCCTGAAATAAACGTCCCGCCGCAGCAGTGTGCAGGTCTCAGCCGTCACCTCAAAAGCCGGGCGGGGAGGAAGCCACCAAATATGAAGGGGGAACGGAACGTGTCACCTGAGTGGGGCACATCGGCGCTAAAACAAGGCGCCACCCGGGCAGTAGCTGCCTAGGGCTAAGGTCGGGGGACGCGTCGCCTACCAGCCCCTCCGACGGCACCCCCAGAGCGGTGCCACCCGCCATGGGTGGCAAAGCAACTGCCACAGAAGCAGGCAGCATGTCACCCAGGCAGGACACCTCGCTCCCTCAACAGGCCGCCCCTCCTCTCCCGCTCGCTAGGCCGGCCCCCATCACCCGCCTCCGCGCATCGGGCCACTCACCGCAGCGGACCCCTCCTCCAAGTCCGTCGCCCGACCGGATCCCCCTCGGATGCCAGGTCGGGCCGCTCACCGGACTGGGCCGGGTCCCCCCGCCCTGCCCCTGGCGAGGCCCGCTCCCTCTCAGCCCCTCGCCGGCTCAGGCTCCCCCCGCTCACCCCCTCCTCCAACTCCTCGTCCGAACCCGCGTCTTCGGGCTGGTCCAGGTCAATGTCGAACACGCCCGCCATGGCCTGGATGCGAGCAGCGCCTCCGCCGCCCCTTCCTCGCTGTGCTGAGTCCGCGGGGCCTGGGCCGCCTCATGGGCCCGCAGCCCCTAACGCCGCCACGGCCGCCATCGCCGGCTGCCAGGCTTCAGCGCGGCTGCGCCCCCGCCCTGACTCCGTCTACGGCGCAGGCGCCCGACCCAACCTGGTGACCGCAAGGGACCACACTGAACATGCGCAGAGCGCACCACGGCGTGCGACCTCAGTTGGGGCTCGTGCTGAGCATACGCAGAACTCACCCGGCCGCGAGATGTACTGGCACTGAGCATGCGCAGACTGCAGACTGAAGCTTCTCGGCTCGGTGCATGCGTATGAGGTTCACTGAAGCCCCCAACACCACTCCGAAGCTCCCTACACCGCCTCCTGCTGGCTCAGAGCATGCGCAAACGGTCTGTTGAAAGGCGGAGGGGCCCGGAGGGCTAGTTGTGATGGTAACGCTGCGCCCGCTCCTGGAGGGAAGGAGTCTTGAGCTGCTGGGGCAGAATCCTGAGGTGAGACCGTGAGGGGCGAGACTCAGGTACCGAGGTGGGCCTGGCGGGGAGGCGCTTGGGGCTGGGGTGCGCGCCCTGTGCCGGGGGGCGTGAGAGTGACATGGGAAGGCGGGGATGCAGGAGCGGGACAGAGAGGCATCGCTCTCCACGTGGGAGCGGAATGGGGGCCCGGGACCGGGGGGCGCCAGGTACGTGGCTGGATGAGGGCGGCCCGGGATCGGGGGGGCTCCGATGAGGGGGGCCGGGATCGGGGGGGCGCCAGGTACGTGGCTGGAGGAGGGGGGGCCGGGATCGGGGGGCGCCAGGTACGTGGCTGGATGAGGGCGGCCCGGGATCGGGGGGGCTCCGATGAGGGGGGCCGGGATCGGGGGGGCGCCAGGTACGTGGCTGGAGGAGGGGGGGCCGGGATCGGGGGGACGCCAGGTACGTGGCTGGAGGAGGGGGGGCCGGGATCGGGGGGACGCCAGGTACGTGGCTGGAGGAGGGGGGGCCGGGATCGGGGGGGCTCCGATGAGGGGGGCCGGGATCGGGGGGGCGCCAGGTACGTGGCTGGAGGAGGGGGGGCCGGGATCGGGGGGACGCCAGGTACGTGGCTGGAGGAGGGGGGGCCGGGATCGGGGGGCGCCAGGTACGTGGCTGGATGAGGGCGGCCCGGGATCGGGGGGGCTCCGATGAGGGGGGCCGGGATCGGGGGGGCGCCAGGTACGTGGCTGGAGGAGGGGGGGCCGGGATCGGGGGGACGCCAGGTACGTGGCTGGAGGAGGGGGGGCCGGGATCGGGGGGCGCCAGGTACGTGGCTGGATGAGGGCGGCCCGGGATCGGGGGGGCTCCGATGAGGGGGGCCGGGATCGGGGGGCGCCAGGTACGTGGCTGGAGGAGGGGGGGCCGGGATCGGGGGGACGCCAGGTACGTGGCTGGAGGAGGGGGGGCCGGGATCGGGGGGCGCCAGGTACGTGGCTGGATGAGGGGGGCCCGGGATCGGGGGGGCGCCAGGTACGTGGCTGGATGAGGGGGGGGCTGGGATCGGGGGTGCCACCTACATGGCTGGATGAGAGGGGCCTGGGATTCTTGATAGATGGATTGGGTGTTAAACTAGAATTTACAACTGTGGGAGTGTAATGAGTGGTCCATGGTTGGCTGCTTTAACAGAATGATAAATACCAACTATTATATTTTCAACTGGATTATGTAAATGTGAATGGCTTCTACCTGTCAATTTAGCTTCCCAGAGTAATTCTTCTCATTAATCTAGCTTGGTTTCATCCACTCCCATTATGCATGCAAGAATCTAAATTCTCACATTTGAAATGGGATCCTGTAGATCTTTCAGCAATCAGCAAGCAGGTGCCTCTTTGCATCTGCAAGGAAGGGACTATTGGCAGAGTAATCCCCCAGTAGGTCATGTAGGCAGTATCAGAACAGATTTTGTTCCACCCAAAGGAGAATGTGAGGCTCTAATCTGTCCATGGTTGTATCCTGAACTAGCCTTTTATCTCTAAGATTTCCCACTGTTGCTACCACCAATGCAGATCCATCAGTGGGAGCATTAATATAAACCAGCATTTTAACTCCAGTGTCATTTAAATCTGGTGGTCAAGGCAACGTGCTAGTTTAAAATACCAAAAAGAAAAGGAGGACTTGTGGCACCTTTGAGACTAACCAATTTATTTGAGCATAAGCTTTCGTGAGCTACAGCTCACTTCATCAGATGCACTGATGAAGTGAACTGTTGCTCACGAAAGCTTATGCTCAAATAAATTGGTTAGTCTCAAAGGTGCCACAAGTCCTCCTTTTCTTTTTGCGAATACAGACTAACACGGCTGCTGCTCTGAAACCTTTAAAATACCAGTGTCTGGTCTATATTAGAGCTTCTACCATGGCTAACAACAGTAGATCTGAACCCCTGAAGCTTCAGAAAAAGAAGTAGATGAGCCTGCAGCAACACTGAATGTCAGTAATGTCTAAGAAATGACAATAGAGTCTTCATGTGTCAGCAGAGACTTGCACATATGGACAGATGGGGTAGCACAGTTGTGCTTGAGCATTAGTCATTGTGGTCCATATTAGGCACCTTAGCCTTAAACCTGCAGTGTTTGAGTCAGTTAAATATAGGCATGCTTTTTGTGACGTAAGAGAGAGATATAAGTACCATGGAAATCCCAGTTGTTCTATTTTTTTCTGGTTGTCCTGAGCAGCAACAGGTGGAGACAAAATTCAACACCCTGACCCCCACTCAAACACATCACAGCCCCACTGTGGCCACTGTCAACACTGAATGATGGCTGCAGCCCCTTCAGAGGAGTTTCAGCCACTAAATCCACATAGCTTTACCGTTTAAGAAGTCTGGAAAACCGCACAGCTGCCCTCTGTACAAGAGAAATTTCACTGCCCAACTCTGCTTTTCATGGGTTACGAAACTGATCCAAAGTCTTCCACTCTAGACCTTAATCAACCACAGTAAAAAGCACAATTCTATATTTTTCTTTTTAGGATTAAATACAAAGTGAAGGAGCATGTCAATAGTCACAGTACAGCTTGGTCAGTGTGGTAACCAGATTGGTTACGAGGTGTTTAATGCTATCTGCAGTGACTTCCACAGCACACGTGGAATCTGCTCCAAGAAGGAGAATGAATCCTATCAGGAAGCTTGCAAGGAACGTTTCTTCAGTGAGGAGAAAACTGGAGGTACAATTTTTAAGGATTTTTTTTTCATAGCATACTTTGCCTGTTAGAAATATATGTAGTAATAAATAATACTTTGCATTTCTATTTAAGGATGTGCTTTAGGTATATTCATGAATTTACCATCTCAGCTCTGTACCTCCTGTGCATTATCATCAGCATTTAACAAATGGGAAAGCAGACACTGAGAGGTGAAGTGACTTGCCCAAGGTCACATACCAAGTCAGTGGCAGAGCTGGAACAGACCCCTGCTGTCCTGACCCCTGAATCTGTGCCTTAGTCCTAAGACCACCTTTCTTTTTCTTACAGTAATAGAACTATTGCAGTGAGCTTTGTTTTTCTTGTTTTGTGCCTTTGATTGCCATCATACATTCGTGAGAACTAACAAAGAGCTTTTCTAGATGAGAAACGTGTTTTTTTTTCTTTCCAGGTTTCTGTTTATTACAAGTTAGGGAGATCAGATTAAGTACTGGGGCATGATGCCCGTCCATTTCAAATACTAGCTGACATGAATGGTTTCCCTATTGAGACGGACTCCTGTCTCTGTAGAATTTGCAAAACACTTTGGGATAGTGAAAGGTTCTATGTAAATGTAAAACTTTGAGGGTCAAATCCCGCTCACCTTATTCTCATGTACTGTCCCCCTGAAGTTAATGGGATGACTTGCATGAATAAGAGAAGTATGATCCGGCCTTTAGTATGTTGTTATGCCCATTATGTGAACATTGTTCTCTTGTTAAAAGGTTTAAGTATGATGCAGTCTTTTTGATTTTGCATTTTTTCTCTCTCTCTCTCCAGTACCTGTTGCCCGGGCTGTACTTGTTGACATGGAACCTAAAGTAATCAGTCAGACCCTCTCAATGGCTGCTAGGTCTGGCCACTGGAAATATGACCACCAGTCACACTTCTGTCAGAAACAAGGGTCTGGAAACAACTGGGCAAATGGGTATAGATGATCACCGCAATAATAATAATAATACAGCATGTGAATACTAAGCAACTGCCTAGATTCACAGACATCCTCTCTTAGAAGCAGAACTGTTGCTGCTGTGAAGTAATATACTGCATATATAGGATACAGAAAGACCTAGACATAGGATACAGAAAGACCTAGACAAATTGGAGGATTGGGCCAAAAGAAATCTGATGAGGTTCAATAAGGATAAGTGCAGGGTCCTGCACTTAGGACGGAAGAACCCAATGCACAGCTACAGACTAGGGACCGAATGGCTAGGCAGCAGTTCTGCGGAAAAGGACCTAGGGGTGACAGTGGACGAGAAGCTGGATATGAGTCAGCAGTGTGCCCTTGTTGCCAAGAAGGCCAATGGCATTTTGGGATGTATAAGTAGGGGCATAGCGAGCAGATCGAGGGACGTGATCGTTCCCCTCTATTCGACATTGGTGAGGCCTCATCTGGAGTACTGTGTCCAGTTTTGGGCCCCACACTTCAAGAAGGATGTGGATAAATTGGAGAGAGTCCAGCGAAGGGCAACAAAAATGATTAGGGGACTGGAACACATGAGTTATGAGGAGAGGCTGAGGGAGCTGGGATTGTTTAGCCTGCAGAAGAGAAGAATGAGGGGGGATTTGATAGCTGCTTTCAACTACCTGAAAGGGGGTTCCAAAGAGGATGGCTCTAGACTGTTCTCAATGGTAGCAGATGACAGAACGAGGAGTAATGGTCTCAAGTTGCAGTGGGGGAGGTTTAGATTGGATATTAGGAAAAACTTTTTCACTAAGAGGGTGGTGAAACACTGGAATGCGTTACCTAGGGAGGTGGTAGAATCTCCTTCCTTAGAGGTTTTTAAGGTCAGGCTTGACAAAGCCCTGGCTGGGATGATTTAACTGGGAATTGGTCCTGCTTTGAGCAGGGGGTTGGACTAGATGACCTTCTGGGGTCCCTTCCAACCCTGATATTCTATGATTCTATGCATGCATAACATTACCCTGATTTTATTGCTACTGTAGACTGCTTGTGCTCTTTTTGCAAGGAACTGAGATTGGTATTTACAGTGAAGACCTACTACTCAGTTACAGAAAAGTGAACAAAATGTCACTTAGACATCTAACTACTTGATTTGCGGGTGCAGAATGGGAGGCCAATTTTAAAGATCAGGCTTTTAATGCAAAGTAAATGGCACAACAGAAGAATTGAGGATCGTTCACTGCAGGCAGCATTGGTGATAACAAAGAGTTAGATAAATGGATCAGCATTTTTAAAAGAAGGAAAAGCTACTTCATATGTTTGCTTGGTTGACTTTATTGCTTTTGTTTTGCTATAAGAGTTCTTGCTCTTTTCACTTTCTCTCTTATACTGCAGTTACTCTGTTCATGGGCCCAGATACAGAGACGTTATCATGAACCTGGTACAGAAGGAAGCAGAGAAATGTGATCGACTCAGTGGATTTTTCACAGTAATGAGCATGGCTGGTGGCACAGGATCAGGCATGGGAGCCTATGTGACCCAGTGCTTAAGGGATGCTTTTCCGACCTCATTTATACTCAACCAGGTTATCTGGCCCTATGGAACCGGTGAGGTGAATGTTAAAGCTCCATGAAGGTTCTGCAAAATTTTTAATCAGTATTAAAAGGCCAGTCTACTGATAACAAAAAAAAAACCTCTCCACTTGCTTTACCTTCTAGTGTTATAAACAACACCTAAAATGCCTATAACTGAAAGATATTGGAGAAAGGGAGAGAATTGTCTCTTTACAGTTTATTTACTTTGTGTATTTGATATCACCTTATGTATAGTCAGTTTCGTTGTTTGCCTGTAGTCAGTTGCTGTGGGTCTTTCAAAAGTGAAAACAAAACAATTTTTAAAATGTGATTGTAAAACTGCAAGTCCCAACAATGAGACTTATTTCACTCGGGCCTGAGGCTATCTTAGTACGTTTTAGGCCCCCGTTGCCATAGTAGGTGAGTACATCACAATTTTTCTCCATGTATTTATTGTTACAACACAGAAGTACCGTTATCCCTATTTTACAGATGAGAACTGAGGCACAGAGAGATTGTGGGCTAGCGTACACAAGAAAGGCTTTGTCCATACAGCTGTAATAGAGACACAATTTATAACCAGCATAAGGAGATCTTTTGCCAGTATAGTTAAACCACCTCCCCCAAGCAACATGAGCTATGCAGACAAAAGGACCTGGGGGCAGGGAGGCAGGTTTGCTGGTATAGCTATGTCAGACAGGGGTGTGAATTTTTCCCCACATCCTGTACTGACATAGCTATGCCAGCAAAACTTTGCAGTAGATCTGGCTTAAGTGCCTTGCCCAAGGTCACACAGGGAGTCTGTGGTAGAGCAGGGAATTGAAACAAGGCTCCAGTTTATTACATGGCAAGTATAATAAATACAGAATGATCCTACAGATTCATTCTCAGTGTCTTGCTATGAATGCAGCTGTGGATGCTAAGATCAAGGCAAGCCTTGTTCACTATCCAAGTGGAAGCTAAAGTGGTTGCTGAATTGGGTGCAAGGTCTTGGTAAAGGGGGGAAATCAGTCACTCCATGAAGAATATCAAAAGAGGTGACATACGTTACATAGACAAAAATTCTTAATTTGTTAATTCATCCTTGTTGATGTGTGTTTCTGCTTCCAGGTTATTGTTCAAAACTACAACTCAGTTCTGACACTCTCACACCTGTACCAGTCATCAGATGCTCTCCTTGTTCACGAAAATGATGCCATCCACAAGATCTGTGCTCAGCTAATGAATATTAAAAAGATCTCCTTCAGGGATGTAAATCAAGTAATTGCACATCAGCTGGGAAGTGTGTTCCAGCCCACTTATTCCTCAGAAGGGGCCTCACAGTATAGCAGAAGCCCACTAGGTATTTAGTTATAATAACACTTTCTGCCATCTAATGCTTTCATTTCAAGGATCTCAGAGCACTCTTCAAACAGCGAGCTAAACATCAGCCCCCTCTGTGAGTTGGATATTATCTCCTCTTTTAAAGAGGATGAAACTGAGGCAGAAAGAGATAAAGTGGCTTGCCATTGGTCATACGTCAGTTTTGCAGCAGAGTTAAGAGTAGAGCTTCTGACACCCAGTCTCATGCTTTACCACAGAGTGATGCTTCCTCTTTCCAAGTGGCTGGTGTCAGCCTGGGACTAATGTACATTTTAGGTGAAACCATGTGCAAGTCAGTGGTTTTGTTTCAAGTTTGTGGAGTTAGTTTAGAACTATATGCAAACTGAAACCAGATAAAAAGGCTTGCATAAAAAGCTGGAAACCAAAATTAGAGTATTATGTCGCTCTTGTTAGTGATAAGACAGGTCTGTGGTGTGTGTCATCCTGGAATGAGAAAATTAATTTATCTATAGTGCCAAGATTTGTGGTTGCTACCCAGAATTTCCACTTTGGCATTTGCCCATTGATCCCTGCAACAATAGACTCAGAGTACAGCCAGACAAATGCAGAAAAGGATTTATTATTTTCTATACTCCCATGTCAGACGGAAATGCGGGGTGGGGGGAGCAGGCTGTTTGTTTCTACATCCTTATGGGTGATCAGGAACACAGGGTCGTTCCCTTTTTTGTTCCTGTTTCTGTGTATTTATGGTGCGTCTTCATTGTTTTACCCTTTTGCTATACAACTTTTACCATGAGGAAGGGGAAAGCAAATTTCAGTGGTCTAATGAAACATGATTAAAGCTATTAAATGTCATAAGACCATTAGAATTGCCATATTGGTTCACCATAGTGGTCTGCCTCATCCAGTATTTTTTCACAACCGGTGGTCATTACCAGATGCTTTTAGAGGGAGGTGTAAGAAACACCCTAGTGCAGCGGTTCTCAAACTTCATTGCACCGTGACAACAAAAATTACTACACGACCCCAGGAGTGGGGAACCGAAGACCGAGCCTGCCTCAGCCCCACCGGCCCGGCCCGGGGGACCAAAGCTGAAGCCCATGGGCTTCAGCCTGGGCGGGGGGAGCATGTAACCTTAGCCCTGGGTGGTGGGGCTCTAGCTTCAGCCTCTAGCAGTGGGGCTTGGACTTCAGACTTGCTGGTGCCCAGGGCCAACACTAGCCTTGGCGATCCCATTAAAATGGGGTCATGACCCACTTTGGAGTCCCGACTCACAGTTTGAGAACCGCTGTTCTAGTGGACAACTATGGAATAACCTGCCCCTTGGGGAAATTTCTTCCTAACCCACCTCAGTTAGTAGCAGGTTTTTGCCCTGACTCATGAACATTTATATTCCCTCTGAATAATTATCCTATTTGATGTAACTGAGTTACTTATTTTTTTGTGTGTGTGTATATATATATTTTCAATTTTTAAAAATCTTATTAAGAAATGTCATATATATGCACTACTTTTTTAGTTTCAGTTTTGTCCATTTTGGTGTCATGTCATATCCTCATGGTCTTATATTATGAGAGAGTAAATAGGAGCATTTAGTTTACCTTGTCTATGCCGTTTGTTACTTTGTATAGTTCTACCATGTCTCCTCTCTAAATAGTCCCAATTGCATACAGAATGGGCTTTCTGCCTCTAATCAGTCTCATTGTTTTTCTTTAAACTCCTTTGATTTTAGCTCTCTCGCTGAGATACATTCACTGGAACTGATTTATAGTTTGACCTAACAAGAGCATTATGATACTATCACTGTTTTCCATCCCATTCTTTATATATTCCAGCATATTTGCTTTTTTTGACCACCACTAAACAAGGAGCAGATTTTTTTTCCAGTGAGTGATCTGTGACCTCCCGAGAGAGCTAACATGCCAATATAGACCCCAGCAAAGCGTATGAGTTGTTCATATTGTTCACTGTGATGTGTATGACTTGCACTTATCAACTCTGTGTGTTGCCCCTTCATCTTGTGTCATTAGGTTCCATGAAATTCCTCACTATCTTCTCTCATAGACTAGCCTACATATTATTTGGGCAGTCATGGCAGCTGTTTTTTTGATTCTCAGGAGACTTAATGGAGTCGTTAGTTCCCCATCCTGAACTCAAGATGTTGGGTCTTCGTAACATACCGCAGATGTCAGAAAACTCCCTGGCATACAGCACATTTACTTGGCCTGGGCTCATCAAACATCTAAGACAGATGCTTATTGCTCATGCTAAGATGGAAGAAGGTAAGAGGTGTGTGCACACCCTGGAAATCAGTTATTCTTTCAACATAAACCTTATTCCATGCGTAGAAACTTATTGCCTTTGGGAACGCACTGGATAGCTTTAACCAATTCAGAAAGAAGTAGCCCCCTTCATCTGACAGCAGGGATTTTTTCCCCACATACCCAGCAGCTCCTTCCACTAATAACACTGCTGCCATAAGACCTTCCAGTTCATCCCTGCTTTATCCTGGTTTAGCTCCCAGACCTCTCAACTAACTATAAATATTAAGCATATGTAAAACAAAACATTTTGGGATTTACTTCCATGATTCACTTGTAACAGCTCTTGGATTCCCCGGGCTGCTTTGTTTTTTACACTTTAATCCTTCCACTTTTACCTAGACAGGTGGTGAACTGTAATATGGCTTCCAATTACACAGTTTAGGTACCAGCAAAGCACAAGGATGGCGAACTGTTTAGTGTGGTCATTTCCTATGCGGTAGGAATAGCAACTGCAGTCGGAGATTTCCCTCCCTACGAACAGCAGATTGAGCTCCATTATCTAAGAGTCATGCAACTGCTGCTTGATCAGTGAGTGGAGCCTACGTGCCGTGGCACACCCTCGGCCAGACAGCCAGTGCCAGGTACTGAACATCACTAGCACTAGACGGTCTCCAAGTAGACCTCTTTCTGAATGCAGCCTTATTTCACATCAGGAAGATAGGAGCTGAAAAACGTAAATTAATTAAGCACATTACATGATTGAAATATGGATTGTAGTTTGTTTCAAAAACTTCTGTTTCTAGGTATCGATTGGCAGGTGCGACCACCATTGCCAGGGCATCCTGTCCCCCCAAAAGCCTCTCCAAATCAGGCACTACATTTTAACACCTCCGTTGCCAACCTGGTTGTCCTACGAGGAAAAGATGTGCAAAGCGTTGATCTAGGTGAGAAAAAATACACAGCACATTAGTTATTCCTTCTTCCGTCTCCCAGTGTTTTCATTGTGGCAGTCACTGGTGAAAGTGAAAAAACCTGAAGGCTACAGCCTTTAAAGAATAAGGTCAGCATTCTCTCTGCAAACACATTCTAAAGTCCAAGGCTGTGTTATGCAGTTATGAAGGACTGCTGTATTTACATACGTAGACGCTACACTGGCAGTATCTATCAGGGCTTCCTAAAGCAACTCTGGGAAAAGGAGAGGTATCATCATACTGTAAAACTAAATTCTATTTGTGTGATAGGATTCGTTGTGATAGTATACTGCTACCTGGAAAGATACAGAGCTGCTGCAGGAGTTGGCGACATCAGAACTTGCTTATCACACAGCACTGAAGCAGTGCTGGGGTACTTTTATATCCTGCCCTCACCACATTGTGTGGGAAAGAACCAGTTTGTACAGTTACACCTTTACTAGGCCCATCGGAGGTGGAAATATTGTTTGGAAGTCTGACTTGATCTGCCAAGCAGCAGCTGAGGCTTTAGAGAACTGGTGGAACAGAGATACCTGGATGACTTACTGCAGCTGTTTTTTCTTTCACAGCAGGGTCTTGTGAGATCACCCACCTCATTCTACACCACTCCCAAAGCCCCAGCTTCTAATTATTAGCTGGGACACAGCAGCCATGAGAACAAATTACAGTTTTCCTTTCCACTTATGTTGGTTTGTGAAGTTGAATGGGCAGTGTCTGCAGCAGCTCCTTGTTGCCTTGACAGGCACAGAACCAGTCATAAACTATCCTTTTCCAGGGTCACTTTTTTAGTCTGTGTATTCATGCAGTAGAGGTTGAATTCTGGTGTACAATACTCAGTGTAACATATTGTTGGAAAATTCTAGTTTAACATATAAAGAAAATCACTTGGTAAAACTTCATTTGTCAGAAAAAACTGCCTTATTCCCATTGCAGGAGGTTTCAGAGATCCAGCATTGTATACATCCTGGCTAAACCCTCAAGAGGCTTTTCATATATGGAAAACACCAAGAGCCTTTAACAAGTATGAAAAATCTGCTTCTTTGGTCAGCAACAGCCAGTTCTTGCTGCAACTTATGGACAACATTGTGGGGAAAGCTTGGAATATGTTTGCTTCCAAGTAAGTGAAAATAAGACTCTTAGTTTTTCATTTAGACTTTTCAGTATTTTCATTGGAAATAAATAGTTGCAAACACACACCTCAGTTTAAAATGCTTCACAGATCATTCTGATTTGGGATAAAAAGGTGTCCCTTAACAGTAAAAGAAACAGTGATACCAACTTCGTTACAGAATGTGTGTGAATATGATGGTAGTTTTCCAAATAATGTTCTTGGGGGATTTGGGTATAGAAGCCTCTGTGTCACAGGTTCAAATCCAAGCCAGGCTGTAGTGAGTGCAAGTTGCTGATCAGCCTTGCTGTGAAATATGAGCACAATACATACATATAGGAGTACATCCATTCCTGCAGAGAGGAGGAACAAAGTTCCCACAGATCAAAACAACTTAAGAGGAACCAGTGCTGCGTGGCTAATTTCCTAGAACATTGAACCAGATTCATTTCAGAGAAAACTTGCCAGAACAAATTTTTTTTTTTTTTGCAGAGCACTCAAAGACAGTAAAACTAAGGCCAGTTGCTGTTCCCTTACCTTTATCAAATCGTGGGTGGCCTTGAACCATTTCTCCATGGCACAATTGCTTTTTTCCCCCCAGCAGTCACTGCAGAGGAACTTGAATGATCATGGAGGCTGTAACCTTGATTCTGGAGGAACCAACTCTAGGGTTGAGGCACCGTGGCAGACCAGTGTGGGGCAGCTTGCACTACTGATGTTATATCTGTTTGGTAAATAGGACCAGTTTCCAGTGCAGTCAAGTTGGCACTTTCACCAGCACTAAAAAACCCCCAAAGTTACTTGTCCATTGCAGAATATCCATTCTAAAAAGAATACATACAAACTCTTTTACTGATCACACAGTTTCTAGGTTGTACACAAAACTTGCTGCTCATTCCAGGAAACAGTAAGTGGCTTGGTTCAAAAACATTTTGGGAGTTGCTGTTTATAAAGGCTCTGACCCCTGAGGTTTACTTTTCCTTAAAACCAGACTTTAACCTCAAAGAATAATTGCCTCTTTTCTTCCATCCCATGAGGCCAAGATTATTGGGCGCCAGAGGGCATGTGTCCAGTAAACGTGGGAATTAGCCACACGATCTGTGGGAATAAGAGCTGAATAGTTTTGTTCTTAAATTTATCATCTGTTAAAATCATGCAACAAACAGCAGTTTTAAGTTTGTCCCACAAAGACTACTTGACATTTTGCCTACCATAAATGAGTAAACTGCTGCCTCTAAGTACAATAATTGCTTTTAGTGGCTCTGCTGAGATTGAGAAGCAAGCCAGAAAATGCCCTTTGCAATTCCCCAAAAGCCAGCCACTGACCCTGAAATTGTATTGTTCCTTTAAAGCAGCATACCTGAGGCTATAAACACTATTAGAACTGGATTATGTTGTACTATCCAGTATGAATTACACAATAAGAGTCCAAACAATGTACTAGAAATTCAGTTCTGGTTTACAAGGGTGGAAAATGCTCATTACAACCAGCTCAGTCTGATGCTGTACCAGGTGTCAGATTTTTAGGGACCGATGATTTGTAATGTTTTGCTGTCTAGTTCTCGGTTGTTTACCCAAACTCTTTGCCCCCTCAGAGCCTACGTTCACCAGTACACTAAGTTTGGGATCGAAGAAGAGGACTTTCTGGACTGCTTCACAACTCTGGAACAGGTTATTTCTAGTTATGCTAGCCTTTGATTTTCAAACTTACAAACAGGGCTTCATCAGAGGGAGTACACACTGAAAGGCTTTCTGTGTCAGCTTCCCCAAGTTAAAGTGGCTAAGGGAGGTACTGGAGTGTAAATGCTTGGTTGTTGTTGATGGAATAGTAATCTACATCAGGACTGAATATATTCCTTGTCTCCCACACAGACAAGTGTATTTTGTATATGAATTTATACATTGAATATTTAATAAAAGTTTTATTTTTCCGTACATTCTCCTTAATTTACTCTAATTTGTAGCCCCCTAACTTCTACTCCTCCTCCCCCTGGATGTGCATATTTTTCCTGAAGAATTTCCATAGCCTGAAGCTTTTTTCAGGTTGAAATCTAGCGTTTGAACTAATATTAACTGTCATGGTATAGGAGGACTGAACGATGCTGTTAGTTACAGTACTGATACAATTTGATCTTTCACTTTAAATCTATTAGCCTGAAAGTGTTTTACCAATAGCCACCAAAATACCCGTTACCAAAGTAGTACTAATAAAAATAGATAAACATAATTTTCCATTAACTTATTTGCTAATATTCACTAAGGCCCCATTTGCTGTGCAGCAAGCTGGTGTTAAATTCTGAGGCAAGACCCCTGATCTCTGTGGCACTCCAGTATGACGGATTGGAGATTCTGCAGCATCTTTATTAAAATTTTTTTTAAAAAAATTGAGGTTCTTAATTCATATGAAAGTGAATGATAAAGTTACACTAAGGAGACTTTGCTGATGATAAATTCAGTTTAGTTTCTGCTGTCTCTATATTGTCCAATGTGCCACATTTAGATTGTCAGTCCTTAGGGTTCAGAATTAACAATCCCTTGAAGAACCGAGCAGTTCAGCTATCTCAACTACTGTTGCAGATTGTCCTGCAGATTCAGGGATTCACTGCAACCATTTATATTTGGGCTGTGTTTATAAGGGGTTGGTTTTTTTTCCCCCCACACTGAGGGCAGAAGAGGCTTTGATAAATGAAAGTTTCTAGAGCAAGATCCGACTGCAGGTTCCACAGATGCAGGGCCCTCCCTGAATGTTGGGTAACGTCAAAAATCCCCCTTAGAAATGTAAAAAGCCACAAGTACTCCTGTTCACCTTAGTCTCGAAGGTGCCACAAGAACTCCTGTTCTTTTTGTGGATAGAGACTAACACGGCTGCTACTCTGAAACCTTGGAAATGTGTTGGACTTTAGACTGATTTTTCCACAACCACAAGGTGGTGCCATTGTCAAGCTATAGACTCCAAATGTTCACCCTGTGAACTAATTCAATAGGAAAGCTGCTGCAATCTCATGCAGGGTAGAGCATCAGCACATACACTGGAAATAGGCAGATTTATGACCTTTCAGCCCTGGTTGTTCCTTGTTTGTTTTTTGTTTTCCTTGTTGCACAAGATAGGATGTGGAAGGTTTTCATATGGTAAAATAATACACTGGGAAAGATAAATGTATTTATTCTATACTAAATCACATAGACGTCCTCCTCCTTTGCTGACTGGAGCCAGTTTCATTTTGTTGTTTCCTTTGTATTTCTTATCCTCTGGTGTTTGTTTTTCTACCTACATATATCAAGTTCTTCATTACAAATAGCCCCCCTTTCAATGGTCACACCATAAAATTCAATCTCGAGGACTCTTCCCTTAAGTTAGTTCAGTAGATACATACAGTAAACTTTCCCTTAGGTACGGATTGCCTTGTAGTCCAATTAAAATGCGAGCAAGCACATACTGTGGTGGTAAATGTGTTACAGCTCATTTTTACACACACACACGCGCAGTGACTAACTAGCTGACTATTGAGTTTAAATATAGAAAGGTTGGCCTGTTTTAGACACACCCTTGAACTCTCTTCCCTCACTCCCTAGGGAGAGTTTTTGGTTTGTCAGCATAGTTACAAAGTTATTTTAGGTCCAGAAAATCTCTTTCAAATGAAGTCTAATTTAAGGGCAGTCCCAGATGCAGAAGTGATCTTGTGACTCACCTGGGCCATAGATTAACTTGCAAAGTGCCTGCTGTCATCCTATTTCCCCTTACTGCCTTCGCTGGTTTACACCTCTGCATTCTTCAGTTTAGGCTGGGAACAGTAGCACTGAGGTCCCCTGGGAGCAGCTGTTCTGATAGTTCTGGCCTGTCAGGAAGGAGGAACTGGGAGAGCTCATGAGTCTTCTTGCTGAGGATTGAATAAGTGTAACTGATTGTTATGAGATTGAACCAGTACTGGGGCTAATTCACTACTGTTTGAGTGTATCACGACAGCTAATTGTTGAACCAATGTTAGCAGTTTCAAGGCAAGCTCCAAATGATTCTGGCAAACATGGGAAGACAGTCACGTCTTTCCCGGGCCGCTTCCCAGTAAAGGAGAAAATTCTGCTGACTGTTGACAACATAAAGCCTATGAGGCTCACCCCTTATTTTGTGTGAACTAAGAGAGAATTCGGAGACTGATCTTAATACCTTTCTGTTATGCACTAAAACTAGCTCTGAAAACAATATTCATGCTAGAGTTTCATATCTGGATTTAGGGAATTTTACAGCTAATTTCATAGGACAGCAGCCCAGGGATTTGTTGTTGCATAGTAAACCTACTGCTCCTGTTCTCACACTAATGCACTTACATTTTTTGCTGTCCAAGAGATGTGGCCTGCTAAACCCAGGGTTGTGAGTTCAATCCTTGGGGCCATTTAGGGATCTGGGGCAAAAATTGGGGATTGGTCCTGCTTTGAGCAGGGGGTTGGACTAGATGACCTCCTGAGGTCCCTTCCAACCCTGATATTCTATGATTCTATGTAACAACATTGCATCATAGCATCTTTCCTCCAGAGACCTAGCAAGGAATCCAGTCTAACTCATCCTCTCTCACTTGCCTTTTCTTAATCAGTCTTCAGCCACTCTGGTTCCTGCATTAAGGCCCATTCAACTCCCCCTGACGTCAATGAAAAGACACCAATCATTCTAATAGCCAAGCATGTTCTTGAAACAAGCTTAGAGGCCAATATTTGTTTTACACTGATTTTTTCTAAGTTGTTTTGGGGATTTTTAAATTAGAATTTCTTGATAAAGAAAAATACTTCTCTGTAAAAATGACTTTGTTCTTTCCTAGCTGCTGGGTTAATAACTTGAATAAGAAGGTTTGTTTGGTGGGTTTGTTTTGTTTTTAAACCCTTCTTGAAAGTTTCTCACTTGCTTATTTTTACTCAAGAGACTGGAACTTTTTCAGAAGGCAAGATTGCACAAGAGGTTAAGATAAACACCACAAACTATTCAAGGAACAAAGGGTCAGGAAAAGACAATACAGAGAGGGGAATTTTTTCCCCTCTTGTTGTTAGCATCATAGTAGGAATTCTTTTGCCTCAGTATTTTAAAAGAGCACTGCTGAAGTATCAGGAAAAGTAGCAGTTCCCCTGTCAGAGCTGACAGTAGGTAACCAAGAAATTCGATGTCTGAAGACTGAAAGCTCCAGGAACACATGAACCCATCTACAGTTCTAGAGAACATGGCGAAACAAGATAAAAACTTTACCAGATAAACCTCCTTGGAATCAGAGAGAGGTCTGTTACTGCTACATCAACAAGTAAGCAGATATTCCTTACGGCATGACTGTCCTCCCTTTGTGTCTCTTCTGCATGCTTATTATTCCGAGCCTGGACATCACTGATGCATTTTGTCTGTGGAATGGTGTATTTGACATGACCATTTTTCAATTTCAAAATTAAGAGATTGTTGCTAGAATCAGGAAGTTTAACAGCCATCTAAGGTCTGATTTCAGTGCTGGGAAAAAAGCAGGCAATTCCAAATAGAGGTAGAAAGGTAGAGCTCCCATTACAGCGAATCAGCGATGATTGAAAAACAAAGAGGACAGATTCAGTAGCTCAAAGGCAGAGCAGAACCCACCTATTAATCTTTGCTTTATGAGGATGCCTGCATAAACTTGCACACAAATAAGATTCAGGGCAAAATATTGCCAGTTCCAGTAAGGAACCCAGCTCTTTGCAGTAACATGATGGGATGGCACCCAGTGACCAAAATAATGAATGTTCAGAAAACAAGTTTCATGCCAGCAAAAATGGCCTTGAGGCCGTGAGAAAAATTTGAGGGGAGAATGGAAGTGTCAGCTTTTGCACCAGCAGTCACGATTATTTTCATTGCTTAGCACAAGAGATTAATTGGTTGGGATCCTGTTTCATCTCTAGGCTACTTCCTCTCAGGCTGTTCTTTAGCAGGGATGGTGCCTTGTCCCATTCCAAAGTGGACCTACTTTCCTGGCATGCTTCATGGTCCCTCTATTTTCATAGGGCCTTGGGGAAGAGTGGGCTGAGAGTTAGAGGAGCTGGATGACTTGTGATTTGTTTATTGTTTGAAATTATATTAGTCAAGCAGCCTCAGCAGTCCCCTTTTTTATTTTACTGTGAAAATTATGTAGGGTAAGCCAGAGTCTTGGATGGGGGCCTTTAACCTTAACGTAATAAAATAAAATAAGTGGCTTGATTCAGCAGTCCCCACAAGCTGATTAACTGAAGGCCTCACTCTAGGAGTCACGGACAAATATCCACAATGCAGAAACTACTAGAGATAACACTATTACTATAGGTCTAATGGAAAGAGGCCAAGGAATGGAGCATAATGCCTGCACTACTCCTTTGCCCAGGGTCCCTCCACATGAATGTTAAGGCAGACTGATTGGTTGGCAGAAGGTAGCTTCTGTTGAGGTTGAATGTTGCTGACCTGTTTGGTGAATAAGGGAACTTTACTTTGGTCCCACCAGTCTGGTGCTTTTTGGCAGCACCAAAAGTTCACCTGTTAAAAGCAGAGATAAAAGAATGAAATTGTTTGAGGGAGTGACAAATCATTGAAGCCTATGGACGTAATCTACCTGGATATCGGTATACATTCATCCACAAGAGAACCTGCATAGTTGAGTATTGCAGAAGGTGTAGTCTGCACAACTTGATTGTGCTGGGTCTTGAATGCAGAGGATAACTTAGTGAAAGCAGTTCAGGATTAAGGAGAGCAATTAGTTAACCAGGAAGAAGGAAGTGATGTGCTACAATCAGCTAATGAAACTCTGATACAAGGAGTTTGAGTATTTGTTTTTATAAAATCCAGTGTAGATGGAAGAAGTCTTATGAAACCAGGCATCAAATCCGTGAAAGAAAGCGCACTCACAAGTCTGTGTTCTAGAGAGGTCCGTGAGTTTTGGATACCACTTTAAAAACTTTCTGTCCAAAGTTAACAACAAATCATTTGGAATCCGTAAGTCAAGGTCTGGATGTAAAAATCAGCTAGTTATTGCAATACAGCGTAAAAGCCAGATTTGAGATAATACATGGAACTGATTTTTGACATATAAATATATTAAAGAAATTGAGCATGAGCTGGTGCCTTTCCCAAACTGCTCTCAAAGCACAGTCCACACCCAGCCTTAGCTATACAACAAAGTTCAGTGTAAGGCTCCTTTCCGGATTTGGCTGCTCCTCAGATTCCTATTCCAGGTTCGCTCTGCCTACATGCCCCCCATGGCTCAGTCCAGCACTGCAGCTGTAGATCAGATTAGATTATCACAATAGCCCCTTCTGGTTTTATAATCTTCTCTCTCTAGACAGCCATTTCCTCTATATCTGGGTGGAGTAATGAGTCACCCCGTTTAGTGAGTCAGCACAGCTCATTTAACCCTTCCCCAGCAGGCTAAATAGCTGCAAAAAGGGTGTGGTGTTTCAAGCAAGCACTGTCAGCCTGTTACATGGAGGAAAGGGTAAATGATGAAAATAGGATCTGAGATAGTCAGAGTTTACAGAAACTCTGACCCAGTTTAATGAAACAGGAGACACAGGCAACCTTGTGATGGCAATAGGTATCGCAGCGTTACCCCAGTGTCACGTAGAACAAATGGAAGAGGTAGCCTGAACTTAACTCCATAGTCCTGTCAAAGCTGAGGGATTCTAGACAGCAATTCCTCCCTCAAAGAGAGTAATTAACGTAAAACAAAACCACAGGCAGTTGTATGGACACCTAGTTCAAAATGCTGCTTGATCTTCTAAACCTTATTCAAGTGGGGCTTACTCACAGGAGGAGTTCCATTTAAGTCAATGGGACCATTCATGCGAGTTAGGGTTGCAGGAATAGGTCTGTTCAAAAAAAAAAAGGAAAGTTAAGTTGTATCACAAGATATAAACAGACAGCAGGAAAGAAAGTGATAAAGGTTTCTTGGCCCTCCTCTAACCTAAAATTCGTTGTGTATAAGATACTGACTTGGATGAGTGGTAGAATTAACTAGAAGAACAAACAAGTTAATGATTCAAAAATACAAAATACAGCAGAAAGCTGTTTTAAATCATCACACACCAGACACTGACAGTTTCTTGTTTAAACCTCACTTACTCTTCAAGAGTTTTTGTTCCATATTTACATGCAACAGGAAACACAAACTCTATTCTATTGGTGTATTATTTGTGCATTTAAGGGTGTAAATTCTATTTTGTGGTCTCCTCTGAATATTTCTTTATACATATTAGATTACATGCACAACTTAGTGTTTATACACAGATTCAGAAAAACACACTTCATCTGCTTGAGAATGGTGTAATTGTGGTCAGATGGCATGATTTAATTTGATCTTTTGCCCAGCAAACTTCAATATGTAATAGATCGTTTTGTGGAGCATGTAAGCAGAACACCACCAGAGGAGCCAAGTGGAAAGCAGCCCTTCTCCCACACACTGCAAAAGGTGTAATAAAATACTGACTCTTTGTATTTTGTGTTTGGCAAAGGCAGCTGCAGAATTGTTATAACACTCTCAGTAAGCATGGTGAGACTTGGGCAATAGTTCAGAGCTCTCCAAACCGGTCAGTACAGTATCTGAGCTCAAGAATAAACAGCCAAGTTACACGTAACATCACTCATTGCTGGACTGTCATTGTCATTTGTATCTTGCAACTTGCAAGGGAAAAACCAGTGGGTTTTTCCCACTCTCTGTGGAGTTCAAGTTTGTAGTTCTGCCTATGTTGTAACTGCTACATTATCTAGAAAGTGACTATATTACTCATTAGTTAAACAGCGTAAGGTAACAACTTCTCGTTTCTTTACTGGATTTAGGTGAAAAACCAGAATGCTAATATATGCAATTGATGAATGTAAATTCAACTAAACACCCTTATCCTAAGAGGAAATATCTGATTCTTCTGCACCTGCTAAGTCTGAATATTTCCACTGAGTTCTGTCACGTACAATGCCTGGTATTTCCCTCCACCAATCTAGTATTTTCATTTCAGAGCATTGTTGTATATAAAAAGAATTTGATCCAAGGTCTACTGCTGTATTTTGAATGGTCTGGTGATATTCTGATGACATTACAAATGATGGCCCCAATCTTACTTCCACACAGGTAGACTCCTGGGCCTGAGCTGAGCCATGCTGAGATCAAAAGGGCTCCATCCAGGCAGAGGTCACTGAGCCAAGGGTCTGCTCAGACAGGATTGGGGCCTAGGAGAGCGAAGTACACAACAGAAAATAATAATACCAGGAAAACCAAAGGAAAAAAGAGTTATAATCCCAGGGAAAAAACTGAAATTATGGTTCATGTAACATAATACCTAGCTCTTCTCATCTGTAGATCTCCAAGCACTTTACAAAGGAGGTCAGTATCTCTATCACCATCTTACCGAAAGAAATGATTGGGGGGGAGCGGGAAAGAAGAGAAGCAGCACAAGACTGTGACTTGGGAAGCCCAGGTTGTAGACCTGTTACTGGTATATAAAGTTGGACAACTCATTGACCCTCATTGTGTCTTAATTTCCCCATTTGTAAAGCAGGGAGTAATACTCACCTTTGCAGAGCACTTGGTCATTACTGAGCAAACACCTGGCAAGTGCAAAGCATTATGGACTTCTGCACAACAAAAATAAGTGCTGAGATACAGATTGTAAGATCTCCCTCCACCAAGAAAGCCAGGGGCTTTTATCAATCTTGAGTCAAATCCTGAAGTCCTTACTCCAGGCAAAACTGCCACTGAAGGTCACTGAGAGTTTTGCTCAAGTATGAACTGCAGGGATTTGGCCCACTGAACAATGACTGAAAGCTAAGCAATTCCAGTTTTCATGTAGCCGCTCTTGAAGCTTCACCTGCGGCTAACACCCTTCCCAGAACCAGAACTAAAGTAGGCCTCTATAAAAGGGCCTGGGAAATTTTCACACTATGGTTTCCCTTAAAAATGCTGCAGCCATTTGTGGGCAATAGTCGCCGTCTTCTAACTCCCGAGCACAGCAACTCTGTTGGTCAATAGTCAATGTGGTGTGTGTATATACGGTAATTACACAGGCAGTTCAGCCCTATATAAAATGCTTAAGGGAGGTACCAGATTAAAGATCACCTGCTGCGCCAACGAATGCTGATTCTAAGCAAGGCTGTTTAGATAAGCGCCCCCCCTTTCTCCCCCACCCCGCCCCCATTGACCTTTTTAGGTGAAGCTCCGAGTAATAAACTGGCTCTGGATTTCTTTAGAATTCATCTTCCTGGTGCTCATTTCCCCACCTGGAGTCCCTCTTATGCAACATATAAAATAAGTTCCATAGCAACCAGTGGTGATGTCGCAAGCAGAGGTCAGTAGGACTTAGATGAGGAATAAGCAGCAGGAAACAAGCCTCTGAAACCAAGAGGCTGTTTTTATGCAAATATCTTCAGTAATAGGACCCAGAGGAAGGGAAAGGCTGAGAATGACAGATGGAATGGTTTTTGGCACAGAGAGAGCAACTTAACTCAGGTCAGAGTCGGTGGCAGAGATGGGAATATAACCCAGGTTCCCAGCACGGCGCCATAGCTGTACTGGTTAGTTCTAGGGTAGCATTTCACTGGGGGGAGGTTATTTGGGCAATGCAGCATTAATAGGGGAAATGTAGTAGGTGATCTAGTAACCTTTTTCCAGCCCTAGTTGTTTTGTTTGTAATACCATGTGAGTGGGCAGGTTTTGATTACTGACTGTGGGAAATGCTAATTCTATACAGACACCTCCATAGGATCAGGGCTGCTCAGATACACCTATTACGTTGTCCACATTTGCAAGAATTTGACTATTGTCACTTATTCTCTAGAGCAATTGCTGAAGCCCAATTAACTGCTCAGGGAAGACACCTGAAGAGGCAATAGCATAATTAGTAGTTACCCCATTCCACAGTGGAGGCAGGGGCCTACACAGAACATGGCAAGGAGTCCTGGGACAGCCCAGGGCCAGAGCTTGGGAAAAGCACTTAAGTCCCTATCACCGTAGAGCAGCAAGGCCCCTGGCAATTTGACAGATGGTCATCTACAGTATAGGGCTGCTTACAGCACAGGCTTCTAGGCTGTCTTAAAACCAATCTAACAGACAAATCGTCACCAAAAAGTGTTTATATAACTGGGATCTCAAAAAACTTTGCTTAGATCCACAGTTACTTCCTCTTTCTAAATAAGGCAGTTTACAGACTGGTATAAAGCTCCAGGCAGTAACAGTGTCTAAAAGCAACACACTTTGTCAAGGCAAAGGGAAGGGGACAAATGGTTTAACTAACAGGGGGATTTTTAGTATGACTGTTTAGGTGAAACACCTCAATACCACTGGCCCAAAGATCGGAACTAACATGTCCTGCATACACTGAGGGCAGGTTTTGGGGCCATTATGAGAAGGGCGCAGCTGTAGGCGAGTTTATCAAAACAGGGAACAACACACTGAAATGACAAGATCTGCCTCTTTCCTTTCAGTTGGAAATGGCAGGTAACATGCTCGTTAAGAACTGCTTGGGCAACCTAATTCAGATTTCTCAGGAAGTTACAGGAACAACAATTAAACCAGAAAAAAGAAAAGGAGGACGTGTGGCACCTTAGAGACTAACCAATTTATTTGAGCATAAGCTTTCGTGAGCTACAGCTCCGATGCATCTGATGAAGTGAGCTGTAGCTCACAAAAGCTTATGCTCAAATAAACTGGTTAGTCTCTAAGGTGCCACAAGTCCTCCTTTTCTTTTTGCGGATACAGACTAACATGGCTGCTACTCTGAAACCAATTAAACCAGAGTGTCGCTCCCATGAAATGCTGATTCATTTGTAATACACAAGATATTAAATATAAACAACTTGTTAAGTGATGTTTAGAGAACACTCACCTTTGGTTTTCACATTAACATGTTCAAGGTTCTCTTAGTCATTCAGTAAATGATAAGAATCATGCGTAGTAAAGACCAACATTAGCTTAAAACAGACTAAAATAAAGTTCAGCCCAATTAACTCCATATAAAAAAATCTATTTACATGTTATGATTAATTTTAGAGCATTAAAACTTCGGAGCGCTTTCTTTTTTCAACAGTTCTCCAGCTGCACAGCACGAACAGTGAGCGGGCTGAATGACTTCACAGCTGAAAAGCCTGTTTAGTCTGAATGAACACAGATAAATGCACACAATAGCATTTTGCTGACTATGTAGCAATAAGACTATTCCAGACTCTTGACTTCATACTACATGCATTGGTACCTGAAATACAATACAAGCACGAGGATGAAGCTAGACCCACTTTATGACTGTAGATTTGATTAAGCAGTTTGTGTGTTTGGGCAGCATCCTAAATATTAGGTCGGCAGTTGGGCAGCTAACTCCCGTAGGCTCCTTTGAAAACTCCAACCTACATTACATCCTCTTCCTTCATCCCCCAAAACAAGTCTAGCAAAACGCATTGTTTTGTTGCCTTTAATAAAGCTCTTTTTCATGGGCATTTTCACCAACCGTGTGGTACAGTAAAAAGTGAAGTGGGTGAAAGAGGAAGAAATGCGTTGTTGGAATGCTGTGCCCTCCAGCTCTTCCATTAGAAGAGAGTACTGCAGCAGGCTCAAATACATTTTGCATAATCACATTTAAAATGAGCCTGCAAGAACATATGCAAATTTTGCCTGTTATATGGTTCTGAATGTGCTAGCATGTCTTATCACAGGGAAAGTGTTTATCCCATTCAAAACTTACTGAAGAAGCTATCAGGAACCCCCCACCAAAGTCCCGGCAATTAAAACCCTTACCACCTAGGCTAGTCTGTTGTCAGTGAGGAGGATCAGAACCTACCAGGTAACACTGGTTTATTGTTCTCTTTCACTTTTCACACACTGCTTATTACTGCATCCCTGTGGGAGCTGGGAGTAGTTACTCTCATGCATATGAATAATTTCAACCTTTTAGCATATTGCTGCTATTAAAAGGTAGTTTTAACTCTGTGCTTCAAGGAAACCTGCAATTTTTATTGTTTGCCTCTGAGGAATACACATAATCACCGTCCTTTATTTTTGCACCTGTAGTCAATTATAGACACAAGTATTTATACTTTCAATTGTGCCTGTTAATCAGGGAGATGGCTAACTGCTATTTGTGCCTGCAATGAATTATACTTGCAAAGAGACTCAGGCTGGACTGAGACCAATTTAAAAATTAGGTCCAATATGGACATTAAGAAATGATATTATAGAATAATATTCAGGAACATCTGATGTTGGTTAAACATGTCCATTAAGATGAACTAGGCAGCTGCATAATCCCTAGGGCAGCCATTTTAATGATAATTCCAACAAGGAACAGTGCAACATATCAAGACAGGTGGTTCAGAGCTACAGTCAGTGAGACAGGGAACAGGCAATTTCCACAGCTATTTTTATGGGTGAAGGGGGAAGTACAGAACTTGCCTATAATTAGGGTTACCAGATAGCAACTGTGAAAAAATGGGGCAGAGGGGTGGGGAGGTCATAGGCGCCTATATAAGAAAAAGTCCCCAAAAATGGGACTGTCCCTTTAAAAACAGGACAGATGGTCACTCTACCTATCATGGGGAAAATTCCTATCACAGATGGTTTTCTTTGAGATCCTCTCGGCCAGTCTAGACATTTGGCATGGCCTACAGGATCAAAGAAGAGGATCTGTTGAAACCCTTTCTGCGATTTCAGCTCTGATCTACCTGACTTGATAATAATTAGGTCGACTAATTGCTCTGTTATTTAGTGATTTAGCCACGTTTTACACTTGTGATTGGTAACCGTTTCATCTTGCAGTTTTCCCTTTCAAAGTCCAGTTAAACCAAAACATTAATTGCCACTGCTAGGGCTGCTAATAGCTCATTTCTGTATGTTCCTCAAAGGTACAAGGAAAATATTGCATTAAAAATAAGTCTCAAGGCACATAAGAACAATGAGAGTGCAGGGAAAATAAGGAAACTTCACCGGTCACTGCAAGAAGGATAATAGTATATGCACACAGTACCCCGTTAGTACTGTAACAAAGCACATACGTGTCTGACAACTAAGAAATTACCTACCAGTATTTCTTCATTAAATGTAATTCAGATAAGCTCTAAATGGATAATTTTCTCCATCCGTGTCAGTTCAATCCTTGAGGGGGCCATTTAGGGATCTGGGGCAACTATGGGGGATTGGTCCTGCTTTGAGCAGGGGGTTGGACTAGATGACCTCCTGAGGTCCCTTCCAACCCTGATATTCTATGATTCTATGATTTGAAAACCATAGAAACAATGGGAATCTTTTGCTTTTTGGAAAACCAAACCCCATTTCCACGTACAGTGTTAAAGGCTTTGGAATTTCCTTTGAATTTGTCAATTGCAGTTGAGAAGTATGTTCTTGAATCATGTTTATCACTGAATGTCTGTGTTGGGACAGCACATACTTACAGAATAACATGAAAAGGCTAAATATAAAACAATGGACTCTATTCAGCTGAAACGAAACAAAAGGAAACACTATACCACTTAGAGATATTATTTTTATTTGAGCAAACATGAAAACATCAATTTGGAAATCTTTATTTTTTACCTTGTATTAAGTATTAAAGGATCACCATCCAGTGTCTGATAAGAAAGAAGCAGGTATACTGTTCAGTCCATTCTCTAAATATCAGATAAAAGATGAACTTTAGAAAGCTTTCAGAATTACAGCACAGTTCACCAGAACGGACACATATAAATGTGGTTTGCAGAATCATCTATATATACGTGGGGGAAAGCTTGCAATTTGTTTGGTTGTTAGGCAGAGTCACTGTAAAGACTTTGGATAAAAGATGCAACTAAAAGCGTATCTGAGAAATCATCTGAAGACATGCTGTGAGACAGAAAGATCTAGGGCCAGAATCTTAGTTACACAAGATCCTTTCATCTCACTCTGGTAGCATGAAGGGACCTTAAAGAAGGCCTAAATTAAATGTACTCTTTTGGGCCCTTTCCACTGCCAGAGTGGTGTAAAACAGCTTTGGTGTAAATGAGAATAGTGCCCCATATATTTGACAGATGTTAGATCTGAACAAAACAAAGCTGCTATTAAATAAAGTGGGACAAATGGCAAACCACAGTGTTTTCCTAAGTCAAAACATGTTGTGGGAAAAATAAAATAAATGCCTCAAAGCTGTTAAATAGCACATGACTAACCAAAAATTGCATAATTTAAGTTTTGGCTGATTTAAACCATTGCTGTGAAATAGCAAATAGTCATGATTTTATAAATGTATAATTAGTCATATGAATTTGTTGCTACATTTTGTTCTTTGTTAAATCTCCAGGCACAAACAGGAGTGGGGCCTCCAACACCCACTGGATTTCAATGGGAGCTGGGCAACTAACTGCCCTTTGTGTGCCTTTGAAAATGTCCCACTGAGATTTTTAGATCAGAAGCAATGTTTAGAGAAGTCTATATAAAATTCTCTTCATGCATTCAAGTAACACTGTTACAGTTTGTTTAAAGTTATGTATGATGCACACAAAAGCAAAAACATTACAAATCTCACACACCTTGCAATGTAATTTAAGGTGTTTCTTATGCAGAGTGCTAAGAAAAATAGTTATGATACATTTACATTTAAAATCATTTGTGTTCTAAACTTTAAACACTTAAATGCCTGTTGATGTTCAATGAAAAACAGAATTTGAGATGAATGAGCAAACGGTCAGATGAAAGATACCAAAATGTCAGACAGCCTACCGACTGTTGTTGCCATGAGATCCAACAGTCAACATCAGTCTGATAAGCTATCCGACAGGATGGTACAGCCATGGAGATGTCACGACGGTAGGCAACACAAGTGAACATTCAGGCAGAACAAAATGCACGTTTATTGCGCCTTGCTCGAGAGCTGCCCTACTCTAATGGGCAGACATGTAATTTAATAGGTGTTGAGCCAGTTCTATCCTAAATAGGATCCATGTACCGCCATTTAAGAATGTCTGATTAAACAAGTCAACTTATTTTAATATTCTGATGGATAAAACAAAACTACATTCCTACTAGTTCAGGGACTATTAGAGAAGCGTCGTATATACACAGTAGCATTGGAATGGTCACCTATTTACTAAGAAAAGAAAAAGTCTGCCCCTTCAATGCAAATTGATTTCACACACACTGATTTGTAACAGTATTTAAAAGAGAATAAATATTGGGATATTTTTAAAGTATACTTTAATGTTCTTTATTATGGTTATTAATTACCATTCCTGTGTTTTACATCAAACCTGTCTTAATTTCTGATTTCTACGCTTCCCCAACTTTTTTCCTGCAGCACTCAGAGTGCTATAAATCTGTATTCCTGACATTAAGCAAATACCTAGAGTGATACGATAAAAAAAAATTAGTAACGTTATTCAACGATCCTCCTTAAATGAATAAATCATACCATACTGCAAGGTGCCAAATACATGCTTTCTACTTCCTTCTGCTGAGCAAGAAGTTCAAGAAAAATTAACAAAAGGTTTCTGTGCTTACTGTACATGAAGGATTAGTAAGCATGCAATAAAATGGACATAGGCTTAATAAAGAAACTAAAGAGAAACTGAGTATACCAAAGGTATTGAGAGGAAGAAACAGCTTAAAAAGACTGACAAGAAATTCTGGAATGATCAAAGATGACTTTATAAAGTTTTATCTTGACTTCATTCTAAATATACAGAATAAAAAAAGTGAACTGCACCAGTTTGACATCAGCCGTCTCTGCTTACACCATTATGAAGTTGGCAAGGGCGGCTTTTCCAACTGAGAGCATGTGCGATGTGACGGCATTTCTGAGAACTCAGATGGACTCGTATTACTATGAGGGACATGCAAGAATGTTACCCAGTCTACTATCATTTACACACATTTCAATGACCTTGAAATTATGAGGCATGACAGCCATCCTTCCAAAGAAAATTGTTACGTTTAGGCCAGGCTGCAAGTTAATCAGGAAATCTGGAGTTGTGCTAAGTATTAAATCATCAAGTTTGGAATTAACTTGAATGGAAAGCATTTATGTTCAGCATTAGTTTAGCATCCCACGTGCCACCCGAGAAAGTACAACTCAGACTGAATTAAAGAGTATATACATTACCTTAACATACATACATTTGTAAATGAAAGTTATTCTCTAATAGTGAATTACTTTCAAAAGAAAATAATTAAAAATTTGTTACAGCTGGAAAACTGATGATTTTAAAAAGCCTTTCCCTGTTTTGAATAATGCCAATTTTTAACATATAATAAGACCTGTCACTTGCATGTCTGCTAAAGCCCATTTCAATGGGTTTTACCCAGCTTATTTTGTCTTTTCCTCAGAGTACGTCTTCTGTTGCACTCGTTTGGCATAGCTTTGGGCCATGGAGTTTATTATAGACAAGATGAAATAGCAAACCATGACGATCACAAGTTTTTCAAACATCCATGATAACCAGTTCTCCCCCTGCAAAAACAAAAAACAGAACAAGGGAAAAAATTCAGATTAGCAGAATACAAAAGAATTCTCCTCCTCCTCCTAGCTGAAGGGAAAGGATCTAATCATCTCAGGATTCTGTATCATTTATCAAACTACACCAGGAATAAGCACAAACTAACAGGATCCCTGCAGGCTTCTATGTAAAGCTAACTTCGGTCTTTTAAAGCCAGCATGAAAGGTGCTGCCAAAGTTCAGGATTAGGAAAGCCTGATGTGATTCCTAGTCATTTCCAGAAGGTACAATACGGTCGCTGGTTAACAGTCAGTTTTTACTGAACTGCCTACAGCATGTTAGCTTCCAATGAGTATCAATTTCAAGTTGTGTAGCTGGAAGTTAATGTGATGGACTAAAAAATCATGCTTCTGCAGTGTTCTCCAGTCCTGTGCTTTTTTCTACTTTCTATTTCAGTCAAAGGAGGGCAGCAATGCACTGCACAGAGATTACTTCAAAGGGCAGAACATGCTTCCGCCTAGTTATTCCAGACTGATCTTCCCTTAACTACCCCCCCTTTTTCTGTTAAGAACTAGGAAAGCAAATGTTTATAGAAACAAAGGGTTTAGGACTTAAAATGTGAGGTTAATAATTTGTGTATATCAATATCTTAATTGTCCTAAAAATATCACGTCTAAAATTTAGGTGTTAATTAATCCTTCTATATCTAAACCCGTGGGACATATATTTAAAGATTTTTGCATGAAAAGGCCCCTACTTAAAAACTGCATTTTCTTAATATTTTCTGTTTGCCCATCAAGATGTGTTTTGGTTGGTTGGTTATTTTTGTGTGTGTGGGGGGAGAGGGGGAGAGTAGGGTAAAGGAGCTAACAAGAAAAGGAAATTCAAATCCTATATACTTTAGTAATATTTGATGGTGTGGGGAATTCTTTACACATAATTGTACATATAAAGTGAACTTTTCCCTGTCTTTAATAGCTTGCCTCTTGTACCAAAAGAAATGAATAGAAAGTCAGGACAAACCACCAGCTTTGCTTAGCTGCCTAGCTTACTCCCAAATGGATAGAATGTCTAACCCAGTTGTATGTAGTACAAATACAGTTTTTCCTCTGAACTTCTCAGCTTGTTTTTAAAATCGATTCAAAGCCTTATCTCCTTTGAGATTTCCAGGTCTTTAAAAGCTAGAATCAAAACTTAATCAGATACAATGGGTAAGGAGTCAAGGAGTAGCAAAGAAGAAGAAAGGAAAAGAGGTAGTGGGTGGAATTCTTACCTGTGGCACTCCATTGTCAGACTTGTGGTGAAGTTTAATTCGCTGAGCTTCCAAGTACTCTTGGAACGGCTTCTGAAGAGAGGGACCTATACTTGGGACAGCACTGGTGCAAATTTCATTCCAGAGAACAAGACAAAATTTGAGGAGAAAAAAACAAGAAAACAATTTATTTATTTTTTAAACTTACCACTTTGGCTCAAAAGGAACAAAGTTCAGATCAGAGCCATAGATCAGAAGGCATCACTCCCGCATGGGATAACTGGGAGACCCAAACAATACAGTGTGTGTTATCAGTTCATCTGAAGAGGAGGGACAAGTGGGTCCCCCAGACTCTCAAAAAGAAAAAAAAGAGTAAAAAAAAAAGAAAAGAAAAGGATTTCACAGCAGATTGATAATGAACTCAGAGGTAACACAGAGAGCTATATGCTCCACTACTTCCTCAAAGCCAGGGAGAAGCTCAGCTAAGCCTGTGCAACGATGCACGGCTGAGAATAAAATGAATGACTTCTCAGAAGTCCCACATTTATCATCAGCAGTTCCTGTAAGAACTGGTTTGAACCGATTAATAAGGAAATGACTTGTGCTTGTGTCATCCCTCAGTTAAAAAAGAAACTGCCCGCCCTATGACTTGCTCCTATCTTCTCAAAGAAGGCGGCTCCTTTCTCAAACTAAGTCCTTATTAGGACAATCTGTGCGTCATCCTTATCCAAAAAGAATGCATTAGCAAATTCTAAAGACGCCTCCCACTAGCCAATGATTAACAAAGGAACAAAGAAGGAACTATGAACCTTGTTCTGATTCACTCTATGTTTTATGGCAGATGACTTGCATAGAAACTACAGTATGTTACTAAACACCTTGTTCTCAGATGACTGTAATAAGGATCACTGATAAGTTTATGTACTCAGTGCCTTCTCCCATCTATAAAGAGCTGGAAATACTAAGCTGGACAAGCTTAGCAAAGTAGCTACCAAATTCCATTCTGCAGATGCCAGAGCATTTTTAAAATTGTAACTTGAGGCTACTCAAATGAATCAGTATCATTTTTTGTATCCACTACCTAACCGTTGCAGATCATACCAGTCAACAGTAATATAACTCAGGAGCTGTATGCTCTCTCCCATTGGGACCTACTTGCTCCTAAATACATGGTTCTGGGTGCTTTAGAATTACTCATGAGAGATGCTTTAAGCCTTTGTTACACTATGGCAACTTCTCATCAGTTCTGACAAAGTTCCTATGGCTGGTCCCTTCTCTACACTAGGGATCTCTGTGAAAACCAGTAGTTTTTTTTTTTGTTTTTTCCATAAAATTTCCCCAATGAAGACATGCCCCATCTGATTTTCAAAATCATTTAGTGTGCTTTAAAAAGGGGGAGAAGTACTTCCCATATTAAATTACATGTATTTATCACACTGCCTTATAATTCACTCCTTTTCACTAGACAGATTACATTTTCCTGGGTAAATAAAACAAGTTAAAAAGGAGGACAATGGCTTTCTAACATTTAAAATTTTAGTAAATCCACAGAATCCCAGAAGTGCAAATAGCTCACTTTTTGTTAGTCTCTATAGTGCCGCAAGTCCTCCTTTTCTTTTTGCAAATAGCTCACTATCGGCCTTGTTAATTAGATTTGCTCTACTAGCTTGGGGCAAGCAATTTTATCTTCAGTGAGATATTTCCTCATCAACATGGATAAACTGGTGAATATATTTTGTGGCTGGGCTGGTAAATTTTCCTAAAATTTTTGCAAGGCGACTGTAAATTTATATCCATGTATTTTATGTAAGGGTATAGCAGCTTTTACAAGCTATTTCCAATTCTTCAGAAAACCCCAGTAAGGGCCCAGCTGTTAGTTTGCGGCAGAAGTTCTCCCGAATGACTCGTTGGTCAGTACGAGTCACTGTTTTAAAACTATCTCTTGGGTACTTTTTTTTTTTTTAAATAAATGACACACAACAAAAGGAAAAAGCTACTGAAAGGTAATATTTTACTTTTAAAACTTTATATGAATTTTAAAATAGAAATGTTTAAATGATGAGAGTTGAACTAAGTAGTTGTCCAAGCCCTTTGTTTAAAAAAAACCCTCACCTACTCAGTCTCCAAATTATAATGATTATCGCAGCAGTGAAATGAAAATTAAGAAGTTCACAGGGTTGAGATTAGGGCATTTCCTCCTGATACACCAAGAGTATATTTTAAAACAATTCTTCCATTTAAAGCATTCTGCACAACTTTTTATAATGGTGAATGATGACTGAAGTTCGCTTTATGACAGAACTTCATTAAGCTATTTTATGGACCTTTGGGCCATCCATACAAGGACTGTGGGAACCCTATATTAGGTCCTGCATAATTGAACAATTGACTATATTTTATGGCATATTTATACTTATACACTCAGTTGCCAAAGAAATGTGCATTGTCTACATTTTTGCTAGAGTAAAATTTAGAAAGTAGCAAGCTTATACATGTAGATTTGCAATACTAGAAATAAAATTCTTCTTAACCTTAGTGGTTAAAACTTCTAGTTTTGATTATTTCTATAATCTTCCAGTAAAACACAGCCATTTAAGCAGTACTACTAATTCTCTGACCATTTCCTCACACACTATTCTGAAGAGCTAACATTTCACTCAATGTACTGAGCCCAATTCAAGTTGCAGGGTATATACATTTTTAAGGTTAGCAATTGATCAAATGCATTTTAATTACAAGCCACAGCTCTCCCATTCCTAATGGCTCTTTAGGAATGTATGTCAACCCATTAACTCAACAGCCACAGCCTGTATTTCAGCATCAGTTTCAAGAATTCTACCCATTTGCTGGGTGCAGTTGCGACTGCAGAAGCGACAGCATTTTGCATCACAGTTCTGCGCCGCTCAGCAATGGGTTTAAGATGTAGCTTCAGAAGAGTACTGTGGTTCCAGTTTTCTAAATGCAAACCGCATACATCACTGCACAACTGGCTGAATAAAGGAAGGTGGTGGAAGATATCCCCTCCAACAATAAATGGCTTCAAACTCCCTCCTATCTACCATTCTGTTCAGATTCTCTCAGCTTCCATTGTTAACAGAGGAAAGCCTATGGTCTTTTAAAAGAAATAAGAGTAATAATAATAAAAGTCAGTGAGATAAGAAATCAAGGCCCTAAATGTACACTAGAACTTTGTTCATCAATATACTTTATAATCTGCGCACAAACAAAAAGCTCCCTACCTTTCAAAGGTTTAGCAACACAGGTAGCGAACTGATGTATGACCTCAATTTTTGTTTAAATAGAAAGATCATTCACAAAGACATTATGAAACATCAAAAATAGTGATAACTGTCATAATAAGTGAACAAAGGACATTCCATGAAGTATTCTCCTTTATTATATTTATTCATGAATTTGCAGAATTCATTAATTTGCATTGCATCCCTGATACTGATGCAAGTCAGTGAGGTTGGCTTTATTTTTATATTAAGCTTTAGAAAATATTTTTAGATTTTATCTTGCTTGCAAAAATAATCTCTCAATTTGGATTCAGAATGAAAGATTTCAGAATAAAATATGTACCATTTGCATAACCTGAAATTGTACTTTTTATTTTACTTTGCAACCATCTTATACTAAATCTGACTGTTTCTTGAAGAACTTTGAATCACTTCTGTTTAACTGGAAGCTACAATTAGCTTTAAAATATTCTTATTTTCATTTACCTGTGTTAAATATGTTTTCAGCTATTCATCTGAAAAACTGATTTGCAAATTTTTCAATGGAACAAAACTTTACAAATCTTGGAAGCTTCATGATACACTTTGGGTGATCCTACATTAAAGAGCTTAGCCTTTTTTAGAAAAATATTACTGATTGAAGAGAATTTGTCAGTAGCAGCTGAATGGAGTTAAAATTTCTCTTAAAGAATTGTGAAAAATTAGTTACTTTCGTTGAACAGTTTGGAACACACATTTCTGCTCTAGTTACCAACACACCTGGAATTCACTGATAATTTATTTGCACATCATAGTAATCAAAACCGATGTGTCAAAGTCACTACACACTGCAACTTTCTATGTACGTATCTAAATATTTATTTATTTTGCTTAAAACAAATATCACTGACTGTCTCTACAAAACTCCACATATCGAATGTATGATAGTGATAATGAAATGGTGCTTATGATTTCAGCAGAAATCTTAGCCTGAATCTCTTTGGGTTAGAAGTAGATTTTTCTCACAAAAAATTAGCTGCTCGGAAGAGATGCACCAAAAAAATTAATGATTGGAACAATTTATCAAGGGTTGTGATGGATTCTCCATCACTGGGAATTTTTAAATCAAAACTATGTTTTTCTAAAAAGATACACTGTAGTTCAAACAGGAATTATTTTGGGGAAGTTCTGTGGCCTCAGTTCAGCAGAAGGCCAAACTAGATGGCAACCATGCTCCCTCTTGCCTTAGAATCTATGAATACCATTTGAAAAGTGTTAACAGTACTTTTTCGCAGGTATTTAAGAACACACACACAATATAAAATCTTGCCACCCCCAAAGTTACAACATAATTAAAGGTTTCAGAGTGGTAACCCTGTTAGTCTGTATCAGCAAAAACAATGAGGAGTCCTTGTGGCACCTTAGAGACTAATGCATTTATTTGGGCATAATCTTTCGTGGGCTAAAACCCACTTCATCAGAACTTTCAGCAATATTAAAATTCAGGGTTTTTTTTTTTAAGATAAGCTTCATTATTCATTGTATACTTTAATTTTACTAGCTTTTACTGATTATACCTCTTGTACTGTAGGTACCCTTTACTGTTTTATGATTGTATTTACTGAAATTTCATTAAAATTTTCTTTAAAAATAGTCTTTGAACATAAAAAATAACTATTTAATTTGGTCAGTGTTTGTGGTAACTGGGTAATCCTTTTCTGTACTTCTATTGTGCTAACATTGTACTAGTACTTTACAGAAAAGGCCACCAGAGAGTTTAGAATCTATGGGCTTAATTCTACTAACACTTAGGCACATGTGTAAATTTACTCAAATTTATAAGTTTCAGCAGAATAGGAGTCTCAATGTAAATAGGTACACTGGGTAGCACTGAAGGTGTAATTTTAGCGCACCACACCTGTTACATTATGTAGCACTGGAAGAATTAATGATAACCAATTTTCAACAGAACTCAAAAGCAAATCACTTAAGAAGAAATTGCTTAACTTTAAGCATGTACTTACATGCTTTGCTGAATCAGGACATTAGCAACGTACATTAAATTTCATACCCCATTGGAGAAATGAACTGAAGAACAGGAATTAAAGTCTGGGCTGTGCTCAGTAAGAAATGACACGCGCTCAAAGTCTGAATATACGCAGGTCAGTTTTATCGTGGAAATAGTTTGAAGGGGAAAAATAGTGTAAACCAGAATGCTAAATACACTATACAAACTATCAGCCAGGCCTCCAGACTTAAACAGATCAAAACCTCTATTTTAAAAGTGATGTAAGCTCGAGTCAGAAGTCACATTTTGTGAATGTTCTCTTTAAAAATACATCCTTTCCATTAAGCTGGAAAGACTCACTGCTAATATAAGGACTGGGCTTGTCCAGACTACATGGCTACTGAACACACAGGCACTGTGCTTGTTCAAGAGACAGTGTTCATAAGAATTAACAGTTCATAGGAAAAAGGACCCTACATCACATTCTGGTTAACATGTCAGAGGCCAGAAGTAGCACAGCTATAGGAAAATACTGTTTTAAATAAATCTAGAGCCAGAGTCAAGTAAATACCTGCCCAGCTTCACCACAATGGATTGCCCATGTGAGACTCTCCTTCAAATCAGTTTTCTACAGGGTTTACCAGGGAGAGAGAATGTCTGCGTGCAAGTTTGTGATCACACGTCTTACTAACCTGGCCCTTTGGCTCTGTTCAACCATATGTTGCCTTTGTGGGTGATAAACTGTAGAGACCAGATTATCACCTGCAGAGCCCAATTCTGAGTCAGGAAGCATATGTTCACCATAGCTGTGGGAAGAGTTTTTCAACTGGCCACTCTCTCCCTACCCTTTTGGGCTACTTGAAACACCAAAGAGATAGAAGATCATGTCCTAATCACATCGGGGGGCTTTTTAAAAATTATTTTTGGTGCCGAAAGGGAAAAAAAATCTGTTTGCTTTTTGTCAGCATGAGCCATGAACATATTCTGATTTCACAAATAAAGTAAACTTAGTCGAAGACCAGATTGATTCTCTGGATCTACAAAAAAATAAAGTGTTCAGTGGTGAAGAAGAGTCAAAAATTTAATGTAATGAAGGGAATTCACAGCTCTGGGCTCTCCTCCATTATCTGTGGCTCTGAGGAAGACTGGTTCTGCTTGTTGATCAAACTTGCAATGGCAGACAGAGCAATGGCCTTCAACTTCCACACAATTGTGGAAAGCTAGAGAAAAGTTTTACTGTATATCAAGTACAACTCCTAATATACCAAACAGAGTTGCTCTGTTCTAATTTTCACATTTCTTCCTAGTTTTTCCCCAAAGGACACAAGAGATATGTAGGAAGCTGTATGTTTTACTCTTCATATTGCTGCACAAGAGGAATGAGGCACTCACTAAAATAGCCACAATTAGACATTTTATGTTGTCCCTTCCTTAAAGGGCTCAAGATGTTATGGTTTTGTATGGCCTAAATTTTCTCAACAAGAGTTTTATGCCTTGGTTATAAACCCCCAACAAACAGGTTTGAAAGGATATATTTTGAGTGCCACTGGACTAGTAAGTAAAGCTGACTGATTTGCATGCTTCCCTCACCATCCAAAAAGTACACCTTCTTCTGGCAAGTTATCTGAACCTTCAAATGGTTAATTTTTTTTTTCCAGACAGTGATCTAAACAGGCTTAACGGTTAGTATTTTAATGAGCTGTCATTTCCTGTGCTGATAAAGATTCTCACAGTATTTAAACCATCCATTTCCCTGAGGCTCAACCAATACCAGGACACAATTCATGGTGAGTCAGAATGGACCTCAGACTTCTTGCCTGACTCAACCATGATAGATTACACTGCAGCAAATCTGGACTCACTCCCAAGGTGCCTACAGCTTAAAGAAACCTGACTTCTAAAACTGAGGGCAGAGCCACTGGCTTTAATTTATATCAATGCCGCCTTGGTTTTTAAAACATTTGGGGAAACAAAGATAAGTCATCTGTATTATTTTAAAATTGGAAAATGAAACTGATGATATTTAATTAAATAAATCGGGTTTATGCTCAAGGTCAAGGGGAGCAAAGCTGGGGTTAAGAAGCGGTTTTGTGTTTTCATTTTGATTTCATCTGAAACATTATTCAGAATAATCTTCAAATAAAATACTTGTGACACCATGAAATTAAAGTTGCCTTAAATGTGATCTAATTTATCTGGGATGTCCTCAAATACACAAGTGATCTACATGTCATGAACAACACTTCACCTTGAGAGATTTTTATTTTTGGTATGTTGAACACTAACTTGAACAGAGTTGTCATTGCAGTTTGTATTAGACTTCAAATCTGTTGGATATTGTTATTTGTAAAGAAATATTTCTTCTATGTGAGGGCAAGAAAAATCAGTGTTATATCTTTAAAAAGCAAAACTACAGCTTTCAAACATTCACTTGCTAGTTCACATTTAAATCCTACAAGCCCTTTTCAAATAAACTCTTAATTCTATTGAGATCCATCTAAAGGTTTTAACATCAAAACATCTCAAATTTCATTCACATCTGTGTCCCTTTCAAGCTATTAAAATCTTTTTTGTTCCAGTTTCCCCATTGTGTACACAACCGTATTATAAAGGCACAATCCCACAGGTTTCTGATATACTTGTGGGAGGAGAGCCATTGATTTACTGCACCAAGAAATGTCAGGTGTAATGTTTCAAAGTGATAGCCATGTTAGTCTGTATCAGCAAAAAGAACGAGGAGTACTTGTGGCACCTTAGAGACTAACAAATTTATTTGAGCATAAGCGTCCAAAAGCAATTCTACCTCAGGAGACTTTAAATAAAGTCACTGCTAAATTATCTACATTCTCAGCCATTTTGGATTATTTTCAACAGAATTTTAATAAAAAGTCTTAGTCTAAACACAAATTAGAAGCCATTTTTTAATATATACTTTAATTCTGGTGCCAATTCAACAGGACTTCTTGCACCATATTAGTGCTGAGGTATTTATGTAAAACAAAGGTCCATATAAAGACAGGACCTTTGATTTGTAAATCAGATCTTGCTCTTCGGATGATGTTCTGTTAAAATCAAAGTGATGTGGATTCTGCCAGTTTGATGCTCACTGTTCCAAGTTATACTGTTGGGGTCCCCAAGCTGCTAAAGAGCTTTGCTTTGCACATTAAGGAGAATAAACCACAAAGCTAAACTATTCTGCATGAAAAGATAGTTAATCTATAGTGTGGCCTTTTCTATCATTGTCCCCATTGCTAATCTTTTAAAAAAAAAGATTGTTTTTTGGGAAAACTTAAAAGGAAAAAATAAAAACCTTTTGGGTGGCTGAAGTTTTTTGACACATTTTTTGAGAAAAAAATTGTGTCAAGAGGAAAACACAATGCCCTTTACAGATAAAGTCAGAAGAGTCAATTACAACTAATTTGCTGCTGAGTCAGTGGGTTGCGTTGTGAATTGTAACGTAACAAGGAGCAGCACACCATTAGTTCACAAAGTCAGTGATTCAAGTATGAATAGAGGCTGGTTTCATGTAAGCTGTTTAATTACTAGCGCAAACTAGTCAAATTCCAACTGGCCTATGTGGCTTTAAAGCATCAAAAATTGGCCCAGGTGAAACCCTAGATTGAGAAATTGCTCAGAAGAAGTATTTGATACTTCGGGTTAGATTTTCAGACCTATACCTTCAGGATCAGACTTCGCTGTCGCATTAATGGGAGTCACAAGTCTAATCTGCAGGACAGGGCATGGACAGTTTAGCCCTTAAACTGCTAAGGGGTGCTACAGGCTACATTTTTGCATAAATATCACAGACTGAACAGACCTCACTTTGTGTTTGTCTTTTGCAACTAATTAACAGTTACTTTCCTCCGGCACTATTTTTAGATGTGACTATCAAATGGAGCAGGTGTATGGATTTCCCCAGCTCAAATGTTGTCCATACCTTATCCTGATCATCATAGGAACATATACTGTACATACAAAAAACCCTTTTCCTGTGAAAAGAAGACAGGCCACATCTCTCGTACTGTTTAGGCAGCCGGACTATGAGGACAGCATTTGCTGCTTGAGTTTAGAATGAGCTTCCTACTGGCAAGGTCCAATGAGGATCATTTGCGTAAGGTTCCTGAAGGATGCTGAAGTGTTTTAACAACAGGTTTTACGATCTATATATGTAATAAAAACTTCACTTATTATGAAAGTGCAGCTACTTCTGGGGTGAACCTTGGCAGGCATTTAACATTACACAGCACTATGCTAGAGCTCAGAACTCCCAGCAGGAACCTAGAACACATATGAAGTTTTTCCTTCTGTCCTCTCTTTTGATCACTAAGAAATGGCAACTCCTTAACAGCCGGATAAAACCAAAGGGTGGACTTTTCTTTCTGATAAATCGTTCAGCAATGTTACAGCTTGCCAAAGTTCTTTATATGGTTCGTTTTGAGTAATATTTCTTTAATAGCTTTCTGGGAATTCCTAGTGCCCATTTGAAATCACCACTTCAAAGTCAAATGTGATCATGTTTAAAAGCAATATGCTCAGTGACTTCGTAAACATTCATGCAGCTGTAGGTAAAACAATTAAATCTAAAGATTAAAAAAAACAAAAGGAAACCCACAATATAGCTACTAATTAAACAATTTTAAAATTGGTTAATTGTGGCCTAAAACTAGTACAAAAAGTATGTAACATGGCTGCTTAGTAAGCTAACCTCCTCTTTAAGTCAGAGAATACAAAAGTAATAGTTAATGCATCATCTTGCCCCCTTGACAGCATCCTCCATTCCTCACTTTGTATCTGTAAGACCCCAGCAAAAAACATGCCCTCTCTAAACAGCAACATTGCAACCTCCAGATCATTAGCTGATAGCATTGGTAGTTGAGTGATCTGAGGCTCCCCCTGTCAGTCTTTCAACAGCCTTCTGCCTTTTCTCACCTCAGACCTCACTTTGAATTTCAGCAGCAACCCAGACTCCAGCACGTGCAGAATACTGGTGCCCACCTTCTTGCACATACAACCAAGTACAAGTACACTATCCCCCATTCTAAAACAACTTCACTTGCTCCCCATTCATTTAGACTGGAATCTTTCTGGGGAAATGACTGCCATTTTCTTTGTACAGCACCTAGCACAATGAGGTCCTAGGCCATGACTGGGGCTTCTACAATAATACAAATAAATAATCTAACTCATTGATTTTGTTGAAAACTAGCCTCCTTGTGCTTAAAATCCTCTGTGATCTTGCTCCAACTTTTTAGGGCTCTCTCTTATTATCTGTGCTCTATCCTTTTCAGCTAGCACCATTCTCCTTTCCTGGGTGCTCCTCCACACAACCTGGGGCTCAGTTGGTGTGATAGCCATTTTCTCTGTTGTTGCTGCCAGTTAGACTTGCCTATATGGGGACGCTGAGCAGAACAGCTGTTCCACAAGAGCTATTCCAGAACAGCTCTCCATGTGGATGCTCTTATTTCAGAATAAGAGCACCTTTTTCTGATTTAAATTAATATCACTTTGGAAGTAGATTAAGCTAAACTGGAAAAACACATTCTTCTTCCAAAATACAAGTGTCCACATGGGGAATAGCTATTGCACTTTGAATTCACGCCCTATCTTAATCCAAAATAACCCTTAAGTGTAGACTAGCCCTAAGGTCTTCGTGCCTCAGACTTCTCCATTTTATTTCAAAACTTGGTTGACAACATTTTCCCTTGCTAAATCTCTCCATAGCTTTCAGCTTTTGATTTATGTAATTGTTTTTAATCCTGAAGCGTTTGGGTGGGTTGTAGAAAAACTTTCTACATAATAAAATTGTGAAACCAAAGCATCCTGAACTGTATTAAAGGGATGGTTTTGCAAGTTCAGGATACAATGAACACAGACTCTGGTAATATCAGTAAACAATTGCAATCCTAAGGAAAAAAGAGTTGCACGCAGCTCTGTTTTTCATTAAAGATTAAGACTCATCTATTTATCAGAGAGAATATGGTCTAGTGCATAAAATCACAACAATTTCAAGGACGTTAATAATTCTCTCCTTACAATTCAACTTAATCTTCCATCTAGGCGTTGATAATCCTGTACATAAATTTTCTTTTAAAAAAATCTTTCTGGTTAGACACTGTTTTGCAAAAGGCAACATCTCAGAACTACAAACTATCTCAAGTCAAACTAATGGAATAAATGTGTTTTAAAAGGTTAATGTTACTCATCATTGAGTATTCTCTTTGTACTTAATAATGATTAAGAACTTCTAATGCAAGCTATTGCTTAAGTGTTTTATATACTACTCTAGAGAGAAATTGATGAGGTAATGCTAGCAGACTGTGTTTGAGAAAAGTCAAGGATACTGGGACATTCCAAAAAACTTACTGTCTCCCAAGAACATTTTTGAATTCTGACATCAACTGTCTAATAAAAATCTGAATCCAGCAGAAATCTTGTGAATATGTTCAAAAGTAATTTGATGAAAAACTATCTCCAAGACAGATGAAGTAGGAAAAAACTAGCTTTGGCCCAAAGATTGCATTTGAGGAAGTCTTTGGAAATATACCTTACTCAGCAGTAGTGTTGATCAAAGATAAAAAGCAAATCAGCTTGGAGTGGCTAATGTCAAAAAGACAATGATTTCTAACCAGTAGCATTTTTTTAAAGGAATATTAAAAACAAAACATTCATTTTGAAGTTTGTTACAATCCAGACTCCCAATGAAAAACTCAGGAAGCAATAAAATCAGATCTGTTCCATCAGTGAAGTGCCCAAGAATGTTGCATCAGACACTCCTATTTCTTTGTATAACATTACTACTTCAAGTTTACATATTTAAATAGCAATTATTTCCAGACACTCCTATCCAGAAACTCTTCTTGAGACTTTTTTTTTTAAACACCAAAAAAGTATTCAACTATAAGACAGCAAAAGGAGTCCTGGCTATCATCATGTGTCCTCAAAAATGAGTGAAAGTCCTTAAGGAGCAAGTAAAAACACATCTTTAGAATTGATTTTGAAATCAGATTGTTAACACCTAATGTATATCAGACATCAGATGAAATACTGTATTTAAACCACTGTTTGATAAAAATGAAAACCACCTCTTCTAATGTCAGAGCAGTCTGAACAATTTATTAAAAAAAGTCTGCAACATTTGTCTTTGAGCACACAAATGTTTCTTGTGAACAGTTAAGCACAATTTAGTGATGCAATACTGGATGATTTGCACTAAGTCATGTATACCGAGACAAATGAACTGCATATTTTGTTTGTATTCAAGTAGTTTTATACACTGCTTAATGCTGTGTATTGGGAGAGGCTGTGTTGGGAACGTATTTGTTAGATTGCCGATAAGGGATGTTCAGATTGACTTGGGCTCTTGAAATCATACAGCATTTTTGTCTGAATGGGTAAATCTCCCAAGTGACATGGTGAAGTTCAATGCATGATTAAATATACTTTTCAATCAGTATTAAATCCCATCATGCCAATACATTCTTACATTGTATTTTAAATTATCTTTTTTTTTTTTTAATCTGGGTATTACATGTGTTCTTGCTCTACTTCCCCTGACATTTAAATGAAATCTTAGCTTAAAACAAGTCTGAATCATTTCCTAAGAAACACACTAGTCTGGAAAAAGACAGGTATTTTCTCAAAATAGGAACAGTTTATCCCTGAACAGCTTGCAACTTTCTCTAATGAAAAAAGTTTCTTTGTAATAGAGAAGATTACAATGCTATGTCCAGGTTTTCATCCTAACATTTTAGAAGGTATTTCATATAATAAAATATATGGAATGTCTCTTCTAAGGGCCTCCACCTTTAGCTACATGTGAATACTATGTATTGTAAGTAGTGACAGTTCATTCATTTTCTGATAGGGAGTCACAGTATATCATCACAGAAAGCCACCAGATTATACTGCAGAACTTGAGCTAGCAGTGTCACTAATTCATAATAAGAACGTGGTATGTACATACTACATCTATCCAAACTGTTATGGTATCGCTTGAGGTAGTTGAAACCTTTGGGATAAGAAATGACAGCTCAGATAAAATCTAAACCAGCTTTGCAGGCCAAAATTTGCACTTCTTGAGAGTAAAGCACTGCCTCCTTTAGCAGAAAGTTGACTTTCAGCATACTAGACTGGACTCCTTAGTATTTTTCCACTCAAACTCTGAAGGTATTAGTCAGTTATAGAATTACTCACCCAATTAGGGACACCATCTGCTCCACTATATGTTTGCTGAATGTTATAATAACGAAAAGTTTCTGTAGGAAGGAAAACATCAGTTAGAGAAATGTTTAATCAGAAGGGAAGCAAGGACAATGGAGTACGACAACTTATGTTCCTTTCCAATTAAATGACTTCTTCTGCACTTACAGATAATTTCCCCTTAACTTTTCTTTGAGTATCATTGTTTTTCAATATCACCCTTTTCAATAAAAGAGGCAGAACAGAGAAGTACTAGTTACTTTTAGACTGTTATTCTATTTCCTCATACATTTAATTTCTTGCAATGTTTTTCCAGCCTGTGTGCTAACCATTTCACATCCTCCCTAAACCTATGTTCCCAGAAGCTCAAAGTCACTCAACTCCATCAGTGTTTTCATGGAAAAAAAACAAACACTCATCTCTGTGCAGAAAGACAAATTTATGTCCCCATTACAAACATACGTTTGGGTGAATAAAATTTCAAAATTGCATGGAAGTGAAAGATAGTAAATCTTTTTGGTCCCAAGTCCTTATCCCCTAGAAGGGCAGTGTAAGGAACAAAGACCTACCAATTTAGGGACAAAATAAATGAGACCATGGGTATCCAAATTTGCCTTTGAAAATTAGACTATTTCTCCCTTTAGAGGCAGTGACCTGGTTGAGACAATTGTCCTAGATATTGAAAGTTAAAAATTTAAAATAAGAATGTATTTCAGTGACAGAAAGGTGACCTTAAGTAGATAAAATGCCCTACATGATAAACCCAAAGCCTCATGATAATTGTATCACTCTACTTGCTACAGTTAAAGTTCTGTTAATGTAGCCATTGTTAATCCCATTTTTGTCAGATTTGATAGCTTGCCCTTTTACAGAGTGTAGGTGAGATGATATATAGTGTTTGTACAGTCTCCACTAAATCACTGTATGTATGATCTAATGAGAAGTGAATTAACTGGACTCTGAATAAGGAAATTAATAGAACTGTGTGAATTGATTCGATGGTCCAGATTAAAAGGGCCAATTAAATGCAACTATAAAATGGCAATGCTTATGGACCCATTGGCTTTCTCTCCAATCTTATTATAACTCTTTTTCCATGACCACTGCATTTCCTAAAATTCCACTTTACAGCAAGATCACTATCAAGTCCAGATTATTGCACAACAACTTGCTTGAAAGAAAACAGTACACAAAATGTAGTTCTAATAGCCAAACACATTTATGATGTAAAAGGGTTTACCAAGTAAGTGCACAAGGCACTGGGAATATTTGTTGCTTTCACTATCCAGAATAGATCACTGGAAATTACACTGCAAAGCAATGGAGAATAGCCAACTCTCTCCAAATTAATTTCACTGTACAGATTAAAAAAAAAATCTTGGGAATTACTTCACACAGATACTATTTTATTTTTAGTCTTTTCCAAGTCAGCATAAATAAATCTTCAATCTTAGTTAAATAAAAAATTCCAGGGAAGGCAAAAACGGCATTGAGCAAGTAAAAACGGCATTGACCAATGCAAGTCTTTTCACAATAAACTCAACATCATGATTTCTGACCCATGAATTGGCCTCCATTTTAAGACTATGCAAAGTAGGATAAAAAAAGGCAGCAAAAAATAAGGTGGAAGGAATACCCCTTTAACAGAGTCCTGGTCTGGGATGAGATCCTTTTGGTTGGGTGTATTGAAGAAGTAATCTCATGCAGCCACCCACTATCACTACTTTAATGAAGTGACAATAAAGATTTTCAAGCTATACAACTGTGGCCACTGCATTATTACTGGGGATGCTGAATCAAAAGACATTTGTTCTAGTGATTACAAAGCAGATGACATAGTTAGGGACACATCATATATTCAACTGTAGCATCATCAATAACTACAATGTAACTGAATACCATACCAATTTATCTTGCATTGAACAGAATGGTGAGTAGCTCCTCCAGTTACTTCAAAATTTTCAGAAGCGACCAGTGATTTTGGGTGCTCAACTTAACGCACAATGAAAGGACTTCATTTTCAGAAAATATTAAGTACCTGTTCACTGAAAATCAGACCTCTTTGAAGTGTCTCAATAACCAGTGACTTTTGAAAATCATGGCCAGTGTGTCCCAACACATGCCCCCAGGTTGGCTTCAGCAGAGACCAGGCATCAATGGGATGAAAGGACTGGGATTTTCTTTAAAACTTTACCTCAAGTGAAAGTGAACATTTAAAAATACTTCCTGACTGATAAACGCTCATTCCAGCGCTCTCTGAAAATGAACATGTGTGTGTTACCAAAAAGGCAAGTTCATTATGAGTATGAAGCCTTTTCCGTCTGATAAAAACCCTAGGTAAATAATTTGGCTAACCACCAATTTCCTGAGTGGTGTAGGCGGTGAGTTTATTAGTTTATAGCCATAGATTATTTAGTTGCCCAAGTTTTGAGTTCAGTAACCCTAACAGAACCTTTATTTTAAATCTGTTGCACCAAATGAATTTCCAATCACAGCTCACTGAAATACTGCAGAGATAATGGTGCAATTCTTACTTTAAAAAATCCTCCCCGGTGTTTTATAAGAGGTGTAACATGTACTTGCCTGGATGTGCATTTTAATGATTGCTTTCCCAATTAGGGTTGCACCAAAGAAGGTCCAAAAGGGAACCAGAAAGTGGCCACATGTTATCCCTGCCAGGTCAAACAGAGGATTTGGAATCTATGAAGTATAAGGGAAAGAAAAAAGAACCAGAACTCAACATTAAATTCACTTTAATTAATAATATCTCAAACTTTGAAAAATGAACTCCTCCCCCTCTCTCAAAACCATCCCCAAATCGTGCCTTAATACACACAAAAATGTTAATATTATAGCCCATAACTTAAATCGTTAAGCTTCAGCTAGACAATGTCCCAGACAATTCCACCCTGATAGCTATTCTTTTAATCTGAGGATAAAAGAGTAACAGACGTTTTCCATATGAAAAGCATAGAAAACACAGTGAGAAGCTTGAGTGATATATCAAATTCTCTCCCTGATAAGCACGTTGCTCATATGAGTCAGTGCTCAAAATGATCTGCAATGATTTCTATCTGAAAGGCATAAAAACCCTGGTATTTATAGTCATATGTACTCTGTTAAAAAGCAAAGATATTTCTTTAAAGAACAAAAGCATTTCATTAAAAATTAAAGGATTTCTTGAATTTTTATTTACTTTCAAGAACATTTTAGAGAAGGGATCATAATACCAAGAAAAGACCAACCGATTCCCAGACTTGACACTGAACATTCAGTGCACACCATACTGCATCTGTCAGATACGAGTAAACACACAAGGATGTTTTGCTTACAGTAGCAGTGAATCACACTGCTATTTTCCCCACAGTATTTGCGCTTTCCCTGTTTTGTTACGAGAACAAATAAATATAGGCAAAGTAGATACTGAGAGAGCTATAAAAGTGACATTTAAGATTTCAAGTTTTAATTTATATGGTTAACATTTAACAGGTTGTTACAGACTAGTAATTCCAAGTTTAATTAGAAGTTTCTATGAGCACCCACCACTTTCCTAGGAAGGCAAGACACATCAAATGGTATCCACTCATGCCCGTCTTTGCTTAAGCTGCATCTTGACCACACTAATGACCATCTTACTTATAGAAGGCTACTAACTGGATTTACCTAGTCTAGAGATGTATTGCTCTCACAAAACAAGTTTACACTAGTTTATAAGGTGGGTTTTTTTTTTAAAATTACATTAGCCAATACATTGTAACTATTACATGAAAACAGGGCTGTCAATCGCAGTTAACACAAGCGATTAACGCAAAACAAATTAACTAGATTAAAAAAAGTCACAATTAATTGCAGTTTTAATCAACTGTTAATAATAGAATACCAATTTAAATTTATAATAGATATTTTTGGATGTTTTTCTACATTTTCAAATCTAAGGTGCCCCAAGTACTGCTATTCTCATAGCTGAAGTTGCGTACCTTAGATCGATTCCCCCCCCAGCGTAGACCAGGCCTTAGTGATTGGCTGAACAAGAAGTAGGACTGAGTGGACTTGTCAGCTCTAAAGTTTTACATGGTTTTGTTTTTGCATGCAGTTATGTAACAAAAACAAATTTTACATTTGTAGATTAGAACTGCAATTAATTGCGATTATTTCTTTTAATTGTTTGACAGCCTTACATGAAAACCATAGCATAGATGGGGCAAGTTGTATCTGAACATGCGTTAGCTAGGGGGAACCTAGGGTTTCTCTCAACCAGCTAACAACTGTTAAAATACAATTTGACCTGTCTACGTTAGGGTGTTAAAACAGGTTAGTTAAAATGTGTTAGCTAACATGTGCTGTCTTAACACGGGACGTCAGAAAAAGCAAACCACAGGATGTGAAATTCTCACTGGCCTAATGTAGGGATCTCTTAGGGCTGCTTTTGCTATTCAGTTCATAAACTGGAGAGCCCTCGAAGATCTAGACAAGCTATCTGGGCTCAAAGTAGTGGTAAAGGGCTAGTTAGTTGATAGGATGCCAAATAAATTGCTATTAATGGAATCCAATGGTGGGTAGTCCTTGGAGGTTAGGTAGGGATAGCGGATATCACAGGCTAGGTTAATCCTGCTATATAGCCTTGTCTTCACTAGGAAAATGTGTGTGTTTTAACATGCGTTAACTAACGTGTTAACATTCTAATACAGACAAGGTAATTTATAGTTTTAACACGTGTTAGCTGGATGAGGTTTATTCTATGGGTTAAAGCTACAGATTGCATTGTCCATACTAGGGTTACAAGTTAACAAACAGGTTAAAAACATGCTTTTTTCCCCTAGTGAAGATGTCAGACTCCCCAGGGTTTGCCCAACTGTGAGCATAGTCCTGTCCAACAACAGAATAACTTGGGAACACTGGGCAAATACTATTTATGGCCAAGTGGCTGCAGCTTCCTCAAAATAAGAGCTGCAGGAATTATCTTCAGGATAGTAGCAATGATTCATCTCAAATTGCCATTGAATAAAACTGTGGCCAATGAGCCCTGTTGGCTGAGCTTGTGAGGCTTTTGACACAAATATGGAGTTGAGTGTGTCTCTAATGTGATAATTTTGGAACGCTGCACAATGCCCCCCACCCCCATCTCAACTCTGCATATCTTCCCAATACAGTTTACAATGTCAAGACCCTGAATGACTTATCTCCCAGCCAGAAAACAAAAGTAGTAAGAATGATGGGGAGAAAAGGAGATGCACACAGAGCCCCTTGCATGTGGCAAGGTGAGGCGAGGGAGGAGAGACAGAGCCTCTGGCATGGGGAGATTCAGGGAGTCCCTGAAATAGAGAAGGATGAGAAGAGGGCACACAGGGAGCCTGTGGTGGGAATGAAAAAATGCAAGGAGTCTCTGCTGTGCACAATGATTTGGTCAACAAAGCAAGCCTCCCTTGAACTGTCCAATGTCTTCCTTGAAGCATTGCCCATGAGAAGTTTATAGCATGCTGTCTTCGTAATGTTTTCATAAGCAAAATTCAAAAATTACATTTTAAAAAGGAATTCATCCCTTAGTGTACACTAGAGTCATCCAGAACATCCACATGCATGAAAACAAACCACATACTATTCAGCAGAAGCAGACTGAGCTGGTAGAGGCTAACTCACATTTAAGATACAATGCACCTGAGTTGGTATTACTGCATTACACTAAGAAAATGACTGAACATTAAGCAGAAGCATCACTAAGTAACATTCTCCCCCCAGGTTTACATATTCTCCTACTTTCCAGATATCCACATTTCACCCAATCCAACTGCTCTGATAAGTCATCTCTACCATTTTGAAATTGCTTTGTTTAATGAGAAAAACAGACAAATTAGTTTATTCAGTAATGTCTTACGAGATAGTGACTGCAGAATGATGCGTCAGACCTGACAATGGTGCAGTCTAAAGGCGTACTAATTTGAGAGATTTGAAGAGTATAATTCAGCTCGGTGATCTAGAGCTACACCAGGGATAGTAAATAGGTGGACTGCACGAAAAATCTGCACAGCCAGATCCCTTTGAATGGACCCCTAAATCTTTCTATTTATTTATGATTGTTTTTTTGGTTTTTTTTGTATTATTTTCTCTGGAGTCTGGCCCTTGACTATACCTGGATGAAGAAATGTGGACCCTGACAAAAAATAATCGACTCCCCTGACCTACACTCTGAACACTATAGAGTTCAAAAGCTTAACAAATGGGAAGGAGGTTGCCAGCTACAAGGTAATAAGGGTCATGCCAGGAACTGTAATCAGATTGATCTTTGCAAGTAAACATAAGGGCCCTAACTTTTACAAATTATTATTCGCCACCTCTAAAGTTCTGGAAGCTAATAAAGAAGCTAGGATCACAGGGGATGCAGAAGGATGGCAACAGGTCTCAACTGGAATATGCAATGCACCCCCAACAATAATCACATCTGTCAGCAACAGCAGGGAGAAAAAAAAAATCCAGCTTCTAGTTTGCTTTCAGAGTGAATTTTAAGGTGCTGGATTAAAACCCTACAAGGTGTGAGACATTGCTACTTTTGCTTCCCCTGTGTAAGGGCACTACCAGAACCATAAGTGGAGGTGCTTGAACCAACAGCCCCCTGGTTTAGAGAACAGGAGGCTGCTAGAGGGCTGTGACTTTACAATTCACTCCCATTCCTTAGTCCATTTGCTCTCTCAGGCTCCTTAGGATAGGGTGAGCTGAAGGAATGTCTTGTGGACACATTTTGGGGAATCACTGTGGGTGACTATTTTAATCTGGTTGTGTTTTGTATGGGCAGTTTTATGTATTTGGGGGATGTTTCTATTCCTGCTTCTTGTACATCATGTAGAAGTGCAGAGAACTATTAGCACAGGGACATCTTCAGAAATGAAAACAAGGCTTTAACAGGACCTGTGGGTAGTGCCTGAACCAGCCATAACAAACCAGGATACAGGTTCTTTATGGCTAAACCCCCAGAAATCAGAACTGGTTCACTCTAGGGAACCAGGATAGGAGCAGCAGGCCTGCTAACTCCCTAATCACAGGATAGTGGGCAACATGGCACATGCTTGCATTAGACAAGACCTATACAGATTAATACAGAGTCTGCTGCCTGTTATGAAGTAGAGGTTTATGGGCATTTAACTTGCTTTTAAGAATACCTGTGTTTGTTCTGCTGAAAACTTCAATATGAGGCACACTAGACCATAAATCTTTCCAATTCTTAGGAAGCAGCATCATCACAATATGCATCAGGTTTCACTGTAACAAGCTTTACCATATAACTAATCACTGCATCTTGTGGATAGCAACAAGCTATCCTGAAACTCATAAGAAAGCCCTGAGTTGTGGGTTGTTTGGGCTTTCTTAAATTTATTAAAAATCTTCCTTGAAAGAATGCATCTCCCTTGTTTTGTTCTCACTGCCTCATTAATCCAGCTCAGTTTTTAGTTTTTGATGAGAGCTGAGACATCAAGGAAACAAAACATTAAGCTCTTCGGGGCAGGGGCCATCTTTGTTCTGTGTTTATACACTGCCTAGCACAATGGGTTCTGGTCCATGACTGCGGCTCCTATGTGCTACCACAAATAATAATTACCACCAACAACACTCCATTCCCCCACTATGGAGAACAGCTCTTGTTTGATGAACGTGAAGATTAAAACTGGGTTTCTAAAAACCAGACTAAGCCACGGACAATTTAGTATTATTTCACTGCAGGTAAGTAATAAATTCCAGACACATTATTCACATTTCTGTGACACTTCCCCGCCCACAAACTTTGTTATTGGAATGAGCTTACTGAAGCACAGGCCAAAATGCCAAAGAATCCAACCTTCTGCACCAGGCTCTGGACGGCCAGTTTAGCTCGGGAGGCAAAGTCCTGTAAACAAGGAAGCAGGGCATTAATAAGGATGAAAATTAAATGAAAGCATCTCTAAGCACCATACAGCATATAATTTCATATTCTCAAACCTGTCCTCTAGGGTTTGTATTTTACAAATGAGTAATTAGAGAGCTGTTAAGACAAGAAAGCAAATTTGACACGTCAGTGAACCAAACATTCATCATGTTTAGCCAAGTTGAAATTCTGAACATTTACAGTTACCTGTTTTTAGCTTTTCCTGCAGACATGACTCTTCCAAACTCTGTAACATGGGTAAGGATTACTCCATTACAGAATAATAGTATATTTTCCCTTTCACACCCTTGAGTTGCTGCTGCCACTCCTGTACTACTCCTCATACACGCAGAAGAGGTTAATCCCTGCAAGGCTATCATCAATCTCTCACAAATGGTAGGGGGTACTTTTAGAAGGTGAGGTTAGCACACAGTATTTCCATAATACCTCACATCTCTACCACTATGGAAAGACACTCTCAAACCAGGGTCTCCAACAACATATGCTCCTGGTTGCTACAACAATTGAGATTCTGGGGCTCAATCAAAGTTAATGGCAACACTCTTACTGATGTTACTGGAGCTAGGATTTCACCCCTGAGATTTAAAAAGCAATGAAGAAGGTGATCATGTCAATGTTAAGCCTATATTCCCTCTGCATCAGAGCCATTCTAACTGCATGTAGCCTACACCCAAAATGTATTTCTGTGAACAGTGCCATAATGCATTTAAATGACTAAAGTCTATAAAAATGACAGTGATGAACAGTTCTGTTCTGTCTCCCACAAATGCCTTAATCTAAATGCTTTATCATTAATAAAAAGACAAGGTGGGTGAGGTAATATCTTATCAGATCAACTTCTGTTGGTGAAAGAGACAAGCTTTTGAGCTATGCTACCTCACCCATCCTCTCGCTAATATTCTGGGACCAACATGGCTACAATTATCACTAATAAGACTGTAAAATACTGATTTCAGTCACTTAAAACACAATAGCTTTGTCATTTAATGTGCTGTTTACTTTCTGATTTTTAAAGTCAGAGAAACATTTGACATAAAAAACCTTAGAGTGTCTGTCGCTTTATCTAATAGACAATAAAATGGCTATTTTAAAATCAAAGGTACTATAAAATGTAATCCCACAGAGGTAAATTAATTCCATCTAAATTTAGGAAGTAAAACAGAAACCTGCTGGAATATACAATTGTTGTTCAAATTAAAACGGGTCTGTTTAAGTGGATCCATGTTCAAAGACATCTATTCAGGCTTAGAACAAACTGTACAATATAAAATGGGAATACTTTGATATTAGGGTGCTTAAAATTGGGGGAGTTCTCATTAATAAAATAATCTGATTCCGTCAAAAGTAAGATATTACATATGTTTTTATATTAAGTTACAAAGATTGTTAGACACAACCTCCTTTCATAGCAAGCATCTTGCCTAACAATCTGATTATTAAACATACCCCTTGCCCCTTTTCATGGCTAGATATGCTAATATAATTCAACCTTATTCTCATTATAACAACAGAACCTTTGGAACGGCAAGCTAACACATATGAACAGAAAATATTTTTCATGAATAATAGCAAGCAGATGGATGCGATTCACGGGTGCACACATTTTTGAAGTAAAAAAATTAAATATTTAAGCAACTTAATATTTATTCCACATATTGGTCACCTTTGTTATAAAGACCTTTTCTATAACATTGCGTCTTTACTCCAAATTACAGTAAAATAAAACCCATTCATTATGGCACTTTTTAACCAACAAATTTGGAGGATCCTTAGTAATTTACTGAATTCTTTGGGTTGGAATGGTAATTTTAGGTTTAAAGATACCTGCGTGACTGTGAAAAGCTTATTGTTCTAACATAAGTGTTTTTCTGTGTAAACACAATTATGTCACCTTTAAAATCCGTACAACAACTGTACTTAATGTGGGTTTTATACTTTGAGAAAAGTTCTCCATTTATAAATTCTATTCTTGTAGAAAGAGTGATCATTGAAATTTTCTGTTTTAAACTACTGTTTTTAGAACACTTCCAAATTAGGACTAGCAAAAATTAAAACAAATACTATAAATTAAAGAAAATAGAAAAACAAAGAAGTGGGATTTTTATACCTCTCATAATGGGGCATTTAGTGATTATGTGGATTTTTTTTTAAATGTGCCCACCCGATACTCTATTTTAGTATACTTTAGTGGGAAATTTTGCTATATGAATAGTAATAACATCTCTTATATAGCATCTCATAACCCACTATCTACACTGTCTATTGACAAATAAAATACGATAGAATAGTTATATTTAAAACTCCTTCCAATTTGTTTTCTACTTTAAGTTTACAGGCTATTGAAACCACAAGTAGGTTACAAACAAGTGCCCGTTCCTGCTCCTGTTTAAATCTTAAGACTCCCAGTGACTTCACTGGGACTAACAATTTAAATTTGGGAAAGTATCTATAAATATTGCATATTTTTACTTTCTCATCTTTATGCTTTGAACTCTCTTCCCAAGAAAAAAAAGAGTCTGAGAAGAAGCAGTTTATTATACTAATGATATGGAAATGCATATTTGAAACATTTCATGGTACCATCTTGCCTTTTAGATAAATAGAGAAACTACTGCAAGATTATCAATGCTTTCCACCATTTTATCTTCTATTTTTGCATTTATAAGAAATTATGTTAAGGGGTTTTGTGTTACCAGACTTTCTGGATAAAGCAACCAGGGAAATTCTAGGCATTAAAGAAAGCAGCTTGTTATGCAATAATTACAAAAATATACCTACATTTTAGTCACCAGTTAAAAGTTGTGGCTGTAAATAACAACTGATCTATGGAGTAGGATAGACCAAAACTTTTCATATGTCAAACACGTTGCTCTTGATTAGTCTGGGTGGCTGCTTCTCATACTAAAATTTCTTCAAAATTATTTCTGAATTGAAAACAAGTATGGAACAGTTTAATGTATAAGCACTTGTAAGAGAAGTGACACATGTAAGGATCTCATTTGCTCAGTACACACACAATTTCCACTAAGGTTAATGTGAGTTAGGCGTGAGCAGAGAGGAAGTGAGACCCTTTTAAAATTTCACTATGATCACACAGCCACCAATAAAAGTCATTAAGTGCAACACAAATTAAGGAAAAAACAGCCATTCCAATGGCCTAATGAAGAACAACGTGGAAATACTGTTTTAAAAGCGTACCTGCTGTCAATTTTATTTATGTTGGAAAAAGCTTATTAAAGTATTGTTAAAAAAGGCAATTTTACTTCAAAAGCAGAATGTACATCTTTGTTGAAAGGATAAACTAAAGAAAATGCTGCCATCTGCATAGGAATTTCATAAGATGCTGCTCTAGGTATTTAACAATATTGGATATGATCATGACACTTTCAGTTCCTATTTTGCCAACTGTTTCACAATGTTCATGGAATTAAAGTGACATTTGCACTTTAAACCTATTAAAGTTTTTACAAAGTATTGTATTAAACTAGATTTAATATATCTTTAAAATAATTTTATAAGACATTAAAATCCAGTTACTCAAACAGGTATGTGCTATATTACAACAGAAGTAGATTGCATGTAATTTTTACTATTATATGTTTATGAGTTAGAATTTGAAACAAACCCTCTCGCAAAAAAGCTGTGAGGTAACATTTAGCAAAACATTTAAAGAACATAATTATAATACAACTGAATTACAGATAGATTTTGAGTCTCTGTTAAGTAGCATAAACATAAATTAACATTTTACTTTAATTTTTTTTAAAAAGTAAATGGTCATGCTTTAATGATGTTTGTAATCTGATACAATCACCTACAATCAAAAAGTGAACAGTCTGACTTAAATTAAAATATTTTCTTCCAGAGAGGAACAAAACATTTTCCATTTCAGAAAGCGTGATTTACAAAAATTAAGGACAATTGTAAAAAGCTCATTTTATTCTTCTTTTAAAGCCTTTTTTCAGTAGTAACTGTAAAATATTCCATGTTATAGACAACTTTAGTTATTTAGTTTTCATGTCAACTATTTTCAGTTTAAGATTCTCTTTCTTTCTCCTGTTTTTTTCATTATGTTTAAAATAAACCTTAAAAATACAGCACTATTTTAAGTTGAAAAAAATTAAACGAATTTTATCTGTGTCTATGGTCTGTACATTTTATGCTTTACTCCAAACTAAAATAAAATCACAGCTACGTAAGTATACTGGATAGCAATATACAGGTTAGAATCACTATAAAGTTATGCAGTTGCAGGGTTTAGCAGTTTATTTTAATGAAAACAAATGCAGAAAACTTTATTGCTTCCTCAAATTTAATTTGTCAATTCTTTAGAACATCTGCAATAATAAAAAAAACCCTCATAAGTTTCATTTCTCAGACACTACAATCATCAGTTTCACAACTTTTACCTATTTCACAATACAAGCGCACAAGAGAAAAGACTGATGTTGGGAACAGTTTCTTTTCCAATACATTCTTCAGTGTTTAATAAAACAATTAACTCTCATATAATTAATCTATTTCTTACTTTAAAATAAAGAAATGCATAAAGTTCAACTACTTACAGGCAAAACATATTCCCCCAAAATTAAAGAATCTAGACTTTCCTCTCTTCTCCTCTCCGCTACTATGATTCATTCACCCTAACATTACAGTACTGTTTTTTACTCACTATGTTGCTATCAAAGAAGATTTGTTTTTGGTTTGGGAATAGATTTCCTGTGACTACTGCAAGACAGGCCAGGGAAGGTTAAAAGATTATATATTACTTCACTGGGTTAATCATCAGATCACAAGAACTGGAATGGAAATAAGCATCATCAAAAAATAGGCAATGTTGAAATACTGAATCACAGGTCTCAACTGGCGGTTTTAGAAGTTCTGCTTCAGATCTGCCTTTTGTGAAAAAGTGACTTCCTAAAGTACAGTTTATTGATGCTAACATTTTGTTATTACAAGTTGCAGGCAAACAAAATCAAGGGGAAATTAAAAAACAACCAAACCTTTTGCTTCTCAGCAAGCTTTACCAAGAGGATCCAGCTCACAACCCTATGGCACTGCTTTGTGTATATCTTAACACAGACCATTTGCCACTATAAAAATCACTGTTCATCAAATTGTACATAAAATAATTCTGTGCCTCATCTGCAAGGCCTCTCTTCATTCCCATGGCTTGTTTTGTTTCCATTTTTACAAAATTTGTAGTCACATTTCCTCTCTTCCTTCCTTCATTTTAAAATATGAGTGTTTCCTTGCTTTTACGAGAAGGACAAAATTATACTGGACTTTAAAGCATTCTCTTCAATGTATTAGCTAAGTAGATGCATTTCCAGCAGCATAAATCACTTCCTGTTATTGATTCAGATTCTGAATATACAAATGTGTACACAAAATAGTAATTGGTGAATCTTAAAGGACAGATTGGTTTGGGTTTCAGAATGTGAAATGGCCAAATTTCAGGCAACGCTATGCTTTCTTAATCTTTAAAAGAGAGTGAGACTCATCTAGTTCAGGTTTCAGAGTGGTAGCCGGGTTAGTCTGTATCAACGAGGAATACTTGTGGCACCTTAGAGTAACAAATTTATTTGAGCACAAGCTTTCTGTGGGTTAAAATCCACTTCATCAGATGCATGCAGTGGAAAATACAGTAGGAAGATATATATATATATACACACACACACACACACAGAGTACATGAAAAAATGGGTGTTGCCATACACACTATAACGAGAGTGACCAATTAAGGCGAGTTATTATCAGCAGGAGAAAAAAAACTTTTGTAGTAATAATCAGGATGGTTCATTTCCAACAGTTGACAAGAAGGTCAGAGTAACAGTAGGGGGGAAAATAAGCATGGGGAAATAGTTTTACTTTGTGTAATGACCTATCCACTCCCGGTCTTTATTCAAGCCTAATTTAATGGTGTCCAGTTTGCAAATGAATTCCAATTCAGCAGTCTCTCATTGGAGTCTGTTTTTGAAGTTTTTTGTTGTAATATTGCGACTTTTAGGTCTGTAATCAAGTGACCAGGGAAATTGAAGTGTTCTCCAACTGGTTTTTGAATGTTATAATTCTTGACGTCTGATTTGTGTCCATTTATTCTTTTACGTACAGACTGTCTGGTTTGGCCAATGTCCTTAGCAGAGGGGCATTGCTTGCATATATCATATTGGTAGATGTGCAGGTGAATGAGCCTCTGATAATGTGGCTGACGTGATTAGGTCCTATGATGGTGTCCCTTGAATAGATATGTGGGCAGAGTTGCCAATGGGCTTTGTCGCAAGGATAGGTTCCTGGCTTAGTGTTTTTGTTGTGTGGTTGCTGGTGAGTATTTGCTTCAGGTTGGGGGGCTGTCTGTAAGCAAGGACTGGCCCGTCCCCCAAGATCTGTGAGAGTGAGGGATCATCCTTCAGGATAGGTTGTAGATCCTTGATGATGCGCTGGAGAGGTTTTAGTTGGGGGCTGAAGGTGACGGCTAGTGGCGTTCTGTTACTTTCTTTGTTGGGCCTGTGCTGGAGTAAGTGACTTCTGGGTATTCTTCTGGCTCTGTCAATCTGTTTCTTCACTTCAGCAGGTGGGTATTGTAGTTGTAAGAATGCTCGATAGAGATCTTGTAGGTGTTTGTCTCTGTCTGAGGGGTTGGAGAAAATGCGGTTGTATCTTAGAGCTTGGCTGTAGACAATGGATTATGTGGTGTGGTTTGGATGAAAGCTGGAGGCATGTGGTCAGTGGGTTATAGCACATAGCTAACTGAAAGTTACTGAAGAGCTCTGAACATTAACAATATGGGGCTGCAGCCGGTAACCCTTACATGGGCAGTCCCTACAGCTTCAATGGGACTATTCATGGGAATAAGGCATAGTCCCTCAAGGGACTACAAGACTGGGCCTATGGTAATCGTGTAACACTGCAGAGAATTAGATCTTCCAACATACTGAGAGTTGCAATGAGTTGTGCAGAGTATTGAGATAAGGTGAATATGTCTCCCTTTCACAAATTTGTGCACTACTTGCCATTCACTTGTGTCCAGCAGAAAAACTGCCACTGTGGTGCTAGCAGTCAGTCACTGTAGGCTCTGTTTTGGAGTTATGGCTTCCACAAGACAAGTCAATTAAAAAGAGCCGGAAAGAATAGCAGGACCAGAGGTTGGTTCATTAATATTTGAATATAGAATCTAATACATACACAAGAGATCCATAGACATCTATAAGGAAGACTGCTTTTTGAAAACAATTACTTAAGTTGGCGCTCTCATTTTGACCAAGCACAAGTGCATCTATTTGCCCATCTAAGCATTCTAAGCACATGTCCACATGGTGCGGCCAGGTGCACTACAGGGGTGTGATTTCTGACGTGTTTACACAGACCAATTAATGTGCAACACATTAGTGTGCACTGCTGCACTTTGTAGACACCCCCTAATACGCCCATCATTGTGATATCCAGGGGCACAAGCATAAAGAAGTTTTATCAAGTGGGAAATATATATACAGTTTTCCTTAGGCTTGTGAAGTTTATGAGCCTTGCTACAACACAGAAAATACAAAATTATGAGGCTCTACATATTTTAAATATAATGGTTTTTAAAATGGTTTGTTTGTAGGTTCATTTGTAGATTTATTCAGCAGTTTTAAGGCAAAGGGAACCATTGTGCGACCAATTCGGTCTCAATTAGCATTACTGCTTTATAAAGATCTGAATGGACTGGCCCTGATTAAACTCAAGACTTCCTCCTGGAGCTTCCACCTGATGGATTTTTGCACTCGCATTCCACCAGCACTTAGGGGTTTTGCCACGATGCCTAAGTCATTAGGTGATTTTGGAAACAGTGCCTAGAATGAAGGCTTGGGAGGAAGTCAGTGACAGAAGGTTTGCCTTAAGCAACCGCCCAGCAGAGCAGCTTAGCAAAAGAGGGTCTTTAAAGTTCAAACAAAAATACTTGGAGGTATTTTATTAAGTGCAGGCTTTGCTGTATTTAACAATGAAAGCTGGGATTGTTGGTGGAAGTTTAACGGCTGATATTAAAACAGGAGTAATTTGGGGTCTGAATTCAGTAACTGTTGAGGGCACCCAGCCTCTTCTAAGATCAGGACCTTTGGCATTCCCATCTCGCGATAAAGACATCTACATAGTCATGACCTATCCTAGTGTTGACCCAGCTGCCACACCTCTCAGTAAGAGTGTGTAACTCACATAAAGGGCAGTTCTACGCAGGAGTGCATAGACCTCCAAAGTTTGATTTCTAATTGGGTTGTAATGTTCATTACTTGCCAGAAGTTTAAAATTAATTTACATTGTGCAAGATAGGATAAAAATCATCTAAAGAAGGAGTACATTCTTCCTAAAAAGAAAACATATGAAATTAGTTATGGATTATTAAAATTAAAAATTCTTGAAGTCTTAAGTGCTGCCTACAAAGACAGAGCTCTTTTTTCATTTAAAAATCTGAGGTATGTTAAAAATGAGCTTCACAATATTGTGTTTCTTCAGGCTTTCTATTCTAACACAATGGAATCAAACAGAATTTATGGAATAAAGACCATTTGTGGTTAGGCAGTGAATTCTAAAATTTCAGTGGACAGAGAGGGATTAACAACTCATCGGAATAAGATGTTCCTAAATGCAAGAGCATTCAAAGTGCTAGTTATAGGTTCATATATTACAGCATATACAAGCCAAGAATGCAGCACAGCAGCTACCATGTCTACTGATTAGTACATCATAATCTAGACCCAAAATGTTGAAACTGGTCGCTGTTTTTATCTGCAAAGTGATGAACTCCCAAAGGCAGCCAATGGTGCACATTACAAACCCAAAATTAAAAAGATAAGTGTGAAAATACACACAAGAACACCAGGTATTAGAGAACACAGAGTAAAATATTAATATTGGAAATTTATAAGAATAAAAGGATGACTGTAGCAGGGTGGCTACCCCACTCCTAAAATAGAAGGGGTTAAAAGCAGCCCTGGAGAGGGCTGTGGCTGGCTAATTGGGGAATCAGCCACAGCGGGACCATGCCCCAATCAGGCCCCAGCTGGCCTGTATAAAAAGGCTGTGAGCCAAAGGCCCAAGGAGTCTCTCTCCAGGCTGGGAGAGAGCAGGGCCTAGCTACCTGCCTGACAGGGTACTGATGGTGGTGCAGTGCTGGGGAAGGAGCAGGCTGAGTGGGGGCGCTCCAGGCTGGCAACTCCCCAGGCTGTAAGGCCCATAGAGGTATTGGGAGGCAGAGGAAGGCAACAGGTCCGAACCCCCTTGTCTATGATGAGTGGCTTTTACACTGCAGTCTGCTACAGGGAGCGGGGTGTTGCTGATGATTGGCAATAGCCCAGACCGAGGCAAGGAGGGGATAGTGGGTTCCCCAGGAAGGGGAGACCCAGAGGCAGAGTGTGGGGGGTGCTGCCAGGGGGCAGAACCCCAGAGAAAGGGGCACCGGGATCTGTGAAGGACACTGGGGCCAGAGCTGTGGCAGCTCACCAGCCTGCAGAGGGCGCTCCACTCTGGAAAAGAGCTAATTCCCAATGACCAGCAGGAGGCGCCGCAGGGGTGAGTCTGCTCCTTTACAATGACCTATGTAAACTAGACTCTAGTATTACAGTTCTGAGGCAGGCAAGAGTCTCACTACCTTCAATGGAAATTTTGCTTGTGTAATGATTACAGAATTCAGCCAGTAGCAGGTAAATAATCTATGCAACACTTGCACCATTCTTTTGGATTTTGGGAGGGAAGTTATAAAGGTGATTTAAAGTGACAAAAATAGATCTATCCCACATGGTATCAAACTGCCACATTGGCAATTCATGTGTACACACTATGGACTTCCTAAGAGGACCAAAGAGAGAGGAGAGGCACCGATGAGGAGTAGGGAGTTTAGATTGAGTGGGAACAGGCAGCTTAATTCGTTAATGGACTATTGCAAAGGAAATCTGTTAAATTAACCAAGATACGGAGCTTCTAATAAAGATTCTGTTCAACCCAATACAGGGTGGCAAACTGAAAACGCCACTGAACTATGGAAATAGAAGATTAGCAGCAGAGTATATCCGTGTACAGGCTGCCTGCCCCAAGTACTGTACTGACTGAAGAATACAGAACAGGGGTAGGCAACCTGCAGCACACGTGCCGATTTTCAGTGGCACTCACACTGCCCAGGTCCTGGCCACCGGTCCGGGAGGGGGCTCTGCATTTTAATTTAATTTTAAATGAAGCTTCTTAAACATTTTAAAAACCTTAATTTACTTCACATACAACAATAGGTTAGTTATATATTATAGACTTATAGAAAGAGACCTTCTAAAAAACGTTAAAATGTATTACTGGCATGTGAAACCTTAAATTAGAGTGACTAAATGAAGACTCGGCACACCACTTCTGAAAGGTTGCCGATCCCTGATATAGAACTACTCATCTCATGGCCAAATTGGGTATGTAATGCATCTGATGAAGAGTGTTCATAGTTTCCAGACCCCATGAGCAGCTGCTTGAAGCCAGAGTTGCTGGACTGGAGGAAGAGAGGGAGAGTTTTATTAAAAAGACAGCAAATAGGCACACTGTGGAGTGGGACCAACTCCAAGCTGCTTGCCCCAATCCTCCAAGTGAGGATGCCAGTCTCACAGTGGGAGAGAGCTAAAAACGGAATGGAAGGTCAAAGTCCTCATCTGGGACTCAGCTTCCAATAGAGGTAGAGGCAGCTGATTCTTCCTCACACGCCAAGGACTTGACTCCAGGATTTCAGAATACCGTTGTGAGATGCACAGGCCCCAGTGAATGAATGACCTATCATCAGAAATCTCAAAAGCTGGTTTTCTGGTGACCATAAAAACAGTTTGTGACTCACTTGCCAGGTGTAAAGGTGGCAGATCTCATGACACATTTAAAAAAAAAAATTCCAGTAAGTGCTTGGGGGGGGGGGGGGCGGGGGAGAGGAAAGAGAATTCAAGTCCTGTACACATGGTATCAATGATGGGTAAAGCACAAGAGAATGATCCTGGAAGCTACATTTACATTACTAGGAAGGCAGCTTTTGTCCAGGTCCTCTATTGTAGGCTTCTCTGAAATACTTCCAGTTCTGTGCAAAGGGCCAACGAGAGGGAGGAACGTTCAGAATCTGGGTGAGAAGATGGTGAAAAGATGAGGCTAAAACTTAGTTATCATAAAAGGAACTCTTTACGGAGAGGGGGACCTGTACAAGAGGGATGGGATCCATTTAACAGACATGGAGCCAGACTGATGGAACAGAAAATTAACAAGGTTTTGGACGATTATTTAAACTATAAATTAAGGGAAAGCTGACAGGTGCAAAAAGCATTGAAGCTGGACAAAGACACCTGCTAGGGATGCCCTAATACAATGGTACCGTGGAGAGAACAGAACTGCTGGCTGAACAGGAGTCTCTCAGGTACTATGGTGATGAAAGCCGTATAAGTACCTAGAGAAGAGTACAGGTTTAGATCAGAGGTAAATTCTAGAAAAGTAACAGAGTAATCATATTAAGGAGCCCAAATAAAAATGGGCATAAAGACAAAATAAAAATGATCAATTTCTATACACCAATGTAAGAAGCTACTAGGTAAACTAGAATGACTGGTAATGACTTTGGCCTACCTGAAATAGGCATACTACAACCCTTGGTTACAAGCTATAATGAAAGGATGGATTTGGTCGTGGAAGTGGGTAGTTACACAATACCTAAAAGATTTCATAGAATTTACTGAGAATATTTTAGAAGAGGGTGACCATGCAATAGATACTGTATAGAACAGGGGTGGGCAAACTACGGCCCAGATCTGGCCCGCGGGATTGCCACCCAGATGGTGCCGTGGGCCCCGCACTTCTCCTGGAAGCGGCCGGCACCACGTCCCTGCAGCCCCTGGGAGAGGGGGAGGCAGAGGGCTACATGCGCTGCCCTCACCTGTGGGTACCTCCCCCAAAGTTCCCATTGGTCACGGTTCCCTATTCCTGGCCAATGGGAGCTTTGGGGGAGGTACCCGCAGGCGAGGGCAGCGCGCAGAGCCCTCTGCCTCCTCTTTCTGGAGCCTGCACCCCGAACCCCTCCTGAACCTGAGCCCCCTGCTGCACCCCGAACCCCTCCTTCACCCCAACGCCCTGCGCCCCCAACTGCACCCCTCCTGCACCTCAACCCCTGGCCCTAAGCCCTCTCCCACATTCTGCACCCCCTCCTGAACCCTAACCCCCTGAGCCCTCTCGTACACCCTGCACCCCTCCTCTGCCCCAACCCCTTGCCCTGAGCCCCTTCCTGCACATTGTATCCCCCCCACAGCCTGCACTCCCTCCTGCACTCCAACCCCCTGCCCCAGCCCTACATTCATGGCCCTGCATGCAATTTCCCCACCCAGATGTGGCCCTTGGGCCAAAAAGTTTGCCCACCCCTGGTATCGATGCAAATCCCAACTAATAAGAATATACATATGGCAACTAAATTACACTATCAGCCTACTGATCAGGAAAAGGACATTCTCAGTACATGATGTTGAAGGAGATGAAAGAAACAATTAAGTAATAAAACAGTAATAAATGGCTAACATATAAAATTATCTATGTCAAAATGCAACAAAGGTTTGGAGGAACACATGAACTGGCTGTGTGTCTTAAGAAATATATCAATGCATTTCCACCACCAAATCTGCTCACATTAATGCCTTTCATGCAGCTTCCACATTATCTGAAGATACTGCCGATTCACTCAGGATGATGGAACAAGGCCTAATTTTGGTGCGTCACATATTAAGAGAGAAAGTAACTAAACTCAGTTCCCACCCCTTAAAAAAAAAAAGAAAGGGGGGCGGAAAAAGGGGGGGGGGGAGTTCTCTGATGAGAAACACAATTAACCTTATTGCCCTTACAGCACAGGAGTTTTGAAGGGGACTATTAAAAAGAAAAGGGGCGGAGAGTACCGCATAGGATACTAATGCTGTTCCGGTGCAGACTCTCAAGACACTCTAGTGATGAAGGCCATATATAACTAGATAGATGGGTACCTAGGTAGAAAAGGCCAGAACATAATGAAATGAGGTTTTCCTTGTAATGGCCATGACGATATATTTGATACTTTAAACCTGCATTTGAGCAGAAATAGGACCCTTACCAACAGTAACCCCTTGTGTGAAAAATAAGAGCTCTCACTAAAATCTGCGGATCTAGGTTGATCAGTGAAATGCACAGTACGCAATTTACTGCTAACTGCCTGAGCAGAGTAGCAAGAGAATAAAGAGTTCTGTTTTAATTAGACTCTTTGGAATAAGAGGCTATCTAATTTTCTTCATTACTCTATCCATCCTGGAGTAGGAAAGGCTTGGAATAATTTCCCCCATCCACCAAGCATCTTGGGATAAGGACTAGAAAATGTACTTGTGAACAGCCAGAACAAATTCTTACAACACCAAAATCCATAGTATCTCCAAAGCCTGCCTTACAAGTCTCAAGATAACAGCAATCCAGCACCAGTTCTATGGCAATGATCCATGGTGCTGAACGCGTTTAGGTCAGAGCTCAAAGCGAGTGGGAACTCCCACAAACTGAGCTCTGGCATTTCTCTCCAGCTGGATCTGAAGCTTTCTCACTTGTGAATTAAAAAAAAAAAAAAAAAAAAGTAAAGTTCTACTGTTTCATTTTAACCAGAAAGAAATTATGCAAAGAATGAAACACAATTAAAGGAAACAGTTTGAGGGAAGAGGAAGAAGCATGTCGTTTCAGAGTCTTATCAGATCTGCCCTCTAGTACACTAGCAATGTTCTACCACATCCCCAGCCCCCACTGTGCTCTGCTCCTCATCTCAGACCGGCGCTGGAGCATTACACGACTTACCCATTTCAGCACCTAGCACTTTACGTTTTCAAAGGGCTATACAGACATTACATACAATTTAATATTATTTCACTCATCACGGAATTAAGGGTACATGGGGTCTATACCCAGTTATTCCAGAGGTTCACTTCTTGCAAGAGATCTGGCAGCGTGTAGATCCTGCAATTTGTTCCATGGAAGACAACTAAGCATTTTTTCTATATTTGTCACATGGTAGAGAAGGCAGCCAGGCCACTGTTCTGGACAAGGAGGAGTCAGACCAGTGTTAAGTTAGTCACCACTGCTCTACTAGTGAAGAACAAGGAAGTATAGAAAACCTGCCAGACTCATTCCCATACATTAGGCAGTGACCCCCAAACCCCATTCTGTCCCCATCCTCTCTGAATGGTCTAACATCAATATGGTCTATTGATACTGCATCTGACAAGGGGTGGCTGCTCAACCACCATTATATAGCATCAAATTAAGGGTTCATCCATACTGAGGCTACAACCAGATTCCCATGGCCACAGGCAGCTGATCTAGCAAGCTGGTGTAACTAGCAGCAGCAGGACATCCTGAAAGTCCTGGCCTATCCAAATTTAAAAAATATATATTTTAAGTCTAGGATTTGAGCAAGATCTAGTTATTGTAACAAAGGCTCTTTGTGTCTGGAATGCAGTGAGATTGATTACCTACCCCTGTACGCCCACAATAAGGAAGGAAGCAATTTTGGATAACCGGATGAGCATAGTATGCAATGCTATTTCGTCCCCAGACAAATCCAAATAAAAAAAAAGTCACCAGCATTAAATATATATATTTTGTCCCTTCACAAGGAACTTGAAATCAAGAAAAAAACCAAACAAACAACAAAAAACTCAAAACAAAAACACAAGCAACAAAGATACTTAAATTATTAAAAACAGGCAAATAACCTATTACACAGCTGACCAGCCTCCCTACATGCAAGGGCTCCCCCAATAAACCTAATCGGCAGATGATGTACAGAGCTCAGCATATCTTGCCGCTTATTATTCATGGGAAGCAGACAGGGCTGCCAGATGACTTAAAGAGAAGTGGTCTGCATACCACTCTCCTACAAGGGTAAGGATTTAAACAGTGTTTGGAACAAGAAAAAATGTAGCCATTTTCTTGATGACACAAGAATTAATCTCTATTATTTATTGCAGGCTCCTATTGGGGGGAAGGGCTGGGTAGTACTTCAAGCATCTCCTTTTGATCTCTATCCTATACACTGAACATTGGGGTGTTCTTTTGTTTGACAGAACAGACCCTAGTATGGAGAGGAGTAGAAAAATGAACTTGCTTGAAGCTTTATATTCCAAACCATCTTTTAGAAGCTCCTTTTCTGACATGCAGCATGTTTTCCCAGTGACTTGTCTCCTCCAAACCACATAAGGCCAAAAACTCAAATACAATCCACATACGAAATGGTAACGAAAGCTTTGGGATGAACCTGATTGAAATTAGAGGGGAGTCCTAAAGGAAGATAAGATAAGGGATGAAGTACGGGAGCTAACAAAATCCTGGGTAAGGGAGTTTATACATCTGAATTTAAGGAACAGAGATCATGATTAGAAATTTCTGACTGGATACCAGCTCCCCAGAAAATGCAAACGAAGATTCGGAAATTTATACAGAAGTTACTGATTATTCTGCAGAGAACATAAAGAGAATTAATCTCATCTGAGACTGCGGTACTATACCTCAAGCGTTAAGGACAAATTGTGTCCTTAGATATGTACATGGAACACTCAGTGACAGCAACATGAATTCCCCCTGAACATCCAAGGGCAAGTTCAAACTAACTGCTCGTTCACAATTGCTATACAATAGCAGCTAGCAAGATCAGAAACTCACATTGTACTCTTTTTGGCATGATGGGCTTTTATTGCAAAATAACATGAGATTTGTAACTGGACTAATTTCTGCTTTCAGTGCTGATAGTGGGCCAGGCCATTTCAATGTGATCAAGACTTCTAACTTGGTGACTTTGTATTAGGAAGTTATTCATTTGCACGTTCCAGATTTAAAAAACATGGAAGCATGTAAAGAAGTTTTAGTGAATAAAGCCTCTACTGCATTTTGCAAAGGGCATTTCAAAGAGAAAACTGAAAAGACATCTTTAAATTAGTTTAAACAAAGGTAACCTAATGATTCCTACTGGTTTTTTCCTTATCTGTAAACAGGTGTGCAAATTAATAGAACAATGCAGGCACAAGACTGCTGTATTTATTGCCCATAACCAAAGAAATTCAAGCAAGAAAAAAGGCTTATGTTATTACTCATAGCTTCTATTGTCAACAGTCTGGCTATATTAACCCTTCATTGCCCCCTTTTCTTGGGAAGTCCTCTTTAATATGGTTTCCGAACTCAGGAAAGTTTTCACTGATCCTTTACAAAGCCCAGAACAATCTGCCATTCATCTCAAAGACAATACGGATACTAAAGATGATACTGCTATTTACTAGGGTCTTTCTCCAGTGAAAAATAATTTCATTCTTAGCTCACTATACAGCCCTGTATTTCACAGAAAGTTCTATTTTCAAGGGGAAGCTTCACCAGAGTTAGATCAGTGTGAACTTATATTTTTAATTCTGGCTCTGGTGAAAGGGTTAAAAAAGAACTCCCATACATGTATTAACAAATGCATGCATCAAACTTCAGGAATGCACAATGTGCAGACAAGCCTCCTGGTGGCCACCCATTAGGCAGCCTAGACCAAACGCTGAGAAAGAATCTCTTTCTTGTACAGCACAATTAATAAAGAGAGAGGACGCTGATGAGGGAAGGGGGCGATTGGAAGACTAAAGGAAACATGAAGAATGGCATTTGGAATTGGATCCAAACAAATACTTTCTGGGAAGGAAAAATGTAAAGAAAATGGAAGTGCAGCAAAAACAGTACAGTGGAAATCTTGACAACTCCCCATGCACTATTTTAAGCACAAAATTTTCTTGTAAAAAACCAAGGCAACAAAATAACCTTCGATCCAACAAGCTGGCAACCAAGGAAGCCTTTTAGAGAAGTCATACCTGAACACGATGGTTAACATTGTTTTAACCAAGAAACAGATCAATATTTAATTTAACCACAGACCGGCTCTACTTTGGTAATTACATAACATTTTGACTTATTCATGGCAGGTGCGTGAAGTCACAGTGCCCTGTCAGAACATACAGTGCTCCAGTCCTCAAAGCAACCATGGTTGGGTGTGGTGGTGTACTTTGCACTCTTATTTCTGAAACGAGAAACTCTACATTAAGGTGTGGAAAAGCAATCCTACTCAAGGCACAAAGCCTTTAAGAAATGCTAGAAAGACAGGTTTAAGCTCAGAGTTCATCAGTTTAACTCATTGCCGACAAGCAACATACTCTTCAGGCAGGAAGTTGTTCTATGGAACTCCTGACGCAATACAAACCAAAGCAGTTACAGTGAAGTTTAATACAAACCCTCTAGAGTCCACGTTGACAAATTCTTTAACAGGCCCTGTGGTTACAGGGAAGCTGGTTTCACTCTGAGTCACTCCTGTTCAAACAGTTTACTGGAAATGGAGGGGAGGGGGAATTTTCAGAGAAGTCATGTGATGGCCAGACAAACCACAACCAGTAAAGGTTCAGTGGAGTCAAAAACAGGTCCCAGCAACGGCTGATGCTCAGTGCACAGATGGCACTCAATCATTTACAATGAGTCCTGTTTTATCTCAGGGTTTATATGGTATTAACCCTTTTTCAAGTTTGTATTCTTTAAAGGAAGCCAGAACATAATTTGGAAAGTAAACAAACAGCAAGTAACCGATAGTAACACAGGCAACTAGCAAATATTTTTTTTACAAGGAAACTTGGCTCCCACAGCAGTGCACAGAAGCAAAGCCCAAGCACTCAAAGTGTAAATCATTAGTCCTTAAAGAATAAGCCACTTAAATATGAATCCAAAACACAGAAAGTCACTAACACTCAGATGTACAAAGAAGATTTAGTTAGTTATCAGGGCCCCTTTAGTTACATTCTCCTCTTAGTAGAGAGCAGCATGATACAGCAAGGGCCCACGCATTCGGTACTTTCATAGAGTTGTATTAAGTTGAATTAAGCTTTGTTTTCACCACAAACTTCATCAGCTTTTAAGCTGTTCAGTATGATACAGAAAGAGATTTAGACGTCAGAAAATACTCTACAAACAGTAACTATCATACTGGCAGAAACAGAGACAAAAAGCTTATATAGGAAACAGCACAGTTACATTTGCACTGTGTTATTGCCCATGCGCTGCTCCAGCACTGAGTAGTAGATTCAACTTCCCCTAATTGAGAGGTTGGTTTGAAAGGTTTCACCAATGATATTCCTCATATTTAGAGTGGGGAGCTCTGATAGAAAATTTCAGGACACTGGCACTTAACTGGACAGAACCGAAGTGACAGCCATTGGAAAAATCACTATTAAAATTCTATAAAAAATAAAATTCATAATATATAGAGGAAATATTTCCCATATCACAGGCCAAGTTAGTTTAGTGTAGTGATACAGCCAACCGTGCTTTGCATTTACTGTAGTGTTTGTGAAAAAGCAATCCTGACTAGGCAAGGCAGAATTACAGTACTGCCAGCAGGACAACCAAGCAGAATGAAAGGTGATATATGAAGCAATAGAAGATGTGAAGCTCTCTTTAGTTAACTTACAGTAACTGTAACTGACTAACAAAAAAAGAAGAAGTGGTGTTCCATTAAGATATGGGGCTTTTTCTAAATATATTAATGGAAAAATACAAAAACAGAAAGTTACACATCAGCCAGCTCATGGTTTCTCTCAAAAAGTGACTCCAGAAGCCAGGTCACTTGGATTGACAGTTTATGAAAGAAAACCTGCTCAGATACGTTCTTTAACTTTAGGGAGACAATATTCTTCCCCTATGCAAATTTTAACAGAATGATTGGTCTAACCCATCATACTGTATAACCCATTTTAAATCATTTTATTTCTCTTTAGTCCTTTTAAAAAATCCAGAGAACATTTTTCTCTTCTGTCAATCACACAGACTGGATATTACTTGACAGAATGCCACAAGTATCCTCATCTGTTTTGCAAAAACGATAGTATTTCTCAGAAATAATATTGACAAATTTTCTTAATTAAAAAAACATACAAAACATGCAAAATGCTAAGCAGTTTGGCTCTGCTTTGTAGGCAGCTATAACAGCTCATTAGAACTAAAGGAGGAAGCTACTTTGAAATACTAACACACCTATTTTCACACCTCCCAAATGAATGGGGAGGAGAGAGGCCTTTATATTGAAAGGATTCCTTTCACTGTTAAATGGCGTCAAACATTTGTAGTTTTCCACTGGCATCAGATTGCCAAATTCTCTATACTATTGGGCACTGAGGATCAGAAACTGATAGTGAGGCAAGCTGATTTAGGTAACAGAAACTTTGCTATTCACAATTATAGGGAAACTTTAAACTGCACACACAGTAGTGATTATGCAGTGCAAACAGCGACAAAGCTTCACTTTTGCGAATGATGCCAGGATTTGCTCAAGGCCATAGGAAGAGACATTCATGCGTGCCTCTCACAGACATCTAGCAAAAACACAACAAAGCCAAAAGCACAAAGGAAGTCATATTAGCGTGTGGAAAATACCGTCCAATCTTAAATACTGAACTATTTGTTTTGTAACGGTACTACAATTTAATCAGATTGTCATAGCCTCACGCTGGAGTCTCTTATAGGAATCAAACTGCAAGTAAAGTTTTAAGAAATTTCATCTGGTCATCCATCCTCAAAACAATGTGCTTCAATCCAAACTCAATTGCTGAGAAAATGAAATCAAAGCGCTGATAAATACAATGTTATTTTTTCCTTAACAAACGACACCATTTCATTTGTTCACCAATCACACAATCATTGTAGTTAAGGGTATTTTTGGTCTATCTTGACAAGATTCCTCACTAGCAAAGGTTTTATATCCAAGAATCCTACCATGCATTTTAGAAACCAATCTTGGCTGCACCTAGAACTTTAAAAATCTCACGTAACTTACTGGGAGAGTCACCGTAAATAAATATGGATAGTAGTTCAATTCTGAGTCATGTATTTGATTGGTTTTGTGGTTTGCTGGGATTTTTTAAAATATGTATATGGATCAAGGATTGGTTTGTAAAATAAATATCTGGCAATGGAGCAAAAGTCAAAGTAGGTGAATTTTTGGTCGTATGCCTTTAAAAAGATGGATCTCTTAATTTACTATTATTATTTATCTAGTGCCAATGTGTTAGGCATTTTCCTGAATAGGTATTAAGATGAGCTTCTTGTCCTGAAGTGCTGGCAAGCTAGACAGCATTAAATACTATGATTAACATTATTAGACTAGAATGAATGTTTGCAGACAAGTCCAAGGAAACCTAAGGCTGTTTTTGGAAGAATATTTTCAGAGATTCTTGGGTTTATCCAAATGCTCTCTCTCTGTGGATTATTTTTTCCTGCATGTAATAACTTCTCAAAAGAGAGGGTAAAAAACATTTATACTTCTTAAAAGTCAAGACTCAGTAGTTTCTTTGCTACAGTGAAGGGCTGGTCAAAGAGAAAACAATGTAAACTCTTTTGCTGTGCATAGTAGATAGATTTTTATATGAAGGAATCAAGCTGATGCTATCGTGACCCACTTCCACCTAGTGGTTTAGTAGACAAACAAACAGGAATAAAAAGGAAGCAGAATACAGAGTAGGAATTCAGCAGCAAGACATTTCTGAAAATTCCGCCCGCCCTTTCCCCCCAGAATTGTACATTTAGAAACTAAATAATTTCTGAACCAAGGCGCACACAGACCTGAACAGAAAGCTATTAACAGTCATGTACTCGATTAAGATCTAATATGGGGCAACCAAGTTGTATTATATCTATCAATAAAATTGAATTGAAAAAGGCTAAGAATAAAAAGATTCAAAGCAGCTTGGTTGCTTTTCAGCATCAGGAAGAATACGTTTCCTCAGGTTGTTAAATTGGCCAAGACATTGGCAGCACAAACAGCTAGTGGCAAGGCAGGTGAGTATTATCTAGTGAAAATAAGTTGGCTGGAGATTATCTCCTCGTTAAGAGAGTTTTAAGAAACAGTTTGGCAGTTCAGCTATTTAATAATCACAGTTAGTTTAATGACTCCTACATCATTTATTAGTGGGCCTCATCTTCCCTCTAATACTTCTTTTGCCATATTTGTAGAACTTTTTTGTATTTGTAAAAGTTATTGTTTGCCTTAATTTTTTTGTCTACATTAACATATCCCTGCCTTAACAGACTATAAATAATTGTTTGGTTTTCTCTACATCTCTGTATCCAGTGCAGGTTCTTTTCTAACCTATGAGCAGTCCCTCACAAAGTCACATTGGCTGCTTTCTTGCATGTTTGTTTCAGTGGAACTGTTGTCTGCTGCATCTTAATCTTGCTGTGTTTTGTGATAATTAAACGCATTCTAATATTTGGCAGTGTTCTTACTTGTGCAGCCTCTGCGTGTTCAAGCATCTCCTCAAATTCCTGATACTCTTCATCATCAGGTTCAGCACCAGAGAGTCGGGCTGCTCTGGCCATGAAATAAGGAGGCAGCTCTCCAATAGCTGTGCCAGCACCCTGGGAAGAGAATAATTATTTTAATTTTATTTTTCTTGATTAGAGCTCTTTAAAAAAAGCTCAACTGATGTTCATAATTTTCCTTGGAAAGTTTAAAAAAAATACTCATAAGAAGAGTCACAAATACATATAAGGTTTATCCCACCAGAACTGTTTCCAATGGAGGCTAATTATTTTTACCAGCTACACAAAGTTCTCCCAGCTTCAAATGTTATCCAAGTTACCCTAAGAAACGATATTTTCCCCCTCTCTTAGTTTAGCCACATGCATTTTCCCCCCAACCCAAACTATAAGTCTGTAGAGTTGTAATACAGTTGAATTGTCTGTCCTGAGACTTGGCACACTTGTTTATTGGAAAACATTGCCTCAAGTTCTACTACAGTTTGAGCAAATGAAAATATGTTGAGCAGGCTGTAACTTATCTAGTATTTTATCTGTCCACAAAATGGGGTCAAGAAAGCCAAGAGAAATAAGAATCAGAGTAGGGTTGCCTTTTCACTGCAGGAAAATGATTGGTTTTCTTGGGACATCAAATGACTCATTTCAGCCTTGTGGGTAGATACAGCTTTAGTTTTTGTTTTTTGTTGTTTTTTTTTTAAATCAGTATTAGACATACGGATAAACAGAGGTTAATGAAACAGGAACTTGGATTAAATGCAAATGGTTTAAATATAGGATACGTAATAGCACAATAGGTGGGCGCTTTGTTGGAAAAGTGCTAACCCTTAGCCACACGCAGATGTTCCTTCTTACTAAGAACCATTAGCAAATGACAAATGCTTTTATATTCCTTTAAAGCAGCATAAAGCCCTTCAGTTTCCTTTGTTCATATTCTGTATGCAGCTGTATGTAAGGGAGAATCCCAGCTGCTTTGTATATTCTAAATCAACAGGTTGATTTTAAACACTATAAAAATACATCAGTTATACTATTACCCAAACTCCCTGTTTGTGTACTGTATAAATACACCCCCCTGATATGTTTGTCTTCCTATTGTCCACATGTGTAACAAATCTGCATGAATACACCACCACCAAAACATCATTAGCCTGTCTATTTCTGATACATGGAAAGTTAAGCTTGGAAACAGTTATAGCTATTTTTCAGAAAAAATAATTTGGGATTATGTTCTCAAGGTGATGCAAGAACAGAAGTAATGTTTGCTTCACAACAATGTGCCAATTTGCTTGGCTTCATTTTATTCATGAAGGGAAAGGTTCCCATGTGTGTACTAGAAGTGAACTTTCCTTAAATTGGTTAAATCACAAGGTCTTTGTTACAAAACATCTCGAAAGTACAACGAGATCATATGATTCCATGTCTACTCAAGACAGATTGCCTTAATATGTAAAAAAGGAAGCATTTAAGTGATCCAAACCAACAACTATATACTATCTTTTGCAAACATGGCTGTTTACTCTTACTGTTAAAATTTCCATCTGATATTTGCTTAGAGTTTCCCTACATCAACAAGGAATTAGAAAGGCAAGTGCTAATCAACATTCTTTTGCACAAATGCATACAGTTAAAATGGGAAACTACTCATCTAGAAAGCTTCTTTTAAACTTTATCTTGGTCAAGACACAGACTGCCTGTTCCGCCAATCCGGAGAGATTACACATTTTTACCTTTTCAGGTAATTTCTAATAAAAACACAAAAGAGCTGCAACACATTTAGGGTGCTATTCAATTCATAGCTTCTGTGGGGTGGAAGGCTCTGAAAACTGGCCTACCCCCAGCAGGCTGAAAGCCCTTTAAAAACACCTTCTGCAAGCCAGGACTGTTGAGGCCCGTTTTATACTGACTGTCACCTTTTGATCAAGGAGAAAGGGCCAGGATCCACTTTGGAGCCACTCCACATGGTTACACACTAATTGTCTAACAGCAATTAGTGTTTAGTAATGTTGCTTCACTCCCTTACTGGGCACCAGGATGCTGTCAGCAACACTTCCAGTCCCTGCTCACCCAATGAGCCAGGGAACCGGAGAATTAGACAATGCAAAAGGCTCCCTCTAATACCCCTTTGTGTCTGAATTTTAAACAGCTGTATTGACAGTTTCAGATTGTAGAGATTACTAGAAATTGATAGTTCATAACTTTTTAGTTTTCATGAGTTAGTTTCCCATAATCAGACACTAATAAAAAATTCAACCTACTGTTCTTGGTTTCAGTTTGCAAGGAGAAAAATTAATATTGCTATTTATGTGTCACATTTTGAGTTACTAAAACTGTTGGTCCATTTACTTCCTTTTCAGGAATTTAGTATTGTGTTCCACATAAAAGGATTTTGGATTTAACAGTGATAGGACCAAGAATTCTTCAGTGGTTTCTATAAAAGCAAACTTGGAGTAAAGACAAAAGAAAAACAATGGTAGCAGCAGCGCAGCTGCCAATTTGATTTGACCTACAGAAAGTTAACAAGAAATGTTTAGGTTTCAGAGTAGCAGCCGTGTTAGTTTGTATTCGCAAAAAGAAAAGGAGGACTTGTGGCACCTTAGAGTATAACAAATTTATTTGAGCATAAGCTTTCATGAGCTACAGCTCACTTCATTGGATGTATCCGATGAAGTGAGCTGTAGCTCATGAAAGCTTATGCTCAAATAAATTTGCTAGTCTCTAAGGTGCCACAAGTACGCCTTTTCTTCTTAAGAAATGTTTAGGTACTCATGAAAGAGTCCAAGAAAGCATAACATTATAGTAGACACCAATGGCAAATTGAAGATGCGCCCATGGGGAAATCTACCACAGCCAAAGTTCAATAAAAAGGTAGCTGACAATATATTTGGAGGAGGGTAGGAAGAAAGAGGAGATTACACAAAACATTTTGGCTTGCTCAGATAGTCTTGAAATTCCCCTGGTCTGAACCAGCAAGCAGCACAAAGAAAGGCCTTAGAAGGTACCTCTTGTTCTCTCTCTCCTCTCAAGATAGGGTACAATCAGTTACAAGGCATGCAACTGTGTGTTCATTTCGGTCTAAGCTACTTAATTTTCAGTTTAGGTCAGTAATTTTATACATTAACAAAGATGTGCAGCAAGCACATTCATCCTGAGCTACATTTTCCTTGCAACCCTAGAACTTAATTTTAAATGATATTCTTATTGCTCCAACTTCATGAAGACTATGATGTGGAGCAGTAGGAAGAAAGAAAGAATGAAAGAGATCCCGAACTTACTGTCTTATAGACGTTTGTTTGTGGGAGATTTTCAGTTAACTCTACTTATTTTTCAAATATGGAAATATTTATGCAATTTTGGTCTCTAGTTAGCAAAAGGAAACATTAAAAACGTATATTGTGTTTGTTTTTGAGAGGGCTGGGGGTTTGCACTTCTATCCTTGAAGATTTTTTTTTGTAAGTATTTGTACACTGTACTTATAAACCTGTAATGTGTATGATCTACATTTAACTTCTGTGCTGGAGATAGGGTCACTGACAAGTTTTAAAACTGTAATAACCAAAATATAAAGTCTATTATGGGTTATTTTCAAACCTTTAAGGCTTCCAGAAACAAGTTAGAAAAGATATACTATAATGATCCCATTCCATCCCCAACATCTGAATTGGAGAACCAAGTATTTAATAATTAAACCAATGGTCAGAACAGGAAGTCATCAGTGGTAACCTTTTGGCATAAAAGCAGTTCAAAACAGATATGTTTGTGTAAGTTTCAGTTCAAAATAGTTTACATTTTATGGGAAAAAGACATCTTAGCTGACCAATATTCTTCAATAAACAAATTTTAAAAAGCCAAAGAAGTGAACACTAAACTAAAATTAGAGTGCATTTCCAAGGACAAGCACCCACATCCACCTCACTAAATACCTGCCCTAAGAGTGTGCTTCAGTGTTTAGCAGATAGCTTTTTTTTTTTTTTTCCTTTTTTTGCTTTATAAGTGAATGTTTTCATCAGGAAAACATGGATTTTTAATTTCAACGCGTAGCATGTGAACAGGCTACATGCAACGCAACAGAAAACTGATGCAGCCCCAAGATCAGGGCATCTGCTACAACATTAGGACCTGATCCTTTCAACACATATGAATAACTTCATTCGCTTGAATATGCCCATGGACTTCGAAGGGAGTATTCATGAGAGTGAAGTCACTCACTTGCCTCACTGCTTGCAGGATTCAGTCCTTAATCTGCAAGCGCAGCTGGGGCAAAGAATCTCCTTTCAAAAACTTGTTTTTTGCACTTAGTTGCTCGTAAATGTCATGCATTTTCTGCTAAAGTGCCTAGAAAAAACAGTTACGCTTTGGAAACAGAGGTGATTTTTATAGGACTCTATAGAAGAAATTCCTATAACAAAGTAGAAGATTTCTTTTCCCCAACCTTACTCCAATCCTGGAGCTGATAAAAATTGACCCAACCATTTTCAACTGCTTCTGTTTAATACATTTTGAAGATGTTCAGATCTAATACAGACATCTAAAGTGAATCAGCAAATCATGCCTCCAACATGAAGAGTTATATGTTACTGCTGTCAGCAAAAGCCAGCATTGCTTTGTTTATTTTAGGTAAAATTGTGTAAGTTAAACCTTACCCACATGCAGGCCTCTAGCCTGACTTTTGAGATTATGGTCCATAAAGAGATGGATCCTTCAATCCCCTCCTCATCAGGACAGATAATTTGATCAGGGTACGGTGGTTCAGGAAAATTAACTGAGTTACATTCATACGCAGCAAGTGTAACTGATGCTATGTGTGGACCCTGAAAAATATATCAGACAAGAACTTTTCAATACATTTTGTGTGCATTAAACAAGAGTTAGCTTTACCTTAAATAATATGGCTAATAGGAAACCTATCAGGACACAAAATGCATCCAGGAAATGTACTTCCACACTTGACATTAGATATAGTCTATAATGTTATATACAATGGTCTCAGCCTTCCGATGCATGTAAGTAAATAAACATCCAACTCCAAACATAAGAAAATCTAAAGTGCTCCTGTTTCAGTTTTAAGGGACTATGAAGTTAAAATACGTTTCCTTGCCTGTATTAGTAGTAACATTGTAGACTTAAAACTTGAAGAACTTTAAAAAAAAATCAAAGTATACTTTTAACCAATGGTTTTTCCCCATATTATTCCACACAAGCAATTAATAAAGAAGCTGAATAGTCTTTCAGTTTCTCATGCATTGGCACAGACCAGCAATGTTTGAGATGCAAATACTGCAAAGGAATCTTTACATCCTAACAACAACAAAATGCAATTATTTCAAATATTTTTTAAAAAGATCCCATAAAAGTATTTCTATTGATTTCAGTTTTGCAAAAACAGGTTTTACAAAACCTAGGTTTTGAGCCTAGTTGGACCTGACAGTATTTTGAAGTGTTCCTCCCCTTCTCTCCACTCTTTTCTTAAAACATCAGTTAGTATGTCAGCAATCTCTTGTGCAAATCACAGTCTTTCTGCTTCAGTTTCCAATGTATAAGGTGCTCAGAAAATTGTTTGTAAAGCGCTTTAAAGCTCAACTTTTGTGCAAGTGCCATTATTAATGGAATTAAGTTGACTCACGGACTCTGCCTTCTATTAAAGGTTACCAACGCATTTTATTGAGGCCAGATCTCAGGTACAGATGGCTTCAAATGTGTACAAGAACCAAAATGCAATACAGTTAAATAATGGAACAAACTGCCATTGTAGGACTATAAAATAGTAAAATTACTATAAATCTGTGCAAATAGTTCAGATTTATCCTTATGCTGGACATCAAGAGTTTCAAACACAAAGAATCGGCTTAAAAATCACCTTCCAACATCTGTGTTTCAGCAACATGCTCAAACTGTATAAACTGTTTAGAAATTTTTATTAAAACAGAGTTTTTGCAAACTTAATTTCACCCACAGTCTTAGCCTTAGCAGAATAAATTAATAATCAATTGTGTTTACATACACTGCAAGTATTGCTCAGTCTTTAGCTTCTGCTATTAATTACATGGTGGGTTTTTGTCATCATTTTGGGAGATATTCTGTCAACAATTTTCCTCTGTGTTTTTTTCTTGAGTGACTTTCAGTCTATTAGATCAGCAGGGAATCACAGTACAAAAAGCAAATCGAAATTATATTTATTATACAGCGAATAAATCTGTGAATGTAATGATAATGGGAGGAGAGGGCACTTGATGCACGACACCTATTGCTTGGACAGCTCTATTTCCCTTTATACGATATTTTAAAAAATTATTTTAATACAGAGACCAGGGACTATTTGGGAGAGTTTATGGGCTTGTTGCAGGAAATACTGGGTGAAATTTTATGGGCTGTGTTAGGCCCACAGAAGTCAGAGTAGAAAATCACTCTGTCCTTAAAAATCTATGAGAATGAACAGCTTACTGGAGTTCTTATCTAGGCATTGGGAGGTGGTTTTTCATTGGGTTCACTCTTGTCAATGTTAGCAGTTTCTCTGAACTGACTGAACAACAGAATTACAAAATTTAGTATATGTAGCAAGTTATTTTAGGTATACAAAATAGTGGAAAAGTCCTACTGAGAAAATACCCAGTCTATTTTAATTTTCACGTGGTAACTTTGGCCATCAGTTATAGGCTATTCAATTCTAGACCACTGAAACAAGTAAGAAAATTTCCACTTTGCAGTCAAGCCAATTCTTTTACCTGTACCTCTCTCCTTGTTCTTTTGTTGGGAGACTGATCTAATGCTCAATAGGCACTAACTTGAACTATTTTCTGTAATTATTTAAATAAAGTTATAGTTCTGATCTCATGGTAAATTAGGAGCAATTCCGTCAAAGGAACTGCACTGAAGTAAAGACAATATGAGAGCAGATTCAGACCTGTTAAATACCAAATAATTGTTCTGATTCTGTAGGGCAAAGACACTGCAGACGGGTGAAAAATTACTAATTATCTGTACTGCAGTACTGTCTAGAGGCTGGATCCTGTATGTATCCATAGTAAGAGGCAGTCCCTGCCCCCAAGAGTTTACAATCTAAACAGACAAGACAGACAAAGGGCACGACAAAGAAAGTATCCCCTTTTTATACATGGAGAACCAACACCAGAAAAGATTAAGTGACTTGTCCAAGGTCAAACAGCAAGTCAGTTGCAGAGCTGGGAACTGAAACCAGATCCTAAAGATCATCCCTTCCTTGATAGGCCCTAAAATTTCAAGGAAACTTGATTTTTTCCCCTCCTATACCCAGATAGCTTCATGCAGTAAAAGATCTTTTAAGGCCTTGTGCCTCAAGCTGTAAACTATTCAAATCTGCAACATAATTCTCCTCAGCTGAAAATTTGCATGGAGGAAAACCCCAAAGTCAAGTGCCATTGCTCATGGTCTCTTGAGGGTAAGGGCAAGTTCATTGCCAAGGTTGTCAGAGACATGGGGTGTGAATCAAGAAGTACGATTTTCAGTTCCACAAAATTTGGAAGACATACCACAGTATAATGTAACTGTGGCCAGCTGTGATGAAAGACTGCAAGTGCAGAACCGGTTAGTTTCAATCTTATAGCAGCATAAGAAAAACAGTACAATTGCCAGCACAGTAATGCCCTCTGCTTTACTTCAATAAGTGAAATTACCACTATCTTGAAGGCCAAGATTTTGAAATGAAGGCTTGCGGACAATTTACGATAGGTCCCTGCCTGGAGAAGCTTACATTTTAACTTTGAGCACAGCAAGTGAAGACAAAGAAAATGTAATAGGGGGGTCTGCTAAGGATAATTGTTATAAAAGGAAACCACACACACACACATAACCCCTATTCACTGTTTAACAACTTGCCACAATTAATAGCCTAGGTTCCCTCAGATCTAATAATAAGTGTTGCCATCTCTTGAATGCCTTAATTGTCTCAAATACGCATCTTCCCATTAACCCAGCTCTAACTGTTTCAACAACTGAAGTCTGCAAAAGGAAAAATCCTAAAGCAAGAAGCAGTCAATGGAAAAATACATTTCAGAATAGAGCTGAAAACATCCCTCCAGCCACCTGACGACTAAATCAATTTAGCACAACTCTTCTACTGAAATGCAAACAATTCTAGAATGGAAAAAAGTTGAAATTATGGATCCCACAGAAACCACATTTTAACTGGAATAAGAAATAAAATGTAAAAGATTCATTTAGAATGATTATCAAGTGTGGAGTACTCAAATTCAGAACTAGCCATGTAAGAGAGGCAAAACAATCTTGTGCCCCTTACTTAAAGCAGCTGAGCTCTGCTGCTTTAAGTAAAGTCAACTGGACAACATATCATGGTTTGGCAGACTGCATGTGATATTTCGGATATGTGTTTTTGTTCCAGTTCAGACCTGCAAAGCCCACATACAGTATCTAGTCTCAAGAACCGAGCCTCCATTATGAATGTACACTGTCTTGGTCCACAAGTCCGTAATTTCCCCTTGAATCTCAAAAGACTGGGGTTGGTCTAACTCAGGGGTGGGCAATCTGCGGCCCGGGAGGAAAATCCACTCAACTAGAAGTGTGGTCCTGACAGGGCAAGAGCTGTTGTAAGGTCATATGATAAATGTTGCAACAAAGACAGGTGCCATTTTATTTTATATCTAGCAATAATGATAGTCAAACTATGTGGGTGGGGTGATTTTCAAAGACACAAATGGGCGTTGGTACCCAATTCTCATTGGCTTTCAATGCAATTAGAATGCCCAGCCCCTCCAGGTCCTTTGAAAATACCTGCCTATTTTCTTCAAGTGTTTTCTTTTTGCTCTTTGAGTCTAAATATTAATCCTCAGTCACAGTTTTTGACCTTTATCTCACCCATGTACCCATGTTTGCTTACCAAATTTTTTTTTTTTTTTAAAAGGCATTAATGGCTTTTCCAAAGTTTGAGTTAATTTTTATGGTGGGTCAATTTACTGTAACCTATTAAGAAATACCTACTGCTTAAGTCTAACTTTAGGTCCATCTTTAAATGGACATACATTTTAAAATCACTCCAATCCCCGTTACGCTAAATAAACGGTAGCAAAACTGGTAGGCTTAGTAGAGGTATTGTTTGTCAAAGAAGCCAGAAGAATCATTAAAATGTCAAGTTAAGTAATATCTAATCACCATTTTCTTCTTTTTAATTGCAGGGGCAAAAAACACTGGAGTCAGTAATCTTCTGCTGATTCGGGGAGAAACATTTGCTCTCCACACTCTTACAATGACCAACAGGTCTAGCCTGTGGTTAGACTGGAATGTGATTTGTTAGAAATATTTGTGCAATTTATAAATCAAATGAGACAAGGGGTGGTCACCAGTAAGGACTTGATGCAAATCTATTTTTGGCAAAAGTAATTTAGGGGAATCACTAACTAAAAAGCCCTGATTTGTTATAAAAGGGAGCTTTATTTGAACCTATGGATACATTTGGAGCCCTAGATTTATTTTTCGTTCAATGCTTTGATCAATCACCAAAGTTAGAATCTACCCATTGTTATTCTGGGGTAGGAAGTTATTCTAGAAGGCAGCATTTAAAGTCTCCAGAAAGCACAGATTTCCAAACAGGTACAAAACATATTTAAGTAGAAGCAATTAGTACAGATTTTTTACTATCTCCTCACTCAAAGAAAAAAAAGAAAGGCGGGGGGGGGATAAAAATTAAGGATATGTATTTCAAGATAAAAAAGTCAAATCACATCCTCAAAAATGTCAGCATGTAAACTATATTAGAAAGTCTTTAAGGTAAGGGGAAGTAAGTATCAAAAGAAATATCTACGGTATTTCTATGTTACTTATTACTTTGGTATCTATGCAATGAACAAAATTATGGAGCATCAAACCATATATCAAATGTGGTTCTCAGCTCTCCCTTTACAGATCATTCATATTGTTGAAATGATGCTAGCCCCACAAGTACATCTAGATCTAATTTTAACATTTTATATTTAGGAAGATATAATTTTAGACTAGCTCTAATTTAAAAACATTTTATGACAAGGAAAAATGATACAACTTCCACAGAGATGGGGGATTATCTTGAACATATTCTGGTGGGCTATAAACTTGTTTTCTTCCTTGCATATGGAATTTTTAGTACTTGGTACAAGACTCCCCCCTTACACTAAAAGGGGAAAATGTGTCATTCTATATTTGATTTAAGATAAATAAGAAAAACAAGAGCTAGTTTCTCATGGGAAACAGCCTGCTAGCTTTGCCACAGCCTGCGACTCATCTCATACTTATCTACTAAGTCATTACACCTCTCAGGAAAACAAGACTAAGTTACAGCACCTTTTATCTTCAGGACTGGCGGGCAGCTGAACACACAGAAAACTGTTCATTTCAGATGTGACTAAAAGGGAAAATTGGCATGGAGATAGTTGGCTAATAAGCCAAAGCATTTTCACCCCAACTGCAACAGCTTGGAATCAGAGAGGTTGCTAGTCCATATTCATCTAAGTACAGACTATGAGCATGTGTAGATTTCTGACTCTGGGAAGTTGTTTTTCCTCCCTCTTCTGAAATCAACCCAGTCTGTCCACATATCACGAGGGTCCAAGAAGGCTGAATGATTTCACATATTATCTGAGTTGCAATGAAAGCTGTAAAGCAGGAGTTAAGAACAAAGAAGTTCTCAGCTTGGAGTTTCTTTAGCTTTCCAAATCACTTGGGCTAGCTTTAATGTACTAATTTTGTATTCCCATATTTGCACTAATTTTACATCAGGAACCTATACATTTAATTTAGCTCTTTTCTATTCCCACCTCAGTTAAGTCTTTCCTCTCAGAGCATGGCTAATGGAAATCCCAGATGATGAACAAGCAGCTCCAAATACAACCGAACAAGAGTCACCAGGGGATGATGTATGTGGTGCCGTTAAACGTGCAGCATAGCCATGGTGTTACTTCCAGGAGAAACTCGGGCTTTGGCATGATATTAAAACAAAATACAGCTATTTTACAAGAATACTTATGGTAAATGAAAGATGCCACCCAGAACACCCCCCTCCCCTCCTCAGTAGCAGTTACAAGCAGATTTCTGGTTGCCTATGGGCAGAACTGGAATGCGAGGCAAGGTAGGAAGTGTGAGGGTTTATACGCTACTCCTGTCCTCCCTCAACACCCATCTGTCCTGAGGTCTGCATTCTCCCACTTTCCTCCTTTAACCAATGATATATTTTTATGATCAGTGAAGAGCACATTATAATATCAATTCAAACTGACATGGTGGTAAAGCCTACTCTTAGCCTTTCCAGCTGTATCTTGGTTTGCTGGGTTATGTTGTGCCTTATCTCTGCTCTGTTCTTGTGAGCAAAGAGCAACATGAAACATACAAAATTCAGATCTGCATATGGGAACAGAACAGAGGAAATAACAGGATGTGTGCATGACTGGGAAAACACAATACACAAGGGTATTGTAGGGTCTCCCAGCAAAGCAGCTTGAATTGCAGGCACAATGCAGAAGAGAACTGAGTAAATAAAAACAAAACTTGTTTTCATAAAAGAGTTTGAAATATTCAGCTTGTAAATCTTTGAAAGATCAAAATATCATGCCAAGCATCCACTCTACTCCCTTGATGGATATAACTCCAAGTCACCGCTGCTGGCTAAAACGTTCAATATTGTTTAAGAGCCACCACGACACTAACATCGTATAGACATTTAAAGACTAAGTGCCAGGAAGCCGACCCCAGCGTACTGATTCACCTCATGCAAGAGATTTATTATAATGATTCAGGCTTCAGAGAAGATGTCTAGATTCTGATGTCTGACCACTTTAAATACCATTGGGAAGACATACACAACACTTCTGTGATCTCAGAATTCAGTTCCCTGTTCTGTATATATTTAAGATTGATATGGACAGATAAACATTAGCATGGTTTGTCCCACAGGACTCGCATTTTATGATAGGCACCCTTAAAAATAAATAAGATTTCACATGGAGAGAAGACTTAAGAAATTAACACAAGAAATTTACCCAACTAAATTGGTAGCTCTGCACAGTTTAATCCACTATGACTCTTGCAATGCATAGTTGCGTATTTAGTCTAAATACTTCCAGCATCAAGCAGAATAGAGCTCATGTGAGAATTAAAGAGGTGTTCCCATCAAACAGTGATAGACAAAATTAATTTTCTAAGCTCCATGTTGATCCATGTGTTCCAGGATGTTTCAGTTCACTGTAAATAGCTTAGGACAGCTAAAGGAAGTTGGCATGAAGGAAACAAATGAGACAGAAACAGAGTCATGAACAATCCTCATACAAACAGGCTCCATTTCAAAATATTTTTGAATCATGTTCTGTGTTCAACACATTTTTCTTTCAACTACCTTTCCTGGTCAACAACAGTAATCTGATCCCAGCTATTGGACAGGACAGAATTGACACTTGTTTAGTTTGTCCTAGGCTTGTAAGCCGACACGCAAACTGAAGAATGATACAAACTGGAAATGGACACTTTCCTCAAGTAGAAGAATTGCATGCAGGGGGGAAAGAGAAAACATTTCCCATCTTGCTAAAGAAGCAAGTTCTTTGTTTGTTTCTCACATTTTTCTACACACATGGAATCCATCAATCTTCCAATTACTAACATTAATTTTGAAGGATCCACATGAGAAGGGTAAGACTCCTTGCAAAGTAGTGGAGAATCAGTAAAAGGCAGAGTCTTCCAGCCAATAATTTAACAGCAACATTTTATACATGAACAACAAAATGGAGGCTGCCATTCTGGCAGCTTTTAAAAATGGTTCTTACAATCAAAAGCTGGAAAGGCAGGTGAGTGCATGGGGTTTGCAAAATTACCCAAATGGTAACTTTGTTCCAATCCCAGCACAGGGTGGAAATGAAAACAAGTTTGCTGATTCTCAGAAATAGTATGACCACTTCACAAAATTACCACACAACTGGACAAAACCCATCTCCAGTGTTACCAACTCTTGCAATTTTACCATGAGTCTTGGGATATTCAGTGTTCTTAAAAGCCCAGCTCCTGGAATCAGATGATTACATAGGAATTGCAGATTTCATTTAAGAAAAATTTAAGATTTTCCTGCCATGTAGACTAAAAAAAACCCATGACCTGACTGTACTCTAAAGGCTCAAAACCCGGAGGCAAAATAAGAAAACCCCCCTCCCCATATTTGTTTGTTTAAAATTTCATGATTTAAAGGCAATCTCATGATTTCAGAGGGCCTGACGTAGTTTTTGAATGATTGGGGTTCGCAACAGTATTTGTACAAGTTAATTAACCAGTGATTATTGCACAAGATGTTTGGATTTTAAGTCAGCAGATCCCAAACTGAATTACCTGACATTTAGGTCAGACCAAGTGGGTCTTTTTTCAGTTCCAAGCTGCTGAACTCATGGAAGACCAGCTTGTGAGCTCCTGGCCCAATCAATCAAACAAACCCCAGAACTGATTCAAGCCCAAAGCACACTAATCTCCAACCTAGAAGGAATCCAAACACATTCCTTCGGTGCCCACTTAGTTGTAAGGAGGATGCAACATATTTAATTCATCTTCTGTCTTCATAAGACTGTTTTTATCACTTATAGCGGACGGCAGTTACTGCAATGTCACTTCCTTTCTTTTATTACAAGATTTTTCACTGAGGTTTCGTTACAGAGACTAACCCCACATATGAAAGCTTTGAAGACTTTAACGTCCCTTCCATCATCCACACACAATGCATTCCTGTATTCTGCCACTGTGGGTGAGGCCTGGAGGTTCTTGTTACACTGTTACATTTCCTGTTTGTTCTATTTCATACCAGGACTATCAATGAAAACATAGTCAACAATTGCTCCACTTGCCTCTAGTGGTAATTAGACATACAAATTCATTTTTAAAAATATCACGCAACTCCAACAGCTGAAACTGGTTTTGCCCCTCACATATCTGATCCGTAAGGGATTCACTTCCACTTAGCCATCAATGTTAGGACAGAAAACAAATTATCAGCTCCACGAGGCCACTGACCTTTTGTTTCTGCAAAGGTGTTTTTTTTTTTTTTTCAAATGAGCAATAATTCTGAAATTGTTTTCTGTTTGTCTCAGTTTCATCTACTTTTGCAATTTCTGTGCCAGAGATGAACTGAAATTAAGTCACGAGGCAAGGGGCTTTGATGAACACTACACAGCATTTGCAAGCAATACTTCAAACAAGTGCTCCACCTAGTGTCAATCATCATTAAAGTATGCACTGCAAACCAATCATATGGTCACAAGTTCAACTGGCAGCTCATTCATTACTTTTTGTAACAGCAAAGAGACCTCCTTTAGTGATATGAATTCCTTGCATATGACTAGCTACCTTTGGTCATCTGCTCTTCTGGTAACTAAGTGATTCATTCTGTTTCTGTTTGAAAATGCCAGCAATATGTGAGAAGTTATTTTTGACAATAGAAAGAAGCAGTGGGCCGATGGAAAAAATGTCTGAATTAGTGGCCAAATAGATTTTGTATCCCTACAGAGCTACATGTCAATTTCTATTTTTAAAACGTTATTTTCAAAAGAGATGTAAGAAAAACAATGTCTTAAGGAAATTAAGCCAGCAGATGTGTTTTGAAAGGTGTCAGAATGAAGATTTATTGGAAGAATCATGTAGTCTTCTTCCACACTATATTTTAAAGCCGTATTACATTCCAGTCTTGTGCTCAGAGTGACACTTAGTGGCAATGGTGAGCATTGTTTTCCAAAAGTCCAGTTAAAATGTTGCATTTTTCACTGGATAAAAAACAGAGAAGCAGCATGAAACTAGAAACCAATCCAGAGCAGCAATTTTAGATACAGTCTAACATCAAGGAAGTTCCTCAAGATAACTAGTAAATGGCAATTAAGTGTAAGAATAACCATTAAATATCACACACTGACACTCAGGCACACTCAAGAAGATCCCTCTAGTAGTCAAAGAGCAACAAAACCTAAATACAAGCAATCAGATTTAAATTGATACTAATCACAGTCCCCTACTGACAGTAAACCTCCCCTAAAGTAGAGATTGGTTTAGATTTTAATACCTACCGCTTCATGCCACCCTCCAATGCTCTTTTACCTTCTGATATTATGATCTACCTCTCTGTGGATGGCAGGACAAGTAGCTGGATTGAGATCCTCTGAAGGATCCAGACAAATCATTGTTTTAACACTTGGAAAATAACCAACTAGGCTAGAGAGAGCAAACATCCAGGGTCATTCACATATTGGATCTACTGCACACATAATTCTACTGAATTATTTGCCAAGCTAACAGCTTGCTTGTGCATAGTTGTTCTGATATTACCATAGTTGTACATGTCAAATATAGGGCTATGTATTTTTAAAAGATGCACCTGTATCGTATATGATATATGCTAGCACTTCCCAGAATAGCAAAGATGTTATTGCAAGCAGCAACAAACGCTCAGAAGCACATGGGTCAGCCTGACAGCACTGTTGTCTAATCATGTAATTGCATTTTCAACAATCTCACTGTGCATTCAGATTTGGTATGAGCAATTAATTATGAGTAATTTAAAAACCACTTTACTGCTGCTCTACTCTCTACTCCCAACAGATCAAGTCACTGAGGCCTGATTTGATTTTTACATCATTTTGAAGTGTTTTCATCAATGGTATCAAAGCAGAAATCCTTTTACCGGCTAATGAAGTGTACACAAGTAATTTGTTAGATCTGGTTTAAATGAGTATGTTAAAAATGGGAGGTGAATATATATTAACAACAAGGAGCATGTATAATGTGCAATGAACACAAAATCTTTTACCTAGAGAGCTTGTGAATTATTTTTAAAAATCTGATATATTGGACAGCTAAATGAACCAGTTTGAGACACCTAATACACCTATATGATGAGCTGGAGAACTTCTGAATACACCTGGACTAATAATTTATACTGCTCTTCTGAAAGACTTCAATTACACTCTGCAGTTGCACCTAGCAGTCACAAGTTAGTATTTTGTGTTTCCTTTGATGCAGGGTATAAATTCTCAGATTCAGGAGCTATCAGATACAGAACTGATATTATACTACACATACACTTAACTCAACACTGCCCTTAGCAATAGAGATGAAAAAAAATTTTTTAAAAAAATAAAACCTTTGATCCTTAAATCGGTAGCATTCTGGAAAGTCAGTAAGAGCTCCATATATTTACGTTTAGAAGGATTATATTTTTATTGATAAATGTCTGTAAATGTCCATTTCACCATACACACAAACAGATGACAAATATTTCCATAGATTTTATATCAGAAATGTACAGATAGCCAAAAAAGAAAAATGCTGCTTGAGAATTTATTAGAGTTTGATTTAAGGATATTCAATTAGTATTTTTTGACATGTGATGTTGACAATGTTTTAATGGTATAAAGCTTTAACTTTTTGAATCTCAACATTTACTGTCATTAAATAATTATGGTCTCACCACCCACCATAATTTTGTGCAACTGTGAACATTTAAATTGACATCAATATTATCTGTCAAAATTATAAAACTAAAAATCAATTTCTGCCAAGCCTAGATACGTTGCAGATTTGTGTTTTTACATTTGTAGTGCCACCTAGTGACTGCAGGACCTGCACTACTGCACATAACTGAGTTAACGCAGCTAAGTGACACCATGGTTGAGAACACTGAGAATTGAGAAAATCTCAAGTTAACGTCCACAGAACAGTCATCACTTGGACCTCTTCTGTTTGCACAATATTTTCTATAAGTGTATATGGAAGGAGGAAAGAAACAGCATCTATGTTCCTCTACCTCAGTGGTCTCCAACCTTTCTGTGGCCAAGAGCACACTGATGCCTTCAGAAGAGTGTGGCGGGCAATGACGCTTCTCGGCGGCATTTCGGTGGTGACGCTTCTCTGGTGGCCGCACTCCTCGGCGGCAGCGTCTCCGCCGGAAGCGCTCATTGGCGGCATGTTCTCTGGCAGATGCGCTTCTCTCCTCTTCGTTGCTTGGCGCCGGTGGGTGCCATGGTGCCCATGGGCACCGCACAGGGGACCACTGCTCTACCTATTTACCACTAGGGGCTTCTTTACACTGGCACACAAAATCAGCACTGCTGTGATCGACGCAATGACATTGATTTAGTGAGTCTGGTGAAGATGCGTTAAGTCGATGGCAAAGTGCTTTCCTGTCAACTTCAGTACTTCATCTCCCCAAGAGACAGAAGGTAAGTCGGCAGAACAGCGTCTCCTCCAAACATAGCGCAGTGTAGACACCATGTTAAGCCAATGAAAGCTATGTTGCTTGGAGGGAGGGGATATTTTTCACACTCCTGAGTGATGTAATTTACATCGACTTAAGCAGCAGCGTAGACCAGGCCTACGACAACTTGTAGCATTCTCTCCATATAATCAGGACCAGCTCTAGGCACCAGCAAACCTAGCACATGCTTGGGGCAGCACTCTGGGTGGGTTTTTTTTTTGGGGGGGGGGGGGGGGGGGGCGCTTCGGGCGGCAAAAAACCTAGAGCCGGCCCTGCATATAGTGGGAAATTGATTCTCTACTCAATTTATCCAAAGAGTATGCAAAACAGCACACACATTTTTCCTGTATTAATGCACTTACGTTAATTGTGTTACACACCTATTGAATTTTAAGGCCTACAATAAATTCCCTCTAGTTATTCAGAGGGGTCTATTTTGTCTGTTCTTTTACATTGAAAGATCAGTGTTTAGATGTTGCCGTTTTCTGGAATGACTATTGAATTTACGTTAAGGTCATCTGACTCTCAATCCACACAGGTTCATATGTTGGCACACAACCCCAGTATGTGGATGTATCCAGTTCTCCCAAGTGTTTAACTGTACTGTGGAAATGCATTTTCAGAGAGAACTTAGTCCCCAAACATGGAGTCTTCCACTATGCTAGTCCAACTTTCTGCTTCTCTCAAGTAATGTCTCAAATTGGAGTCAACATCTCAGTTATTTAATTCCATACTAATGTGTAAATTTTCAACAAGTCAGTGCTTTGAGTTACGCTAAATCAGTGGTTCTCAAACTTTTGTACTGGTGACCCCTTTCATATAGCAAGCCTCAGAGTGCAATCTCCCCCTTATAAATTAAAAACACTTTATTATATATTTAATGTCATTATAAATGCTGGAGGCAAAGCGGGGTTTGGGGTAGAGGCTGACAGCTCACAACCCCCCATGTAATAACCTCGCGACCCCCTAAGGGGTCCTAACCGCCAGTTTGAGAATTCCTGTGCTAAATGGACTCACTATCGTAGACGGATGATCAGAAGCTGGCCAGAGTTTGAATGGCAACTAGGAGGTGCAGATAATAAAGACAGGGGTTAAGATTTTGAATTAGGGGCACAAATGTAAATGTTTGGTGGGTCTCATCCTAGCATTCACATTTGCAATACAAAATCCACCACATTTGGCATTATCTGCTCAAGAGAAACGCAAGGCTAAGACAAGAGGAAGAGAATCACAAATGAGACATTGTGAGAACTTCATAGGAAAAACTTAACATCTGCCCACACTGTATCTTGAAGTTCACATAGCAAATAGCCCCTCATTTGCCATTTCTACGTTTGCCTCCACAGTAAGACGCTTCAGACAAAAGATAAAGCCTATTTTTCTTTATCAATTGCCAATGGAGTTGAGAGTTTGACAACCATAGATTTGTGCCCGCTTAGTATGAATGTCTGATTTAACTTAGGCAGGCAGATGATGTGCCCTTGAAGGCAGCTTTATTGGCAGAAGGATTTTACAAGTCCCACAATAAGTACTTTCACTAATCCAAGCTTCTCTGCCTACATGATGCTATTTTATGTTGTGTTACAATAGGTGTTCACTCATTCACTCTGCAGACACAGTTAAGCCAGGTTAACGACAAGACAAAAATTAAGCGAACTACACATCTGTCAGTTCATGTATCCTGCTACAAACAGCCAAATGTAAGCAGAACACTGCCCTGTTTCATTTGCTTTTCTATTTTAAAGGATTTAAAATACTTAACATTTGAACTCTCCTTTACTATAGATCTAAAAAGGCTATTCACTGTACCTTATGGTGGAGTTCTTCAGTGATGCTGCATCTCCAATGTTTCTTTCCAGTGCCTATAAACTCTCTGCTGTGTTACAACAAGTTGATGAAATGAACCTCTCAGATTTCAGGCATGCTTGGCTGCTATGTGACTTTTCACACTTCACTGAACTAGCAATATATATAGCCTAGGATTAATGCTCTGATGCGCAGTGGGGTAAATGTCCACAATGTCCAGTTTTCCCAACTGTCCTATTCAGTTACAGTTTTACCAATATGCTGTCAGCTCACTGGAGCAAGGAGCCATGTCTTCCAATGCAGCCCTGATACCGCATATGGTTTTTGGGTGCTATCACAATACAAAAGACATGCCAGTCTCTTCCAGTCTGCAAGCAGAAAGAAGCTACTATTTTCTAGTTAGAGCAAAGGATTTTGACAGCAGAAAAATCTAGGCAGGGTTCTCAACAGGAATCCTGAGAGCTTTGCCATTTTCCATGCACTCTCTTCTACTGTCAACAACAGACTGCACATGTAAGCCTATGCTTTAAACTTCCCCCTGCAAACAATGAAAATGTGTGTTGGTTTTTAAGTGTGGAATGGACAATTATCCTGCACCTGCTGATAAAAATATAACCTCTTTTTTATTTACATTTGCACACACATTCCCCTTTACTAATCTCTCCATTGTACAGAGGGGAAAAATAAAGTAAACCAAAGCCAGAGTGTATTAAAACATTCCACATAACTCAAAATTAACAACTGAGTAACCTTCACAACCTTTTTTCACCTTAATTCAGAGTGAAGATGATAGTTACGTCTCCCCTTTTCTGCTCCCGACAAAGACTTTAAGAAAGCAGTTATGGTGCATACACATCCCTAATGCTCAAGTGAATGCATCCTTCACAGTTGTCATTCAGTCTGAGCAGCATTGCTTTATTGCATGGAAAACAACAAGAGTTCTCCTTTTTCCCCCGAAATGCTTTATGTGTTATTGGTCATGATTAAAGCAATCCTAAAATTAAACCATCAGTAACTGTTCCAAATACAACATGGGGTTGGTTGCACAAAACGGTTTTAATTATTTTTTGCAGCCATGAAGCCTTTTTTAAAACCACGATAGTTGTTTGTAATCAAAGAACTGGCCCAATGGAAAACAAAATTTTCCTGACTTTTCGAGGTAATTTGAAGTTGAGATAAACAACACAATGTGGTTGTCTTCAGAGAGATTTAGAGGTTAATTTAGTGTGGTATCTAGACATATTTTTCCTGTATCTTGTTATTATTTATAAAACAGAATTACTGTGGACTGAGCTATAAGAATAATTTACTACATGTTTCAGAAGCTTCAGCTAGGAAAATTAACATTTTGATCTACCAAAAAAACCCAAGCATCCTAAAAAGCCTAGTCCAGACCCCATTTTCCATCTGTTACAGCTACTTCATACTAGAAAACTTCCTTGCTTATTTAAGTGCATTAATTAGTGCAGATAGCACTGAAAATTACCATTACAAATTATGGGTCCAATTCTGCAAGGTAAAGACGATCTCCAGCTGCAGGATCTCACCAAGAGTTCAATAATGATATATAGCGTAGAGACAACAAAACAAGGTTACAAAATACCATTTAGCAAAGATGACATCACAAAGACTCAACAGCATGGATGATTTTTTTTTTTTAAAGTCCACAAGTATATAAACACCAAGCTCATATATAGCACTTTTCATCCACAGATCTCAAAGCACCTTATAAAAAGGAATAATGTGATTGGAAAGGAAATGTAGTTGTAGGTTTCTTACCAAATAGAGTAGAAAGGTATGAAGACCTGTTCCGAGTCCAACAGAGGACAGAATGCCTAAGCCTACCCAGTAGGCACACCACAAGAATTTTTTCTCCATATACTGCACATACTGAAAAACAAGAAAAATCACAAAAGAAAAACAGGATGAGTGAATTCTCATGGAGGAGGAAAGAAAGGTGCAGCTGCTCTTCCGAAGTGCTTAAGATAATTTATCAGTGTCAAAATGACCAACTTGAATTCTAGACAGTTCTCAAAACAGGCTGATCTATGTAAGGTATAGCTAGTGTTAAAGATATTATATGTAAATGGCAATGATCCAAAGAGGATACTAATGAGTGTACTCAATGGTAAATTGGTTAGTCTCTAAGGTGCCACTAGTACTCCTTTTCTTTTTGCAAATACAGACTAACACGGCGGCTACTCTGAAATGGTATAGTTGTAATTCAATTCTAGCCACCATTAATGTCTGCATGATAAAGCAAAAGATCTGTCGGGAACACAGTGCCTGTGAAAGGTTATGGGATGGATAACTAGGAGACTAAGCTTCCATAGTTATCCACAGAACAGGTACGGAAGTAGTGTAAACTTCCTCACCATGATCTGCCAAACTATCTGTCAGAGCCACCTAGTGGTCAAATGGGAATTCAGTTGAACTCTAAACTGACAAAATTGCCAGCTACTACCAAATGTGAGGGCAGTTCTTGTGAAGCAGATATTTATCCACCGAGAACAGGACTGAGCCATCAACTCATTTCAGAAGCCAAACAGCCAGATGGAGGTCAGTTAGTCACTATCTATACTTAGTGGACTTAGTCACTATCTACATGGAGTGAGTTTGAGTGTTTCTATATTTTCTTAATAAAAACAATGATAAGAGAACACTTGGAAGGGGAATTCTAAGTGATTATTAGCCTCTGGATTTAAATAAAGGTGTACCTGGGTTAAAAACAGAACAGCAAGTGTAGGAGTTCTGCAATGTTACAGGCTCTTGATTTTCCAGGTCAAGGATAAGAACAAGATGAGTCACATCAGAGGATGGAGAAAACGAGCACTAGAGGCCATTTTCAATATTGAATGCTAGTCAGTGAAAGGGACCAACACCAATCCGAAAATGGCAGCACCTGGATCTCCTGGCTGAGGTTGGGAATCAAAGCCCTGCTGAAATGCAAAGGGTCATTTCTCTAGCACCAACATACATTTGCATAGCACCAGGGAGGCTCTTGCTATGCCTGTAAAAGCACCTAAAAGGCAGTTAGCCTAACAGTCTGGCAGAATGAAATGTACTTTAATGCTTCAAAACTGCATAAGATTCTTCCCCAGGTACATGACTCATTGGGCTGACCTATTCTTAGGGCTCACAAAATTATACCAAGGGATTCAATTACAATCAGAAAAGTTATTGTGCTAGGTTACTACATAAAAGATCTGGTGTGGGAGTTAAGACTCTTGCTGCACATGTTGCAAGCACCACAGGTGGGCAGTCAAATCTCTGAATGGGGAAGCAGGTGGAGTTGGATTTAGGCAAGATTTTTGGAATCTGAAAGGGCTGCATGGAAGAGAGAGTCAGAGCAACAAGAAGGGACAGCTGATGGCTTCCAGCCAACCATCTCCTTTGCAGGGCTGGGCTGACAGGGCTGTCTCCCACAGGACAAGATCAGAGACTTGGTATTGCCTTCCTCCCTGACTTACATTTCTATAATGGTTTACATTTTTGCACCGATGCAAAAAGTATCAATCAAACTTCATATCACCTGGGAGGCAGGTAGGTATAAAATCCATTTTAAAGGAATTGGGAGTAACAGCACTAGGATTTGAACTCAGGAGCTCCTGACTCCCACCCCCATGCTCAGTCCATTAGACTATTCTATGTCCGGAGAGAAAGACCATCCCAGATGGTTTGAAGAATCCTCTGCAAGGAGGAAGAAACAATCTACCTGGGAGCCCTGACATTTTGGTAGATTATGGTCCCACTTAGCCTTAGTTTTCCTGACAGCAGAGCCCAGTGCTGAACACTCTGAGAAGCAGATGTGGAGTGGCACTTATTCAGAGATAGATGACAAGTAGAATACATGTGGCTGCAGAGAGGTGGACTGAATGATCGGATAGGTCTTCCCTATCTTTACCATCTATGATTCATTTGCTATGCAGCAGAAGGGAGTGCACGGCAGGGGGAATTAACAGCTGCATAAAATGAACGCTCAGGTAGATGCATTACCATTCCTGTATGACATTATTCAATCCCCTCAGTGTACGTTTTGATAGGACAAGGACAGGAAGTGCCAGCCATAAAAGAAAATAACTTGGATGAACTGCATACCTGTTGATGTGTTCCTTCTATATAATACGCAGCTGTAAGCACTGCAAGCAGCAGCAAAAAAGACACCACGATACTTCGGCGATGCCACAATCTTAAAAGACAAATTACAATTAGGGTCATTCATATTTTTCCATGCATTGCAAAGCCACCTCTGTGTCATTGTCGAACAGCTTTATTGGGGTGCATCAAAAGGGTAAAAAGACAGCCTGACAAATTTGTTATTTTAAGACATATGTCAAAGCTCTCTTAAAAGAACTGAGGAGTCTTGATTCTTTAATGGGAATCTGATTTCACTTGGAACTGGAATAAGAGAGTTCTGTTACACAAACAAAGTATTTTTCATCCAATTAACTCCATGTTCTACAAACATTAAGCCTTGACACCCAAGATAACTGGTACTGCCATATTATCAATTTTACTGAGGAGTAAAGCAAGGTACAAAGTAGTTAAGTAACTTAGCGAAGGTCACAGTAAGTCAGTGGGAGAGCTGGGAATAGAACTTAAAAGTCCTAACTCTGAGTCATATGCTCTGACCAGTAGGGCAAAGTGGCATTAGTGAGGATAGTCTTATAACTATTTGGGTTCTCTCTTAATCTGTTGAAATTAAACCTTGAAAAGGTCTCTGGTTTCAGCTCAGAAAAATGCAATGTGAAAACCTTCCAGTTAATTATCAAGTGTAAGGAAATTATCAGGGGAGAAGTATTTCTTTATGTAATTTGAGATCCAGCTACTTTGGATTTTGTGTCTATCTAGCTTTACAAGGCTGCAATAAAACTGTTCCTTTTGCTTGGCTGTGCACAGCTGGTTTAGGCTAGATCATTTATTTTACCCTTTTCTTGGCAATCTAACACAATTACACTCTCACCTAATGCCATATTACAGAAATTTTAATTTGCTGTTTAATCGTGTTTTTAAAATAACACTATCAACTGCAATTGAGTAAATTTTAAAATAATTAGTTAAAGTTTCAGGTACCACACTAGTCCCCTGCCAATTTTTGTCTTTTTACAACCACATCTGCCCTTATATGGGGTTTTTCTCCCCTGCTGCAGTGTGCAAATCCCACATAATCAACAGGGAGGAATTGCCATATAGGGGAAACAGTGAAACTGACTAAACACAAATCACTCAAATGCATAATTAAACAAGGTGAAAACTCCCTAATCTCTTTCAATTATAGAAATATTTGGTGTTACTTGTAACAGTAGGCTAAGAATTCAGACAGGAAGTGCAATTCTTAGATTGACAGTCACCCTTTAAAGCACCATTTAATAACAATATAGTATAACCCAGCATAGGACAATCTGAATTTGTGTCTGTTAATATGTTAAAACAGAATCAGTTAAATTATTTTCTGTGAATACTGCATAATGTTAGTGTCCAAAATATTGCTGTGTTACAATATAAGACGTAAGACAGATACACAAGTTTAAAATATAGAAAGCCAGGTACCAATCAAATTGGATAAAATATCAACTCCAATGTTATTTTCTAGGGTGTACTTTAGTAAATTGTTAAAGAATTTTAAATAAACAGTGTCACAAATGTATATGGGACATGGAAAAACAGTTCTCAAAAGAAACAAGCCCAAGAACACTGAAAGAAAGCAAAAAGTGCAAGAGGATATTTTTTAGGAATACACTACATAAGCCACAAATTATTTTTCACATGGGTCACTTCAGAAGATCAGCGTTTAAGTTACTCACTCCTCTGAATGGGCCCCATACATCAGCACTCTCCTTCTGGCCTGGAAAGTGGGTGAATGCAGCTTATCAGCATTCTCAACTGACTAAAGGGCTTGTCTATTCAGAGACTTGATGCATGGCAAGTCGGATGTGAATCTATCCACACCAGCCTGCCGTGCTGTGGCCAGGGCTGTAGACCCTGCAGCTGTGCACTAGAAGTTCAGCGTGCTTTGACGTACACAGCAGATTCACATCCAAGCCTGCCATGCACTAAGTCTCCATATAGACAAGCCCTCAGTAAGGGGCATTCTAACAACGGCACTACTAACATTACCCAAGACCACATCAGAGCATACCTACTTGGTTGGAAATTGACCATTTGATCATAGGCTCATTCTGAACACAAGTCCATTAATTATCAACATGCTAGGATGGCTTGTTATTAATGCTGTTCTCCCTTGATAATTTTATTCATATTTATCCTTCTCCAATACAAAGCTTTTCATGTTTAGTACAGTAAGAAACTTAACTCTAACCTTCCCCATTAGGAAGGAATGTTAGGCAGGTTGGGGGTCACAATCCTAATCATGGTGAGAGCCTATTCAATATACCGTTTACAAATCATGGTTTAGAGACAGCACCACTAGCGATTATTTCCTACTGTGGAAGAGAACACGTCGGTTAAAAGCAAAGTCCTCTCTATATTTCATAAACGTGAATACAAGTACCAGGCAATCTTGAACTTTGCCCTGATAGGGAGTTAATAATATCCCTTAATGAGTTTCAAAGGCATATAATAATAAAATCTGAGCTCCCGTCTAGATGCAGTCATTAATACAATAGTTCATGCTGTCAAGCTCCCTAAGCACTATCTTGTCATTTCAAAGAAGGATATTCAATTATTCAGAAATAAAGACTCTGATTCTTTTCTATTTATCAAGGCAATTTGGAGTTTGATATCAATGCAATTTACACACAAGTTTTGGTGAGCAGTTGAGAACATGGTTTATTTAAAATAAATTTGAAAAAAAAGAGTATTTTTCTTTGAAACAGATTTATAACCGTGAACCATCACGGAATGTGAGATGCCACAATGATCTAGTGAATCAAAGCACCCCACAGAGCTTAGAGATGGAAATTAAAGGTGATCTTTACTTTATGGTCCATTCCTTCAAGTTTATTAGGGTTTCCAGGAAAAAATACTGCAAGGTAATGAGTGGTCGTCTCCAGAGCACAATATTTTGCCTCTCTTCTCGGTCCCTTCGCTTCCGTTCACATGGCAAAGAGGGGTCTGGAAATGAAGATGGATGGAAGAGTTAATACATCAACAAGCTGACAGTTCACATTCCACCCCAACCAAAAGTTCCATGATATTTTTAACTTCTCTGGGAAATTAACACTTGTGCTCACAGCAGTGTCTCCTCCTCTCCTTGTAGAGAGTTCCTCCAGGGGCTCTATGCATGTGAAGTGACCTACAGCAAAGGAAGGCTCATGGTTCCCCCACTCAGCTGACCAATTGCTCCAGAGACTGATGGCCATGAAAGTATTTAAACAAGAAATGTGCCGACCTGGGCTGCAAGGAACTTAGGATTTGTAAGTCTTTATGCAAGAGGCTACACTACTTGCCTCCATAAACAGCTACATTCAGCCAATATCCACTTCCCATTGCAGGAGCCAAATTTTATCTTGAACTTTTTAATTTGGTGCCCTTCCATAACTATTTCCAATCAAATTGGATTGAATTGCATGTGCTCTTTACACAGTTTTGTCTGCTGGCCACTGTGTAACTGGAGAAGAACATCATTCACTGTGCACAGAACCTCAGACCATGCTTGAATGGTTACTTATAAAGGTCCATCCACTGTATCACCCAGACAAAGTGAATCCACCAAAAAATAGGGATCCCATCTAGAGAGCACACTTTTTTGTTTGACCTGCTGTCTTTAACCAACTTAGACATTATAAATGTGAAGAGACGTTTCATTCCAGTAATTCAGTTATAAGACTAAACACTGCACATGGTTTAAAAATCCCTGGTGTTACACATTAAAAGTTAGAGAACAAGAATGGAAGGATTTTTATGGGCAGTATTTAGTGCAGTTTTTGAGAGTACCATAAACACTAATAAAAACTAACTACTTTGGATCAGGATGACTTGTCCAGGACCATGTAAATCAAGGATTTTGCCAAGCTTTTCAGAAGAATTGGAATTTTGTTCACTCAGAAGAGCATGTGTGCACTGATGTAAACAGACAGATTACGAAGCAAACCAAGATATAGATTGGTTACCCTCATATTCCAACTAACAGTGATTTTTCTATTGTTTTGTGCATCTAATAAAGTCAAATATTTATATAGTGCTTTACAAGTTCAGAGCATTTTACACACATTAACTAGTAAACCTCACACCCCTGTGAGGTAGATATAGAGGCCAGTGCATGGCCATACGGTATAATCAGGACTAGAATTTAAGGTCACTTGACTTCCAGGCCTGTGTTTTAGACACTGGTCCATGTTGCCTTATAAGTAACCTCTGATACAGTTTATTTCACACATGAATTGCATATTGGATCAGACATTGGTTCTCTCTAGTCCCGTATCTTGTCTCTGACAGTAGCCAGCACCAGATGATTCAGAGGGATGTGCAAGAAACCCCATAATAGACATATGTAGAATCACTTGCCTTCCAGGGGAGTCTCTTTCCAACCCCTACTAGTTAAAAACTGATTTAAGCCGCTGAAGCATGAGGTTGTGTGTCCCTTCTATAACTTTAATATAAAAATCTTGTATATTCTTGTTATCCATACAGATATCCACCCCCTCTTTGAATAGTGCTATATTTTTGGTTTCAGAATCTGTTCCGTTCTCTGGCATTTCACAGAACATCTTTAACAAACACACTTCACAGTTATTAAAAGTGCTACACGATGGACTATGAACAGATACCAATACCAGAAATGAGGGGTTGAAAAAGACCACAAACTTAGCAAAACAGTGTGAGGAGGACGAGAACAATTGGTTAAAGAGCAATAAATGAGTGGTTTGAAGAAATCTGGAAAAAAACAAAACAAAACCAAACCTAATGGTATAAACATAGAGGGAGATTATTCCACCAAAGAAAAACAGAAAGAAGGGAAGCAAAGCAAACAGAGATGGTGCTGGCACCCACTGGTTTCAGAATGGTGAAGTCCAGAGTATATATATATGGCAACCAATGACTAGAGACGAAGTAGGTAAGGAAAGAGAAAGATCCAGAATGCTAAACTGCATAGGGGCATGCATTGGCACAGACAAACCATATGAAGCTGACAGGAAACAAGGTAAGATTATGATCATTGTTATGAAATCCAGCATAAAGCAGCCAACTGGTTATCTTTCCATAAATAAGATCCCATGCGCTAAGCATTAGTTCTATCTTAGTCCAAAGAAATGGCCCACTGACAGAAACACACCGGCAAAGAATAACCAAGAGAAGCTAATTGTTTTGTCAGTAATTCTTCTTTAGCAAATGGCAAACTAGTTTACAGAACGGCTAATTCAGAAATTAAAATTTGGGTTTCTCCCAAAGCAGGGTAGATTTTTCATTGTCTGAGTACAATCTCTGGTGTCAAAGGGCTGAGTTGCTTGGAATGCTTTCTAAACCTAAATACCTGCCAAAAGATTTTTTTTTTTCTTCAATGTAGCACCTGATGCTGCAGCTCTTAAGCATACACTCATTCAAGTCAATAGGATTTGTGCATGGTAAGGATACAGAATTGGTTTAGGCAGTATATTTCTATGTCAGTCTCCCCCTCAGTTCTACTTGGGCTAAGTTTCCCAACCCACATATCTCCTCAGAGTCTGTTGAGGGTAATTGAAGGTACCAGACTGACTAGACTAGAGGAGGAACAGCCATTTTCAGCCTACCTGTAAAGTTCCCATTGTGCTGTTCTTTGATCATTCCTATGCGTCTCTGGTCACAATCTGTTCCATTCTCTGCCATTTCATAGATCAGTCACTTATGAGGATCTAATAGCAACCAAAAAAAAAAAAGCGTAAGTATAATGATTACCCATAACAGATAAGATTCCATTTATTACTTATTCTGAGGATGAAAAGGAGAGATCCTGCATCAGTATGCCAATGTCCAAGCCACCCACATAGCATGCTTACCTTTCTTGCAATACAATATTATATAAATGTTGGAAGTGAATGAACTGCCAATATGGCAAAGCCAATCTTAAACCACATATCTCACACACACAGAAACCTAAACTGCAGAACTGAAGTCTGATGTGATCCCTGCATTATTTACAACGTTCCCCAAAGTACAACTTTGCTCAACTTTTAACTTTCACTTCTACTAGGCAACCCGTTTTTACTGGTTCCATGAGTTGCCACTGAAGACAAGTTTCAGTTAATTTAAGCACTAGGTACCTTTAATGTGACACATGTGAGTTCAAAACTGAAGTGTGGTGAACACAGAAAGAACACACACCACTACAGCCCCTGGACAAATAATGGTATGCTACCAGCCGGCTTTGCAGTTGACCAAATTACAAAGCCAAGTTGTAAATCGAAAAACCCTACCTAAATTAATTCTGAAATACTTACTGAAACCATATTTCCATATTCTCGATGTTCTTCACACTAGAAACTAGATCAGACTGCATGATGGCACATGCCCACCAGCTAACCATGCATGCAACAATCCACCAAAACAGTTCACATCCTTAATAAAAATAACCTAGTTCAAGAACTAGGATATAGATTTGTCCCTTGTTTGCTAAAGCACAATCTAAAATTTAAAAAAAAAAAAAAAAAAAACAGTAAAAACATGCTCTAAATCTGCCTCCTTCTAAAGTGATCTGAAAATTATACATTTCCCCCATTATTTGCTCTTTTCTTCTGTCTACATCTTTTCATCCTTACAGAATTTTAACAACCAACTACGTTCTTTCTTATTCATGAGTATAAGTGCTGCAACATGTGGGAGGACAGCCTGAAATAGAATGTTGCAACAGATATTTTCTACTGACCAGCTGACAGTTCTTATGCAATAAAACAAACAAACTCCCTCCACAATCCAGTGAGGTTCCCTACTTTAAAATTTAACTCTTGCATCTTAAAATAGCCTCTCGAAAATTGTTTGGAAGAAATACTCTAGGAAGCTAAAACATCTTCTTTGTGTTAAGTTTCTCTTGGTTTACAAAATAAGATTTACAGTTTTTGATAGTCTCCTTTTCCTTCTGACATGAGAAGCCTATTAAAATGATAGTTATATAAACTGCACATTGGTAGGAAATGAAAATAGTTTTCAAGACAAATATGAAAAAAGAACCAAGTGGACACTCAGCTGTGCAGGAATGAGAGGCTCTCCCTTCAGTTTAAGGGGAAGCAGAAACTTTAAATCTAGTCAATTTAAAAAATAAGTTGAAATATGTTTCAGATACGAGGACTTGCCCCAAATGTCCCTTCCTGACTTTTATTGGGTTACATATCTCTGTTTACTATTTTAACAAATGTTTTTCACAACACTGTTGCTGTGTAAGAAATCCCACATAAACAGAAGAAACTGACTATGGCAAATGCACCAAGTTATTCTTTTTTTCCTTTTTATTAATGCTATAGTTTAATCTCTTTCAGTTGTAGGAGTCTCATGTGTTACTTGTAACACTAGCTGGCGAAACATTTTCAGATGGAAGTGTGATTTTAAGTTGTTATCCCTTTAACTAAATACCCTATTTCTCTGCCCAAAGATGTAAGCTTTATGAACAAAATCAGCCGAATGTCAGTAATCACTCATGCAGTCTTTCCGCCAAGCAATATTTCCCCATAAATAACAAATGAGCAAGAGCAACATAGTGTTTAAACTAGTTATTTTGCAAATAGAAACTGTTTAGTCAAATGCTAAAGGGTTCCAAAAGGACTAAACCAATAGCAGACAAAGCAATGTGACCTTGCAAAAGCTTCCTTTTGTAGAATGATAGATACCTGAGAGGCTGCAAAAACCTGCCATGCCTTAAGGATCACACAGTGCTGAAATGGGACAACAGCAGCTTTACAACATAGCTATACTGTCACATGAGAATCCTTAGTTCAAGGATGTTCTCAGAACTGCTACCAGGGCAGAGACTCTCCCGATTTGTCACCCACACCAGTTTTACACTAGCATAACCCCATTGTCTGCAGTGGAATTGCACCAGTACAAATCAGAACATAGCATGGGTGTGGCTATGTGACACAGGGACAAATGTTTGACCATCTCTTGATTTCAGCAGGGCAGCAATTCCACGAAGTGGCAGACTGTATCACTTCTAGTGACCACATTTATTAACTGGCTATGCAAGAGAGGTTTACTAGGCTTGGGGCTGCAAAGGGAAATAGTGAAATTGGAAGACCATAGTTGCATTTACTGATGATTATACAGGTACCATTTTCTTAGGGAAGTGGTTTTTGAGAGCCAAGTTGAAAGACTGCTCATCTCTGAAGTCAGCAAAATTCAACAGGCATTATGCATGACAAATGTAGCCAACATGCATTTCAAAACTGCATAAATAAGATCTATTTATTCTTTATTTTAGTTTAATTCTTTCTTTTGCACAGTTTTAGCCTCCAAGCTAGGAGAGTTTTAAGCAGTGGGGAAAGATTGTGTCTGTACACTCTGCTTAATTATGTTTCAATAAAATGGAGCTAGTGCAATATAATTCAAAGTGCTCTGATGGTTTGATGCTACAATCTAGTTTCCATGCAATTCTCCAATGCTTAATGAGCTGAATTCCACTGCTGTCCATTAAACACTTTAAAGGCAGGAAAAATCTACAGCTCCCAGGAACATAGAGGCTCTGTACTATACAAATCCAGCTAACAGAGAGCAAATCTTACCTTGTCTGCTTGGAAAGGGCTTAGCTTTGTGTAATGTTACATCAAATACACAAATTAGTGTTTACAGTAAAGCATGTATATAATCTCCTAGCAAACTTCTGTAAGTTACATAATCATTAAGAAGGTCCCAAGTACATTTACTCTATGGCAAAACTGTAAGGGCCTATGCAGCAAGTTTAAGCACTTGGGTTCAGATGTAGGGCATTTAGGGCTTTTCACACTGCAGGTCTGAGTGTGGTGCAGTTGACAAACTTTGCCCAGGTTTTTGTTTAATTCAAAAGTTATTTTTGTTTTACTTAATTCAAACACACTCAAATATACTAACATCTCGCTGTGATTAAAAAGTGGAAGGATGCACATGCAGAAAGTAAAGCAAGTTTAGCTTTTAGACATTTTAATCTGTTTGAGGCCTAACAGACACACTGATCCTGTCAAGGAAATTGATTACTGTATTACCTATATGATTGGGGCCAGAGAGGGACTGTAGCTCCTGATTTACTGGTGTCCACATAAGACCCTTCATATGTTGCTGAGCATCCTCTATGATCCTTTGCCAAGTATTTAATGAATAATGCCGAGATGCCTCACCCAGATCAAAGAGAAAAAGATACCTGAGGACAGTCTGCTCAAATCTATCTCTAAAAGGGTGCAGGTGCGTGCGCGATGAGCAAGTTAAGCCCCAGCACTGAATCAGACCCTCACCTCTTATGAGCACTGAAAAGGAAATGCATTCCGTATCTAGACAGAAAGCAGCCTAATATAATGCAGTGACCGGCAAACAGCGGAATAAATCATTCAAAATAGGGGGTTAAAGAAGGCAACTTTCCCTTCATTTTGCATCTGAGCTATTTACACTGTTTGTGTGTTAGAGCGATCCCAGGATTCACTCACAAAAGGTTCTTGGCGAACTGCCCACCAGCCCCACAATACTCTATTCAGCTGTAGTGTGATTCATAACATTTTTCATCACAAAGACAATTACTGGTAGTCAAAGTGTTACTTTGTCAGCAACAACAAAAGGCTCATAAAAACTGTGGCTGTTACTATGGAGTAAAATTACAAACAATTCGTAACAACAAACTATTGTAGTGTCAAAATAAAACCAAATTAAAACTCCTGATTTAGAATTCCAGTCAACTGTACTTAAAGCATAGTCAGCCTGGTGTATAAAATCTTTCCTTTCAGTATTGTTTGGGGCCTGCTGGAATGCCCTACTCTGCAGCTTACCCAAAGCTAATCTCCAAAAACACCAGCCTGGAGACGTTCCATTCACTCAGGAACTCACTAAGGTATCTTCATCTTCCAACTCACAGTGACTGAAAGTCATGCAGGAGACGTACTTTGCACTCCAGTCTGGAGGAGCAAACAGTGCACTCCAGTCTGCAAGAGGTAAACAAGTGCTTCTTGAGAATCCCTTATTTCCCCTTAATCACTGCACCTAAGATTTTTGGAGAAGAGCTTCCCCGTTATGTTTAAACATCAGGGAAACAAGTAAACGGTTTTAACAACTTCATGGTTTTCAAAGACAATACAGGGTAAGTCCAAGGCCAAGACCTCATTAGGACAAATAACCTAAAATTAGCACATGAATCCTTATCCCAGTGCTGGGCAGCATACAGGTCTTTAAAAGGGCTACTCTTAGGCCTGGTCTACACCTAAAACTTAGGTCATCCTAGCTACCTCACTCAGGGTTAGTTAAGTCGACCTTAACCCCTGTAAAGAATTCTTTGTTGACTTAGCTGCTGCCTCTCGAGGAGATGAATTTACTACAGCAATGGAAAAACCCCTTCTGTCACTGTAGGATGTATGTACTGCGGGCGTTACCATTTAAATTTAAACTGCAAGTAACTACAGACCAATGTGAGAAAAGCTACATGATGTAAAACTACAATTTTAGACACGTTTTTACAAGACACAAAAAGCCCCCTGCTCTTCCACTTCTAATAGAAACAACAACCCTACAGAAGTGACAAAACATGAATAAGGCTAAGATTTAGTCACGGGTATTTTTGGTAAAAGTCATGGACAGGTCACGGGCAATAAATAAAAATTCACCACCCATGACCTGTCCATGACTTTTACCAAAAATACCAGCGATTAAATCTCTATTTCTGGTGCCCCGCTGCTCCAGGGGGCTCTGCGCAAGTGCTGGGGGTTGATTGCCCCCCAGCTGCTGCTCCCGGGGATCACTTTCCGGACAGCCTCCAGCCGCCCTGGGACTGCTGCTGCTCGGGCAGTCCCCAGGGCACCCCCAGGACTGCTGTTCAGGCACTCCCCAGAGCCAGCCACACCAGATACCGTTTCCGCGGTCCCTGGGACCAGCTGCCTGGGGCCTCCCAAGCAGCGGCTGGTGCAGCTGGTCCCGGGGACTGCTAGAGCAGCTGGCCCTGGGGTTGCTCCAGCAGCAGCCAGTGTGGCTAGCCGTGGGGCACCTGAGCAGACTGCCCAGCTGCTCTGGTAGCCCTGAAGTCAGCCGCACAAGCCACTGCGGAAGTCACGAAGGTCACAGAATCTGTGAGTTCTGCAATCTCTGTGAAAGAATCGCAGCCTTAAACATGAACCACGTGATTTATCACAAGTGAACTAGACTGTAGTCACTAGAAGTCTACAGATATTTAACACTGTTTTGGAACAAATGTCCAACCCTAATGGAAAATGCTATTAGCATCAACATGACAAGGCCCCTTGAAAGAAACATCTTCACTAAAAGGTAGCCATCTGGGTCTGACTCACCTTCATAACACTGCCTAACATAACTCGCTGCAGTTCTCAAGCATGACAGGCCACTAAAACCCTGCTCACAGAACACAAAATAGTAGGAAGGCACTGAACAAATGACCAGTTGTGAGTTTCTCTGTCCACTGAGAGCTAACATTTCCCTTCTTACAGCACCAAATGACCAATTAAACATGAAAGTCCTTTCTTTCCACAGTAAATACAACAGGGCCCAGGATGCAGAGACATGCAGAGAGCAGAGACAGTGATCTAAAACAAAGGTTTCTTTTTACTTTAGGTTTAATTACCTCCCTCTACCACTCCCACACTCATTACTCATCCAAAGGCAACAATGTTGGCTTGGTCTACACTACCAACTCAAGTCCGTATAACTATGTCGCTCTGGGGTGGAGAAAATCCACACCCCGGAGCAACATCGTTTTACCGACCTAATTCCTGGTATATACAGCGCTGTGTCGACAGGAGGGCTTCTCCCATACACACAGCTACCACCTCTTGGGGAGATGGAGTGCCTACACTGACAAGAGAACTCTCCTATCAGTGCAGGTAGTGTCTTCACTGAGCAGGGCAGATGCACTGCTGCCCCGTTGTGGGTGTGGACAAGCCCTTAATGAAGGCTAGATTGACAATGCCTTGTTCTTATCCAAATAAAAATAGTTTCCTCCACTAGATAGTCATGGATTATCTGTTCACGAATGAATTTCTGCCAGAACAAAAACCAGCCTGCAAATGAAACATTAATATACCTTTTAGCTTCCTGTTCAGTATTTCAGATCTTTTTCTCCTCTTCTGTGTATTAAGCCAATGGGACAGTCTACTCTCTTGTCAGCTCTGCAGACATTCAAGACCAAAGTAAGTGCTCTTCTCCCAGATCTTCTGCCCCCTATAGAGGAAGATATTGCCTGCTCATCACATGATATAAAACTGACAATTCATAATTTGACAGTTAATAACTCCCCCAAAAGCCCATAGAAAATATAAAAAGTAACAGCTTGAGATGTTTTAATCCTTTGAAAACTCAAGGGGAGCATTCAATTAAAAAATTAGGACACATCTTAAAGGCATTCAAAATCTCCATAGATCTATCTATAATGGGTTACTTTGATATGAGTGCATATATTCCAGTACTAAAACGCTCTTCTAGCTAAAACTGTTTAATCCCCAAAGGAAAGGACAAGTAATTTAAAGACCACAGGCTTCCATTTAATGGGTCATGCCTCTGTTCACCAGACCTACTTTCCAATTTTTAGTCAAATATAGCTTGAGAAAAGTCATCTGAAAAAACCCCCGACGGCTAACTTTTTCATCTTTTCAACAAGACTTTGGGATGCCTTTTAAAAAGAATTAATCCATAGTGCTCGTAGCCCTCCAATTTTAGTGAGGCCACTTCAGTTATTAAAAGCTCGGATCCTACAATCAGATCCACATGAACTGAACATTTGTGCCTGTGAGGAGCCTCACTGACTTCAACAAGGGCTCTGCATAGTTTAAAATGGTCTATCTGTGCAGCTCCAATTGGAGGATCAGGAACAATCTGAGTACCTGAGTGATGCATATTTGCATTAGTCCTTTTTATCTATACTGTATAAATATTAATAGCCAAAACGCAAGCCACTGAGGCTGTACAAGTTATCTTCAGTGGTGCTTATTTGTGCAAACTCTGCCTGTCCTCCTCTAAAATACCCAGAAGTCATTTTAAAAAGTTATTTCCTTTAAAAACAATTTAAAAAGTAATCTATTTAGAATAATTATAGGGAATGTTAGTATTCTGTACCATTTTCCAAACTGAGGACGGACATCACTTCAGAACCAGTATCCCCACAGTTCTGTAATTTCACATTTTCCTAGTGAATTTTAGAATGGAAAAAATGTAAATAAGGAGGCTTAATTTAATTCTTCCATTAGAAAAGCAAGAACTTGGCTTTACTCCATGTTAAGGAGCAGACAGGAACTCAACACACTCAGAAAATAATCCCGTTTTATTCACCTTTTTTAGTAGAGATTTTAAAAGTTGCATTTTTATAGCCAGGCTCACTTCCTCCTCACAAAAGAATGAATTCTTACTCCCTTTCAAAGTGTTTCAGGTTGAGTTTTTGCCATTCATGTTTTTTCCACACAGCAGTGAATTGGCTGGCCCAGCAGCCTAGAGCTGCCACGACAGGGATCACAGGTCAGAGTCCTCACTCTGTAAGCTGACAGGAGACAACATGCCTAACCTAGGGGTGGATCATGAAGCAGGGTGCCAGTTCCCTGAATTGCTTTTTAATGAACTCCTCTGGGCTGACACAGACAGTGCTCTGAATGGCATTGATAGGTTGCAGACGAAACCACTTCTAACTCTCCAAAGAGAGAGGATGATGCATGCCCCTAGGAAGGGAGATGTGAGGGGCTCCTCAAAGACCTCATAATAAGTATTGCAGCCAAGTTACTGTAAAAGTCCAGTACCCTGTACTTTAACAATGTGACCAGAATATGCTTCTTTAAGCCTGTTACATATCAAATCATCACTGGAAAAACTGTTACCCCCTGGCTGATTTTGAACCAGAACACACTAAGACAACAAGCTCTTCCTCTACCACATTAAGCTGGTATTTGGAAAGCACTGTGAGATACTACTGTACCTTATAAACAGAGACTAAGTGGCAAGTATTACACACAACACCCAATCAATGCTCTGTGGCTCAGGAGGACAGACGGGACTAAGGGTCACAATTTTGCCCATCCATACAGAGCAACTGGGGCAAGGTTTGAACAGTCCCTTCGGCAGAATTAATGGTTTGAAAAGCCTGATATGAGGAGAAATAATGGATTCTGAGCAAGACGTGACAGACTAGAGAGAAATCTTCAAAAAAGAACATAACCACATTTTTAAGTGGTTAGACAGGTACATAGCTTTACCTAAACCCAACGTTAAGAAGCACAAAGCAGTTCATGCAGGGCCACCTGCAAACGTTAGTGCTTTTAATACAGTTCTAACACAGTACTCAACAATGCATTAGAAAAGTTTAGAGTACAGCAGCCAAGCAGACTATCACCAGCTTCCACAGACTTATAATACAAACAGAGGCAGGAAATGACATGGTCACAAGGTAGAAATTCGTTTAGTGCCAAAAGGTAATGTCAGTGGGAATTAACGGTGGGTGAGCAAAGAGACAGCAAGGCTACAGTTAGAATGAATGGGCAACACTGTAGTCCTGGCACAATAGCAGCCTGTAGCTTCACAACCTCTTACCCCCAACCACTGGCTGGTGGAGCAGACGGGTTTTATAGTTGATTTGACTCTACCCTGTTTTCTAATCAGAGGATGACACTTGGTCCCAGGAAGCAGATGCCCAAGCCTGCCTGGTCATTAAAATTAGGAAGTGCCTCTTCTGTATGTGGAACCACATACCCTGGTTATTCAAATCTGAAAGGGAGAAAAGAGAGGTTCCTAGTGGACTTAATGGGAAACACTGACTGCAGTACTCTACAGCTGCCACTGGGGACTTTGTCTCCCCATTCACCTGCTCTGCATGATTCCCACACCCCAAACTACATCTTTCAAAACATGAGACACTGCAACTAGGACATACTTGACTGGACGGCAGCACCCCAGCAACACCAGTTGTGTCACACAGGTGAATTCTGGACCTCCTAGAAGGGGAACAGGTTCCTTTGAAGAGGGTTCTTCAGCAGGGAATGCTAAGAAATTAATTTAATTAGGAAAAAAAATTATAGTTATACTAGAACTGCTGCTCCTGAAGAATGAGTCAGCCAACTTGAAGGGCATGCCTTTCAGATCCCTGAAACACCCGAAGTCTAGCCAGCTAACACTGGGATCTGGCTGAGCAGAAGTATTTATCCTCAGGTTGCAGAAAAAAATAGAATTTTACCTCCCAGGTAAAAAGTTGTCTCCTGTCACATCCATACACCAAAAGGTATGGTCACTCATACCACACTCACTGGGAGGCTGACAACCTGGGGACAAGAACTGAGAAGCCAATTCAAAATCTCAGTTCCCTGAATGACAGAAGAGAAATGGCAACCATTTTCCAGGTCAAAAGGGGCAGTAACACCAAGGCTGGCTTCTTCCAGTCCAGCACTGCTATTACCACAGGTCTGAAATAAAGCCAAATGGCAGGTTTGGTCAGAACTGAAGTAGATAATGGGTTAACCCAGAAAGCAAAATAAATATCTTGCTGCCCCTAGTAAACAGATGTAAGTCTCTAAAACACGCCAGTATATATATTGTACAAGCACTTTCCACAATGTGCTATTTTTCCTATACATATTAAGCCATGTAAACTGAGACATAAATATTCAATAATTAGATGTTACTCTTTTTCAGCAGTATTAAGTGTTTGGGAGATCTGATTAAAAACTGTGATTAAGATGAACTAAAATAAAGGAAGTAGAAAAAAAGTTTCTCAGTACAGGATTTAAACATGGACGTGCCAGAAGTTAAGAGGTCAGCACTTTCTTTCCATCTGCTCTCCTTTCCCACTGCCATTCCCCATTTAAGAACTAGAGACTGACTCTCCTGCTCTTAACCCTGCTCATAGACAATGCACAGAACTGCCAACTTCAACTACTAAAAGGAGGATACAAAGCTCAGTCCAAATTAAGAGATGGTGCTGAGAGAAGATGACATTTCCTATTGCACAACATGTTTTTCCAAACTTTGTATCCTACAAAAGTTAGCTGAAGTAATCACATAACCAACAGTTACAATGATTATCATGGAATAAAAAAAAATATTCCCAAACCGCAAAAGCAATATGATGTTGAGACGGAGAGGGTTGCCATTAATGTGAATTTTTCCAGTGGGGCAAATTCATGCATCAGAAAGATCTGACATTTACTTTGTGAGCATTGTGACAGGACGAAAGTTTGCAACCCCTAACAGGACTTATTAACTTTTCACAGTCTTGCAGAGTGTGAAATCACACCATCAAGACTGTAATAATTTTAGATGATCAAAAGCCCAAAGGAGAAAGTAAAGGCAAAGAGCAAATGCCTAGATGGGCTTAATACAATTTAAGCAACATTATTTTGTTCGTCTGCACTACATTCCCTCCAAGGTGCTCAGAGCACATTACTAAAGTTAATTAAACCAGCAAACCCAATTGATAGGCAAGTGTTATTTTCCTAGATTATAGATTAGCCTACTGAGGCACGGAAGAGAACTAGATTCTGAAAAAGAACTGCATGTACAATATATATGTCAGTGATATTTCCAGTTCTCCCACTGTGACATCTCTTACTGAAGCTCAGTTTCCCCTGTCTGTAAATCAAGGATAGTACAAATCGGATAACTGGCAGTTTGTGCTCAGAATTACTCCGTTTCATGTGCAAACAGTAGTCGCTGCCAAAGTAATCATACAGATAACTTTTTGTCAAGATCAGGCAACTTGTCTAAAGTCACACAAACTGTCAGCGGCAGAGCTGGAAGATAATGCAGGAGTCCTAATGCCCAGTACCTGCCATATTCACGAAATGACACTGGCTCTGGTGAGAGAGAATAAGAGCTAAGATTCTGGGTCCACAACACAAGCCCAACACTGATCACTAGCCAAAGGGAATAGACTATTACCTGGGTATAATAGATAGGGTGGCATTTACTGCTGAAGATGGCGTTATGGGTAATCCTGCTGCTGGAGGGTGAGGAACGCAAATCCCCAGTGATGGGGTAATTAGGGAATAGAGAATTTTAACAGCGAGAAAGAGAAATTACTTATTGTGTCATCAGTCATTCCCCTTGGGGCCAGTACAAGGATTCCTTTTCCTACAATTTCCAGAGTTCTGTTCAATCTGGTTTGAAATGTCACAAGCAATGGGACTCGTGTGTCTGCTGGGGGACTGTTCTGCAGCAACACTAGCACGGAGTTTTCACCATAATTCAGCCTATTTTTTTCTCCCATTGCTTCTAGTCATATGCCCAATGTGGCAAGCTTTAAATATTCATGGGCTACATCCCTAACCTTAGTCATCTCTTAGTCAAGCTATGAACAATTAGCTCTTAATTTTTTCCTTATGAGTCAATCCCTACAGCCTCAATCATTTTTGTTCCTCTTCTTAGAGCTCCCTGAAATCTTCCACTCTCTCTGGTAATGTAACCAACCATTAACAAAGCAGCCATCACACAAGAGCCATATGGAGCCTCCCTGCTGACTGCACTATGATATTACGCCCGTGCAGCCTAGTACTATGATGTCCTGTTTTGACTGCCATATGTCACTCCAAACGGATGTCTAGTTTGCAGGTCATTCTCCCCCTTAGTCTCTCTTCAGGTTTCTGCCTCCCATTGAATGTGCACGCTGCAATTACTTTCCTTCCCCTCAACTCCAAGAGGAAGCCTATTTTGCTGTTATTTCTTGCCTATGTATCCAGATCCTCTTTAACACTTTTCTATCCTCTCAACGTAGTATTAGCTACAAATTTCATTAGTGGACCCTTCGCTCCTGCCAAGTTACAATGAAGACGTTAGTGAAGGATAGACCTAATACAGCACACACACACACACACCCGGACACCTGCCCTGGCTCCACAGACTGCCGTTGAGCATCACTCTCTGTTCCCGGGCTATGAGCCAGTTTCCAGTCCTCACCATCGCCTCCTGCCGGGCTGACAGGACTTGGCTTGCAGATAAAGTGTCACAGGATCACATGGGGTTCTGCTGGGAAAACAGCACATGGGCTCGCCTGGCAGGGTTACCTGCCCCCCCCGCTTCCCGCCCATGAGGCTCCCTCCCGGAGATGCTCAGTGATGGGGGAGGAAGGAGAGGAGCCGAGGAAGGCTCCCTGCCCCAGGGTGACCCCCGTAGGAAGAAGGGCTGGCCCTGAGGAGAGGGGGCGGATCCTCCTGCCTCAGGGAACGGGGTAGGGTTTGAGGGGTCCCCGCTGCAGGCTCAGAGCCGGGGGACGCCGCGGCAGGGAGGCCCACAGCTGAAGGGGGGCTGAGGCAGGACACGCGGGGAGAGGGGGGGGGGTCTCTGCTCCAGGGGCCCCACAGCGCAGCGGGTGGGGGACCCGGATCGACCCGAGAGCCGCACTCACCCTGCTCCAGCTGCGGCTTCTCCACCCGGCGTCTCCGGCTCCTGCTGCCGCTGGGCGCGAGCCAACCCAGAACTGGGGGGTGGGAGGGGCGGGCAAATCTCGCCCACTCCACCTACCGGAAGTGACCGCTGATTCCATTACTTCCTGCGCGCCTCCCGGAAGTTGCCGTGTACGTCACTTCCGCTAGGGCCAGAATATTCGTGTTCGATTTTTTTTTTCCTTGTCTTTTTCATTGTCTTTCCTGTTGGCTGTGGGTGACGTTTCTAAGATGTGCCACGTCCCGGACTAAATAATTTGCGATTGATACGTGAGGGCGTGACGTCATAGGCGGGCGACGATGGCTGAGGGAAAGTGGCCGGAAGCGGCTTAGGCTCGCGCGTGGTGGGAAGGTAGCAGCGACCTCGTTGGTACGAACGGGAGGCGAGTCTCAGGTGAGGTGACTCGGCTTCCTGTTCCCGCTCCAGCTAAGGCCCGTTTCTGGGGGGCGACCCTGGGATCTCCCCAGCCGGGGGGCATGAGACACTGACAGGCTGTGCCCGGGGGGCCGTGTAGGCTGGGGACCCTGGTACGTGGGGGCGCTACGGGACATTGGCCTGAGTGGGCTGGGGACCCTGGTACGCAGGGGCCTGGGAGACGCTGAGAGATGGGAGTAGGGTTGCCAACTTCTATTGGTACAAACAAAACCGAAAACCCTAGCCACGCCCCTTTCCTGAGGCCCCGACCCCCGCTTACTGCATTTCCCTTGCCTCGCTCTTCCCCACCCTCACTCATTTTCACTGGGCTGGGGCTGGGGCAGGGGCTTGGAGTGCGGGAGGGGGTGAGAGCCCCAAATGGGGCTGTAGGTTCTGGGGTGGGGCTAGAAATGAGGGTATCAAGGTGCAGGAAGGGGGTTCCTGGCTGGGGCAGGGAGTTGGGGTGCAGGTGGGGGTGAGGGTTCTGGTGGGAATGCAGGCTCTGGGGGGATGAGGGATTTTGGGTGCAAGAGGGTGTTCCAGACAGGTTCAGCAGGCTTTGCAGCATGCTCTGCTCTCGCCCACAGGTACTGACCACCCCAGCTCACATTTGCCACGGAGCTGGTGCTCGGGCAGCGCGTGGACCCCTGTGGCCCCCTGCCTTGGAGCCAGACCTGCTGGCCGCTTCTGGGGTGCAGCGCGGTGCCCCAGGACAGGTAGGGACTAGCTAGCTGTTCTTCCTCTAATCACTAGATCTGGTTGTATAGTATGGTGTGGACTGTGGAGAAACTATACATGTAAAGCACGTAACGCACTGGGACTTAGATAGAGAGAAACTTTCCTTATATTGAAGGGGAACAAAAAATCTCAAATTGTAACACTGGATCATAAAGTGCTGAGAGCGATTCCGCTTATATTGCATGCTCCATGGAGCAAGAAACATGACCTCATTATAAAATTTTCTGTACTACAGTTAGCACTTGTTGTTCCTACTTCCCAGATCTTTATAGCAGCTTTTCCCCACTGGCTACTAAAGCAAATAATGCTTTCTGGCCACAAAGCCTCAGATACCATTGATTTGGGTGTTTTTTTTTTACATTTGCTCAAGTAGAGCAAGATTCTGGCTGCAGAATTTCTTTCTAACAATGCATTTCCTGGGGAGTACTGCTCCACCATCATTGTTGCCACAAAGCAAATTCTGAAAAAAAAGCAAAACATAGTTCATGTCTTTCGTCCACTGAACTGAGACACTAGAATTTGCTGTATATGAACCATGTAGCATCATACTACTGTGAAAAAAGAAGAGGAGTACTTGTGGCACAAATTTATTTGAGCATAAGCTTTCGTGAGCTACAGCTCACTTCATCGGATGCACGCAGTAGAAAAATACTACTCTGAGGCTTCCCTACGCTCCCAAGAGCTGGCCCACAATGACCTAACTTTCAGAGGTGCTGAGCATGGCAGCTCTTGTTAATTTAAATTATGGTTGTGGGTGCTGGGCATCTCCAGAGATCAGAAAAAAGGCATAAGATGGTTTCATGTTTATCTCACTAGCACCAGCTCCAATCTGTTCTGTAAATATTTACTGAATATATTCAAGTAAACTTTTTTTTTAACTCGGAGCTCTATAAATGCCAGATGGAATCCAGAAGTTGATCCGAGTTCCTTCTGGCTTGTGCCTCATCAGCAATGAAGATTTGGCAATCAGAACTCAACACTTTTGTTGATGTGTAAGAATACTCTGATGCACTAGAGAAGGCAGATTGGGAACTTTTGTTCTCCCTGTCTCATAGTACATGAAAATGAAACAGTTTCTCCATTTTATGTATGTCCCTTTGTTTCTCAATGATAAAGAATTGATCATGATTCCAGAAAGCCAAAAAACCCCTTAAGATATTATAAAATGTTAACGTGAGTTACACATTCTCACCTAGATGAGTACTCTCTAATAGGAAGCAATAGGGACTGGGATTCAGGTGATCTGCGTTCTGATAACTACACTGTCCCATGCTGTATGGTGGTGCTCCAATGAAAGGCATAATATAAAATGAAAGGATATGTTTTATTAAGATAATCTTAACATCTCTCGTTTTAGTCAATCTTCCAATCTGCTACTATGGATTCTCTCTCTAAACCGGGTGTCCTCAGCATAATTGCAGGAGTCGCATGTGGAGTGTGCCTGGGCTGGGGCATTCGTGGGCGATTTTTTAGACCATCCAAAGCCAAAATGCCTGTGTTTGTAAATGAGCTGGGGAATGAAGCCAGTATCATGGGAGAGTCTGGAGAATACAAGATGGTGCTGATAGTCCGTAATGACTTAAAGATGGGAAAGGGTAAAGTAGCAGCACAGTGTTCTCATGCTGCAGTTTCTGCCTACAAGCAAGTTCAACGAAGAAATCCTGAGCTGCTTAAACAGTGGGAGTATTGTGGACAACCAAAAGTGGTTCTCAAAGCCCCTAATGAAGAGTCGCTAGTTCAACTCCTTGTTGATGCTCAACAGCTGGGACTGACTGTGAGTATAATCCAAGATGCAGGTCGTACTCAGATAGCACCAGGCTCCCGGACTGTACTAGGTATTGGACCAGGACCAGCTGATATAGTGGATAAAGTTTCTGGCCATCTCAAACTCTTCTAAGATGGAGAACAAGCCTGAGTTTTATTGGAGCAATTGTATACTTCAGCACCAAAGTAGTAATGGGGATAAAATCCAAGCTATGTTTTCATTTCCATGGTTCTGCTTTAGTATAAATAAAAAGCATGTCTATCTTCATTAGACCTTTCCTTGCCTAGTGTGGTCACTTTTTTAAAAAATATTTAGCTGCTGGGATAAGCACAATGAATTGCAAAGGAAGAGCAACCCTAAAATTCTCCTTTGGAGGGAGAGGAACACAAGTCCTGAACCAGACAGATGGCAGCTAAAGGCCTGAGACTTAAAATGGTGCTTTTGAGGAGACTGCAGAAGTGCAGTAAACCCTGGAACTGTAACGTATGTAACACTGTTAGCTTACTTTTGCAACCTAAAATACCACCTTTGTACAGCAACCATTTCAGCCATCTCTGGTATGAAATACAGCAACTGTTTAAATAGCTTCAACAACTTTAAGACAGGAAGGGAAGAATCCAGTATCCAACAGAATTTGCAGGGGAAATGGTAGGTGGATAAGATGTCACTACCCATGCTGAAAAAGCAAGCCTAACCCCACTATTCTTTGGAAGTGGGCCAAGCAGTGTTGGGTGGTGGTAACGCATTAGGAGCTTGACTTTAAGCTCAGTAAAACAGAATGAACAAAGGTTCTGAGACCAACTCAGCAGAGTTTTTCCTATGCTACTACGGTACTTAAACAGTCAGGTTCTCTTCCCAGTTCCACATACAAAGCAGCTGAAAAAAGGAGAGGTTCTAATTTCCTTGTAGACTAGCATGTTAGTACAGGTAGGATGTCAAATTTTTTTTTTCAATCCAATATCTGTGTTGTGTTTTAGCTTGCCCTGTGTCACCAGGGCTAACTGCAAATTAAATGTTTTGGAAAAAATATCTGGAAAGTTTGCAAGTAGGGGAAAAAAAATAGCTCCCTTAATAGTTTGAGGCATGCACTTGGGGAGATGAAATAACAGCAGAGCTCTGAAACCATAACTGTTACCACATTAGCAACTCTACATGAAACATTTATGCAATAAATCAACTGATGCAACATCATGTAATCAAATGAGACTGAAGCTCAACTCCAACTGCAGTGATCTATCCTTGCCTTTGAGAAACAGTAGTGAAAAGCAACAGGTGGCCCTTGATGTAGGGTGCAAGCTATGTTATTGCACTACCCCCTGCTGGTTGGCTTGTGTAACAGTACTGTGATTGAAAAGAAATTGGAACAATGCCAACGAGGATAAGCCTTTCTCCACCATTCCTTGTATCATGTATCAGTGCTAACCAGTAATTAACATGAAAATAATTGGGTGGGGGGTGGATGTATCTTGTACCCCATTTTCCTCTTTAAGGATTATTTTTTGACTGGTTTCATTCCTTTGGGTTTGTTTTTACTAGGAAAAGTGGTCATGTGTAGGCTGGATTTAGCTAACTAAAATCAATCCATTTGACTTTTTCCTGGTGTAGGTTAAGGGTAACACCTTTAGCTCAATTTTAGCTGGTCAAGTTGTAGCATAGGGTAGAACACAGATGCAAAATGGAGCAAAAGGTGTTCTGCTGAACCTTTTCTCTAGTGTAGATTGAATTTTGGGTGAGTTGTCCATGCTGCTAGTACTTGAGCAGCAGCCTGTGTTATCATTGATCATAGTTTTGATGACAAGGCTGTAGTCAATGGGAAAACTGCCCTTTAGTGGTTAAATTAATTCTTGAAAGTGAGGTCTTGGGGGAGAGCTAAGGTAATTGCTCATTGTTTAAAAGCCTCTTGGGGGAAGCACAGAAGTGCTTTCTAAAAGTAATCTAAACAAAAGAGTATGAGGGGGAAAGGAGACACAGTGGGTGAGTTTAGGCCAATCACTTCATCTTTCTAAATTAGTGGCAGAGATGAGAATAGGTGCTGTCTTCTGAGTACCCATCATCATATCCCCTGCAGTATGTCACAAAGGGGCTCTTAGAAGGTTGCTGTGGATGGGGAAACGCATGGCTTAAATTCAACCTAGCCACCACAAAAGGTAATTTGTGTAGGTTTAAGGAAAACATTAAGTGACTTGCAGGTGGACTTTAGGGTCCTGATATTCAGAAGATAAGGCTACTATTTGCTAAGTACAAAACTTAAGGAGGCATTGAACACAAGGCTATATTGCAAAAGTAGATAAACTTGTGGTTAAGACACTGATCTAAGCCTCAGAGCTATTTACTTATAGGGATGGTGAGAATTATTTGAGGTGCTCAACTATTACAACAGGGGTCATAAGTAGCTAGAATAGCTGGGAGGAGTTAACCAGTCAGAGCAGTATGGCATACTGAATAGACCACTGGACCTCAGGAGACCTGGGTTCTAGTCCCAGCTCAGGTAGGTGAGCTTGGGCAAGTCACTTCTGCTGAAGTTGTTTCTTATTTGTAAAATGGGGAAAGCAATACTGACCTGTGTAAAGTGCTTGGAGATCTAAAAAGTACTATAAGAACTAGGTATTACTTGGAAGCCACTGGTTTGTGCCCCAGGGAGGCTCCCTGGTGTGGTCACAAAAGCCTTCCCTAGTTAGATTAGCATAACTTGCTGGAATGTCCCTTTATGTTGAACCCAAAGGGCCAGAACATAAGTTTGCATGTGCTCTTTCTCAGAGCAGCAGTGCCTAATGAGTTGCTTAGTAGTTCATAGAGCTAAGAGTTTTATTAAAGCATTGTAGGAGCCAAGAAGTTACAGTATCCTTTTACCCTGAGTTAATTTGGTTGAAGCAGTATTCATTCATTATAGCTAGAGAGAGGAAGAAAAATACCTGTTTGAGTCAGCTTGTGAATAAATTTCAGCTCTAAAGTGGGCCTGGATCCCCTTATTGAATATAGTCTGTCTAGCCTGCTGTTATGATTGCTAGTTTTATAACCGATCATCCCTGCTAAAAATGTAGAAAGGGGACACTTTAAAGAAGCCCCCAAAACAGGCTGTTGGAAGATGCACTTAACAGGAAGTGGTGTGTGTATATTTTGACCAATATCAGCTGCTCATCTGTCATTTCAACTCTAAATCTGCAATTAAGTTATGGCTGAAGAGCACCTGGTGTGGATACAAAGTTTAAAAAGACACTAATAGACTGCCTTGTTCAGGTAAAGCTCAAGTCTGGTTCAGAAGTGACAGTTAAAGCTATGTAGATGCGCCTATTCCAGAGGCAGGAATGGTTACATATTCTTTGATTATCAGTACTTCAGAGCCAATAAATGCTTATTTCAAACATCAAAGCAGAAAGACACCCAGCCCCTCAAGTGTAACTGACCCTACAGCTGGTAAAGAACTTGCACAGTTTTGAGAGAGCTATGAGACAATCTGAATTCTTCCAACTGTCTAATTTAAGTAGAGTTTCAGTAGCTGTTATAGGCCGGAAACCAGAATAGCATGAAAACTGCAAGTAAGTTGATTTTATCTTGTGATGTGCAGGTTTTAGTTTGCTTACCAATAAAGTTAAACATGTTTTTTAAAAAACTGTTTAGTGGGAGATTGAGCTGTACCTTACATGGAAAGTACTAAGGTAAGTTTCTCTTGTACAGGTACATCCATTCTTGTTAGAGGGTGGTCTCTTCCCTCCCTCACCTAGGGCATAATTGTCTTTTCAGTTCATGGTTTACAGGCACCTGTGCTTTATCCCTGAACCTGGCTTGGCACAAGAGATTGTGGTGGTTATTTTTAGCTACATTATTTGAGTGAGTTGATGTTAACAGCAGTTTAGAAACTGATGCTTTCTTCTGAAAGCTCTACATACCTATTGCTAGTGAATAGGAACTAGATCAGCTAGTTTAATCATGATTTTCATAGTTGCCATGTCCATTTGACAAGGTTAAGCTGGATAGACTTACTGTATGGTTCTGCAGCAGTGCATTAGGGATGAGTGGAAGGGAGGTGTTAGTTGTGGTGTTCAGATGTAACCTTGTTCACAGCAGAATGTACAAGCACCTGGCTTAGTGGTATTACTACAACAGAATAAGGTACCTTGTGGAGTGGACTCCCATATAGGGTGACTAGATGCCACCAGGTGGGGGGTGAGCTCAGACGTAGCTCAGTGGTTTGAGCACTGGCCTGCTAAACTCAGGCTTGTGAGCTCAATCCTTGAGGGGGCTATTTAGGGATCTGGGACAAAAGTTGGGGATTGGACTAGATGACCTCCTGAGGTCTCTTCCAACCCTGATATTATGTGATTCTATGACCTGTTTTTAAAAGGGACAGTCCTTTTTTAGGACTTTCCTTAGGTGCCTATTACCACCCCCTGTCCTGTTCTCCCCTCCCCCCACAGTTGCTATCTGGTAACCCTACTCCCATAGGACATCTACAAGAGATACAAACCAATAGAACAAAGCAGAATCTGTAAATACATGTATAACAGTGGGACAGTTTAGGGAAGAGCCTGTAGTTCCCATTGGTGGAATGTGGGCCATGGTTATGAAGTACCATACTTATGTTCCCCAGTTACAAGTGGCTAGTTTTAACATGCATTAGTAATCTTAAACTAATTCCCTAACAGTTTTTCCTTCCACTTCAAGATTACAATTAAGTTTATAAACTGTGTTCTGGGTGGTGGTTTTCCTCTTCCTGAAAACCCCCTGGCTGAAGCACATGAGAAATTGTTTTAAAAAAAAAAGTATCCCCTGTTGGTAGCTCAAGAGTAAGTTTATCTAGCCTTAGTAAGGTAGAGTTTCAAATCAGATTAAAGTAGCAGAACCAAGCTTTAATATCATGCCCTCACCACAAGGCCTGAAACAGGAAGTGTGTGTTAATTCCCCTCCCAGTCAGATTTGTGTTTACTTCACTAGGTTTTAGGATAAGCCTATCTACACCAAAAATGGAAATAAGTTTACTCTTTCATGACTCTCTTCTCCATGATCACCTAGAGAGTTAAGGGCTACCCAAACCCTTGGGACATGGTCTGATTTGTCATGACAATTTGAAGCAGTCTAGCTTTATGGCTCCAGTAGTGAAGTCTGATCATTTAGGGTTATGTATTTGAGCACAGATGTACATTAGTTGGGCAAGCTTCCAGCTTTGGCAAATTAGCTCATCTGTACATTTTAGATAAAGAGGACCCAAACAAGCCTCTTGGTGCCCCTGCCTCCACAGCAGCCCATGTAAATGTCTCAGCAGTCCCCAGGTCAAGATTTGAGCCATTTTGGACAAGAAAAGCCAATTCCAGAGCAGAGGATCCCTTTCAGAGAATGCTGTACTGCCAGCTCCTCTACTCCGAACAGAGGGTGCTCATCCATGATGAGCAGACGGACCTGATGGCACTGGAAGTCTCAGGCAGCAAGACCCAATCCATGCAGTGCTTATACATCAAATGCAATTTAGAAACCAAAGTAGTAGATGCAAATTTTGGAGTACTGCTGACATGTGCCACCACTGAACCACTCAATAGATAGGATGCTACATTTTGCACCAGTTTATCTAAGTTTTCATATTGACTCAAGAGGCAGCCCCCTGTAGAGCATAACAACTTCCTTGTAAGGTGACAGACCTGATTCATCAAACTGAAAGTGATCAGGAAAAACCCAGGGAGTGGAGCACACTTAGATTTAAAGTTCATTTCAGCAGAAGTTGGTTTTAACAAAATTCATAACCAGCCACTATATTAAGATTGTGCTATGGCTGAAACAGAAATGCTAAGTTTTCATGGATTGATTTGGTATGGGTATCAGTGCCTCTAGCAACAGATGCATTAAAATTGCATACTCAAATATGACAGTATTCAGCATTGTCAAACATTTAAGTCAATTTTATTTGAAGCTAAATATATTAAGGCAACTTAACATACCTAAAACATGATCTTTGTCAGTTTAACTGAAACAGACTACGACCTTAAAGTATCTCCCAGTTAAGATGCTGTAGCTGACCACATATAGCCAATTTTTGAAAAGTGCTATTTTCAACTGTCTGGTATAGTCCTCGCTATAGGAAAAGCATTAATACATATTTACTGCATAATCCATCAGTGCAAGACACTTTCCAATAGTCTCCATTCTCAATTTGTTTTGCTAAGATGATGGCCCCTCCCTTAACCTAGGAATGCTGTCTGAACTTGGGCCCCTGACACCAAGTGAATCTACAGGAATAGTTGGTCTCAATGGTTAGGTTAGTTTTGAAGAGAAAGATACATAAGTGAAACTACCACTATACAGGATGTCCACAGTCCAGTAATTTATTTTTAAATTCGAGTAATTTCAAATTGCACAGACAAAACTGAACAGCAATATTGTTTGAATTCTCTCTTCTGTACACTCAAAACAGTGATCTAAAACACCACAATATCCAACATACACAAACCTCAGGGCAGGGTTAGTAAATACACAGATTGGAATCATGGTGCTCTGTTCCCAAATGGAATGATCCCACAAAAAGCACAGGATACAGCACAAAAACATAAGGTCATCTGTTACATATGGAATGAGCAAAACACTAGCATTTTCTATAAGCAAAACCTGCATAGGTTAAGGGAAATTTTACTCATTTTTAAAAATCAGGCAAGGTTGTCCATACGCATTTTTAAATCATTTTAAGAGCTATGCAATCCAGAGTAGGATATGCTGATTAGTGTTGTCTGTCATTGGCCATCTTGCAAGTTCAAATAGAAATATCTTTGCTTTAGCATTTTCTTTGAATATACAATGAGACTTAAATGCATTTAGATAGACAGTACATATTGTCAGCTGCTCACATACACTGAACGCAAGATTCAATATTCGAGTTTCTTAACACTACAGAGTGCAAATTGGAATCTCCACAACAGCCTGTTTTAATGTTAAGAAGCAGTCCTGCAAAAAAGAGCCCACTTGAACAAAAACATTTAAGCTATTCCCCTTTCAAAGTAAAATCTAAATGACATGGAATGTGAAAAAAGATTGAACATAGGTGTGATCCAAACAGTTTGCGCTAGAAAACCATAGTCCTTCATGAAATAAAGGTTACAAGAACACAAGGCAAAATGCTTGCTTTTCCCGGTTTGAGTTGAAGCTTGGAGGGACGGTGGAGTTTCAGTAAGAAAATTTGCTAGCTCCGGATTGACTTGCACTGCACCTTACATGGTGTACCCGAAACCAGGCTGAGGTTGCCCATATGGAGGTGCGGTGTAGCCATAGCCAAAAGGTGCTTGTGGGGGAACTGCAACACTGGGTCCTGCTGTCAACATTAGCTGTGGCTGACCTGAAAATGGGAAGAGTAAAATGATTAACTCTTTCAGTCTGTTCTAGCTACTGCAGTTTGCCTGTTTCTACTTTCTTTCCCAGGAACTGTAGAAAAGATGTACAATAATTAGTTTTTACAATAATGCTGATAAAATACATTTAGGGAAGGAGATTACCTATGGAGGTCAGGCTATTTGACCACCTCAAACATTTTACTGAGTCCTTGATAATCTACCTTCCACTGCCTTTGAGTTTTCTGTTCTGCCTAGTTTATAGAAAGGAGCTATCAGCATCATTTCTAGAGGCAGCCATGTTTAAAGGATCTTTCCTCGAGAGATCTAAGGAAGTACATGGATTTAGATGCTTTGCTTTAGTTTCTAGAAGCTACTTGTAGCATATATTGTAGAAGATGGAATGGAAAATAAGTTTACTTCCCTATGACGCAGTGAGATGTTTATCCACCTTCACCTACACAATGTCCTAGCCCAGTCCCTCTAATCCCCGATCAGTTTGGATTAGTCTTGATTATGCATTTTAGGTCATAGACAGTTTAATATAGTGGCTCACCACAATCAGGCCCCACCCTCAAATTTACACCCAATACCCAAGTGCTGTAACAACCTTCTGTTTACTCCCACTTTGTCACTGCTTTCTTGTATTTATTGGACCAGCTGCCACACCCTAGTGTAATTTTACTGCAAAACCAACTAAATAGTGAGGAAGGCAATACTGTATAGGGACTTTGAGGTATTTTCTAGATACTCATAGTAGCTCAGTATTCTGGTCACAGAACTGTTCCTGTCCAGATTTGCTCAAAGTCATTTATGTTCCAATTTAAAAAAAATTATGCCAACTGGAATAAATTGGCAAACATTTAAATTTATGCAACATGATTTTCTACTAGGAGGTAAGTATATTAAAGCTATTCTGTTTATCCCTTTCTCATTTTCATACACTTTTGAGAAATTTACTTGGAACAGTCATGTTCCATCACAAAGAGTTACATAATTTATGGACCGTGCCAGTGATTTTGCACATTTGCCCTTCACCTATCTCCATGGCATTCTGCATTTTATTGCAAGTTTAGGTATGATTGGTACGTATGTCTATAGGTATTGCCACAGATCAGTCTGTGAATCGTCAACCTTCCCATAGCAGAACGTGTTTTTCTTGATACTTGTGTTCTATTTTGCTTCACAAAAGTTTAATTGTATGGTGTGCCCAAGGACCAAGCAAAAATAGGACCCTGTTGTGCAAGGCATTGTACAGAGGAGCAAACATTCCCTTGCCCAAAGGGCTTACAATTAAAAATACTTATGTGGGAGGATGCTATGCTATAATACAAAGTGAACAAGGTTATGACAGCAGTGGTTAGTTTGGGTGGATTCAGTTAGGAGGGGATTAGCTGAAGTGTGGAAGAGTGGGGTGCGGGACTAAAGGGGGAAGAGAGGTGAGGAATGAAGCTGAAGCAGCATGTATGTCTCCAGATTTCTAGTCCTCTGAAGTATGGTTAATATTTACCTTTGGTAAGAGTTCCTTGAACATGTTGGGGTATGTGCGATTTAAGAGGGCTGTGCAATCGTCAGCCAGCCTCCTACAAGGGCAGTGAAGCACCACAAACTGTATGGATTACTTTCAAAACAGACTTGGCAGAGTTAATGTAGAATTTAGATACTGCTTGTCAGACTAGTCTCAAACCAACATCACCCTGCTTAATTAGCAGAAACTTCCCACTTTCAGAGCTATTGCTTTGGATATGGGTAGGGAGAGGTGGCTTGTCAGTGTTATGCATTGAACTTTGGAAGCAATATCAATACCAATATTTAGTGCATAATTGTGTACCTGGACATTAATGCACTGATTAGTGATAAGTGAATCAAAAGAAAGGTTACCATAAACAATAGGTTGTGTTTCTGTAGCTTGCTCCTCTTCCTTTCTCAGCGACTCTGAGGCATCCAGTTTATCCACCTGGAAATACGAAGGCCCAATAATTAAAACTACCACCCCTCTCTATAGAAACATGTTACTTATTTTTCTGGCAGAGACGTGGAAAAGCCTTCGTGTACATTAACCACCCTCAAGAGAAGACCACTGCTTACAAATTCAAGTAGCAACATTGATATTGCTGCAGTCAAGTTTGTCTCAGCATTTTTCCATGAGAAAGCCCCCTGGAAGGATTTATAGGACAGCTGTAAAAAGCTCACACCAGGCTGAAATTTGGCATGCAAGGTCCCAGCCAGGGGCAACCAATTATTGTGTTTTTTTTTAAATCCTTGACCATATTTAAAATACTGTAAGGAAAGTTCACTGGAGTCATTTTAGCACTCCAGCAGCTTTAGAATGTAGAGAGAAAGTTTGTCAATCTAGTGTGAAGACAACATAAGATTGTACCAAGTTGGTACACACACACTTGGCACCACACTTCAACAAGAGTGTGCAGCAACTAGAAGATTATCCGTTCTCATTCACAATAAATAAGAAACCCTTGAACTAGACAAATGTCTCCAGTCTAGAACTTCTGTTTAAGAGAAAATTCTTACAAGGGCACAGAATAGTTATGAATACTTAACAGTATCAGTCGACAACATCTGACATTTCACTTGAGCATCAAGAAGTTAGTGAAACTAACAGCCCTAGGGAAAAGTTGGTCTGTTCACTCATGCAGTTTCTAACTTTGTATAGGGAATGCATAGACTTAAAAAGCAAAGTCAAACTATGGGGCAAGTTCTTCAGAGCCACACTGCACAGAGAGCAGTATCAGAGCATAGGTGCATAAATGCCCAGCTCCCACTGTATTTGCACAGGAGGCCAGAGTAAGTCAGCTATGTGGATCAGATACACATTTGGGGGGGGAGGGGAGAACCTATCAGTGTTTTCACCCTAATCACATTAGGGCTACTGAAAACTGGTTAGGTGCATGTTAGATCTTAGTGTATTTTTGCTATTAGTTGGCTAGTCTTCCTTCTCTTCCCCCCCACCCCTGCATAGAAACTATAGCTTTGTTTTGGGAAGTTGCTTATTTGACTATTCCACACCACTTATGAGGAGTCATCTAGCTGCTATACAGTTATAGTCATAGCTACCACAGAGACAGACTCAAATGTTCTACATCTTATGATACCGAAGATGAAGTTCTCTATTTGGAGTTGCACTAAGGTAGCATCATTGTGCCAGTAGTTTCCTCCTTAAGTACTGACAACTCAAAGGAACACAACCCACAGATACTAAACAGAGCTCTGAGATCACTTCCCTAGTTGGTACCCCAGAACTTTGATGTATCTTTGTTTGAACTATGCCAGATGTCCATAAGAGCATTAAAAAAAGGACTGCCAAACTGAGGACACAAGAACTAGCATTGGTTGTAAACATTCTGAAGCAAGCCGTCCTTCAGTCAGAAAATGAACTACATTATGGAGTCTGATGGTTTTATGAATCCATATATTCACTTGTGACCCCAGTTACCAGGCCACAGTTCATGCACAAAATACAAGTATTGGCATTTGAGAGTTGTCGCATCTTTCGCTCAATCAGGGATGAGTAGCAGAATCTTGTTTGAGAAGTTAGACACCGCACTGAAGAAAGTCAATTGTCAAGTTAGAGTCACAACAGAAAGAACGCTATTAAAAATCTTATTCAAAAAATTGCATTCAACATTAAAGTCTGTTTCAAAAATAAAATGGGATTAACTAGACTAGCTGGGAGTATTGAAATGCTGAAGCATAGATCCAGAAAGGCTCTGCATAGGATAGTGGAATATTGGAGTAGCAGCAACAGCTAAGCAGAAAGTTTCAGGTTTCCATATATTTGGCTAACCCCTAGCCCAGAATATTCTGTTTGAAGTCTCTAATGTTTGCCTTTCCTTTATCTGACCTGGTTTAGAGGCCTCTTAAAAAACCACCACACATGGAACTTAATTATGAACACAAGCTTGTTAAAAGTCTGAAGACAGTGATCCTTATACACCACTTGATTAAGCATCACTGGGTTCAATGCCCTCTTACACTGCTTTAGTAAAGTAAACTGCATTAAAAAGGCTTTTCCACAAAGACTGCAATAAGCTGCAGAGGAAAAGTAGTAACATGCGTTCAATGTTATTTTGGTGTTATGTGTGCATGAAAAAGAGGCAAGAGTACTGAAGCAAGTAGTGAGATCTGAAGATGATTGCCATACAGGCTCCCCCCAAAAACCACACGCAGCCCACAGCAATGCTTCGTAGCTTCAGGAATAGTGGGATGTAATTGCAATGACTGTTGTACATGCTCAGTTTAATAATGCAGACACTGCAGTTCAATTACCTTTTTTCCACACACACGCTTTCTTACTGCCTCACCTACTAGCTGCTGAAGGACCTTACGTGATGCGTTTTACTCAGGTTAGCCTTGAGTTCCAGTGGTGACCAAGATGGATGTATAAACAGCAGATGGTAGTTTGCACTGATTTAGTCTTCAAGCCCTTTATATAAGCTTGCCTGCCCTTTGCCCAACCACATTTAACAGACAAATGTTACACAAATTATGCCAGCATGGCTCATGTTCCAAGGAAAATTGGGAGTGGGTATAGGGTACAGAAAACAGATGGACAGAAGCTTTGGAATCTGCCCGCAGGCTGGGCATAATTGAGCAACAATAGGCAAGTGCCAGACAGGCATCAAAAGAGTTCAAGTTTTAGCATTACCACGTTACAAGGGTGTTTTGGAAAGGTAGCAAGAGGTTGGTTTTGTTGTTTTGTTTAAGAAGCTGAAGAGCCCTGAAGGCAGTCTTCTCTTTTGCTCAGCTATGAGGAATGTCATGAGGAGGGGGAGGGTAAAACACAAGACTTGATACAATAGCTTAAGTTTTAACTTACTGCATCGAAACAGACTAGCACCATAAGAACTGGAAACCTGAAGAAACATGAGGAAAAGTCTCTTCTGAAGCAGCTAGTATCTATTCTGCCTACTGTCAGCACACACATTAGTAAGAATCAATAAATCAGACTGGATCACAGTCCTTATAAATTTGCAAAAATTGCTGCTAAAGAATGTACATATGACAACTTCCTTGTTAAACCAGAGTCTCTGGCTGGAGCTGGAATAGCTTTAATTACTGCTTCTTGCAGAGAAAGTGGTTATTGTCAATTCCTGCTGTTTTGTACAGTCAATTTCTTCTGAACAGTATTATAATATTATACTTGCAGGTCAATATTAGTATCTTTAAATTAGTACTTGGACTGTGATCCAACTGATCAGCCTTCTGCCCTTCCTGAAGAGTCTATTAGCCGATTAGTAGCAAGTGTATCTACTTTTGTCCTACAGTTCTAACTATTGTAGTTTTAAACAATTTGCAGAGGCTTTAGTGAGATATTGTTGGGAAAAAAGCAGTAGCAGCAGTGTAGTAAAGGTAGGAAAGAAAACTCATGCAGTTTCTTTAGACTTAGTCCTCCAGACTTAAAGATGGAAAAGAATCAACTTTCACCTTTTCCTTTATTGCATCAACCTGCAAAGGAATTCAGAAGTGCAGCTTAGAAAAAAAATCAAATTCCATATGTAGCATATAATGGTAGAATTAGCAACATAAGAATCAGGGAAGAAACAATTGATAAGATACAAGAAAAAGAGTAAAAACAAAAGGAAACACCAGAAGTATCTGATTCAGAAAGCCAGCTGTAGTTTGTATTGGTCATTAGATTTTATTGACTAATAAGTCAAACTAGGAATACAATAAGGTAAATCCTTTTGCAGCATTTATACTCGAGGTTTAAATATATATGCACTAAAGTTCTAATTCAAGACTAGAGTGCACACACTCAAAGGTAACGTTATATTAGTTGGGACTGATGTCAAAGTATCCCATAATCACCAATAGGATACACACTTGAAAAAGTTTTCTAAAGCACTAACACCAGTTGCTTTCAACCAAAAATTTCTCTGCACTAGTTTGACTCTGCAACAAGTGGCTCTAAAACTGCCATAAAAAAAGCAAAAGCACACCACACCACACACACCCTTTGAACATCAACAGGCAAATCCTCCCTCTGTGCAACCAAATGTGCATTACTTGTTTTATCACTCAAAATAAGGTTACCTAGTAGCCCCTAGCTGTAGAAGCTTTATCATAAAAATTAGAGAATCCAAAGAATAAGTTGTATCGAAAGTGATTGACAAAAAATGCTCAAAGTCAGCGTAGCTGAAGTTGTCCAAGAAAAGTCTGGTGACACTGGAATTGAAAACACTTAAACACTAACAGGTGCTACAGTTAAATAGCTTGTGGCTTTTTCCTGGAGGTTCACACATACATAAAGCATACCCACAACGGAAAGTTTAAAGCTCCAGAGGAAAAAAATTCCTCTATAGTCAGATTTATCTGGACAGTCTTGCTGGAAGGAAAGCATCCTAAAAATAAAGGAGTTTCTTCAAACAAAAGAGCAAGCAAGAGTGAAAAGAGGCTAGTTAAAACTAGAGTTGTGTGTCTTATGTCCTTGAACATATGTTCAAGTAGTCTGCTTCATAAACACTTACATTTCAGAGATTCCACTCCAAAATGAGTCTAGATTGAGAGGATTACAATTAGTCATATTTCAATTCACTGTATCCTTTGATTATTCAAGTAATTGCTGAGCTATGCAAAACACTAATTTTTTCCACTTAAGAGCATGGCAGACATGTAGATTTAAGAGTGTTTATAAAACATCTGTTCCAATATTCCTGTCCACTAAACAAAAGGTTCTCTGGGAATGCTAACCCATAATGCATGGGTAGTTTCCAGACTTCCCTATAGTCTGGGGGGGGGGGAGGAGGAGGAGGGAGGGGTGTAGGAGAAGAACAGTTCTTTGACAAGGAGAAAATTTTGGCACTAGAATCACATTATCTATGGGTTCAGCAGAGAACTATTACAGATGCAAGTTCTTCTAACTAGTAGCTAGGGAACTATCTGTGGGTGTTTCATTTTTCCTAGCAGGTATCACTTAAAAGTGAAGCCTTTCTCCCCTGATGAACTGAAAATAAGAGTGAACGTAAGTCAAGGCAGACATTTGACAAAGCCAGTATCAAGATTAGTGGCAGGTGAAAGTCTCAACCAACAGAAATAGCTTTTACCTTGGTCAAGTACTCCTTCATGACCTGAATAAAATAGGGCATGGCAAAGTCCATGATGTTGTGCCTCCATGCAGTTTCCAAGACAACATCTGGCCTTAGAAGGTCATAACAGGTGAAGAGACAAGCTCCAAAACACTCTCTCTTTTCTTCCTGCAAGAACCACTGCAGCAATTCTTCTGCTAACTCTGTATCTTTGGATTCTGAAGCATATTGCATTGCATCCTACAAAAGAACACGAAGAACAAAACCTCTCATTAAAAGAGCCACATCTAATATGCTGGAGCAGGAACTGTGCTAGGCATGCCAAGTTTGGTCAAAGCAGTAATGAGCCATTCCAAAAAAGCTATCTTGGGGATTTAGACTTCCAAGATGCACAAAAACAGCTTTTGAAGTACATTATAGCAATACTATCAAAGGGGGTAGGATCACTCATACTAGTATTAAAGTAAGCTATGTGAACATAGGTCTGCATAGCTTTAATGTTCTATATTCCAGTCTGTTACCTTGTATAGTCTGTCTTTCTTGCAAAGTTCTACACTCTGTTTCCAGCGATTGTTGCCTTTAAAGAGATATGCAGCAATTCTTCTGAACTCAATCAGCTCGTGCTTCTCCAAACGCTGAGCAAGGGAGATGTTGTCAAAGTTGTCATAGGCATCTATAGATGTCCTAAGAGCCTGAATTGGAATAGAATGGAGTCATTCAAACGTCAGTGCTCGTGTTCCAGAAAGGGTCAACCAATTTACGTTTTAGATACCACTTGAGCTGTTTGCAGAGTGGTTTGCAGAGTTCCTTTGCTCAAACTTTTGAGTCTATTTTCAGATCTAAAGTAATCCTGCAGTTTGTTACTGCAGTTAATGGATGCATAGTTATACCAATTAGCTCTTCTCTACCAATTAGCATTCACAAAAGAAAGGTGTTTTAAACAAGGGCAATTTTTTTAAAAAAAAGCCTACCTGATAGTCTTCTTCTATAATGAAGAGATTATTCAGAGACTCATTCACTGATTTGTTGTTGTGGTTTTGAACTGAGCGCAAGTAGGGTTTAACAAGGGGAAGCTGTTTAGCCTTTAAGAGAAGAAGTTTTGACATGAGAATCCTGAATATAACAATATAGCACACCATAAGCTTATAGATGTCCGTCGCAGATACATTCACTGTCATTTACTCAACTGGAGTTGTAAACCTTTAGATGTTGCCAAATGCTTCATCTCCACTTGTAAAGTCTCTCATAATTATAGGAAAATGAAAACCAGTTACCTTACTGAAGAAGTTTACAGCACGAGTATGATCCAGCCGGGGAGACAGCACCATCAACAGATCATTGAGCAAGAGGGGTTTAAATTCCAAATAAAACTGGATTGCTTTATAATACAGCTCCACATTGGCCACCTAGAGACAGCACAGAGGATCATTTAATAGATCTTTACATACTTGTTCCATGGTGTTTATGTATTTCTGCATGGATTTTTCTGGTTCGTTACCTCTAATGAAAATAAGACCCTTAAGTTACCTAAAGCATGTCTGCCAGCATTAAGAAATTTTGCTTTAGAGATTTCAGATTTGCTCAGTTTATTTTGTGCTATTTGATTAAATATAAACCTTCAAAGGGTAATCTAATCATTTGTGGCATTGTAAGTCTACTTGGTATTTTACCATATATCCAGGATCCCTGACATAAGCTTAAAGATAGCGATGTAGAAGAGAAAAACGTTATGCTGAAACTAGTACCAGTTTAAGCTAGGATAGCTTCTAATCAGGAGGCCATTAGCTAGAATACAAATCAAACATGCAGAACAGTGTTGCCTTTAAAGAGGCATTTCTCACACCAGATCAGGCAGTACCTTAGTGATGATATCTTTGAACTGTCCTTCTTTCCATGCATCTGTTGGGTGATTCATCATTGTGATGATGGCATTATCATACTCTTCATATTTATCATACAAGAACACCAGCTCTGCCCAAAGATGGGCTTGTTCTGCAGCTCTTAGCACCTATACACAGAATGTAAGTGTTTAAATACAAGTTTAATAGAGCAAAAAAAAATTAAGGCCACAAGGGGCCATTATGATAATCTAGTCTGACCTCCTGCATAACACAGGTTAGTGGTTTTCAGCCAGTGGTTGGTCATCAATAGCTTTCAGCACTCTTTCAGCTTTGAAATCCATCAGTTAACTTCAGAGCACTGATTTACTTTTATCTTGGTATTTCGTTAGTGTTGAAGCTTAATAGATCAGGTGGTTTTATTAAGTGTGAAAATCTTGTAATTTCATTAAAATTTAGTTTATGCAACAAACTGTTCTACATGCTATCCAGAACGGTTTAAAAATACACCTCACATAGGTTTCGAGACTGTTACCTTGGGAATGTTGACTCTGGACCAGAATAGTTCCAAGTGCTCCCTCATCTTCTGGGGTTTGAATTTGGAGTAGAGAATTGCTAGCTCTGTAAACATTCCCATGTGGGCACGCTCAAGTCCCAATGCTGCTTCCAACATAGTTATCAACTCTTCAAAGTATCCACGATCCTTAAGAGACAGGTACAGTTAAAGACCAGCTGTAGCAAGAAGTTAGGTACTAAATGGATAAAGAGACAGCATGCCAAGTTTGAAGCAAAGGTGATCCTGTAACACCGAGTTACAGTAGCATCTGTGCAGGCATATTTTGGTTGATGCTTTCAGTAGCATTAGAATTAGGAGTATCTAGTACATGTCCTCGTCATTACCTGGTAATAGTTGATGAGCTCTTCCAATTCATCTGCATGCACTACGATATGAAGTCCACACATCTGGGCTAGACGGAACTCTTTCCCATCAACACATGCAAAGCAAACCTGAAATTCAAGTGATAACAATTAAGTTTTGTCCAGTTTATGAAAAAGCACAGCTCTATCCAATTGTATACCGAAGAATCCTGTCAACATAGGTATATTAGGATTTAAGAAACACTGTTGGTAAGATTAAATATAATCTCCGAGACAACCTCTTTGGATATTTTACTGAGCTGAACTCATAAGACAGGGTAATTTACCTCTTTCCATGTTCGAGTGCTGTTTGCTTTCCGAGCACCGTCAACAGCTGCTTGGTATTCACCTAGGTGAACCAATGTGGATGCCAAACGGCCGAAATTTGACACGTTGTTATACAATAGCTTAGCAGCATCGTACATCTTCTCATCATAGCAGCGATCACCAACCTAAGATTAAGTTGGAACATTAGTCTTCTAGACTAGCCACACGAATAGAATTTTATAGTGAAACTGATCTTAAAGGATTTCTAAAATTAGATCCATTCTGAAGTCTGAGGAAGTTCTAGCCACTAGCTAGTATGTCTAAAGCTATTAGACAAAAGTGAATTCTGCCTCAAGTTTTTTGTATTTTATTAGACTTCTTGAAGAACTACATCACATCACATTAAACCCAATAAATTCTTGGCAGGCCAAAGCTTGGCATTCTTACTGGCTGAACCCCAAAATCCTATTACTATGACAGCTAAGGAACCAAGAGCAGAAACTCACTTGCTGTATATGAGCGTTATTAGGTCCATTTATGAATTCTTCCAGCTCAGCTAGACGGTTTGTTTTAGCAAGAGCAAAAATGAGTTCTGTCTCCACATAGGACTCTCGTGCTTTTTTGCGTGCCATCTGTAGGTATTTCACCAGCTCTTCCCAGTTCCCTAGGTGAAGCAACTTCACATTAAAAATGGTAACTTTTCATGATTGAATCACCTATAGTTTGAGAATGAACAGGACTAGAAGTTTGCTCTGTTAAGTTAGTTTTACAATGATAATTTCTGTAGGTAGCAAACATTACTTTAGCCAGGACCAAGGCAAGAGAATTTGCCATTATGAGTGGCCAGCCTCTCGTGCTAGAGACTATAATGATCTGAGTTAATTGTTGCCCTTTTACTATAGGAAACATTTAAAGCTCTATCAGTTAACTTGCATTTTACTTTACTATCGTTAGAGTTGTTAAAAAGCAGTGCTCACTATGTGGAATTCAGAAGCCTAGTGAAAATTTAACTCTGCAGCTAGAACAGCTGACCAGGAGAGGGCAGCAAGAACTACAGAGGAGCTAGCAGTGATATATATTCATTTGATCAACCATATTTGAGGAATGCTGTCAACCTGAGATTTGACCTTTGATCATTTTAGTATTATGAGATACAGATCTAACATTTTCTAGTTCAGCAGAATTTAGTGCTACCCATAACACTAGCAGGTAAGAGTTTCAGATCGTAGCGTCAGCTGTTGTAGTTATTTAAATGACATGCTTTGGTTAAACTTCAGATATCCGAACATACCAGAACAGCACAGAAGATTCAGTTAAACAAAAACTGAAAATCCTACCGCTAGCATTGGCAGCTTGAACAACTTCCATGTAGGAGGAAGGATCATCTGCTTTAATGTAGGAGTCAATTGCTTCTTTTACCATCCCTTTCTGAAGCTGGGCTTTAGCAAGCTGACTCCACACAGCAGGCTCATTGCAGCGTTCAGCAAATTCATAGGCACGATCCAGGTTTCCAATGTGTTCAATCAATACCTGAGGAAATGGTAGCATGTCAGTCACCATCAGTACAGAAAAAAAACATTCGTCTTAAGTTTCCAGAGAACTAATGAGTTGCACTCAACCCATTAGTTCTGTTTTCTTCTTTAGACCAGGAAGTAATCAAGGTTTGTTGTTGGTTCTTTGAGAGCCAGTCTTGCTAACGCTCAGCATGACTCTTCCAAGAACTGCTTACTTCTCTTCCACTTTCTGCAAGAGAACTCTGAAGGGGCAAGCCTAAGAATGCTTAAGTAGAATATAGTTAAAGTCTAAACTCAGCTGTGTAGCTTTTACTTCAAACACTCAAGGTTTGTATAATCAAAATAGAGGCAAAATTTCAGCAGTTGAGAGAGAAACTAGATAAGCCAGGAAGCAACAGGAAAGTGACAGTCCTGTCATCTTTGGAAGGAGATGCTTCTGCTGGTAGTCCACTTTAAAAAAAAAAGCACACATCAGCAAAGCCAGGAGCACACTCGGCTATTCAGGCTTTTATGCTGTCTCAAAAGCTTAAAGATTTCCTAATTGTAGAATCAGACTAGAATTTATGATGATACCTGCACAGCTGAGGTGTTGACATCAAATTTCCTGAAGATGGCAAAAGCCTCCTCAAAAAGCTCATTACTGATAGCAATGTTAGCAATATCTGGAGCATCATAATTATCCAGACGGTTGATATATTCCATGACACGAGTACGGTCAGCTTTAATAGCTGTGAGAATAAGGAGGTTTTGCAGATTCCTAGTAAGAAACAGACAAAGCAATTAGTGAGTGCCGAGTCAGTTACTTCAGATTAAAAACCACTGGCTATTGTTAGAGGTGAATACTGTATGAAACTCAAATCCAAGGCCCTTATCCTAAACTCTCATCCCCAAACCAAAGAGTGAACTTTAGCAGCTCCCCAAAATTATGTTTACTCCCCAAAGCAGCTGGAATTTTTACTGCAGCAAGCCCTAGCCCAGAGCTAGACTGCTTCAGTGAAGTCTGTTGTAGCTGCCTATATATGGTTTAGAACTTTTTACGCACCTGTGTTCACTGAACACAGAGTTATCAAGAACTATTTTCTCCAGCAGTTCAATGAGCTCATTGGGAAGATCAGCAGTCATGAAAGCTTTTACAGTAACAGACACTTCTTCAGGGTCCTGCGTCTCAGACAGTGCAGTCTGCACAACCTAGAGACAGAAGAGTCAAGCCATGGATAAGCTATAGTCAGCAAGTTGCAAATACTTCACCTTCAATCATAGCTAGTTCTGTCATTATGTTAAAAGTAATAGGAAGTTTGAGGGAGACTATACCTGGTCAATAAGTGGTCTTCTGTAAGGATTGCTTTCCAGCAGTACACTCCCCCACAATTCAGGATCCTTACGGCGAACTAAGTAACGTGAAAGGCTCTTGAAGAGGGAGTTTTCATTGCATACCTAAGTGACAAAAAGGTAGATAAGTGAAGTCATCTGAAATTACTTAAAGCAAATCTTAATAGATTCATAGAAATGTGAGGATGGAAGGCACCTCAAGAGGTCATCTAGTCCAGCCCCCTGTGCTAAGCCAGGGTGAAACATACCAAGGAGACACTGATTTTTCTAAATCTCCAAATCTTGGGACTGGGAAGACCAACAAGTTAACTTCTAATTATGTGGTGTGAGTTTGACAGTAAATAAAGCTCATTTCAAGATTTATATCAGAAATTGGAGGAGGACTTTCCACAACACAGTCACTGGAAATTCAAAGCAATCTCACTGCTTTCAAATTTGGACCAGATCCTTGGAAGAGGAGTTTCATTTAGATGAAAAAGTAATCTAACAGAGACATGCCTTTTAAAAAAAGGTCATGGTGCTATACTTATGCCAGTTAATTCCCACTTTTAACTTCTGCTGCAAAAGCAGCTGTTTGTTGCAGTAGTGCATAAATCTCTTCCCCAAGATCAAATACGTTTTTTTTTTTTAATTTGTGGGTGATTCCACCCCATTTTCCCTGAACTCACTGGATATACGCACATTAATAAGCTCCAAGTCACACTGCCCACGCTCATAAGCCACACATGCCAAATGAGGGTCTCTCTTCTCACAGTACTTCCCCACAACACGACTGTCATAGTAGGGATTCTCACGCAGAAATCTTTCTGGGTTGTTGTTGCTGTCTATGTAGATTTTGGCCAGTGCATTATGAGTAGCAGGTTCCTCACAACCCTCATGAATTCTTGCTTCTAACCATGGAAGGAGCAGTTTTAGCCTAGAACAAATATATTAGTTTTATTAACAAGCCTGCAGGATCTACCCAACCGAGAGACCTCCCCAGTTTCTTCCTGAAGGCATTACTCATCCTCCTACCATTGTGTGTATTTCCCTCTCAAAATTTCTTTATTGAAAGCTATCAAGTTAGTCGAATGCCAAAAACCAAAAGCCACCTCCATTAAGTCTTAATTGCAATGCCATCAAAGCATCCAGATGCACCTCAAGAGTCTACAATTAAAGATCTATTCTTTTCCATTAGCTCCCCCCAGTGTTCCATACAGGACACTACTGGAAACTAAGGGAGAAACTTGTCACAAGGCTATAAATTTGTCTTTTATCATTTAAATCACTGTAATAAAACGATAGCCTAATGAAGGTCTACACCTTTTTCCTTTACAGACAGACCCTAAGCTTTAACCACAAACTAACAATCAGAAATTACTAAAGTTAGAAACATTAGCTCTAATCAGAAACATGTACAGAGATGGTTATTTGTGGAGTTGGATACCTGTTTCTTTTTTCTACTTCTGCAACAAGCTCATCAGTGGAGAATTGACCTCTCACAACAAGGATCAAGTTCTTTATCACATCTTCAGAACAATCCACATCAAGCAGTCCCCCAATGACAACAGGCAGACGGCTTGGATTCACCTAGGGCAACAAGAACACTTTAGTAAAGTGACAAATTGGAGTACCAACCATGGAGAGATTGTATGTTCCTTCCCTGAGAATCCATTTGCATGTATGAGAATTGCTAGAATATTGTTCAACTTCAAGTGGGCCTGCTTCATTTTCCCTACCTGGGCTCAGAAAAGCTCCTGAAGACCATGACCGGTTGAGGCAGATACTATGGATTTCTCAATCATGTGAAGACTGACAAGAACTTACATCTTCCTCAGACTTCAGCAACAGAGATAAATAGGTGAAGTATGTAATGTGCTATTCTCATTTTTATGGGGAAAGAAAAAGGTGTTTTAGGCCATTGTGGCATTCCCTTCAAACGCAGCAGCTGTACTAGCTTTCATGGAGAGGGAATGGATTTGTTGTACTAACAGAAGGAATTAATAATGAAGAATCAAGTAAAAATGTTTTGGAGGTTGAACCCTCCTTCCCAGAAAAAGGTCTGTTTTCACTAATAAGGTGGCCAGAAGCAGAACCAATCACTTAGGAGAAGGACCGTTTGTGTTCTGAAATTATATAGCTATTTGTTGAGAGCACAAAGGAAGTTACATGGTTAACGTCCTCTCCAAGATGGATAGCAAGCTTCAAAGTCGGTTTGTTTGAAGTGATTTAGATTATGGATTTTGTGGTGTTGGTATTGCATGCATTGGTAGCCATGACCGTCCCTGTGAAAAGAAACTGGATGAGACCATATTAAGCCATTTGGACAGAAGGCTTTTAAGTCCCTCTGGAAATATGGCTCTTACCTTCTGTACGTAAATCTCAATATATTTTTGGAGATTATTTCTATACAGGTACAGCACGAGGTCATGGACAAAGTCAAAGCGATCACATACAATGATCAGTGGTAACTGGTCAGTCAGTTTTGCTTCCTGCAAAGAAAAAAAGCAGAAATATGAATTACTACATTAAAACTGGAGAAAGTTGATAAATGAGGCAAGTCTGAGGAGACCAGTCTGATCAGAGATAGTTTACTGTTTTTAAATCTCAGCTGTTTTGGTTTCCTAAACTAATTTACCTGACAGCATGTTACTATTGTTCCCACTTCTTTGAAGCCATGCACACATAGTGAATTATAAACAGGTGTAAACCTTGACAATACCTAGAGCAAAAAACCATCTGAAATGTCAGTCACTGGTCCTTGGCACACCCACATCTACAAAAAACAATTTTACAACACAGGACAACGAGTATTACAAACCTAAGCTATACTTCAGCATTTGTGAACTGCCACTGGTGTTCAGTGTGCAGGATTAACACTCTGGGATCGCAACAGGAATCTAACAAAACCATTTTAAGGATGATGTGGTCTCAGTCATGTGCGAGATGACCAGATATGCATGATTTGAGCTAGTTTCCTCACCTCACACCTTAATCTGAAGCATTTCTGGCATCCCCAAGGAACCCACTGTTTCTGAATTTAACTAGGATACCCATGCAGGGTCACATCTATCTTAAGAACCTACCAAACTACTGCACTGTTGAATCACTGACTTGTGACTGCAGGAGGTCAAAAAAATCAGAGCGTGCATCAGTAATCTGCATGTCTAAAGACCTTTGGGAATGAATGCCCCAAAATCTGGCAAAAAGGCAACATGTCTAAATAAGCTAAAGTGGCAGCCAAATACTATACATTTAGAGTACCCTGAAGAATCAACCTTGTCAGACCCAGCTACTGAAAGCTGTTTAACATGCACATCCCAGAATGTAATTCTACATACAAATTGACACTGAAGGAGTTAACAGACTGGGAGACCTAATCCGGGGGATTTACCTGGTACATGTCCTGCACATTCCACAGACACAAGGAACAGCACAAAAAATAACAATTTCCATCAGGAATTTGTTGACAGTAACCATTCATTGAGGATAATTTGTTGTAAACAGAAAGACCTGTTGAGTTATACACACAAAAATCTTCCCCCAATAATAGCAACTTTTTTCCTTAAGAGTTTATTTTCTGGGACATTAAAACAAAGTTTTTCTACATGACAGATGAGAGAAGTGTTAAGCAGCAATAGGTGTATTATGCTATTTAACAGATTTTGCTGTCACACACCATGAAATGGCTATACAACCAGGACAAAGTGTGAAGGCAGGAAATGTTCCCAGATAAAGGCTGATTCTCTGGCAAGTGTGTTTAGAAACAACCTTAGGTAGTTGTATTGACTGACATGGCCATAGACAGTGTAACAATGCCAACTGGCTACTGATTTTCAACTTCATACATGGTATCTTTCCAGCCTCAAACCTGAAGATCTGACATCAGTAGAGCATGTTATGGATACCACTAATTCTCTAATAGTTATTTTCACAGAACAGCTATCATGTAGTAGTAAGAAACTGACGTGGGGTTTGAGATTACGGCATTTATTAGTGTGGGAAAAAGAAAAAGAAAAAAAGACTTAACAGGTGACTTCTAGAACTTTTTCCATTTATAGCTCACGTAATTAAATCCAACTGGCATCATATGTTCCAGTTATGACTGTTTATTCAATGGTGTCCAACTCTAAGATGCTAGGGAACAGACTGGCTCAGCAGTATCCTCCAATACAGGTAATTTCTGCTGACTTACGGATGCACATGTGGCCTGAGGAACGGCATTCATCTTTCCTATATTCCAAACAGTCTCCATATTAGAAACTGCTTAAAGAGATTAAGAACTGTTTTGGACTTTCATAGGTCTATGTGCAATCCAGAGCGCCTGTTCTCAAGACATCACTACTTAGTGGTGTACCCTAGTGGAAGTGGATAAGTAACAAGCAATCCTGCTGCAAAATAGAAAATACTGCAATGCTAGTCAACTCTTTACCTTGAGGAAGTTTTTAACACGTTCTGGATCATAGCAATTGCTTTCTCTGCAGATTCTTTCCACTTCTTTAATTTGCCCTGTCTTGCATGCAGCTTGGATATATTTGAAGTGCACATCTGGGTCCTGGCTGAAGTTTACAATTGAGCCCAAGAAATAAAATAGACCTTAAGGGAAACAAAGACTCAATATGAATAGTCTTCATACCAAATAAAAATCAAGCTGATTATGTGACAGCTTGCTCTAAGGACTTCTCATAAGTCTCAGACTGCAGCAAGGGAGCCATAGGATGCCTAAGACATATTTGAACTGGAGAAACTAAACAGTGGAACACCACACAGAAGTGGAATTGTAGCTGACGTGCAGTACTGTAATCTCTTCAGTGACAGAGAAAGCTTGCACAGAAGATAGTTTAAGGCTCTTTGGAGCCATGCAAGCAATAGCAAAGTCACAAGTCATCCCTCTCCCTCTGCATACGTTACACAAGTCCATCTGCTCTGGGCAAGTAACTGAAGATTTATAGTCCAGTCTGGCTAGGTAAATTCACTCCTTCCTTCATTTTGGGCAGTCAGTGGTCCTGTACACTCAAGCTGTAGCTGAATCATGGTGCAAGCAGGCCAACTGAAACTGCCATTCACTTCCATTTTTAATTTCCCCATATGGTTGAGAGGATGGAATACATGGCATACTTCGGAAAAGTATTCAGCAGCTCTGCTTCTAAGATGCTCCCTGGTAGGTACACATAAATAAGTGTGCAGTATTCAGCTAGCTCAGTTTTCCATGTATCTAATGTCTCTTGCACAAAGTTTGATCCTGCTATGCCAACTGTTAACACTCCTTACTTCACTGCCCGCAAATGCAGGCGGCGATAGCTTGCTACAGGCCACACAAAAATAGGATTAAGGTCAAGTGTTATTTAATAATTACATGCGTAAAGCAACTGCCATGTCAGATAAACGTTCTTGAACAATCACTTTCCTGAAGTCTCAATGAAATAAATGGCCAAAAGGCTAATGCTTAATAGTGAGTTTTTGTCAATGCTGTTTAGCTACAGGCTTTTTATACAGAAAGCAGCTTTGAAAGGGGACCCTGTTCACCTACGACAGAGGCAAGATGTTCCCTTATACAAAAAGTTGGAAAGAAAAGCTTTCCAAGGGCTACTGTCTCCATCTATTCCTATCCCAACTCCAGATCCCATTGTCCACTGGCATGTTGGCCTGTTCAAAATCTGCAGTACCACTTAAGCAATTTAGGATATCTTTTTTCCTGTACAGATGCTGAAAGTAGATAAGAGTTCAGTAAGAAAGGACTGACAAAAGAATGGGGAATGGCTAAACTAGCCAACAAGAGGGTGGGTGTAGAGGAGATACAAGTATACAGAACTAAGCTCTAAATATGAGTAGCCACCAGCAGAGTTTAGAAAAGCATAAAAAAGGTGAGAAGTAGCTGCCAGCTTTCCTAAGTTTCTGATGCAGACACACGTTGCCCTTTTCCCCCATGGAGATCCTTTTACCAGTCTGTTCTAAAGGCCTTCACCAAGAATCTACTAAAAACTTAATAGTTTACCCAAGAAGTTTCCTGGCAGGAGTGCAATTGGACAGTGAAGTAGTCAAAATGGTAGGATTTAGACCAACTTCTCAAACTGTTGCTTTTGGAGGGTCAGACAAGCCCTCTAAAGTGGAACTTCCTAATGTCTATCAGGTTGCCAAATGGACTCAGCACTCCTATGCACACTAGCATACAGACTATTACATCTGCAATAGAATAGATTATGTTTAAGAAAGTGAAGTAATGCTAAACAAAGTATTCCCATTGCATCTTACCTTCAAAGCTCTTAAAAGACTCAAACAGCTCAATAAGTGACTGTGTTGACAGCTGTTCATGATATTTTGAAGCTACCTGAACACAAATCTGCAGGTTTTGACGAATGTTAGCAGAAAGCATGGCACGCAGACACTCCAGAGAGTCTTCTACTGATAGGGAGCCAAAATAATTCACCAGCCACTAGAGAGAGACAGCAAGATCATTACAAAAGATTCTCCATATAAAAAATGTTAAGCACCAATTTTAAAGCTGCATAAATATTGTAATTTGAAAGATACACTGCTTGAAGTGTGATAATTTTAAGATCCTGGAAGGTAAGCTAGCCAAACCTCTACAAAATTTTGGATTCTGTACCTCAGGGTTGAGAAGATGAGTGTGAACTACTGCACGCTTGATATCATACAAGTCAGTGAAGTGTTCTAATGCTCTCTGCAGCAGGCCAGCTTTCTCACACAGCTGTGCAATGTGAGCCCGGTCATAGTGAGTAAACATCTGGTTTCCCAAGATCGCATCTGCAACCTATAAAGGGACAGTTGGAACAAGACTGGGTTTATTCTAGTTCTGGAGTTTGTACATTAGATTCTGCATACGACTCATCAGGAAAACTACAATAAATTACTAACCCAAATCAGAATGAAATCTTGAACTACAGAAGATCCCATGACTACTTTAAAGAGGTCACTTAAGATACTAGAATTAGAGCCAGGGTTAATGGTAGGTTCATAGGCATGAACTTTGGAGCCAGATCCAGATTTTTTGGGGGGGGGTGGGGTGGGGTGGAGTGGAGTGGAGAGGACAAAGGGTTGTTGGCTTAACTTGATATTTAATATTATGGCACAGTATAAACAGGGAAGTTGTTAGACCTGAAATATGTAGATCCTAGCTTAATATCTGACTGGGAACAAAAAACGCTTTTGAAATAATTAGTTCTCGGCAAAGTTATACTCATTTTCATTGACTTTAAAAGGTGTATCTAGTCAGATATTAAGCTAAGCTGAAACCCATAAACTACTATAATATCTTCTAAAATTTTTCATACCTATGCTGATGGAAGTTTGGTTACAAGATACAAAAACCTGATCAACTGTCAGTTTGAGGACATCTATAAGACATACCTGAGGTGCATGCATGAGATTCATCTCGAGTAAACGTGTTTGCAGGGGACCCTCAGAAGGGCGATTATTCTTCAATGCATCCAGCAAGAAGGCAGTACACTGCTGAATTAGGTTGTACTCCATAAACACATCCACTATCTGCAAAAAAAGAAGTGTACTATTTTGGAACTGCAGTACTAGTTTCAGTGTAAAGGTTCCATTTCAAGACATTAACAAGTTTAGTTTTAAATATGAAAGTTTAGATGCAGTCCACAAGATCTAGTTTGATTTTACTAGCATTATCCCAGTCCATCAATGAGAGCACTTGTTTCGTGTTCTTGTAATAGTAGGATTGCCTCCTCATGAGGATGAGGAAGTTCAATTAACAGGTTATGCTTGAAACCCTCACAAGGCAGAGCCAAGTACCTGAGCTATCACTTCCTTGGAAACACTGCTGAAACAATTGCTTTTCAGTGTTAGAAAAAAATTAATTTTGAAAAGCCACGTCTTCAGGAGACAATTTAATACCCTTTCTCCACTGGCAGCTTTAAGTGGTAGGCATGAATCCCAACTCATTTGCTTAACAGTCTTAAGATTTGCAAGGTATTTAAAGTTAATACTTGTGTGATATCTGCAAGAGGTTCTTCATCCTGAACTAGCATTTGAGCAAACTGCTGTCCTTGGTCAGGGCTGATTCGCATTACATTCCTCAGCAGGAAAATCCAATCTGGAGTATACCCAACCTGTAAGAGTAGCCATAATAAAAAGTGTTAGTGCTTCAAGAGAAGCTAAATAAAGTCTCAACAGATACAGAGCCAAGGAGCAGCTACATGAAAGCATCAGGAATCAGTTCTTGTACATGAAGAATCTGCACTCATTTGGGTATCTCAAAGCACTTTTCCCATCTGTGTGGGGAATGTAAAAAAAGCTAAATGGGTAGACAAGCATAGAGCTGTTGCCCAAGATGAGTCAGTGGCTCAGTCAAGATTTTAACTCAGGAGTATCACACACTCCCTTTAAGTAGTATGCTAAAGTGCAAGTTTTTAAATTAAAAGGATAGTCTTGAATGCAATATTCATATTTAGCTAAACGTTCTAGAAAAATAGGTATCCTATGAGATTAACACATTTGTGCCATTATGATACAATTGTTTAAAAAAACAAACTGACTAATAAAACAAAAGTTCTGAAATATGCTAAAAGTAGTCTCTTAAATCCAAAGTAGTTCCCCTTAATTTATGCTCCTGAATTCAGTAAGGTTTACAGTTTCAAATGCAAATGTTACCTATATGTAGTTAGCACAGCCTCACCTTCTTAGCATACAGAACAATCTTCTGGACTTGTCCTGTTTCAGCAAAACATTGAATGACCTTGTTAGGAACATTAGCTCTTAGATAGACACTAAGTGCCAGGGTAGGGTCCACAGACTTCACTAGATCTCCTAATTCCTCTGAACACTCCAACTGTTTAGAAAGAATATAGTTAAGAACAATTCATTTTAATAAATATAGACTGGATGAAGGTAGATTACATATTCTAGGTTTAAAGAGTATTCATGGTACAGTGCTGGGATAACAATCTTCATATACATATATATACACACACACACACCCCCCCACCAGGTTGAGAAGATGTCAAAGTATTTTCCAGTAACTGTGGACTTAACAGTCTAAATCGCTTTATGAAAGATGCATCCTAGCTAGTCATTGTTCATGGGCCAAAGTTATTACGAGATTTAGCTTTACAAAAATATTTCAGGTTGTACCCTACATCTGTGGTGGCAGCAATACAAAGGACTACATTCCTTAAATCTCAAACTATGATAAGATTAAGGGACACGTGTATCCTTGTTTTATTTCTTCAGTGTAAATTGGATCATTTTTCAGTTTGCCTTTGTTTGGATTTTATTCCCTCTATCCTCCAGGTTTGGTTAACAGCACCTTGTGAAAAAATCCTAAACCATAAAAATCCTAGTCAGACTAGAGACCAACTGGCAATGATCCACTATGTCTGCATTAAAATTCTTGTTCTGGTTCTTCTAAATTGGGGCAAGAATATACTTGTTCAGCATTGTGAGAAGGACTGGCTTACATCATTTGCTAGTGTCATCTCCCTCCAGCTAATTAAGGAGTGGCTCAAAAAAAAAGTGTCCCTGCCCACAGCATGGCATGAGTCACAGTAGGCATGACAAGGGACTTGAATAAAAAAGGTTTCTTTAGAAATAGGGAAGACTGAAATCTCTGAAGGGACACTCCTAACAAATTATATTCTTCACACATACACTCCTGCCTTGACTTAGCACAGTGTCTTGGGAAGTTAAAACAGTTGTCAGTGCATCAGTCAGTGGGTAGTAGATTCATGTAAAAGCATCATGGAGATATATAGTTACACTGAAGAACTTGCTAGGTCTATATTCAAGGGGAAAACAAACAAAAAAAACCACTTGATTCCACTACAAGACATCTATCCCACAAAGATGACAATGCACATAAGTCACATTACTGATTTTTGTACAGGATATAGGTCTTAGTCCTTGCAGTGCCCACGACATGGCTGCTACTAGTAGAGATTACCCAAAATTATATTAAAAAAACAACATGCATTGCAGCTTTACCTTATCCTCTTTTAACCATTTCTCCAGAAGCTGTTTGCGTCCCTGCTGAAGCACTGGCCTGCAGAGTTCCAAGGATTCATATTTGTTCAGCTGACCTTGGTCTAGTAGAATTCCAAAGTACTGGAGTAAGGGAGAAGTCTGACCTGGCTGTGCTTGAACGCTCTGGAACCGGCGTATGGTGTCTGGAGTACGCAGGATTCCCTTAAAAAGGTTAGAGGATGTATTTTATTCACCAGCTCCATTACTGAAAACTAACTTTAAAAGTCACTCAGGACTGTATGTTGTCTGATCAGACAATTCTTTGCATATGTAAGAACTATTTCTTCACCTACTCTGGTGAGCAGCTACACTAATGAGTGCCACTTAACTCTTCAGTTGTGACCCTGTGTATGCTCTGGTACCAGCCCAGCACTGGTATAAGATACATTAGCGTTAAAGTTTCAACCTTAGTTTGCGACAGTTTTGTACACATCCCTTTAACATCTAGTTGGAATTTTATTGTCCTGATAACGGACAGTAAGAAACCCAAATTCTAGAAGCAATGCAGCTGTTCTGTATGCAGGGCAGGCATAACTGGGCTTCAAAGGAATGATTAACACCATGGGAGAGGTAGTTCAAACAGCTACTGCTATGAGGGGAACATAAGGGCATAAGAATGGCCATACTGGGTCAGACCAAAGGTCCATCCAGCTTAGTATCCTGTCTGCTGACAGTGGCCAATGCCAGGTGCCCCAGAGGGAGTGAACCTAAACAGGTAATGATCAAGTGATTTCTCTCCTGCCATCCATCTCCACCCTCTGACAAACAGGCTAGGGACACCATTCCTTACCCATCCTGACTAATAGCCATTAATAGACTTAACCTCCATGAATTTATCCAGTTCTCTTTTAAACCCGGTTATAGTCCTAGCCTTCACATCCTTTGACTTTTCAGATTTCATGTGGACTCTGGATAGTCTCTTCTGCTGCTGGTTCTCTCCCTTATCCCATCTCTCTTACCAATCTCTTTTACACCAATCTGGGTGTAAAAGGAGCTCAATCTCCTTTTACTCCCATAATCCCTTTCTTTAAGCCCCACTAGTGCCCCTCTAATCCTGCAAGATTGTTTAATAAAAAACCCCACGTAGTTACAATATCAACTTTCATCTGAATTATTATGCTTGCATCTTGAACTATTCTCCCCACCTATCTTTGTTCCTTCAATTTTGTTTGTCTGAAGGCCTGACCTTATATTTGTGTGCACTGCTGCAGTAAGAACAGTTCCATTAAAGAGTTCTATCCTAGCACATTGCTTTGGTGAACACACCTGTTCAAGCCATTTCAGTAGTGCTACTTCCAAGAGTAATACACTGATCCTGCTAATACTTGAGTGCACATCTCAGATGAGGACCTAACCTTACAAAGGTTAAGAATGTGATTAACTATTTCTAGCTTTGATAAACATTGTTTAGCAACACTTTATACCTTTGGTGCGTTTGCTGCCACTTTTGCTGCCTCTGAGTAGTTTCCCTGGGCAAACAGTGCGTTGAATTTTCGGGCAAAGAGTTCCTCCGCTCCTGCCAGATTGTTGCGGACAGCCATTCGCAAAGCCAGGTCAGGATTTTGCAGCACGTTAGTGATGTAAGGAATTATGTTCTCTTCCTCTACACATACTGAGAGCACCTGAATTGGATTTAAAGAGGAGAAAAAAAAAAGGACATTTACAATCTGTGCATCTTCAGGCTGCAAGAAAGATAAAGGCATACCAGGTGCTCAGAGTAGATGCATTCTGCAAACATTTTCAATAGTGCCACAACAACAAAAAAATTAAGTGTTTAGGGTGAAGGTAGGAGTAACAGGTTAGATTAAGCAGAGGAATATTTAGGCTGAATATCAGGAAGTATTTGCCACTGCGGTAAGCTATTTCTGCAGGACAAGCTCTGAAGCTTGGTCTTACAGTTGAATTCACCACCACGGAACAATTCCTTCACTGATAGAAGGGTTGGACACTAAGTTACACATTAAGTCCCTACCATCTCTTTTCATTAATTTTTATTCCCAAAAGAATTCTATAGAGTAACCAACACATGAATTAGGGTTTAATAACTTTCCAAATGTTTAACTGAGTTTTCTCCTGAAATTGAAAGTTTGAATATATTGGCTGCCTGCTATGTCAAGTTCACAAGATGTTTCCCTATCCAAACATTAAGATCTCAGGTTTCCAGACAGAGCCTACCTTTCAGAACCAGTAGTTTACTTTATGCACAGCACTGAAATATTGAATAGCATTGAAAAATTGCGGAATTACTGCTTAGTTAGCAAGTCTCTCCTTCCAAAATTCTATTGGATATTAGCTGCTATAAGAAACCCTGAAGGGAACATCCTCAGTTTTTATCCACGAGAGTTTAGAAGCCAGCCCACCCCACATATTTCTCTGATTAAGATAGTTCTTCCCCTCTGCACTTTTATATTTGCAGGAGACTTCAAATTTTCCATCACACGTGTGTCTTTTCAGAGACTCAACTAATCATTCTGGCAGAGACTGGACTGCTTCCATTCATCTGCAAGAGTCACTGACCTGACATACTGTCTGTTCCTTTCAAGGGTTCAGAAAGCCACCTAAAAACAGTATTCTTAACACAAAAGCCTGAAAAGAGTTGAACCTATATCTAAGGTTGCACAGACCACCGCTATGGCACAAAACCAAAATCAGTATCAATTTCACTTCCTACATGCAACAGTGTTCACCATCTGCATTCTATACCTACTCCTAATTGGAAATAGTGCCAATATTGAATATTTACAGATGAACAGAGACTAGATTTTGCTAGTTACAGAGATACAAGCTCTTCCCACTCACTAGAATGCACTCAGCTTCATCTAGCACTGCAGATCGTGTGCTAGTATGTACAAGGACAAAAAGCAGTTTGTGATTCAGATGTTGTAATGACCAAAGTTCCCCACTCATTGTTGCCAGGAGAATTCCTCTTCTAGTATCTTACAGGAAGATTAGACAATCTGAGGGAGAAGTTATGAATACCAAATATGATTGTGGGATTAAACTGATTCTCCTAAAGTAATTCTACAAACACTGGTATCAAGTTTGAGGAATTCTAGGATGAGATCCTATTCTACCATGTTGATGGTTTTTGTTTAAACAGTGCGTTAAGAATTTCTGCATTTTAGCACCATATAGCAGGAATGCAGCACTACCCTTTTGAACTGAAAGCATTTATACAAGTTTTTCCTAAAGAGCCTGATCTATCTCAGAGAACTTCCTTGTTTTGTAGTCAGATTTTTACCACCTTTATAGAAGATCTGGACTCTCAAGGACAGCACTGGCAGCCGCTCATGTTAACTATTGATACAGGTCACCTTTCTACTTTAAAAAAAAAAAAAGTAGAATATTTAAGAGTTCAGCCAGGTGGAATAAAGGGATTCTTATACCAGCAAGTAGCCCTTCCACAAGTTTTATGTGCAAGTTACACAAATTTCTATACAGGTAAACTCAAGTCTATTTTAGACAATTCTTCCCAATTAAGACATTGCAACTATTTTCTGCCTCTCCTGTTTTATGAACCAGAACTCAAGATTTGAGCCACTCATGATCACTGTTCAGGCATCTAGTTCCACCGCTTTTCATTCAAAAAAATGAAAGCAGATTTCTGCACTGCAACACCACTCTGAACTTCAGCAGCATACCTTTCGGGTAGCTGAGGGTGGACAAGAGTTAGAGGCAGATCTAGATATGATAGCGAGAAGTAGAGCACTTGAATATCAGTAAATCTCAAACATTGGGGTTTTTTGGACACACCGATTCTAGTCAAACATTCATGGACTCTGATCAGTTATAACCTAGTATCTCATTTAGAGGCCAGCCATGAAGGAAATGGGCACTTGCAATGTGTATACTGACTTTGTCATTTGAAGTGAAAGTTTCTCCTAGAAGACTGAGTGTTTGAACAGAAACATGAAGAGGATACTTGACAGTCATGATGCTTGACACTTGTTCCCATTCCCCCGACTCTAATCTTGCTGGGACAGCCTAGCCAAGTGTTCTAGGAACAGCATTTCCTTACTTGTCCCTTTCTGTTAACGCCTATAATTCCAGCGGTTGCTTCATGCGGTGCAGTGACAAATATGGTTTCTCCACTGATTCTATTCATGTAGATGCAGGTGCCAGTTTCAAGGTCATACAAATGGATGTAACCGTATTTTGTTATCAGAAACACCACATCATGTTTTTCACTAATCTGCAAGACAAGAGTAAGGTTGAATAATCAGTGTACTTAAAACCTTGCTTTAAAGTCAAATTTGTTGTAATGTTACAATGGTTAGCATGAAGAGGCACAATTGTTTTGATTGCACAAAGTGATTGTGTTGTTTCTTACTGAATTGTGCTTGAGAGAGAGTGTGCATGCACTTGACAGCACAGCAGCAGAATATCGACTTCTATCATACTTTGGGCATACATATACCAAAATAGCTGGATACTTGTTCTATAAGGGGGAAGGATGATCAACAATTAAAAAACAGCTTACAAAGTTAAGTTTAAGACTTGAAGGGGGAATATTATACTTAAAGTATAAACTCTGCTGAACAAACAATTTATTGGATTTTAAGACATTTTTCTTTGCAAAGCCTCAGGTTCCGTAGCAGCACAGGAGCATGTATATATTTACCATCCTGCTATATTACCATATCCCCAAGACAGTCAGTCCATCTACCATACCTGCATTGCTACAGGAAAGTCATTCTGTGCTTCAGGAGGAAAGAAGACATCCACTGCTTTCTTGGGAAATGGTTGGTTCCCTGTTGGTGGTGTGCCAACTTCAATGATATGCAACTGTACAACAGATGAGATTGGTTGATTAATCCCATATATATTCCCTGAAATATTGCATAGCTACATGGTTGCTCAAATGTTCTGGGCACTGTAGTCAGATTAGAAAGTGGTAACAGACATAAGTGCTTTGTTTGCTGCAATGTGAGCAAGAATGCTATGTTGAGTCATCTGATCTTACTAGAAAGAAAAGCTTCTGTGATCTAGTTAAGACACAGACCACATTAAGCTACAGGGCTTCCTATACACAAGGCCATCAGAAGTTCCTCTATCACTCTGGGTGTAACAGTCTTCCCCAATATTGTTATGAAAAGCCATTACTGGCTACTCAGTTTTGCTGCCACTTAACTGTTAGTTTGTGTATTTCTACACATACCTCCAATCTGACAGCATTCCACAGAGAAATTCAAGTTCAGTGATCACTTACAAAGTAGTTAATAAAAAAACCATGCAGATTGTATACTTGTTAGCCAGAAGCCAAACATTCAGAAAATGTTTTCTTTTCCACTTTATTTGGAACAGCAAATGAGTTCATGACTGGAACAGACTAGTTTTAAGAACCCAAATTTGGCTCCTAATGTAATCCTCTGAATTTAAGAATTAAAGTGCACACTTTCTAGTATCAGGAGGATAAGTAGGAAGAGCTCCATCACCTAAAAAAGTTTGAGGTCCATTTTCAAAGTCAACGACTAGAGCTTTTACTTATTTCAGGTTTGAATTTTGGGTGCTTGGACATCTGAATAAGTCATATCACTAAAGTTTTCCATGTCCCTAATATATAGGTTTATTCATTGTACATTAATAACTCATTTGGAGAATTTGCAATTACCTAAGCGTTCTGGTAGTGATTCTGCTAGGAGCAGTGTTTTAAGATTTACACACATGCATATAAAAAGCCATTTGAGGGTAGTGATCACTTAAAGCCACAAGATTCCTACATCAATCAAGTACTTTCTTCCAAAACAGAGGGGAAAAGGCAAACACTAACACGCTCCGTGAAAGCATACGTAGATGTATGCACTATACAGCCTTTCCTCTTTGGGTTGCTTTTTGTAATCCCCTCTGTTTACTCCCAGGCTAAATATTCTAAAACAAAATCAGGTAGATAGCATTCAGAATCAGAGCTTACCTTGCCTCCAGCTTGACCTCTTACTGCAAAACAGAAGAGAGTCGATTCCTCAGCATTACCTTCCATCTTGAACTGAGCAAAACTAGCTGCATGCCCCTCAATAGGCTGGGACACTTTTCTATCTACAGAATAAAGCTGCATGGCTCCCACAACACGATTTTGCTAAACAAAAATGTAGAGAGAAGTTAGTGACAGCAGGTATTTCCCTCCCCCACAATACTACCTTAAGTACTGGCAGATTGTTGTGTGAAAAACAGTTCTTGTTTAGCTTGAGTTCTTAAGTCAGCATCTTGATTCTGGAAACTGGTTAATTTTTTTTGCTAACCGGTTTTGAGTTGTATGGTAAATCCACTTTATCAGAATGATAAAGTGACAAAAAAGCTTAAATGGCCAGCTAAAAAACACTGGATGTAGAGGAAAAATAGAGTCTCCAAATAAAGTTTGTTCAGAGTTAAACTGAGAGACTTGGGGGTACCTTAAGACTGTTTTGGGCCTTAGCATAGAATTTGTTGCATCTAGAATCAAGTGTTAATAGTCTTTGTAACAAGTAAGAGGAATCAGAATACGATTTACACACTGAGGGAAGTTATGTAGATTACAAAAAAAGGGTATCAGTCAAGTTTTGGCCTTCCAGACTGGTGTCATCAATTACTATTAGGTACCTGTGCAGATATGCCAGTCAGAAGTAACCATTTCTGCTTAGCATCTGTACGATAGTTGATGATCTGGCAGCCTGCAAGACTAGAGTGTCGGTCAAACATTTTCACAGGCTGAGATTCTCCCTCCATGCTCCAGTGGTAGACTGCGTTGTCCGTTACAAGAGCAACAGTGTTCAGAGAAATCCATTTCCAGAAGGTAACATCATCAGTCATAGTATGAGCCTTCATTTTACTCTTCATTTCAATGTTAAAGATTTGAAGCGTTTTCCCAGCTAAAAAACACAAGTTCAACTCAATAAGCTGCGTTATCGGTTGTCTCTCCTTCAAGTACCATGAAAGCTGCACTATGAAGTTAGACTTAGCATTGAGCCTTCCTCATAGGAGGATGCCCATAATGCACTGCACTTGCCTGTGACATTCATAGTGATCAGCTAAACTCTTAGCCAGACATTTCTAAAGCTATGTTATTACTGCACATGGCTGTACAAAAAAAAATCCTGACCTCTCACTTGTCTGTTGCTTAACCAATTTTGAACAGATGATGGAAACAGCTTTAATTAAGTGACAAAGCATCTGAAGAATTTCAGTTTTATCAGTTACAGGTAACCAAATTTACATGTATGTATTTAAGAACACATTCAGTTGAATTTCTCTTGAAAATATAAAGGTACACTAAACTTGTTAGCTGTCAAAATACCTGTCCACATCTGTTTCAAGTACAAACCACAAGGATGGAAGGGTCAAAGTGGGCTCTTTGTCAGGTTTGTTTGCAATTCTGTTTCATTAACCAAAATGCTTATATGTAGATAAGCTAACAGGTTAACAAACAAAGTATCTTTGGCTGCAACAGACCAGAGACGAATATAAAATACATAGCAGACAGGGAGGGTAGAGGGGAGAACCAGAACAAGGAACTAATGCAAGCTCCAGATAGGAAAAGGAAATGTTTTGAAATATACATGTCCAAAATAACGATGCTGCCACCCATTGTATTCCTTCTGCCACCAGAATAATGCTTAGATTCATTCTACATTATATTAGCATATGCTGAGGAATCACTGCTCCTTTTAAAGGGGAAACAAAAGTTTGGAGTAGCATGTCAAAAACAAATTCTGGCTCAGCTAGCTGCTAGTATTAGGGGAATGTAGAGAGCAGAAAGTTCAAGCTATTCCTGTTAAGAGACACAGGCATCAGTAAAGGAATAGCCAGAGTCACATTTATATTATCTTTACGCAAGAGATGCAAAAAAAACCCAGGCTATTCTATTTGCACTGCTTGCTATTAAAAGCTAGCTGTCAAAAGTTTGTGTTGCGTATTTTTAAAACTAGGTCTCAGAGTTAAAGGTTAAGAAAAGAGTCCCATATGGGTCAGGGTGTCTGTCTACTACAGATTTTGGTTTGGTTGACACTCTGCTAAGAAGATAGCCATGTTCCAAGGCATACAAGGATGGAAATAGAGGTTAAGGAATGCTGCATCTAAACTGCAAATGAGAAGTTTGGTGTTATGTGCTAGAAATACTACAGTTCATCTAATCTCAATGTCTCTTGTTTTGCACCATTTCATAATGCTATTTTTCAAGTATGGGGCATTAAAGTTAACACAGGGGATAATGTAAGGGAACGAGAGTACAGTCCAGTTTTATTTCCATCCTGCACAATATGCAACGCACACCAGGGGAAAACCACCAAACTTGAGTTGTAAGAGTCATAATCCTGTTTATAAAAAGTCAGAAGGGTCCTAAGTTTACTGCTTTAGGCCAAGTGCAACTGTAGAGCTGTCAAACTGGTATTTTTCAAATTAATTTCCTAAATTTGGAGTACCCTGTTTCCTTAGCCTCTTCAGTGCTACTCTAAAGAATACCTAGGGATCAGCATGTAGGTCTTTACTGAATAATTCAGGTGTAAGAGCAGACAATGTGCACTGTAAGCCTTTAAGCCTGTAAGCCTTTGGACTTCGGTATTCTCTTTTCATAGAACAGGACAAAAACTAATACAATCTAAATTGAGAACTCACCATCTGCATACACAAGAAAGCATTAGAGATGCAACAAAAAATAGTAGTACAACATTAAAACCATCAGAAAGATTAAGTTAATGTAACTAATGTTTGAGTTCAAAGCAATACAGGACAATAGATGAGAAATTAAGAGAAAGCTCTTATTTTAATCAGATCTAATAGATTAGCTTGATCTAAAACAAAGGTTGCATATTCTACTTAACTTCAAAAGTTAAGCTAATCATTTGAATTTCCAAATAGTTTATCCTCCCTAAAAAAGGGGGCAAATATGCAATACTCTTTTAAGCCTAACTGTCAAAGGAAGAGTTAGTGCATGTTTGACCAAGCAAAATCCTGATCTCAGCTGTAGGAAGACCAATACTAGAATATAAAAGAGCAGGCAGCAAGTCATTATCGGAACTTGCTGCAAATCAGCAGCATTCCATTCAACAAGTCTAGGATGACAGTTTAACTGAGGACAGCTACAAGGATACAGATTTTCTATGGTGAATTTTGGGAAAGAGCAACAACCAGCATGCTCTTTTAGAATGTCCACCCAACATCTGGTTTAACCTTTGAATATGAATTCTTCAGTCTTCAAAAACAATGGATTTGCCCTGAACTGGTAGTTTATACAGAAAGTTACACAATATATAGTCAGATCTTAAACACAAGATGTTCTTTTCATACCTTTTAGTGCAATGACTTTGCTAGCAGGATTCATGATAGCACTGTCAGCTGAAATTGGTCTGCGAATGGGATTGCTGGGGTCATTCATGTCAATGATGACCACCTGTGCTTGTTCTCCTACCTTCTCTCTTATGCAGATGAATTTGTCTGACTCCATAGTCAGAGTACTGAAGCCAATGTTAGCTGGGTTGATCCCCAGATTTTGGAGCTAGAAGACAAAAAACAATAAAAAGTGTATTACACAGGAGGATTATCAGCTGAAGTCTGGTTCATGAAATTTACTCTATAAAGTAAACAATTATGAAGCCTTGTCAGAAAGTATTCTTTTGCAAGCTTTTCCCTAGGATATATCTTTTATTGCTAAGAAAGGCATGAGATACAGAGGTACACCACCTGGAAGGTGTGTTTGAGCACAACTGGAGGAAAGCCTGGTGCACTTTAGTCCAAGATGGGTTCAAGAGCATTTTTCTAACATTTAAAAGGTTCAAAATTTTAGTCTGATTTTGAGTATGTGTGGTATGATAGCTCTCGAACAGGAGTTCTCAAACTTTGTTGCACCACGACCCCTTTCTGACAACAAAAATTACTACATGGCCCCAGGAGTGGGGACTGAAGCTGAGCCCACCAGCCCTGGTGGAGGGGCCAAAGCTCAAGGGCTTCAGCCCTAGGCCAGGGGCCTGTAACCTAGGCCCTGCCACCCAGGGCTGAAGTCTAAGGACTTCAGCCCTGCCCCAAGCCCCAGCAAGTCTAAGCTAGCCCTGGTAACCCCATTAAAACGGGGTCCTGACCTGCAGTTTGAGAACTGCTGTTCTAGAAGAACAAAGTAACTTATGGTAGGTCCACACAAGAGCTGGAAAGTGCAGATTCCAGGTTGAGGAGACATACCTGCACTCTTTGAGAGAGAGTGCACTAAAAATAGGAGTGGCTTAGCCATGGTGTTAGGAGGCACTAGCTGCTCAAGTACAATTCCATCTGAGATTATAGGCAGGTACTTAGAGTGGTCAGCCCCTCTGGTTGTTCATGTTGCCATGGCTACACTTCTATTTTTAGTGCACTAGCTCAAATACACTGTGCTCTGATATCTCCCCTCAAACTGGAATTTGGGTCTTCATGTAAGTTTCTGGTCGTTCTCGCCTTCCAAAAGGTATACACTGAAGCCAGAGTGAATGGCTTAATTTAGGAATTGAGAGCAGTGTGTTGGACAACTCGACTGCATCTGAGCCATTTTTGTTCTGATATTAGAGTGCAGTTTTGACTGAAATGGATTAAGATATATTAAAGCCTTACCAATCTAGTTTCCAGATAACAGGCTAAGGATTTAAATTTCTGCACTTAGCTACCTCAACAACACTTTGAATTTTAGACCATCAACTATAAACTCATGTTAGATGCAGTTCTCTCATTTGTCTTAACTACTTCTGTACTGGTTAGATTAGAACAAGTTTACACTTAGCAATTCTTACAATATTAAGTGAACAAGGGCTGCCTTAAAAACCCAGTCAGGATAGTGGATCAAGTAGTGCAGATAACACTTCCCAGAAGTGCAAGGGTGGAGCACATAACACTGCCTTCCACTGCATGAAGAATTTACTGAGCCAGGCAGCCACCCCTTTCTGCTTAGACCTGATCTGCCTCTCTTGAGAAATTTGTCAATTAAAAGCTTACTTTAGAAGTAGGAGCAGAGGGGAAAAAAAAGTTCAGTTCAAGTGTTTGAAGGGAGCATGCTTTGTTTAATTTTAAATGCTTCACGTTTATAATTAAAGTAAAAGTTTAGCCAGTGAAGCTTGGTAGTACAGATATTTTTCTAGAGGTCAAGGTATTAGAATAATGGTATTGAAACCCAAGTTCAGCTCCTGTTTCTAACACACTGACTTTTAGGACAAGTCACAACTTTTGTGCTTCAGTTTCTTCACATGGTAGAGTGGAATAGAAGTAGCTACCTAACAGGGATGAGACTTATTTTTGTAAAGCTTAGATCTTTGGATGAAACTATAGGATTGCAATTAATTTACATTAGTATCACAATAAAGTTGTGGCAAGATGAGTGGTCTTATTCTACCACTTAAGTTCAGAACTTTGTGTTCATTTAAGATTAGACAATGCTTAGTAACCAAAGCATATTTAGTTCTAAAGTGAATGAGAAAGTGAAGAGGTCAAACACACTGCTCCTTGAAAGAGTTTGGTCTTTAAACAAAGCTACTTTTGAAGAACAGTGTTCTGGAAACCACGTTACATTTGAGTAAAATGTTGGTGTTCTAACAGTCTCTTATCAGTTTACATGGTGCAGGCTTTATGAAAGGCTCCACCTTAGCAATTCCATTAGTCTTCACTTGCATGCTCTGATAAAGAGGGTGTGTGTCATACTGTGCTATTCTACTCAACCTTTGTTTTCCCACAGCACTGTGAAAGGAGTTTATAGAAGCAACCAACCTATAGGGTGCCAGATTAGAATGGAGGATACCTTAAAAGCTACTTTTAGAAAGAATCTGTATGATCTAGTGCAGTGGTTCTCAACCAGGGGTAATGTACCCCCAGAAGACCTCTGTGTACCCCCAGGGGTACATCAACTCAGCTAGATTTGCCTAGTTTTACAACAGGCTACATAAAAATCACTAGTGAAGTCAATACAAACTAATTTCATACAGACAATGACTGGTTTCAACTGCTCTATGTACCATACACTGAAAAGTACAATATTTATATTCCAATTGATATTAACTTGTACAAATGAGAATGTAAGCAATTTTTCAATCATAGTGTGCTGTGACACTTGTCTTTTGATTTCTGATTTTGTAAGCAAATAGTTTAAATGAGGTGAAACTTGGGGGGGGGGGGTATGAAAGACAAAAATCGGACTCCTGCAAGGGATCCAGTAGTGTGCAAAGATGGAGAGCCACTAATCTAGTGGATCATGATTGGAGTCAGAAACCTAAGGCTTACCCCAAACCACTAATGACTTACTCAAGGCAGAGTCACTTAAGTCACAAAGGCTTACTACTTCCTCCATAAAGAAAAGGAGTACTTGTGGCACCTTAGAGACTAACCAATTTATTTGAGCATGAGCTTTCGTGAGCTACAGCTCACTTCATCAGATGCATACCGTGGAAACTGCAGCAGACTTTATATATACACAGAGAATATGAAACAATACCTCCTCCCACCCCACTGTCCTGCTGGTAATAGCTTATCTAAAGTGATCAACAGGTGGGCCATTTCCAGCACAAATCCAGGTTTTCTCACCCTCCACCCCCCCACACAAATTCACTCTCCTGCTGGTGCTAGCCCATCCAAAGTGACAACTCTTTACATAATCAAGTCGGGCTATTTCCTGCCTAAATCCAGGTTCTCACACATCCCCCCCCACCCCCATACACACACAAACTCACTCTCCTGCTGGTAATAGCTCATCTTCTCTGTGTATATATAAAGTCTGCTGCAGTTTCCACGGTATGCATCTGATGAAGTGAGCTGTAGCTCACGAAAGCTCATGCTCAAATAAATTGGTTAGTCTCTAAGGTGCCACAAGTACTCCTTTTCTTTTTGCGAATACAGACTAACACGGCTGTTCCTCTGAAACCTCTACTTCCTCCATATTTCCCAAATGAGGAAATTTCCTTCTTAGCTCACAGAGGCATTGTGAGCTTCATGGTTTTCACAGCACTTTAAATATTAGTTTTATTCTGTCTAGGTTAGCCTGTCCCATTATTAATATTTAGATATATCTGTTCACTCTGTGGTAGAAGTAGGTTTAATCTTCTGATCTAAAAGACAGATGTTCCATTTTGAATAGGTTTTTTTCCCCAAAAGTCAGATTCTCCTGTGAAGCTCTTCAATGGATGATCCATCTGCTGTGGCCCAGATTTTCAAACTTACATAAGCAAAAATGTGCAAGTCAGCTTTCCCATATGCATGTAGTCACACCTGCATCAGGGTCTGTATACCATTTGAAAGTCTAGGTCTATTTATAAAAAATTACCAAAAAGGCACCAACTGGCAGGTTAAGCAAACTGTCACTTGTGTTGACTGTGCCATGTCTAGTTTAAACTGGGCTCCTTGGGGACAGAAATGGTGTTCCTCTGTACAACTTAATGTTAGTAAGTCATTTAATCCATTTAAACTCTTTTTAATTCTATTTAAGTTCCACCCATTATCCTTCCAGTCAGTGTTGACAATGCAAGCCACTCTTCCTCTCCAAAGAGTTAAGTGCCTTATGTTTACACTAGGCAGCCACAGCTAATCCAAAAAACAGGAGACTAGCCACTACTACAATACTGACAGGTTTCAGAGTAACAGCCTTGTTAGTCTATATTTGCAAAAAGAAAAGGAGTACTTGTGGCACCTTAGAGACTAACCAATTTATTTGAGCATAAGCTTTCGTGAGCTACAGCTCACTTCATTGGATGCATCATGAAAGCTTATGCTCAAATAAATTAGTTAGTCTCTAAGGTGCCACAAGTACTCCTTTTCTTACTACAATACTGTAGCTCAGTGAACCCTACTCCTCTGCTTAAGCATCCCATAAACTTCTCCTGAATGCTTGAGCTGGTAACAGTAAATGAAGTTATTGCTGTATTTCACATTGCAAACCACGTTGTACTCAGCATGGGAGAGACCACATTGCAATTTGGCTTACTACAGTCATTAGAGACTTCTGTTTATGCATGCAGGCCACAAAAACCAAGCAACATTTGGGACAGAACATGTTGGACACTTCATGTTTTTCAATACTTAGCTAAGATATCAATACCCACTTTATAGGATGGTAAATTGGGAATGTTATGACAAATATGGAAATTTCCTGCAATATCCTTGAAAAATTCTCTTGTATTTAGTTTAAGTATTTTTAGATTAAATGCAAAGTTCAAGCCTTATTGTGGGCTGGAATTGCATGTAACTTCTCAGGGAGGGGGAGATGGGACGTGAACCCCGGGAAGTACAATGAACTTTAAAGGATTTCATTGAAAAAAAAAAAGTGTGGCAGACAAGAATACACTTCGGGACAGTGTCAGGTGGTTGCCTGGAGAATCTCTAGGGGGAGGTGAACGCAAATTCTGGACCTCCAGTTACACAACAAAAAACCCCATGAACTTTTTGACCCTATGGCCTGAGAGCACCACTGTCTGTGATTACCTGTTCCTGGAGTCTCAAGATCAAAGGCTCAGGCTATATAAAGGAGAGTGACTAACCTCTTCATAACAGCTTTAACTCAGATCTAGCACACCTATCAACTTGTTACCACAGGAAAACCCCTTTGAGGTTTGAAGGGCTCACTCCTATCAGAGCCCATGCTGGAGCTGGGGACTGACCTCTGATAAGCTTATTAGCATGCATGTATTTTCTTTTGGTTTTAAAGTGTTTTCACTTTAAGTGTGCATGCTTATCGAGAGCTGTGTGGTAACTTAACACTATTGGCAATTACATTATTCATAGCCTTCAAAGAGAAAGCCAAGTGCAGGCACTGGTCTGTTTTGGCAGTCTAGCTTGCTGGGGATACCACTGTGGACATGAAACTGCAGCCTAAAAAAAAAAAAACACACACTCCTGGCCAAGAGAGATGTGACTATTAAGGAGCCTGGAGCCTAGAGTGTGCACCCTTGATGGACCAATGAGGAGGAATACAGGTGCAGTTTCCCTGAACTGTGTAACATGTCATTTATCTTCTCAGCTCTGACATGGAGGCAAAAATTGGTACAATTCCTGACCCCAAATCATGCTCCCATAGAAGTTTGGGTCTGCTCACTCACTTTTCTCCCCATTCACTCTGCAAAGAGAAAGTCCTGCCCAAGAACTGAGATAGCAGATCACGACCTGACCATTTTAAAACCTTGAGCAAATGTTTCTCATAGTCTGGCAGAGGCACTAAATAAAGTAGAGGCTTATTTAGAATCCCACTTGTTTTTAGTTGCATGATTTCCTCAAGAGTCCAGCCCTCCTTGCTGCTAAATTATATAGCAAGGTTCAAAATGGCTGTATGAACTGAACTGTGTGCAAAAGTGTCCAAGTTAAATTTACTGTAGGAACTATAAGGCAGACCTCAAGCAGATGTACAATTCCACCCTAGTATGGTGGTTACATTGCTGTGGGATCCAAACTAGGAATTGCCTGAATCTATGCACTGAGTAACTTTTTCTGTTCAATTTCAGATAGTTAGAAATTGAACTTTTCCCTTGACTTTCTTGGAAAGGACAATCTATTTGAGTTACAGTAGTCTGAACAACCTGGCAGATGAAATAAGCCTGCATAAGGAAATCAGTAGTTTTTTATCTAGAGTAACTGGAGGGTTAAAATGAAAGCCTAAGCAAGTTTGTGTCTGTGTATTTAACTCAAAGTATAACAGTTCCTTCTGAATATTTTTCCAGCATTTTACTTTCATAACCTTTTGTCCCTCAGTGGGAGAGTATACATTCCCTAGGAGACTGCACACATAAATCTTCAATTGCTTATATGATTGATTTTCCAAGTCAATATTCTTCTTTGGCAACAGAAGCAAGAACTGTTAGACAGCCGGAGTTGTCTATATCAACACATTTACAGAGTTATATCACTTTTTCCTATCCAGGTGATGCAAGTCAACTAGTCAAGCTTTTCAGATCACCAAGGATGTTTGCTTTTTGGCTAACACACAAGAGTTCATTCCCAAGGCTTCCCCCTCCTCCCTACATTAGGGATGATATAGTGTCTTGGACCTGAAGTGGTCTACATAATTATATACTCCTTGCTCAAGTTGAAACACTCCACCTGAAGAGGGAGTGTCATACTCCCTACCTGATTTACTTTAGACACTTGACCAAGCACAGATAGTACTGTAAAAGCCACACCTTCTTAAGTAGCCATTCACATTTACACACCCCACACAATAAGATACCACTCCCTTACTACAGGTATGTGCTAAAGTTGCAATTCATTTGTTATCTTCAATTGTCTGCAGAGCTTTTATTTGAAAAAAGTCTTCTCTTAAGCGAAGATTACAGGATGTTTCCTCCCATGCACTCCACACCACTCCTGAGCTAGGCTACCACAACTATGGTGTTATGATCAGTAGAACAGCAGCACTCGTACTCTGAGCACTGCAATTGCTTGCAACTTGAACAAGAACTTTGTTACTGGTACTTGCCTAGAGCACTTCCCTGTAGCGAACAGGATTACTTTTTTCCCCAGAGTAGCAGCCGTGTTAGTCTGTATTCGCAAAAAGAAAAGGAGTACTTGTGGCACCTTCGAGACTAACCAATTTATTCGAGCATAAGCTTTCGTGAGCTACCGCTCACTTCATTGGATGCATTCAGTGGAAAATACAGTAAGGAGATTTATACACACAGAAAATGAAAAAATGGGTGTTTATCATGCACACTGTAAGGAGGAGTGATCACTTAAGATGAGCTATTATTTTGGGAACTTGACTTGTATTTCACCTCTGCCTGAAGAGATGCACCTTTACTTCAATAGGATTGAAGAGAGAAGATGAACAGGAATATTTTCAGGTTAATTGAAATCTGGTATTAGACAAATGCACAGCTGTTCACATCTACCAAATGTAGATTTTAAACTTCACTGCATTTAAATCAATTAAAGTTGGGTGTGTCCTTTTCTGTACTGGTCTTAAGGTTACTCATATCTGGATAAACTATGGCCATAAACTCAAAAGTTTACTTGTTTTTAAATTCTGAGTTACTCTACCATCTGTCAAGACTTAACCATTACATAAAGTCATCCCAGTAAAGTCAGGGCTATAGCACCATAATATCCAGGCAACTTCCACTTGAGGCAGATTTACCTCAAATAATCATGGCCAAACTGTACCATCTGCCAGAAGTAGTGCTTCATGTACTCGTGTTTTCGATGCTGGTGCCACAAGATATGAGTGTTATCAGATTGCATTTAGTTTGGTTAACAGCAGGCATAAGTAGCAGTTTAACTTTGTCAAGCTGGATCCTAATTACATTGATTTAGAACTGGAATCTTTGAAGTTCAGCTATTACACAAAACTTGTTCAAGCTTTAGAAGTTCACTGTGGCAGTTCAGAGAGTAACTAGTTTGGTTTTATTGGCACTTGCCCATAGATCAGGACAAGGAACATTACCTTCCAAGCTCTGATGGTGAACGCACCTAAACAATGAAAGTTCATTGACAGACTAGTGTGTTAGGTTCATCCCTAGCCAGCTTTCAGCCTATGCCACACTTCTGTACCGTCAACATGGAGTTCCAGCTAGTCTAATTCTAGAAGTGATGGAATATGAGGGGAAGAAAAGCCAGCTTTGCCTAGGTCTACCTAACCAATAGTAGTTAGGGACTAACTTTATAGCCTTCAGAACATTCCTATATGTCCTAGTATCAACGAACTCATGTAGGCCAGATAGGACACTTATTCTCATAAGAACTGTAGTGGAATAATAAATGTTAGATCTTTATATTGCTACTTGGCAGTAGAACCTATTGGTAGATGGCAAAGCCAAAAGCACCCTTTCAAATGCTTTAAGTACAAACTAAAAAATTGAAATCTGCTAACTGCATGCTATTGTGACAGTCTACACTCAACAACCTCCCTTAAATTTACTAAGCACCAGGGTACTTGTCTAGGCAGAAGACAACTATTCTACAATTAAAAACAGTGAGGCAGGATGAATTTGAAGATGGGAAGAAGTTAGATTTGCTTGGCTCTACTCCTTTCCTAAGGATTCTCCTCCCTGGTTTTATATGGGGAATTCAGGTCATCTACATTTTTTTCTAAGAGACAATAAAAACTGGGGAGCAAGGACCATAAACATACCTGCAAGTGAAAGCTGAGAGGGAAAGTAAGTTGTGGTATCTTAAAGAAGGTTCTTGTTTTATTAAGAAAAATTAAACCCATGTTCCTAACATCCCAAGCAATTCAACTAAGTAAAGAGATCTCTGGCAAAGCAGGACTTTTTATTCATAAATAAGAAGTGTGAAGTTTTAAACAAAACCAGTGCTTTTGCCTTTCAGCCTTTATGAAGCCTATAGAGGACAGAAAGATAAAAACTATTTTTCTCTTCCACCCTTGCTCTATATCACCTTTAAGCAGGGCCCCATTTATTCTGCAATGGTGAAATTTGCTGCAGAATTGTTTTCTAGCATCTCAAATTATGCAACTCCGGCTACGTGAATAACGTAGCTTAAGGGTTGATCTTCTGTGTGTCTACACTGCACTGGGTCGACGACTTACCTTATGCTTCTCATTCCAATGGAATACTGGAGTTGACAGGAGAGCGATCCGCAATCTATTTAGTGGGTCTTCACAAGACCTGCTAAATCAACCCCCAGTGGATCAATCATAAGGCATTGATCCCCCAGTAAGTGGAGACAAGCCCTTAGTAATGAGGCCGAGAGAGAGACCAGCTTGCAACCAGTGAACAGGAAGAACCAGAAGTTCATGACACCTAGCAAGCTGAGGAAATGGACTGATTAAGCAGACTATAAGCTTCCCTAGTACATTGTGTGTGGGCAGACTACTCTTAGCTGGACCAACACACCTATCAACCCCATAGAGGTAGACCTGCTTTCTAGATTTAAAAGATTTTTTAGGCTAATCAGGCACCAAGTGAGCTCACCACATTAAAAGCCTTCATAAGCTGATCCCAGTTATCACAACAGACCAATACATTGCTTGGCAGTGCCAGTCTGAAACTTCCTCCAACTTCTGCTCTGTAAGCTCAGAGACAAAGTGGATGAGAGAAGCTTTCAAGGCACACACAGCTCTTCACAGACCTGAAGAACTCTGAGACACTCAAAAGCTTGTCTCTCACCCACAGAAGTTGGTCCAATAAGATTACACTTCACACACCTTGTCTCTAATCTGCTAAACCTCTTCAAACATGGACACACAGCTTCTCATACACACAGAGCATGTTACTGCCTACATGGAGTCATTAAGATTTAAAAACACCACACATTCACACCCCCTCAGATTAGTGTATAAAATGACTTGTCCAGCAGCTTTTTATCTTATGTGGGCTGGGACAAGTTTTAATCACCACTACAGGATGACCCAAGAGAAAAATCCTATTTTAAAAAGGAACTATAATGCAAAAATGATTACACCAGCCTGGGTCTGGTGGTTATTTTAAATTTAATTTGGGGGCAGATCAGGAACCTTTTCTTCACACTTTAGTTCAGCACAATGCAAGTTATTAACACAATGTGCAAAGGAGGTAGACAAAGAGTTAATGGCTCTCTGGGTCTGTCTTCACATACAGCACTGCAGCTGGGTTGCTGTAGATGAGGATACTACACCACCAATGAGAGCGCTTCTCCCATCATCATAGTTAATCCATCCAAGAGGTGGTAGCCATGTTGACAGAAGAATCTCTACACCAGGGGGAGGGGGGGAGAAGGACTAGAAAGTGTCAGTTATACTGGTATAGGTCTGTAGTGTAGACCTGGCCTTAGTTTGCAGTAAGACACCTGAGAGTCTCCTCTAGTTCCCATTTTAAAAGGTACCTCCAGGACAGAGTCTATAACTACAGATCAGTCACAAGCATCTTCAAAGTTATTTATGACAGAAGCGGCAATCTTATTAGTGAAAATGCAGAATAGGATTACAAGTATCAACTTCACTATTAAAGTGACAGAAGTCAGAACTTGTCTTACTTCAAGAAAGTTTCCAACTCAGTCTACCTTGGAACTTAACATGGATGTCCATGCTTGTGGGTGCTAAGTGCCTACCCAAATTACAAGGTACACACAAGACAAGATGGTTGGGGTAATATCTTTTATGGAACCAGCCTCTGTTGGTGAAAGACAAGCTTTTAAGCTTGTCTAGAGCTCTTCTTCAGGTATACACAAGCTGTTTATCACTATGCTTTCAGTAGGGAAACTACATTTCAGTCCTACTTTCCATGAAGTTAGACCCCTGCTGATGACGAACATTAAACTGTAACCTGCAACAAGATATGCTTGTTCAATTAATTATATAAATTACCTAAAGTAATTTTCTTGGTTTTTAAAAATACCTGTCTATCTACACTAAACTTAACCCACTATTGTTATAATCAACTCTGGATACTACTGTTATCAAATGAGAAAAAAGTTTACTTCATGCAGATTCAGGGTCATTTCCCATTTGTAAGCAGGTAAATCTAGAGGCTGAGACAGTATTTGAAGTTACCTTGTGTCATAAATATAAAGGGAAGGGTAAACCCCTTTGAAATCCCTCCTGGCCAGGGGAAAGCTCCTCTCACCTGTAAAGGGTTAAGAAGCTAAAGGTAACCTCGCTGGCACCTGACCAAAATGACCAATGAGGAGACAAGATACTTTCAAAAGCTGGGAGGAGGGAGAGAAACAAAGGGTCTGTGTCTGTCTGTATGCTGCTCTTGCCAGGGACAGAACAGGAATGGAGTCTTAGAACTTTTAGTAAGTAATCTAGCTAGGTATGTGTTAGATTATGATTTCTTTAAATGGCTGAGAAAAGAATTGTGCTGAATAGAATAACTATTTCTGTCTGTGTATCTTTTTTGTAACTTAAGGTTTTGCCTAGAGGGGTTCTCTATGTTTTTGAATCTAATTACCCTGTAAGATATCTACCATCCTGATTTTACAGGGGGGATTTCTTTATTTCTATTTACTTCTATTTATTAAAAGTCTTCTTGTAAAAAACTGAATGCTTTTTCATTGTTCTCAGACCCAAGGGTTTGGGTCTGTGGTCACCTATGCAAATTGGTGAGGCTTTTTATCCAACATTTCCCAGGAAAGGGGGGGTGCAAGTGTTGGGAGGATTGTTCATTGTTCTTAAGATCCAAGGGTCTGGGTCTGTAGTCACCTAGGCAAATTGGTGAGGCTTTTTACCAAACCTTGTCCAGGAAGTGGGGTGCAAGGTTTTGGGAAGTATTTTGGGGGGAAAGACGCGTCCAAACAGCTCTTCCCCAGTAACCAGTATTAGTTTGGTGGTGGTAGCGGCCAGTCCAAGGATAACGGGTGTAATATTTTGTACCTTTGGGAAGTTTTGACCTAAGCTGGTAAAGATAAGCTTAGGAGGTTTTTCATGCAGGTCCCCACATCTGTACCCTAGAGTTCAGAGTGGGGGAGGAACCTTGACACCTTGAAAAATAATAACCTTAATGTGAAGGTAATATCCCACCAGAGGGAAGGAGAATTTTTAAGTGCTATTACACTACACTGGAAAACTCAAATCTGTTGCATTTGTTTTGTGGCTTCCAGGGGAAGAATTAGGAAAAGAATGAAGGTTAGCCTAATTTAGTCATTAGATATTCACTTCAGAAACTAAATATAGGATGTGAAAAATCACATCACAGCTTAAGTTTTACAGGACATCTTGCCAACTCTGAAAGTATAACCAAAAAATGAGTATCTCCAATGCTGCTGGTGTTTCATAAAGTAGTTATAAAACCAAAACATCACAAAGTTATCATAATGCTGCTTCATAAAGTTCTGGCAAGAGCAACTGCTGTTCTGCATCCAGTCTGAAGCAGAGTTCAAGTTTTAAAAACAGAACTGAAGGTTGGACAGTTCAGCTAAATTGCACGATGTACCTTTAGATTATGGCTTCATCTGAATGCACTATTGTAAGAGCAACAGCCATGGTAAGAGAAAAGTATTCAGTAGTAATAAGTATGACAGCCTTTACTGTGATGTACAAAACAAGTATCTTGAATAGTTTGCCACAAAAAAGTACCCCTCATTTGTTAGTATAACTAATGTATGAAACCTGATGAAAATATGTTGACAGCAGTAACTGTTGCATCCTTCCTGAAAAGTCTGCTTTCTTATGACAGAATCTGCTGAGCTTTTATCAAGCTTTCCCCACTCCCCTAGGGCATAAAAATGCTGAGAATGCAGCATTTCCTAGCTTCAACACTGAACAACAGGATATAAGCCATTGTTCTTACAGCTGAGAGAAGGCCCCCTCACCTCCCAAAAAACTGATTTATCTACAGGACTAGGAAGCTAAACAACCCTGGGAACTGAAAGATTTGTAAAATTTTTGTTTTAGAGGTTAAGATTTTAATTTTCCTAATTTAAATTTTCTAAGGAAAAAGTTCAGAGTAGCAGCCATGTTAGTCTGTATCTGCAAAAAGAAGAGGAGTACTTGTGGCACTTAGTACTCCCTTTCTTTTTAAGGAAACAGTGTTACCCTGACTAATTATTGTAAATTTCATATAGCCAATTCACACTGTAGATTAGACCAGTGCACTGAAAAAAACATAAGACAGGCTTAAGGAAGCCTTGCTGGCACTAGTTTATCTTGTGCAGCTTGAATTGAGAGTTGTGTCTTTACTCCCTTTGTTACAGAATGTTTAACTGTCTGTGGTGGCATTTGCCAGAATGTAGCTTTGGAGCAATTCTTGATTTGAGAGTTAGGTGCTATACTGTTGTCTGTTACCAGTACAGTTAGAAACTGTTTTGGAGTTGCATAAAGCATGTCATTTTTCAAACACACCAGTGTGACTTACACACTAAGTTTTACTCATACAGAATGCACATTCCTGTGTTGCATTTGCTGCTTCTCCATTAGAAACCGCATTTGGACAAGTCAATTAGAAAAAAGTCACAGAATTTTAGAAGTTTTAAGAGCACTCACAGAAAACTTGCTAACAGCTGAAGCTTCCTTGTGCTAGGATATCTATGAGCTGCCTCAGCAAGTCAGAAAGGACTTAGACTGCAAAACTAATTTAATTATGTATCAGGACTCAAGTAACTCATCCAAATTCTAAGTTAATATGTTGGTAAGCTGTATTGGCTAAAAAGCTAAATTTTTCAAGTGTTATTTCCTAGATTCCAACAGTGTAGAGACAGCTGTGAAATAACCATTTACATGGCTCAGCTCTATCCTTGTCACTTTCAAGGCTCCCCTAAGTTCATACAGCTACAGTACAAGCTTGAGATCCCAAATAAGATGGCAAAACAGGAAATTCGAAGTCAGGATCTAGCTCATGCTACTATAGCAATTGTTATTGCTCCATCCTAAAGCACCATATCTGCAGCATGCAAGGCAACGAACAGTGAGAACAGAAGATGGCATTTCAGCCAGAGTGCATCCAGCTTGTTTTTGTACATACAGCAGGTGTAGGTCATTTGAAATTGACATAATCACACAGACAGAACAAGTTTAGTCCTCTGCCTCTATTGCTCAACTTTCCATCTGAACAACTCCACACTGAACTGTAGGCTTCCTTCCCAGCTGCATTGCTAGACATTCACCCATTTAGATCAGGCACAGTTTTGCTACATTATTATAAGGCAGTTTACAATATTTTGGAGACTAAGCTATACAAAGGTTTTGGCAACTTTCAAAATGTCTATTCAATTGACATTAATGGGTAAAGCTATTGCACTACATCAGAAACATGCAAGCACTTAGGCTCTAGTTTTTGGTACTTAGTACATCTACTTATAAATCCACCTGCTACAGTAATGAAAGCATTGGGGGGGGGGAAATCACACCCATGTTCAATATGTAGCTTTTCCCAAATAAGTCAATATTCATACTGGTCCAGTGTTACTGAGAGGTGGCCTACAAAGCTTTGGAGTGATTGAGACCAAAGTATAAGAGCAAGTTCACATCTGGGGAGAGACCTTTATGAGTTCTAATTATGCTTAAATTAAAAATAAACCCCACAACCTTAGAGTTTCAGCCTCAATCTTCAGTTTTGTTGCAAACCACCTGACAGCAGTAATATACAATATAATGTCTTCATTTAACTAGTTGGTTGCATTACTCGAAAATAATGCTATATAGTTGGACCAATTAGCTTAAAGACTCAGTAAATAAAGATGAAAAGTAAACTTGTTAAAATAGTATGTTTATTAACTAATTCTCTTGGGGCCAGTAGTTCTGAATGATTCATTTAAATATATAAAGATGTCAATCATCCTTCAAGACATTTGACTGTTATTAATACTAGTATTAAGGTTAAAGTGTTGAGTACTATTATCCCAGCATGTCCTTTACATTAGTAACCCAATATCTAGTAGGAGAACATTCATTAAGAAAGGTCTAATTATTTCACTTCCTTTGTAGACAGCATGTTAGTCAATAACATGTGATTGAAACCAATCACAATTCCTCTATAAATGGTAACAAGGGCACAGGTCATTTAAGCAAGCTTTGATAGATTCACAGTTACATATTCATGTCCCTCCTCCCACCCACCCCATTTTCTAATTTCTGCTAAATCAGTTACAAACCTCACTGGAGGCCCACTACACTTCACTTGTTTTTAGTCTGCAAATGAGATTAGGCGACAGTTAAATTTTAGATTAACTATCGAATGAGGTGCACAGTATATTCTGTAATAAAGTCTTAGAAATATACAGCCTTGCTCTTACAGCTATTCATCTTGAGACGCTGGGAGAGGCAGCCTGTTTGTATATAGTAGAGTCATGCTCATCTACATAATCACTAACAGTCAGAAGTAATACTGCAAGAAGCTTATTTTAACATTGTGTACAAATAATTTACACTTAAATCATACTGCAATTTGATCATTGGTTTTATTATGGATAAATCTCAGGGACATTTAAAGACCAACTCCTATTTAATTGTCACTGGTTGCTAATCCATTGGCATAGCTAGAAAACAAAATTACACTTTCAGAACATGCTTCAATGAATCGCCAGACACTGCCAGTGTGCAGGTGTTTGACAGTATAGAAGTGTCTAGACTAATGACCTCAGCATTCTGTTACTTAATTTTTTGTCCCCGTCCCCCTCCCACCCGAGAGTTCAGGAGTCAAGTGTTGTCAGATAATAAAGTTCTACCAGAAAAGAAAGGTATAAGTCCCTTGCACAGAAGTATTTCTGAAAACTATTTATCTAAAATACTGTAAAGAGCACATAAGAAATTAGGCTGTGCACTTCAAACGCTCATGAAGCCATTTATTTCAGCTCATATGTCTCAGCACTGTAGCCCTAAAGAAGACTGCAACAAAAATCGCTGCTGGTAATATAAGTAACCACTGATGTGAACATTTGTTAATTCACAATGAGCTGTTATTCTGACAGTCTTCTCTGGGAGGAAATGACCCCCCCCCCCAATACCACAAGCCTTTATAAGAAGTATTAAAGCAATGCTTTGAGTACACCTACCACTGTGGCGTTCACGAGATTACTACTACATAGCCAGGCTAGGGAAGGGAGGCATTAATATTATTCATTCCACATTAGGATAGTACTAGCACCCAGATTTTCAGGAGCACTCAGTATTTTGAGTGCTGAACTCTTTTGAAAGATTTGGCCCTAGATGTCTATCAGATTGCTCATTCAATCATTCACAGAAGTTCTAACAGCAAATGCAATTTTTAAAATCTTCTCTAAAAGATTTTAATCATCTAAAAATCAGTAACAGCTTGATGGGGGGGAAAGAGGATTTGAATAGCTTCAACAGGGCAGGAATACAGGATTTTAACCTGTTCAATTGAAAGCCTTTAGGATTTCTACTGACTTTAGTATTACATATCTGAAGAGATTCAATGAGTATATCATAAGATATAACCTGTACACAGTGCATTAGTTCATTGTAAAGAAATTTATAGTATGTTCTTTACATCCACTACTGTGGGGGGCCATTTGATAGCCGTGTTCCTGGAGCGCTCATGGACAGCTAAGAGGAGTCCTGATGCATACAGGACTCAGAAGGTTTCACTTTGTTGGTTTCTACACTTGAACATTTTCTGCATCTAAGATACAGGCTAGTGAAAGAACTCCAATGCATTAGGAGCCCCATGACATTAAGTTAATGTTTGCTATCTCTACATCCAATCTCTCAAGGAAGAATGTTAAGCAAATCAATTTTTGCATCCATAATGAAGGCTTCAGTTTGAACTATAATATGTACTCCCAGAAAGTCAAAGTTATAATGCATTAATCACAATTTGTGTATAGTGTCCTCCAAGTGGCTTTTGGCTTGTGTAAGAAAAAATAAATAAATATTTACTCCTTTCACAATGGACTGCCTCAGAAGGAATCAATGGCCTTGTCCCATCCACACCAGCTAGTCAGATATGCTAGCTGAGGCAGCCATCTTAATTTTCAGAAAATGCCCATTCTCTAATGAGAATCAAAATCTCAGTGTATGGGGATACTGGATACTGACTAAAAGGTGATTAGGTTGCATCTGAAAGTTTATCATACTGATCTTTATACATGTCTGAAACTACTTCGCTACTTCTGAATTGGATGGTGGTTGTTCTATCCAGATCCATGGTGCCAGCCACCATAAAGGCAAGCACGCTATACACTTTAAAGCTTTACAATTGCATTTTGCAAGTCTGTGACCGGAGCCACATTACCAAAGGTTGTTGCCAGGTAAACGCTTTCTTACTGTATCCTAGCCAGACAGATCTCTCCCTCCTCCCCTCCCCCAAATATTTTTAGATCAAATGGCTTTTGAATATAACATTTTGGATTCATCAAGTTGATTTTTCAAAGTATTTTAGTATGTGAAATATGATGCTTAGAAACTGTATCCCACCAAAATTGCCTGAAGGTCATACCTGGGAATGTGTGTAGCAACTTTACTTAATTCAAGAAGTTTTGTTTCTAGAGTTTGCTAACACTATTTGCAAACAATTCAACACTAAAAAAAGTAGACAGGTTTCAGGAGCTCCCTCTGATGTTTTGGCTCCTGTTGCGAAGTTTATGGGTTAAGTGTAGAATAAGAAACCCCCCGCAATATAAGCACAATACAGGGCAACTCAACTGTAAATTTTGGGAAGGATTTTTAGACTGATCAATAACATCTGAAGTTTGGGAATGAGGAAGTTAAACAGCTACAGGCAACCATTTAATAATATCTCCGAGGATAGATACGCAAGAAGCCTTGTGTACCCAGATACTATGGCTAGCTATTCAACTAAGTGCACAAATGCAGTTAGCTTCTACACTTGTACTTGCCATCTGTCAGACCAGAGGTAATATATTTAAGGATGGGGATAAATTTTTGGACTGAACAGTTCAGCTCAAGAGTAACATACTGGCATGAAACCCAGTTAAGAGTTCTTAACATGAGCAGGTAGGTTTCATTTGTCACGAAAGTGTGACAGTGGGTCGGTCACGTGCATAGTTTACATCTTAAATAATATATTATAGATCCATTTTCCACAAAAGCTTAATACAGGCTGATCTATCTGGCACATAAGAGAAGTTACTCCAACTTGTTTTTTCACAGTCTTTCCTACATATCAAGTTTGAACCAATCCAGTCATTTACAGTGACATTTTTGCCTTTAATTAGAAAGGCAATTCCACTGGTCAAAGAGTATTTTAAAATTATAGTGTAAAACTAACTTGCACACTCAAGGATTTAAGTGCTAATTTGACTTAGTCCATGAGGTTGCACAGGGCATAAAGTTATTTTTCCATAGACTATTTAAAAAAAATCAGAAGAAGTAGTTCCCAGCTGGTTCACTTGGAATTTGAGTGCAATTTGTTTCCTCATTGTGTTTCCTGTTGTGTAAGAGATCACTTTCAGATCATGAAACTGACTGTAAAACCTCAGATTAGAGGGACCTGGGGACAATTCTTAAACTGATAGGGCTTCAGTTACCAGTGTTCCTTTGAAAAGGTAACTAGAAATGAAACAAACGTAGTAAATTCTAGTTTTGACTGAGTCAGTTGCTTAAAAAGAAATAGTTGGGGATATGGAGAGATCCATACGAAGCCAACACACAGAAGAAGTTTCCTTCCATTTAAGGAACAGCCAAATTATGAGAGAGACCCCCCCACACACACAAAAAAAAAAATCCACAAGGCTTCAGAAAGCTAGTAGTAGTGCCAGGGTGCCAGCTCAGTCATTGCAAAGACCACCATACAATGCAAATCTCCGAGAAATATTTTGTTGAATAGTATAATTTTGTGCAGTCTCCTTCACAAGTTTTGGCAGGAAGACAAATCACTGCATGACAAAGGTTGGGGGTGCAGTCAGCCTTACATAACAGGATTCCCCCTAGGCCCCTCCCTACATTTGTTACTCCAAAACATGTTTTTTGGAGGGGTGTTTTGTTTTTTAATCGTTAGATCTTCGTGTTTCAGTACTAGGCCACATGCTAGACTTCAGTTCATTAGGATACATAATGTGCTATCTGTAGCGCACAGCCCTAATATTCTTCAGAGATTATTCTGTTCTCTAAGAGACCGTTTAACCTAGAGAGGTAACTTCCAAGTGTACTAATAAAGTAATTGCTTATTGACAGAAATCTACAGGTAAAGTTACTTTGATTAGAGACCATTTGACACTAACAGGGAAGAAAAACCCTGGAGCTTATGTATTTATTGGCCTACACTGCCACAGCTATACACTGCTGTAACTTCCATGTTACTAATTGCATGGTTCCTCCTGGCACAAGGTTAGAAGCTAGTTCTCTGCAAGGAAGTGAGATTAACGCACGACTACAATGAGTGAGATCTACACCTTACAGAACCATTAACATCACCACTACATAAAGATAACTTTGTGGTACTGTCTATTTAGATGTGAGACATGGATGCTAAAGTTAATTCCTATTAGGTCATCCATTTTGTAAAGCTCCTTCAAAACGAAGTTTAGTAGTTTCACTTGGTTTTAACCCAGAGAGAGACTTGCGCTTAATATGGAAAGAGGAACTAAGGCACCGAGGGATCTTCTCAGTTTACCCCTCCCACGACACTGCACCGCCCAGTAGGTGCTGCTGTAGACTTAGGCCCAGGCCCAGCCTCGCCCACACAACAGGCTGAAGTGCACTACTTCATACAGAGAAAATGAGACACGAGAACAGAATCACAGTAAGGAGAAAACCGACTGCTCTGTTTCCATGGGGTCTTTAAGCACATGCTGGACCTTGGACTCTAATCGGGCATTTATATTTTCATGGCACTAAAACATGTGCCACATTTAAGAAAATAAAAGGCAATAAGGGCCCGAGAGAAACACCCTATTTGAGAGGGAGGTTTGACCACCGGCAGCTAACAGACTGTTTCGAGGAAGGAACAAACTAACGACGTATAGGGAAGACGCAGCATCCCTGCGTGCCAATAAAGCCAGTCCCCGGGCCAGCGGGGCGCCAAGGCAGCGGTGTAGTCGTGAGGCACCCCGCACCCGCTCCAGGGAAAGGCGCCCGCTGGGGCACCAGGCTCGCTGGTGCAGAAGGAGGGTGGAGAGAGGCAGGCAGGCTCGCTCTGCCATTCGGCGGCTGGGCGAGCAGTGCCCCTGGGCAGCGGCAGCCCGCCCACGCTCCTCCCGCTGCAGGTGCGCCGGAGCCAGCAGGCGGGGGCCACAGCCCTGCGGCGCACCCCTCCCCTGACAGGAGCGGAGCGCAAGGCCAAGCTCCCTAGGGCAGCTCCCAGCGCCCCCCAGGTGAGATCTGAGCCACGGGGGTGCCCTTAACCCCCACAGGCGGGCTCCCCTCGAACGGCCCCTCAGCGCCCCAAACCCCTTCCCCGTACCTGGAGATGCTCCTGGAAACGGATGGGCAGAATTTGGGCCATGGCGGCAGCGGCGGCTGGTGGGGGCTCCAGCCCGAGACCGGACCGGGGAGTCGCCTCAGGGGCTCCGGGGCACAGAACCGCAATGGCGGAATGGGCCGGGAAGGGAAAGAGAGCCGTTCGATCCGGAAACGGCCCCTGCTGGCGGAGCGATACACACTCTGAAGGAGCAGCCACCTCCTCACCTGCCGGGACCCCGCATTAACAGCGCCGGCCGGGCGGAAGAATCCTGAGGACGGTGGTGAACAGAACTCGGCGTATCCAATTGGAACGGCGGAGGGATCCCCCTACCGGAAGGGACTATTTTAGGACTTATCACACTTCCCTCCCTCGGCCTTTTTTTTTTCTGCCACATCATGCGACCGGGGTGCGGCAACGTCATTTCCGTTCCGCGCTCCAAGGCAGGTTCCGTGATCACGTGGTGGGGGATCCGCTGGGCAAGGTGACCATTCTGCTGGGGTGCCGCCGTCACATCTCAGCCCTCAGTGACCGCGGCTCCGCCACACGCCACCCTTCCCCATGAGCGTTGGAAACGCCGTGGTCCGGGGGTTAGCGTAGTGGGCCGGGGACATAGAGAGCGGCGTTCGAGTCCCAGTTCTGCTACCTCGGTGACCTTGGACAGTGCCCTAGAAGGGGGCTTTGATGAGTCGGGCCTCTCTGATCTTTGGCAGAGCTACCCTTAAAAGCCCGTACGGGGGTCCCCAAGACATGGTGCAAAACCCTGTACTATTGCCAACTATTATTCAGGTTTCAGAGTAGCAGCCCTGTTGGTCTGTGTCCGCAAAAAGAAGAGGAGGACTTGTGGCACCTTAGAGACTAACCCCTTTATTTGAGCATAAGCGTTCCTGAGCGACCGCTCGCTCCATCAGCTGCCTTGAATCCGATGAAGTGAGACGTAGCTCATGAAAGCTCATGCTCAGCTAAATTTGTTAGTCTCTAAGGTGCCACAAGTCCTCCTCTTCTTGTTGCAACTATTATTCAAAACTCCTGAGTCAGGCCCCAAATCATGAGAGGCTGAATTATTTTTTTTAAAAAATAATCCCATGGGGATTCTTTTTATTTGCTGATTTGGGATTCATATTTTTAAAGCTTTTTATCGGTCATGAGAGTTAGTAATTCACCTTTTTTAAAAAATGGAAACAGATTCTCATCTCCATAAAAAACACCAAATGTCACAAAAATTGGCAATAGTGACGGAAGAGTTACTAGCCCCGTATCCTGTCTCAAACAGTGACAAGTAGCAGAACTTCCGGGGAGTGTACAAAACAGTGCAATTTTTGAGAGATCCACCGGTTTGCCCTTCCCGACTTCTCACAGTCAGAGGTTTAAGGTCATCCTAGGCATGGCGGTCCATACCTGACCATCTTGGCTAATAGTCATTGGTGAATCTATGCTCCATGAACTTACCTAGTTCTTCTTTGAATCCAATTATTCTTTTGCACATCACATGGCAATGAGTTCCAGAGGTTAATTGTGCATTATGTGAAAAAGTACTTCCTCTTGTTTGTATTAAACCTGCTGCCTATTAATTTCATTGGGCAACCCTCTGCTTTTTGTATTGTGAGAAACGATGAACAAAGACTTCCCTGTTCATTTTGTCCACATCATTCATGATTTTATAGACTTTATCATATCCCCCAGTCATCTTTTTTCTAAGATGAATAGCCCTACTCTTTTTAGTCTCTCCTAATGTAGAAAGTGTTCTATACCCTTGATCATCTTTGTTGCCTTTCCTCTGTAGTTTTTCCCATATCAGTCCAGAATTCAACCCTTCCCATCCTGACTCTTCAGGCCATCGTCAATCAGGATTTAAAAGTGAGATTATACATCATGTTCTTCAGGTCAACAAACTGCCTGAGTTTGGCGTCCTTTAAAAATATTAGGAAACATAAAAGAGCAAATGTATTCCTGGTGTAACTCTAATGCAGCCAGTGGTGATAGCAAGGAGGAACTAGGCCCAAATAGTTAGGCGGCCAGACCCTTCAATGTAACCAACTATTGTGATTTTATCATGAGATTTGCAATACTAAATATTTTTACTAAAGTTACAGCTCATGGAGTCATGTAATTAAATGAGAATCTCGGGGTTTTCTTTTTCTTTTTTAATTTAAATTTCCAGACCTCATGGTTGCAGAAAAGAATCTTGAGGCTCAAATCCAGAAGGCAAATTTAAAAGAAAAACACTTTTTAAAATCTTATTTTAAATCAATCTCCTATTTTTTAAGGAGGACTGGCTCATAATTTTTGAACATTTGGAGTTGGTAATAATAAACCCTGCATTGTTATGAGATTTAGCTAATGAATGAGTGTAAAGCACTTTAAGATCCTTGGGCGATTGCCAGTGCTACACATACACAAAGTGTTAGTATTATTTGTTTCCTGAAAGCCTTACCAATATGAATAATTGGACACTGGGTACGTTGTACTGACCCAATAGCAGCTTCCTTGTCCAAAAATCAGAGTTAGCTCTAGCCCTTGTGCAGCCCTACACGAAAGAAAACATGTCAGGTACCAACTAGCACCCTTCATAAGAACAGCCATACTGGGTCAGACCAAAGGTCCATCTAGCCCAGTATCCTGTCTTTCAACAGTGGCCAATGCCAGGTGCCCCCGAGGGAATGAATAGAACAGGTAATCATCAAGTGATCCATCCCCTGTCACCCATTCATTGATGGACCTATCCTCCGTGAACTTATCTAGTTCTTTTTTCAACCTTGTTATAGTCTTGGCCTTCACAGCATCCTCTAGCAAGGAGTTCCACACATTGACTGTGTTGTGTGAAAAAATACTTTTTTGTTTTAAACCTGCTGCCTATTCATTTCATTTGGTGACCTCTAGTTCTTGTGTCATGAGGAGTGAATAACACTTCCTTATTTACTTTCTCCACACGAGTGATGATTTTATAGACCTCCATCATATCCCCCCTTAATCATCTTTTCCAAGCTGAAAAGTCCCAATCTTATTAATCGCTCCTCATATAGAAGCCATTCCATACCCCTAATCATTTTTGTTGCCCTTTTCTGAACCTTGTCCAATTCCAATATATCTTTTATTAAGATGCGGCAACCACATCTGCACACAGTATTAAAGATGTGGGTGTACCATACATTTATATAGAGGCAGTATGATGTTTTCTGTCTTATTATCTATCCCTTTCTTAATGATTCCCAACATTCTGTTTTTTTTTTGACTGCCACTGCACATTCAGTGGATGTTTTCAGAGAACTATTCACAATGACTCCAAGATCTTTCTTGAGGGGTAACAGCTAATTTAGACCCCATCATTTTATACATACAGTGAGGATTATGTTTTCTAATATGCATTACTTTGCATTTATCAACACTGAATGTCATCTATCATTTTACTGGCCAGTCATCCAGTTTTGTGAGATCCTTGTGTAGCTCTTCACAGTCTGCCTGGGACTTAACTATCTTGAGTAGTTTTGTATCATCTGCAATTTTGCCACCTCACTCTTTACCCATTTTTCTAGATAATTTATGAATATGTTGAATAGGACTGGTCCCAGTACAGACCCCTAAGGGACACCACTCAAACTTTTGTACTAGTGACCCCTTTCACATAGCACGCCTCTGAGTGCAACCCCTCCTTATAAATTAAAAACACTTTTTTATATATTTAACACCATTATAAATGCTAAATCAGATGCATCAGATGAAGTGAGCTGTAGCTCACGAAAGCTTATGCTCAAATAAATTGGTTAGTCTCTCAGGTGCCACAAATACTTCCTTTTTCTGTGCTTAAAGTTGTTCCACTTTGAATAAATAATTAAATATCCACTGGGCCAGAAAAAGAGACCGATACTGTTACCCAGTGGCTGAGCCCCACTAGGGATGTGGAAGACTGGAGATCAAAGCCCCGTGCCTACGCAGGCAGAGTAGGGATTCAAACCTACATATGCCACACGCCAGGTGAGTGCCTTAACAGGCTTTTGGGTATTTCCTGAACATTCTCACACCAACTGCCTTTTGTGCAGGACCCAACCCTGTAGGTGTGCTCTGAGCATGCCTATGAGTTTGGGACCTGCTGCCAAGAGAGGTAGGGGAACAACCAGTTTGAGAATCCTACTTTGTGGCCACAGGATCTTTAGCTTGTGCTAGGGCTACAAGCAGCTAGGTAGTTATGGAGCAGTGTCAGGACTCAGCCAGCTTTATAACTGCCCACCAGTAGAGACTTTGGTACCTAGGGGGTTAGACAGCAGTTGTACAGTGGTTTTAAGAATCTAAGTAGTGCCTAAATGTTGGACTTCAATACCGTCATGAATCTGGCCCTATGGGACTGCATAGGTGGCACAAGCCTATGGCCATCAATATGTAATGATCTTAGTCTAAAAAATTACAAGTTGTTGAGCATGTCATCAACTCCCTGTGAGGTCAATGGAGATTGACAGCACTCATCAAGCCCCAGGAAGTACTGAGCACCTTACAGAAATAGGTACAGAACACTACTGTTATGAGCTGCATGAAACATTGTTAGAGGTTGAGTTAAAACCTGATTGAAATTGGTGAGAACTCAACATTCAATCAATCTGTCAAGCTGAGTTAATCAGAAGCCCCCCACCTCAGGCAAAAGGGAGTTGGCTAGGACTGGCTGGGCAAGCCTGGAGGGCTTTTTCTGAGTATGGCTATAGGGAGGTATGGAAGGTGGAACTTATAGAAACTGAGAACCAGGGGCCAAAGCAAAATGCAAGGAAGCTAAGCAGTAGTCTCTGAGCAATGTGTCCCTGAAGAGGAGAGAGGGGGGAAAAAAAAAATATCAGAGAGCATGTTTGAGTCTGTTTGGTAAAGAGACTAGGGCTGTAAGCTAAGAAGACCACTTGGTCTTCGTGGTCTTGGTTCCTCCTGCAGAGAAGCAGGAGGTTGCATTCCTTGTAAATGAACAAGATGGCATCAAAGAAAATACCAGACTCCATCAATTTCTACATCCAACTGGAACATCGCCCCTGCTCTAAACTTTGACTAGTCCTGCAGGCTGAAAAGGGGCAATGCTACCCTGCTCTAGTGTGTGTAACAGACAGAATGAACAACATCAGCTTTAGTGGAATGCTTAAAAGCTCTCAGGCTGACATCACTGATCAACATCTTCATGCCAAAGAGTGGATGACAGCTGTACACAGACTGAGCACACTGGCTTTTGTCACTCTGAAACTACACTAGGCGACTGGTGTCCACATTCAGGAGAGACGGAATGCAAAGGTCAGTCTTTGAAGAAGACAACGAGGAATAGCCCCTTAAAGGCCACTTCTATCTCTGCTACAGAGGAAAATGTAAACATTAAAAAGAAAATTGTTACGTGCTCTGTCAGGGAACCAGACCATTATACTTGCAAGAGATGGCCTCAATTACATCTTTGGCCTTTTCTGTCTATGAACCTATGAGACAGAATGTAAAGAAGAAGAAAGAAAAAAAGTGTCCACATTGTCTAGTTCAGGGATAGCCACAGTGCGTCACACAGATCACACACAGCCCTCCAACACTCAACATTCCGCACATTGTAATTCTGCACAAAATAAATGGCCAGATTTTATTCTCTCCACAGCTGCTATGATACAGTAACAGTTTGACAGGCCAGCACCGGCTTCCATTTGACTTTTGCTCTGCTCACCTCCTGCAATGTGTTTGGATAAAAAAGTCCTTATTTAAAAAAAACAAAACAAAAAAACCCATAGAAGAAAGTCCCATGAGGGGCACTCCCTACCTAAAGAGGATTCTTTGTCTATGGCATTTTTCTTTTCTACTTCAAGCAGGACGTGGTTGCTATTTAACTTCTCAAGACCTTTTAATGACATTAGCTTGCCTGCCAGCAATCTGAAGATTTGCTTCCATAAGCCGATCTCAACGCCTGTAGGGCATACATGATTTATAAAGAGAATGGGCTAGAAAACAAGTGTCTCCCCTGGTCATTGCATGAGAGCACAAACCAGCAATTTCTAATGTGTTTCAGAAGCTTATTCAATAAATTGCATCCCCATCCACAAGCTGCTAAAGATGTCAGAGCCCAATCAATATTTTTCCTTCTCAGAGAGAGATTTCTCCAAGTTCACCACTGTGTGCGCCATCCAGATTAGCTTGCTTGAGTCTGACCACATTCTGCTTTCCACTTTGGATTAGGAAATAAACCTGTTGCACTTCATGGAATATAAAGTTTTAATTTACAGTGCATGGATCAGCAGTTCTTCATAACAAGCAGGAAAAGGGTCAAAATACAATTCTGACCATATAGCAAATCAACATTCATCTCTTTCCTTCACAGAAACACATGCCAGGATCTTTTTTAAATTATACAAAAATGAAAAGTATTCCAAGGTTTCAGGTGTCCCCTACAATTCCAGGTCTTGTCAGAGGGATTTTTAATAAAACATTATTGCTGTATGCAGTGGCAATAACGAAAATTTTCAAACTTACCCGTACAGTAACTTAAAAAAAATAAGAAAAAAATCCTCTTGTAACCTAACCCCATAAAAACATAAGATATGTTGAGTTAAAGCTGTTATAGCCTCTTTAACCAATGCATTACAACACATGTGGTCCTTTATCAGAGGATCTTACATACCATATGTACTACTGTAGCCAAACAAATAGAGTAAATTAAAGAGGGTAAGTTAAGGACACCACGTCAAACTAAATTCATATTTTCCTTATGCTGTGGGCTTATGATGCAGTGCTACTTTCTTGTATAGTTGGATCTTAAATTCACATTTTCAAGCTTATTTGCCAGAACTGCAAAACAATTTAATAGATTAAAAAGGCTTAACAAGCAAGAGATGAGGCTCAGATGTGTTCAGTTAGAAAGATAAAAAAATCAAATGTAATATAGCTCCTCAGTAACTTTATTTTTTAAGCAAACACTTCTGCCATAGCAAGAAACCAATTGGTTCCTATTTGTTTAGGACTTTGTGCCTGCAAAATCAGGGATACTGATGTCATTTTTCAAGTTAAAAAAAGGATGCTTCATTGCTACTAAGGAAGTCAAAGGAAATCTCTGCATAACTATATGTCAGGAGGGACATGGGCCCTGAGTAGGAGTGTGTGTTATACCTACAAATGTCAGACTCAGTACGTGGTACAGACATCATCTGAAAGGACACTGCAAGTGCATTCACATTCATACAGTATGATACTGGGTTGCAGGCCCCTTGCAAAAGCAAGGAGGAACCTATCAAATTAGCGAGGAACAGAGTGCTGGCTGCTAAAGAGCACATACTGAAGTAATGACTGTGAAAGAACAAAAAGCTCTTCCATTTGAATACACTGTAAAACACAACAAAGCAAGAGCCTTAGACATACTACTACTTACACTGATCTCACCCAAGAATATATTGATTCACTCATCCCTGTAGGAACTAGAAAGGCATTCATTTTGCAGCTCTCTCTGAAGTTTGTATACACAAAGGGAATTAGAGAAGTCGTGGGCAGCACTGAATTTCACATTGTTAAAGGCAATATGGCTGCAACTTACACAATCTGTAGGCATTAGCTCTTGCTCCTGTTATTACTGTTAATATCTGTAATATAGCCTTAGCTAAGCCTCTTACAATCCAGCGAGTTAACATTGTCCTTTGCAGAGCAGCATAGGGAGTACTCTGTAGCCTCTATAGCTTGTAAAGCTCCTTGATGAAGGGATCATGCTTCCTTCTCTGTTTGGAAAGCACACCAGACATAATGGGCCCTGCCAGAAATACAGAATTTTAATATTGATCACAAATTGCAGTACAATGTATACTAGATACACTGCTTTTTATGCAAGACAGTGTTTTCCTGCAATCTCATCCAAATTAGTATCCTGCAGGCTTTTGAAACCTTACTTCCTAATGTTAGTCTAGAGGCCTAAAAATATTACACAACTCACATGTAAGCATTCATTTCCACAAACGCCATCAAGTCTACCCCTTCAGAATATAGCACCAGGGAAGCCTCTTTGTTCTAAGGCTTTGCATGCTGCACTGTTCCAACAGTGTCACTGTCTTGTAACTGAGTGGTGCTGTATTGACACAAATAGAAACACCTGCCAGAGGAGCTAAGCAGCTGCATCTCCCATTAAAGGGAGCCGGAAATGTAGGTGCTCAGTACCACCCTGTGAAGCCAACAGGAGTTTTGCTGTTGATTTCTATCGGAGTAGAATGGAGACTCTTTGTGAAGAAGCAGCCTGGGTTTCATGTAAGCTCTTTGGGATAGGGGCTGTCTTTTTATTCTCTGGCAGTACAGCACCTAGCAGACGAGGCTTCCAGGCACTACAATAATAGAAATAAATAATAATGAAAAATGTCTCAACCAATTAGCAAAGAGGGTGGACAGAAGAGAGCACAGCTGGACACTACCCACAAATGAAAGCCACAAGAAACATGAGCTCAGACGTAGGAATGTTACGCTATCCTTTTTGGAGCTGATTACCTGCAATAGTGGTTTGATACAAAGTTCATTATTTTACAGAAAGGAAGACATGGTCCCTTCCTTCTGGCGCTTAATATCTAAACAACTTTACCTTAATGAGACATTATAGGATTATCGTAAGAGGAGGAAGCCATCTGTTTTGTGAAAACTTGTCCACCACATTTTTTTCATCGTCTATAAAGAGACGGCTGCTAGTGACATTCACTCAGTCTTGACCTCAGGCAGCGTGGTTTGGTCATATTATGAACTGGTGCAAAAAGGTGGCAGCCAGATGCATGCTTCTCAATATCTAACCAATCTGCATATATTTTCAAATTACTGTTTTGATTTTTAGTCCAGTCCCAGAGCGCTCTTGAAGAAAGGGGGCATCCACACACAATAGCTTTCTTCTCTAAGCAACTTTATCAGCAGCAGGAAAACATTACACCCCTTCCTAATGCCCCACACCAAGCCTAACCACAGACTCATGACAAATATTAGAAAGTAAACAAACGTCGAGAAAAGAAGCATCTTTCCACAGTTACCCTTAATTCAAGGATGTAGACACCATCTTTTTTACCCCATAAATGCTTCTCACAAACTAACATTCTAACATTAAATCAGACAGCTCTGAGGAGGCGGTGGCCTGTTGGTGGATTGTGGGATGTAACCATCTGGAGAGGAGAAATGGACAGACTGCTGCTTCTTTGCCAACTAGATGATAGCAATGCGGGGCAACTTCCCTATGACAAAACAGGCCATGCCTTGATGGCAAGAACGCAAACATCCATTTACCAAAAAAATTTCATCCAAATGAGACATTTTAATGCCAAAGCAATCACTGTGTATGGTACAGCTAAATACAGAGCAAGTAATGATCCTGCATGAGGCACAACATAGGTAAATGACATAAACCTTTCTAATTTGGATTCTTATTATTCCCTCGTTAAAAGAGCACATGAAGTACTATACAACTTAAAAATGGTTATTATACATAATTTAGTGAAACAATCACACCAGACAGGTCCTATAAGCCAACAATTTACAGAAGGAAATAAATATATATATTTTTAAAAATGTAACACTGGACAGTTATACTCTATTTCACAAGGTTTTCAAGAAAATGCGACTAAAAATTGCATTGACACAATGCCCCTTTTTAGTGGCCAACTCCAATTCCAACTGAGTGACACAGAACAGGCTGTAAATACTGCTTCTTCAGCCACATTTGCAGTGAATAAGTTACTGCCTAGGACACATGGCAATGAAAGTTCAGCTCATTAACCTTTCCTCACTGTCTGTCACAAAAACAGCAAGGAGTATCAGGTTTGTGCCCCCAAGCAGACAGACTCCATGTGAACTGGCAACTTCCTTCAGTTCTTACCTTTTCTTTTTTTTTTGGTGTGTTTATGCAGCAAGCTTATCAACAAGCAATTGCACTGAGTGCCTTTGCAAGAGCACTCATTGCTGTACTAGCCTATCTCCTTTAGCGTGGCATTTATACACTGTGCCCTTTGCTGTTTTCTCTGGAGGTAGCGCACTCGGGCATCCTGTATTGATTTATCATCATTCCTTTTCTCCATCTTCTTTGCAGAGTCATATTTTATTTTTTCTACAGAAAAACAAAACAGTACAATTGTGTGTCATAAATGCCACTTCCACCCCCCGACTTCACACTCATAGGGTTAGCTGATCAACTAAAACCAACAGAAGCTCAAATTTTTCAAGTGCTGCTCTCAGTCATGCCAATGGATGATCCAACGACCTCCAGAAGAGACAAACGGCAAAGTAACTAGGACGTCCTTTCTATGGAAAAACTAAAGTCTCAAAGACAAATATACTGTATATCCAGCTACACTTAAGTTATAGAAAAATCTTACCCTCAACCCTCTTGTCAATATTTGCACGTGCGATCACCCCTAGTATATATCTGGATCATGTTGGTTTTACTGTAACTGAGCCTTTGGGCCTCAAGTTCTATGCATGTGTTACTTTTCTATGCTACCTCTTCCATTTTGAAAAAAAATACAAAAGGCTTGGGAAAAATGCCTTTCTGGATTTATCTTGAAAGGAGAAGAAAATAAAAATGGAGGTAGATCCCTCTTCCAGGACTTCTCTCTTAGAAATGAAAACTCTCTCCTGCTCCCACTGAGCTATCTCAGATCATGGCAGTGGATGACTTCACCTGCCTGATTGTATTGGAGAAACATGAATTATTTGTCATAACATTAAAATGATTTTGATTTATATTTTCTTTTCTTTTTTCTTTTTTTTTTTTTTTACAATTACTCTTTTAATTAAGGGAAGTACTGATGGTAAAACATGCTATCTTGAAGCCTGAAGTTCCCTATTTATCCACAGGTCAGGTACAGCACAGGCTGTGACAGTTCACGATTCCCTCACAAGGCCCTGCCAGCGTCTCTCAAATCCGTGTCTGGAAAGGGCAGCTCAGGGGTGAAAGGGCCCTTTCAGTACTTGGCTTCTCTACTGAACCCACTGACAAAAGAATTCAGAGAATGTCAAGCTGCTGAATCAGTTAATATGCACCAGTTTAATTAAACACAGACCATTATTTTTAAATCAGGTGTTAAACTTTGTGGACGTTACTTTGCTGACAATGAATTCTGATGCTCTCCCCCCTCACCCTACCCCTTTTTCTTTCTCATCTGTAATATTATAGCTATTGGAATTTTTCTCTGACAATATCAGGTTAACAAATAATTATACTCTCTACAGTAGGGGAAATACCCTTTCCAAACCTCAAGTAACTTGTGAAAATAGGTGTTCATGTTCAAAATGCTTTTCTTCCAGTTACAGGAGTGTGCACAGCTAATGTTACTGACAGAAGACAAAAATCAAAAGAGGTGTGGCCAGGTTAACAAATATGAAGTCACTAGCCTAGATGCTGCAATACTCAGTATGCTTATGCCATCTCTCTCATTCACAGCCCCCTAATATGGCTAAAATAGGCAGTCGTCAATTTCTGATTCAGGTTTATGGAAAGCTAAGTCCAGTTTGCTCACCATACTGTCGTTTGAGGTCTTCCTTGTTTTTCCACTTGGTTATTTCCTCCTCTGTCACCTCTTCCCGTGCCACACTGCTCAGTTCATACACATCAATTTCATGTAACTTGGGCAACAAGTCTTTGACCCACTCATAGCGAATAGGACACACCATCCTCACATAAATTTTAGATGTGACCAGGACATCATGGAAGATGATCCATTCAGGTTGAAGTTCCTGGTCATGGAGCTAAAGGTAAAGTTATTCACATTTTTTCAGATTACTATCTTGATATTCTTTCAATAAATGTGCTCTGCAGATTGACAGCAGAAAAAACACAGGTCCTAATTCAGATTCTTGCCACAAACTGGTTAACAGCTAAACCCTTTTGTCTTGCTCTCCTCCACATTCCCTTTTGAGAAGTTATATTTAATCCTTCATGCCTTCCTATGGCTTTTACTTTGGAAAGCTGAAACATCCAATTTTTAACCAGACTAATTCAGAACCTAGAGTTGCCTTTAGTTACATTTATCAATAATGGTTTTCATTTCTAGAGCATCTTCCAGAGGAGGATCTCCAAGTACTTCTGACACATGAATGGATTAATCCTCTTAAAAAAGCCTGTGAGGTAAGTTAATAATTATCTCCTTGTTGCAGACGGGAAAACTGAGGTATAGAAGTTAGTGACTTGCCCAAAATTGCACAGAAAGTCAGTAAGAGTCAGAGCCAAAATTCAGATCTACTAATTTTCCAGTTCTGGGTTATAGCCACTAGATTACATTCCCTTCACAAACCAAACATTTGTATGGATTCTGATTCTGTGCGACTCCCTAAGGAAAGATGTGGTATAGGCTAGTGTCTTACAGTATGGAGGCTGTGTACAATATTCCATATGGCCAGAAGCTAGCTTCAATCTTACACCAGGAACAAGCAAGCCAAAGATCAGGGAAACAATTTGCATAGCCTGCTTTGTTTTCCCATTTACCTGAAAAAAACACCCAGACAACTATTAGCAGAAGTAAGTAACTTACTGCTGATGAAGGATGAAGATGGACTATGCTACCATGTCCGTCCATCGTGCAGAATGTCCTGCCTGCGGACCTAAAAGCATGAGGAATATTTTTATATCCAGTGACATGCTTAGCTGTGCTTAGACAGCAACATAATCTAAAAAGAGCAGCAGCAGGATAGGAGAAAATGGTTAGCATAGAAAAAATAAACTTTCCAGAAATAAGTGTAAAAACTAGATACGGATTAAAACATCTCTTTATACATCATATTAACTCTCTTTTCAGTCCAAACTTTTGATTCTGTGACAAATATGGTTTTAGATTTCCATCTTGCTGACAGATGATCATGCTGACATCCACAAAGCCCTTTACAAATATTAGCTAGGCTTCCCAAAGCCCCCTGCAAGGTGAGTAATTAAGTATTATCCCCCCACATTTCACAGATATGGAGACTGAGATACCAAGAAGTTAAATAATTTGTCCAAAATTACAATGAGAGTCAGTGGCAGAGCTGGCCCTGGAAATTAAGACTCCTGGCTCCCAGTCCTGCACTCCGACAGCTCCTCTCCTGCTGTAACAAGTGAAGTTGACCCTTTTAATAAGCTGTGGTACAGTCTTGCGACTATTTGTTTTGATTTATAATCACATACTAACGAATGTGGCAAATCTTTTCTATGCAATTCCCAAAACTCCACTCCTTACCTTCTGGCTACATTGGTGAAGTACCCCGTGCACAGACATCTTCGGAGTATCTCATTTTTGGAGCCATCAAAACGCTCTCTTGGGAAGTCTGACAGCTGTATAAAGAGCAGCACAAAATGGATTAGTGTCTTTGTTAAAGGAAAATTGGTCACACTTTTCCCCACTCAGGAGCTTAAACCTTGTGTTTCACACTTCATAGTCAGCTATTTTATATTACCTTCCTTTTGTCCGTTCCTACCATTACACCACAAATTTAGGATTAGGCTACAATGAGGTGTGTACTTATTAAAAAAAAAAAAAAAAACTAAGAAAATGAGTTTAGATTAGGACAAAGATGGTGGCCATCTAGTGAAGACTCCATACTGCAGTACACATCTAACACAGGCACTTGTGCAAAGACAAATACCACTAATTTACATTAGAAGGAAGTTTGTTCACCTGTTTAAGCTTACTGGTTATTTCCTGAAGTTGTGCTTCCACACTAAAAGCAGATTTTAAAGCTCTGAAGTGGACCCAGTGTTTCTGGCACCAAGCTACAGGAGACTTGCTAGGAATAGAGATACTGGTGTTATAACGAGGCCTTTCGTAAGTGAAAGGCAGAAAGTTGCTACTATTTTTTATTATGGTTGTACAAAGAAGACAAACATTCAGATATTTTGTAAATTCAGACAGCAGATTCCTTGTACTCTACATATATTACAGTATGCAAAAATCCGCATCTGGGTATGAGCACATGTACACATAGATGGGCTTTAGACAATAAATGTACAATAGAACTCCCAGTTGATATCTTCTGTGTATTGAATAAATACCTATTCATAAGTACCTTGATTTGCACTGTTCAAAGATGTTTAAAAGGGTTGCAAAATCATTGCATCCTCCTGCCTCTAATGACAGCTCCTGGTGGCGGAGTTCTGCTTCCTTTTGTTTCAGAAGGTCATCTGAGGAAATACTAAGTTATATTTCACTTTAACAAATTCAATTTTCATTTGTCACTCCTACCTTAGTTTTCTATAATCTCTCTAAGGTGCAGCTAAAAGTCTTGGCTCTTTATTTAGATTATTTTAAGACTCATTTCTTTCCCTCCCACCCCCAGCCTCAGTTTTGTCTCTCCCACTTCTGAGAACATGAAGCTGCTGCTAAGGCTGTGATTAAAACTGTCAGCCAGCACTAGAGATGTAGCTTTGATGCAAGTGCTAAACTCTCTCCTTGGGAAAGTAAGTGAGTATTGTTCTCTCTGATGATAAATTCTGAGTTGTCATGTAGAATGACAACATGAAAATATACAAAAGCAACAGAGTTTAAAGAAAGAAAAGGAGTACTTGTGGTACCTTAGAGACTAACAAATTTATTTGAGCATAAGCTTTCATGAGCTACAGCTCACTTCATCGGATGCATTCAGTGGAAAATACAGTGGGGAGATTTATATACATAGAGAACATGAAACAATGGGTGTTACCATACACACTGTAACCAGAGGGATCACTTAAGGTGAGCTATTACCAGCAGGAGGGGTATGGGGGGACCTTTCATAGTGATAATCAAGGTGGGCTATTTCCAGCAGTTGACAAGAACGTCTGAGGAACAGTGGGGGGTGGGGGATAAACATGGGAAAGTAGTTTTACTTTGTGTAATGACCCATCCACTCCCAGTCTCTATTCAAGCTTAAGTTAATTGTATCTAGTTTGCAAACTAATTCCAATTCAGCAGTCTCTCGCTGGAGTCTGTTTTTGAAGTTTTTTTGTTGAAGAATTGCCACTTTTAGGTCTGTAATCAAGTGACCAGAGAGACTGAAGTGTTCTCCGACTGGTTTTTGAATGTTATCATTCTTGACGTCTTGATTTGTGTCCATTTATTCTTTTACGTAGAGACTGTCCAGTTTGACCAATGTATGTAAAAGAATAAATGGACACAAACCAGTTGGAGAACGCTTCAATCTCTCTGGTCACTCAATTACAGACCTAAAAGTGGCAATTCTTCAATAAAAAAACTTCAAAAACAGACTCCAACGAGAGACTGCCGAATTGGAATTAATTTGCAAACTGGATACGATTAGGCTTGAATAGAGACTGGGAGTGAATGGGTCATTACACAAAGTAAAACTACTTCCCCATGTTTATCCCCCACCCCCCACTGTTCCTCAGACGTTCTTGTCAACTGCTGGAAATGGCCCACCTTGATTATCACTACAAAATGTCCTCCCCCGCCCTCCTGCTGGTAATAGAGCACCTTAAGTGATCACTCTGGTTACAGTGTATATGGTAACACCCATTGTTTCATGTTCTCTATGTATATAAATCTCCCCACTGTATTTTCCACTGAATGCATCCGATGAAGTGAGCTGTAGCTTATGAAAGCTCATGCTCAAATAAATTGGTTAGTCTCTAAGGTGCCACAAGTACTCCTGTTCTTTTTGCGAACACAGACTAACACGGCTGCTACTCTGAAACCAGAGTTTAAAGAGTTTCTAGAAATCAAGTGAGTGGAAGATTTCATCATCTGAGCAGCAGGCCCTCACATTTCAGATGAGACCAAAAAAACAGGGCCTGCTGCTGCTATTTGTGGGCAGTTTCATTTACCCTGTTGAACCTAACTTATGTCATGAAGTCCAGATAACATGGCGATGGATAGATAAAATAAATCAATAGTTTGACATAAAACTCAACCCACGAGTCCACAGAAACCTTCATGTAACTGCAAAGAATGTGTCATGCCAAAGAAATAACATTTCAGAACTTTGACCTCAAATTTTGAGCCCCAAAGGACTACCCAACCCCAAGTATAGATAGATATGGCTACTTTAGGCCAATGCAGTATGCTGCTGCACTTCCCCAGGCCCTGACCACACATACATTCAGGTATTTAATTTCAAACACATGTGGCTCCACTGAAGTCAACAACAGTACTCATGCACTTAGCTTTAAGCACATGAGTAAGTATTTGCAGGATGTGAGCCTATGCCATGATCCCTTGTTTCCAGATTGACAGCTACACTGTTTAACAGGGACTGGAGTCCCTGCACTAGTTTGTTAGCTGGCTGAAAAGGAAATGTGAACAAGCTGCAAAAGGAGCCAGAGGGAGAATGGGAAAGCAAAAATCAAGTCTATGGGAGTGTGAGGAACTGCAGAGTACCATCCAACAGCAAAAATCCTCTGATAGCTCACTTTCAAGGTGCTGAATGTCTGAACTGGCTTTTGCCGCTGTATCAACAAAAACAAGTTAATACGTTACAGAGATAACCAGACACGGACAATGAACACGAGCAGAAAGGACAAAGTTCTCCCCAAGGCTTTGCTACACACACTTTTTTAAAAAGCAAGTGAGCTCAGTGCTAGTGAAAGGTTCTGATCTGAAAGCCCAGCAGAATTAAATCTTCTGGTTAGTCACAGAATTGGCATAGGACCAGCAGCAGCAGTTCATGTTTCCCCCACACAGACTAATAATCCTGCCCCAGAGGGAACACTTCTAGGGTGAGTTCATTCTTTTAATCTAGTCAGCTCTTGGTCTCTCACTGCAGATTGACCAAAAGTGGATCCAGGTAGCATCTGATGAGGTGTTATTTTTTGTTACAATACTAGATCTGCGCCTGCCAATTGCAACGGCATCTTTCAACAGTGACGCTCCCCAAGCTGCTACAGACAGCGTTTACGAAATACACTGGCTTAGGGTATGCAGCCATGTCTCCCTCTGGTGACTGGGCTAGTTGAGAGTACAAGCTTGCTCCTTACTGACAGCTCAAGGGAGTCATTCTTTTAGCTCAAGTGATAGGAGCTTGTGTTTCTTTTGCTGGAGATTCCCAGATGATGATTCCTACTGATGACTGAAGTGTGTGTATGTGATGAGCTGTGGCTTCACATAACTAATGACATTAGGAATGGAAAACTAGTGAAGAAGTGAAAGACAAAATGCAAAAGGACATTAAGGACAAAGTTCTCCAGACTGAGCACTGGGTGTTGACCAACCACCTCCCAGCACACATTCTGCTCAGGATACAATTCATAACTTTTGAGGACCTGCTTCTGAAGAATGGGGTTTCTTACCAGGCCGTATGAAGACATTTTCCACAGACAACATCGCAGCTATGGGAAGCAACAGATCTTCGCAGTCAAGAGAAGCTGCCTTTATGACAGCACAGGTCAGGTTTGGAGGGAGAGGAAATTGCACCAAAAACTCTCCCAGTCTTGTCACGCGGCCTCTCCTTATTGGGAGGAAAAGATTCAAACATCAGATTGAACAGACTCAATCTGTAAGGCCAGAACATAGGTACAAGACCCAAGTAGCCAGGACATCTCCAACAGAGCCTTCATTGGCTCTTATATAAACACACACTCCCCAGAGGCCCAGAAGAGACAGAGGCCTAGCAAATCCAGACAGCAGATGATCCTCTAGCCTAAACTCTCCCACAGCTTGCCCACGTCCTGCCCCATCTGCACTGTCAGTGGGGGTTTTGAGTGCAGGATTAGTGTGAAGAATTCTTAGAAGCTTAGGATAAGATGTGTGTGTGCTACTCTCTTAAGTATCATATAGGCCCCATTACTGTTATGTCTGGGTATCTCACACACTTTAGCATATTTAGCCTCACAACAGCCCTGTGAGGTGTTATTTTCCCCATTTTACAGATGGGGAAATAAAGCACAGAAAGACTAAGTGACTTGCCCAACGTCACACAGGAAAATCTGGAACAGAGCAAGGAACTGAATCCAGGTCTCCTGAGTCCCAGGTTAGTGCCCCAACCAGTGGCCCATCCTTCCTCTTGGATCAGAACATTCTTTTCAGACTGAAAAATATTTAAGTTCATGCGCAAACTAATATATGTGCTCTACTGCTGAGGAAAGTAATCTACTTTATGTTGCAACTCGTTAACAGTACAAAATTAAGTCACAAAAACTTTTTGTAAGTACTAAGGTTGAAAAGGTAAAAAGTTTGTTTTTGCCCTTTTTACCTGTCAATAGCATCACACTGGTAAAGTTGCTTAAGAGCCTCTAAAATATGCCTCTCTTCAGGGCGGTCCAAATAGGGGAACCTACAAACAGAAAGGCTGGATAAATTCCACAGCTTGGGCTCAAGGTAGTTGGTTAAAGCTGTAAGTGTTTTATATATTACAACACTCCTGGAATCCTTCAATACAGGTCAACAACCAAGGGGAAACTGTGTGTGCACGTGTATATATAATAGTTACACATTTCTCTTTAATGAAGAAAATAGCTTCCATATCCCAAAAGAGCTCTGTCTGCACACACAAATATATCTATATTTACACACACACCCTGCACATGGGACCCTCACGTTAATTATTCCACCAGGGTCAAGTTTTAGGCATACAAACCTCAACAACGTTCCTTTAAAACACTAACAAAGATTACTGCTATTTCAGGAGCTAGTTTTGACAGATCCCCAAAGAGATCTAAAGCCTAAGACACAGCCTAACACTGGAGATTTTTAGGAGAACGACAGAAGAGTTGATGTTGTGGAATTGTCCCATTTTCCCTGATACCTAACTGTGTTCTTGGTACCAACATGACATAGTGTGCCAACCCCCTCTAATACGCATTGCCAAGACTCAGGAGGGAGATTACAATTGCCTCCACCATGGGTTACCTTATGACATCATGTACAGCAAGGCACTTCAAGGTCAAGATCACAGATGTAAGACTAGTTCTCTTTATCTCTGGGATCATGTGATTAGGCATACACTGATCCCAGAATTCCTTGCTGTACACCCTGTAGCATTTTCCAGGTGATGTCCTGCCAGCTCGGCCAGCTCGTTGCATTGCTTCACTCCTCCAAAAATAAGCAAAGAAAAATAATGCTGTGCATGTCAAAGTAGCCAAGCACCCTATAATTATGATCAACGATAGCAATTTGTGTGTCTCTGGATGTAGGATTTAATATATTGTACAGGAACCCTGCTATACAAAATGTAACAGCATGAAGAAGTGATATTGGGCAAAACTTCCTGAACTTCTTTCAATTAGTTGTGCTCAGTACCGGAAAGATGATGTGTAAATCATTTTCAGATTACAGATAATACATGGTGAGTTCTTCCTCACTGTTCATGATTAAAATTAAAGTACCATGCTCTACTAAAATGTTTTATTTACTATCCCTGATGTTTTCTAAATATTGACCTGACAGAGCTGCAAATTAAAGCTAAATGTGCTGCAGTGTCTCCAAGATCTCTCTGCTCTTCTTTATATTGGGAAAATTGGCAGTCACACAGTACATTCAGAGCAACTTTCAAAGGCAATCTGAGGACTTTTCTCAAACCAGAAAGTAAACTACCTTTCTTCTAACTTACTTTGAAATGGGAACCACCTCCAGTATGTCCAAGCCAACCCTGGGGTTATGATTTAACTGCTTCACAAATCCACTATCAACTACATACCTAAAAAAAATTAAAAATATCTTAAGATACAGGAAAAAGGACCTAGATCAGGCAGTGGCTTAGGTTCCTTATCCTTAGTCAGTCAATTAGTAACATGTCAGATGGAACACAGTTGGTCTGTAAATGTGGAAGAAGATAGTTTCACTCTGCTGGCCAATTACTGAACTACAATGGGATGAACCTTGAGGAAATTCTTCATATAGGGCTTGTCTACACAGAAATTACACTGATTTAGTTTCAGAGTAGCAGCCGTGTTAGTCTGTATCCGCAAAAAGAACAGGAGTATTTGTGGCACCTTAGAGACTAACAAATTTATTAGAGCATAAGCTTTCCTGATTTAGTGGAATCAAAGTACTGGGTTTGGTTTCAAAATAAGATAAACTGATATTAAGAACTCTTTAAGCCTATTTAAGAGTGCCAGAGCAAAAGCGATGCATTAATTTATTAAACTGATTAAGAAACATTTCTGGTCTACATAAAGAGAAGAGTCACTTACTGCAAAAGGGCATGTAATTACTCAGCAGGATCAGAACAACAGAAACAGGAAGGGGAGAACTGGATGAGGTTTTTCCAATTCTAATGCAACTTTGAGTCAGACCCTTGGTTACAGCTTTTACCAAGGACAGGAAATAGATACCTGATTCCATCAACTGTCAGAGAAGTTGCAGCAACGTTTGTGGATACAACACATTTTCTAATGCCTGGAGGAGGTGGCAAAAATATTCTTCTCTGCTGATCTAAAGAGAAAGAGTCCATCAATTAATCCTTTACGTCAGGATGCACAAAAGTCAAATTCCTACTCTAGAAAAGGACAAGATTACCCACTAAAGACAGAAAATTAATGGAGGTCCTTGGGTTAAAACTAAAAGTGAGCCAGGAGATGAATTTCAAAACAAGAACTGCTTTACAATAGTCTTTAATATACTTGTCGGGAACATCACCTCTTCTCTGTTGTTCCTTAAGAAAGTCTCTAGCTTAAGTGCTTTTAAGTGCAGCCCTTTTGAATAGCTCTTGTGCAAGAGAAATACAGACGTAGGGAACCAAGCAAAATGCCAGCTCAAAAAATGGAATGTTTAAGAAGGATTTAAAGCATGTTAAGAAACAACCTGAGGTCTAAGAAACCAAAGCAACTGGAGATCAATAGAATAAGTTTCCCATCAAAATTAGTTAAAACCTTAACATACCTTACTGTAGGTTAAGATAAGATGGATTTTTTGGGTAACACCACATTTCCCTCGGTCTTATTTTGAAAGTCTCCTAAGGCACAGATGAGAATTGGGCATCTAACTTTCCTCTGTGCCTTTCAAAATCCCCCCCTAAAGTCATATGTTTATACTTAGATTGCAAGCTCTTTGGGGCATGGCCCATCTTTTTGTTGTGTGTTTATATATTGCCACGTTCGGGGGGGTCCTAGGCACTAGCACAATAATAAAATAATGATGGCTTTCAAGCACTATCCTGGTACCTTTGGTGTTGTAAAAATAAATAACTCCCTCTCTCATTCAACCCTCAGCAAATCTTTTTGGGAGGGAACAAGGTCTGCACCCTCCCCACATGTCTTCAACCAATATACTCCCTACAAAGGTTTCCAGGCTCTAAAATTGCTGACCTATTCTTCTCATGTATATTTATTCTGCCTTTCAGCATTCTACACATTGCACCCCACAATTAAATACCACATTCAAGATCATCTGAAGTGAAAACACACCTGTTTTTATAAGGGTCATGAAGCCTGCGTTTCTAAACCCTTCAAAATTAGGCAGTGACACCGCAGACTGACTTCGTTCAGTAATTTACACCTTCTATATAGGTGTAACACCACACTCTTTGTATCTTCTCTTGTATGTATAATCCTATTGCCACATATCTTATTGGCAATACTTTTATCTTTTTTTTTTTTTTTTTAAAAAGGTAACTGTTGATTAAGATTAATTGTAGCAACACAACGGAGCAATTATGTCAAATCCCTTTTGTAACAGCTACCAAACATATTTTAATTGAAAATGGGTATCATATCTCCCCATAACAGACATTATCCACAAATTGAATGTGAAGCTTTTGAAACTATACTTTATTTTAAAAGCAAACCCTGGACTAAAAGGAGAAAGACTTCCTGGCACTCAACACCCCCATTAGCCAGTTAAAGAGCAGAGTTAATGAGCTTTAACAATAATAATTCCATCCATTCCTTAGGTGGAAGGACAGTAGCTACAACTGGAATCCTGAGGGCAAGTATGACGATCCACTCATAGCTAGGGAATCCTCAGGCTTCTCGTTACGACACAAGAATTTTCCTTGATAGAAGCAGAAGAATGCAACAGCTTTACAAGAAAAGTTATGTGCGTTTTCAGTACAGGAAAGACAACATGTCATTATGAAAAGGTATTGACAGGATCTGACTATTTAATGGATTTTTGCCAACTGCCTTTATGAACCAGCACACAATACAATTCTTTTTTGTTACAGAAAATAATACCTTTTCCTATTGAGGCTGCAACGGGAATTTCAGAGAGGCAGAATGTCATCATCAGTGCTGAAGTTTGGCCAGGACATCAAAGCCAGCAAATTCTTGTGAACACCACTATGACATTTTTAATAACCACAAGTAGTCAGAACTTTGGGGTCTGGTACAAACTGAAAGACCGAACTTCCAACAACACGGCATTCACTTTTTCCATGCTAGGACGGTCACTCAGGACTGATCTGGAGAGAAGGGCACTGCCTTCTAAGCCAACACTGCCACTTCCAGCAGCATATGGATTTTAATTCATGGTTCCCGAGCAAGAATTGACTTGGCCAGATTATGATTAGCTTGTGACAATACTGCTTTATTAATCTCTCAAACAGGTAAGCAAATATCTGGGTTGTTTCCATTCAAAATAAAAGTATTTGTCCACGATGTCCCATGTAACCATTAACTGCAGCTAAAATCTGCATGAACTAAACATAACATTATGTTTAATTCAGTAAGCCTTACCTGTTGGCATTGACCCATACAATGGTAAGATAAGCAAACCTTCAACAGAACCATCTTGCACATCATAGCGGTAATCAATAGATTCCGCTTTTTGGAAAAGTAAGTCGCATGTTCTTTCTATCTCAGATTGTCCTAAAGCAAAATACAGAAGCACTTAAAATATAAACTATTTAGTGAGGACTTTACCTTGTTAGTTTGCAACAACTCTACACAATCTAGTCTTTTATACATACTATGGAGATGTCAGTACAACTGCGAGGGTAAAGGAAAATTAACTGGTCACTTGCAGTCTTTTCAAACTGGGATTTATGCTTAGGGTTTCTGTGCAACAGTGATGGTTTTGACATGTATTTTGTATCAGGTTTTATTAACTCTTTCAGCAACCTGAATTATAAATTAACTGAGTTTTTGCCAGGAGGATTATTTAAGGAGCTTCTCTCTTCCAGAAGATAGCAGGAAAAACTTATACTGTACAAATATACAATGCATGCTTCATTCTTCTACATGAACATAGAAAAACCAATCTGGAGTTTATCTTCTCTCCCATATTGGAAAGAGTTGATCAACTTGATTATTTTGTTTGTTTAAAGCCCCCTATGAAATCAGGGCGAGGTTCTGGTGTGCAAGGAATGTAAGAACAGGTCCATAGAAGAAAAGTGACACCAGTCATTTTCTTTCCTCTTTTCACATCCCATAAAACAAGATTTCGTACTCCTGCTTCCTAGTGAGGCAAGCTGTGTAACTTTCTGTATAGAATCTCTCTTTTCCAAAGGGCAGAAGAGTGGATATATAACTAGATGTGGTTTATTTTCAACTTTTTGGCTTAGTCTTTATTATCTAATAACACCTCTCTCAAGGGACTATATCCTGCCCTGGTAGGGGGCTGGACTCTGATCTTGTTGTTCTGTACTTCTATAACCACTAGTGACTACTGCCATCACACAATCCAAATCCTGAAAGACTGGATTTATAAAGGAATAGGGAGGTAGTTAGGGCATCTTTCTTCTGACCATTAGGATAGGACAGAAACATCAGGACTAGAGGCAATGTTAGAGGTATATAATAACCACAGTTGGAAAAGCTATCCAAACAGCTTTAGGATAGGATTTTTGGAAGTGCCTAAGTGACTTAGAAACAAAGTTCTATTATCTTTCAATGGGACTTGTGGTCCTAAGCCTTTCGAAAATCCCACTCACAATCTAAAATCATTACATGTTTGCCACAGCCACTTTCTCTATATTTGCCTTCCGTGCCCTAGCTCAGTTGTGCATTGCTGCAGTGATGCATCTAGACACAGCTCTAATGCCCCCAGTGCCCACTGTTCTAGAATGATCTGGGCATTCAGCAGTAAGACAATTCTTTCTGTTGGCAAGGCCACTATTTGGCACAGGATAGAGTTTTTCAAGTAAAAAGGAATTCTCACCAGTCAGAAAAACCAAGATGTCTCCCGCTGACTCATTCAAGTGGATATCCAGGGTCACTTTTACAGCCTGAAACAAGCACCACTAACAGAATTATCTGCTGGAATTAGAGCTTTTCTCATCACTGGTTGTAACTGACAGTGTAAATCAATTCCCTCCTCCCACTTTCCACCACAAAAACTAGGAAGCTTGAGAAACCAGCCTTGCATGAAGTGTTTAATTCTTCATGCAGAGATGAGCTCCAATGCTCTTTAAGAGCTCATCATCATACAGCTAACAGAGAGAACATGGCAAACAGGCAAAGGAAAATAAGCAATACCTCTGTAACATAAGCAGAGCTTTCTGCATCCTTTGGGCCAAGCAGGCTGCAGAATATCTCCTTGACGGGATAATTCCTTCCTGGAATGTCCACCACTGTGCAGCCTCCAAAGAACTCTGAGAGCTTGTCTACCTCCAGGGTGGCTGACATCACCACCACCTTCAAGGCTTTCCTTCTCTTGGGAGGCTTCTTTTGTTGGAATAGTTTCTTCAGCAAGCCAAATAAAATGTCCTGAAAGAAAGAGTCACCTTACCTTCGCAAGTCAACTCTTTGGAATACAAATGCCCACTGAAATACATGGGGAGGGGTTGATTTTATCCCAGAGTTACTGGTAAATGGGACAAAATTAAGCAATGTGCTTTGGGGGCACAAGTGCTTTAAAAGGTTTTTTCCTTCTTGTAAATATTCTGGTTGCTCTCTAAAGCTTAGCAACAAAATGCTTAGTAGGCTTAAAGAAACCCAAGTTTTTTTCCACAGCTCTGTAACAGCAAGCTGAATCAACACAGCTAAAATACCTTGCTTCTCATTCCTAATTCTCCCCTCAGTTGCAAAAAGACAACTGTTTTTAAAGCAGTGCCAACACTTTTTGTTAGTAGTTCCCCCACAGGAAAATGGCACTTCCTTGTGTTTGTGCTGCACTCAGAGGTGGTCTCTTTCCTCAGTTATTATGCAAAAAATAAAAAAATGCAAAAAACTGAAGTAGGGAGAGGTGTGGGAAAAAATCAGATCCACAGGCTAACTGTCAGAAGAGTGCAACCCTTTCCCCCTCACACTCCCATCTCAGGAGAGACTTGTAAAGTGTAAATGTGCTTTGGTTTAATCCCTTTGATTTAATGCCAAAGTTCAATAGAATACTGGGACTTACAGTGACAGAACATAGTTATATTTTTTGCAACATTGATAACCGCAGCTGTATCAATGAAAATATGCTTGTAACAGGATTAAAGAAAAATGTCAAAACCGTGTGTGCTACAAACTACGCTGGGTAGTAGCCAATCTCATGGTTTCACCTAGCATGTTTGTTTAAAAAAAAATTCCCATCCACTTTGTGCAGTGGAACCTTGCTAGTAACTTTCATGCTGGAAAAACTGACAGCTTGACTGCTGTTTTTGAACAGAACAGCTAACAGTGCCAGGAAGAGTGTTGACGGGACTTTAAACTGTCAGATGTTGCAAATTCAGTAAATAAGAAGCCAGTTCATGCTGTAGTGAAGTCATAAGAATACACCAGAAGTAGAGAAGACCATTGGTTTCAGAGAAGAGCCTCACTCCCAGCCAGAAGGCCTTGGGGATTGTCCAACAGCCAAAGGAAGGAATTACAACAAAGGAAAGATTACAACAGTGGAGACAGTCACCCAAACTGAACAGGCAAACACAGAAGCACTACAACCTCCCATATACGAACTGTAAACCTCAATGCATTCAAAGAGAAGAAAAAAAAACAGCCTATGCTACATGGACCTTCTCTGTCTGGATGGTGCAGATAAGGGGGACAACACGTTTAATTATTAGAAGAGTGGGCAAAGGAGTCAGGACCCCTGGGTTCTAGTCTAACTTCTGACAACAATTCACTGTACGAGATTCTAGATAAATCACTTAACTATTCTATGACTCAGTTAAAAGCTTTCAATTACTTCTGTAAAATGATGGTAAGTCACACAGGAAGGTCAGGTGGTTTAGTTAGCATGTAAAGCACTTTGAGATCCTTAAAATGAAAGATGCTATCAAGGGGCAGAGGACCAGCTTTTTAGTCTCTTATAACTGAACTAAACAGAATTAACTCCTCCAGGAACTAAGGACCATCACAACTCTCACCACTTTCCATTCTGAGGTGTTTCTTTGACCTGGCCTTCTCTCACAAATACATAGCAACATGTACTTTCATAAAAAAAAGCCAGCCGACCAAAACAAGACACTCCACTGCAAACACTTCTCCCCTTGGAGAAGGAATGGGAGAACAAATTAATGACAGATGTTAGTCACATCACTTCACACACTAAGGGGATGAGTGCAGCATAAGAACCTATAGAGAACAGATCTCGAAGTTTCTTTTTAGTTATACTGAATGACGTGTGTCAAATAAAGAAAAACTCACTGTGCTTAAGCTCCGCTCATGGGCTTCATCCAGTATAATGATGCTGTATTTGGTAAGATGGAGGTCTGCCAGTATCTGTCTCAGTAAGCAGCCATCAGTCATATACTTGATTGCAGTACCCTGAATAGTTTAACCATCCATTCAGTTATTGCCCTGGATATGGATTTCATTACATACAGTCACATATCAGGAGCGACTACAGACTGAAGTTGATGATTTAGACTTTTCAAGGTTAGTGAGAGACTTTACATGCTATAATTAACGTACTAAGCCATAGCCACAAAAGACACTTGCTAGGTTTTCTGAAATACTTAAGTAATGTTTTAAATACTGGACTGTATTTGTAATGTGCTACATTTCTAATCTGTGCTGTCCTTTTCTTCTTTTCTAAATTGAGTGATATCATCATCACCTCCTAATGACAATCCAATAACTGTGATTTTGTAATTAGAATTAAGTATTCACCTACCCCACGCACATTCAGACTGTTTAAAAAACAACCTTCTCGATGAGAATTTGTGGGTTCTGTGGCTATCCTTCAGTTGTAATATGCTATGAAATCATGAACAGCATATAAAATCGATTTGAGCCATATTTCAGACTGCTAAGGTTGCATCTCCACCACAGATACAGATGCACATACAGAATGCAATTAAAACAGACATCCTGGATGGCAGAAAGCAATTTTAGATTTAAACTAACCCACAAAACAGATCATGATGAGCGTCCAAACTTTGTACAAGCACCTTTATGTAAATGTGCATGTAGCTCAAGGACAACCTAACTGAAAGGTATTGACACATAGCTCTATTTTACATATTGACAACTTGCCATGAACTCAAGGGCTGCACCTGATTTGTATTAAATGGAACCACTTGCAGTCACCTCTTTTAAAATGGAGATGTGCCTCACAGAGACTATATAGGGCCCAGAATGCAATGATTTATCTTGCTCCATTAAGAGAGATTATTTATTAATTAATGTTATTTTAAAAAATAATCTTCAACTCGTACCTCAGAGGTGCAGTCATCAAAGCGAACCTGATATCCCACTATGCTTCCCAGTGAAGAGTTCATCTCCTCAGCCACTCTCTGAGCCACAGACATGGTAGCTACTCGGCGTGGCTGAGTCACACCAATCACTCCATGCTTTAGAAAGCCTACAAAAGGCAAAGAAATTGCTTCATCAAAGAATTACCTTCGTGGTAGGTTAACTGTTGCTAATATATTTTTAAAGTCTTCACTGACTGATTTCACTGATTAGTATCTCCCTCTCCTCTCACTCACCAGTGAAGTTCAACACACATCATCTTTGTTCAAAGATTTTTAAAATATTTTCCCTGATCTATTTTGCTAACAATTTTTGGAGAGGAGAGTGACTAGCATTTGTGGACCTCCTGGAAAAAGGAGAGCAAGAAACAAGAAAATTACTTAAATTTAAAAAAAAAGAAAAGGAGGACTTGTGGCACCTTAGAGACTAACCAATTTATTTGAGCATGAGCTTTCGTGAGCTACAGCTCACTTCATCAGATGTATACCGTGGAAACTGCAGCAGACTTTATATACACACAGAGAATATGAAACAATACCTCCTCCCACCCCACTGTCCTGCTGGTAATAGCTTATCTAAAGTGATCAACAGGTGGGCCATTTCCAGCACAAATCCAGGTTCTCTCACCCTCCACCCCCCCACACAAATTCACTCTCCTGCTGGTGCTAGCCCATCCAAAGTGACACTTTGGATAGGCTATCACCAGCAGGAGAGTGAATTTGTGTGGGGGGGTGGAGGGTGAGAAAACCTGGATTTGTGCTGGAAATGGCCTAACTTGATGATCACTTTAGATAAGCTATTACCAGCAGGACAGTGGGGTGGGAGGAGGTATTGTTTCATATTCTCTGTGTGTATATAAAGTCTGCTGCAGTTTCCACGGTATACATCTGATGAAGTGAGCTGTAGCTCACGAAAGCTCATGCTCAAATAAACTGGTTAGTCTCTAAGGTGCCACAAGTCCTCCTTTTCTTTTTGCGAATACAGACTAACACGGCTGTTCCTCTGAAACCTTAAATTTTAAAGAGTATATTAAGAGTATCATCTAACTGAAAGGTTTTACACTTCACCAACAGCATATTAAGGAGAAAATAAATAGTTACCTTCTTCAAATAGATACTTAGGGAGCTGGGTAGTTTTGCCACTCCCCGTCTCCCCAGTCACAATAAGAAATGAATTGTCTCTGACAGCGTCAACTAGTTTCTGCCTGTATCTGTGAATAGGGAGGGCTCTGAAGTCTGAGTTTCCTTTGTCTTTTTCCTTTCGGCAACTGCATTTTCTCTCCATTGGGGCGACAATTTGAGAGCTCTCCTGTGGTGCAGATAGATAAATACACCTCCCAATGTTATAATTACATGCATGTTTGATATTTGTATCACAGTACACAGTAAGTGTTCTTTATTTCACATTACATTAAACAGAGAAAAACAGGCCCTCTTTCAGACTAATCCTAATGAGATGAAATTCAGGAGCTAGCAGAAGGTGGAGTCATCTCAAGACATTTTCCTGACAGCTTCCTAACAGCAGAATTCAACCCCACTAAAGCACAAACCTTGGAGTCTCACACGAGAGGCAACACAACTCTTCAGTTAGGATGACTAGTGCAAATACTGAACTCCACAACACTGGGTTTGTGGGGATGAAATGGCCCCTGCCCAAACCTAGCGGTGTACTGGAGAACACAGCTACGCTTGTACACTGCCTACATGTAACCCACCATCCCACATTACCCATTAACCAGGGGAGGGGTGGGGGCGAGCAGGTGCCATTTCACTCATCCCCAAAACACAGACAGTAACCCGGGAAAGGAGCGAGCTGGGCAGGATCCATGACACCCCCTCCAGCCCCAGTAACTAGGGAGGGGAAGGGTCGGGGCAGGAGCCATGACACCCCCCAGTAACCAGGGAAGGGAGGGAGGGGGCCGGGCAGGAACCATTAACCCCCCCACACACACAACCACTCAGTAGAGGGAGGGAGGGGGCCGGGCAGCAGCCATGACACACACAACACCAACCCCCCACCCCCAGGGGAGAGAAGGGGGGCGGACAGAAACCATGACACCCCTCCCCCAAGCCCCAGTAACGCGGAGCGGGGCCCCATTACGCCCCACAAGGCCCACAGCAGAGCTAGGAGGGGCCACCCGACGCCGCCGTATCCATGAGGAGTGGGTCCCTCTACCCTGGCCACAGGTACCTACCACCTGACTCCAGCCGCTCCCGCCTCCGGGGTAGGAACCCGGCGCGCTCTGATGACGTTCCGTGCGTACTTGGGGGCGCTGCAGCCGCCGGGGAGATGGGGCAGGCCCGGGGAAGTTGTGACCCCGCCCCCTCCTACCCAGGCCATGCCCATCCTCATCTCCTAGCCCCGCCCCTCCCCCTGCACTGGTCTCCACACAACCCCTGCGCCCTGCTGAGGGTCAACTCGGTGCCCCAGGCCTGCCCCGAGCCCCGTTCTTCCCCCACCAGTGTCTCCACTCCCTACGAGCGGCGAGACACGGTCCCTGCCCCGGGGGGCTCCGCCGCCCCAGGGCTCTGCTCTCTCGCAGCCTAGTGGGGCGGCTTCGGCTCAGGACTCCCCACAGCTCACCCTGGTAGTATAGGAATAGGTGCCATAAAGCATGGAGAGGGGCACAGGCCAGGAGGCTGCCCTATTAAATGTAGTAGGGCCCTGACCCACCCGGGCCCTGCACCAGTCGTCCACCCCAATGCCAAGTGAATGTGAGACCCCACTGGGCTGGGAGAGTAACACTTTACCCCTACTTGTTACAGGTGAAAAGGAGGGTGCAAGGTTGGGGGGAATAAGGTCCCCCCTTTTGTTTAAACCCTTACCTTTATCCCTAAATAACAACAGAGCTAGTTATTCAAACCAAAAGACTGTCATGGTCACTGTTGATGCTGGTTTTTGCATTTCACTTAGCTTGGAGAATGTGAATACAGCAACCTGTTTTAGTTTGTTTATACACGCTTCCTAACTGGTTTCATTTTCTGGTTCTCATCCACTAGCCCAAAGGCTGCAATGTTTGCTGTAAATCCAATAGGGAACAATTGAAATCATAACAAGAAACACTTGTTGATTAAATAAAAAAGATTCAGGGAGTGTTTAAACTACCTGCAAGTGACCCATTAATAGGAAAATCTTTCCCTAAAAACAATAAATTGTCACAACGTAATTGGAAATATTACAATACAATTCCAAACTTAACTATGTTGTAAATAAAAGTATATTCTAAATATATTAAATATATGCAAAAAGAAAAGGAGTACTGGTAGACCTTAGAGACTAACCAATTTATTTGAGCATAAGCTGTAGCTCACGAAAGCTTATGCTCAAATAAATTGTTTAGTCTCTAAGGTGCCACAAGTCCTCCTTTTCTTTTTGCGAATACAGACTAACACAGCTGCTACTCTGAAACCTGTCATTAAATATATGATGAAACAAAGACCATTTGAACAAAATCAAAAGCCTCCTTCAGCTTAATACAATTTAACACACACCTGTGATGTTTTTATTTTGATTCAAGAACCTCTGCTGAATGTTTTCTGGTTTTGATACTCTGGTGTGTAAATCCCAGTATGCCCAGAAGGTGGCAAGCTAGTTATATTTAAAGATTATAGGGAAAAAACACAAATCCCCAAGTAAAAGGTAAATGCAGTATTATTGCTTCCACTGAAAGTAAGATTTCTATGTTATTTAAACAGTAAAATCAGTAATCAAAAGATTGAACATGGTGAAGAGAAGGGTTTGGACGGCACTTCCGTTCATCAAGGTAGTCATCAATATATCCACTATTGTTAGAAAGGATATGCAGAAATTATATGTACATCCTAAGATTTAGTCTGTCTTTAAGAACCCTGTTTATGTGCATTAAGAATGTTTCACCTCTCACTGGGATAAATAAGTGATGAGTACCACATTGTAAATGTCTCTTATTGCATAAGCACAGAACTAGGAGCAAGAAACTCCTAGGTTCTAATCCTACACTCACCAATGACTCCCCTTGCCATTATGGGCAAGGCATTTAACCTCAATACTTCAGTATCTCCAACTGAAAAAATTGGGATAATATTTACATAGATTACCTACGTAGCTCACAGAAAGTTTCAAAGACTGATTAGTTAATGTTTGCAAAGCACTTTGAAGCTATATCGCTGCCAAATATCATCATCATCAGACACCTCCAAACATATACACACTTGTTATGATCAGTTCATCAGTGCAGTGAACCATTTGTATCCAATGACAAAAACTCATCTATTAGCCAGTAGCACAGAAATTGCTCATCACCTTTTGACAAATTGTTCACATACCATTCTGTCTTGCAGCTTTCATATTCCCATGTTTGATTACAAGATATTCAGACACTCAGTAGCCATAAATCTTCCATATCTACCTGAAAACTTCTACAGAAATTACCCAAAATTATTTTAATGTTCATCTGGGAGCAAGAAAAACATTCAGTTTTACATCTAAATTAGTATAATCAATATATAGTTCTCTTCACTCAGGATACAGTATGGGATGTGACAATACACAATATGCTATGACTTCATTTTATGCATATGTACCTAATTTATTACCTTAATGTGATAGTGTTATGTTGCTACTAGTAACTCACTCTGCTAATAGCATTCAAATTAACTGTTTTACTATTCCCCAGTGAGGTCTACAAATATCCCATCATTGCATTTTCTTGGCACATTTTTAAAGATGGTAATTTATTAAGTGATATTCATCTGTACATGTTTTTTCTTCCTAACAGGTTTTATTTTAATCACACATAACATGCACTTTGTGTGTAGGCAGTTTTACACTGTAACAGTTTATGGAACCAGGTGAGGTGATTTTTTCCCCCCTCTTAGGGATGGCATGTTTAGTTTTAATCAAGCTCTTTGGCAGTCTTGAACTATGTCCTTGCAGTATATCGTGCCTTTCAACCGAGAATCTCATGCTGCTTAAACATTAATGAATTACACGCCTTGAGATATTATTTCAGTTTTGCAGATGGGGAAAACAGACACAGATTAAGAGGTCTGTACTAACAGCAATTTGGCAGAGCTGGGGAAAAAAATCCAGGAATCCTAGCTACAATTCCCTGCCCCAACCACTAATAACATGGCATCCGCATCCTTATAGCTGCTATGCTAATAAATGTGCTATGTGGGGTTGCACTTTTGTTTTCAGGTTTGCTAGAAAAAAATGCTCTTGGCCTAGGGATTAGGTTTAGACACCACTGCACATTTGCTCACTGAAAGAGGACAATGCTACTCTGCCACCTACCCTAGCTGAATTGTGCTGGACACACAGCAATGAATGTGTTTTGCTTTCTGCTGAGTAGAGAAATAGTTGAATACAGGAAACATTTCAGTGTCCTTAGTTGGACAAACCTGTTTTATCACCAACCTTCCAAGAGGTGAACTCTCTGGGGAATTTCTGGGGAATTTCTCTGTCCCTGTTCTGGAAGAGATGGTCTGTTCCATGATGAACATAGCATCCCCTAATGGCTGGAGAGAAAACCACATCTATTAATTACACTGAACAAGTAGAGACGGATAATCATGAGCCCGGAATCTCCATATATGGGAGCTGACAAGAAGAGAGATCCCTGAGCTTTAATTTGGTTGCAGACAAACCTAACATAAGCCAGTGTTTTACATAACCCAGCCTCATTTCAGATAGTCAATAGTTTTCCTTTTTCTGATTCATAGCTACTAAGGTCAGAAGGGACCATTATGATCATCTAGTCTGACCTCCTGCACAACGCAGGCCACAGAATTTCACCCACCCACTCCTGCGAAAAACCTCTCACCTATGTCTGAGCTACTGAAGTCCTCAAATCGTGGTTTAAAGACTTAAAGTAGCAGAGAATCCTCCAGCAAGTGACCCGTGCCCCATGCTACAGAGGAAGGCGAAAAACCTCCAGGGCCTCTTCCAATCTGCCCTGGAGGAAAATTCCTTCCCGACCCCAAATATGGCGATCAGCTAAACCCTGAGCATATGGGCAAGATTCACCAGCCAGGTACTACAGAAAATTCTTTCCTGGGTAACTCAGATCGCACCCCATCTAACATCCCATCACAGGCCATTAGGCCTATTTACCATGAATATTTAATTACCAAAACCATGGTATCCCATCATACTATCTCCTCCATAAACTTATCGAGTTTAATCTTAAAGCCAGATAGATCTTTTGCCCCCACTGCTTCCCTTGGAAGGCTATTCCAAAACTTCACTCCTCTGATGGTTAGAAACCTTCGTCTAATTTCAAGTCTATTATGTTAATACCCATCCTTTGTGTCACTAGCTATGAGTCAGCAACATTACTCAAAAAGATCTGTATCCCTAATGGAGGATGGTTGCTCCAGACACAGTATTATTTGTAGAATTTTTCCAAGAGCATCACAGTTGGAAGAAGATGCCTCCTATTTTTCACTGAGTTTATCTTATAATAAAAAGAAAAGGAGTACTTGTGGCACCTTAGAGACTAACCAATTTATTTGAGCATGAGCTTTTGCTCAGATAAATTGGTTAGTCTCTAAGGTGCCACAAGTACTCCTTTTCTTTTTGCGAATACAGACTAACACGGCTGTTACTCTGAAACCTATCTTATAATACTTTGCAGTTCTATAGCACTTTCAAATGAGGAACTCAAAGTGCTTTACAAACAGACAATTTTTGCCTCCAAACCCCATTATGAAGTTACTAAATATTGTCTCCTTTTACAGATGGGGACATGGGGCTTTTTCTTCAGTCTTCGCACTGAGTAGACTGTGTTCATGTGTTGAGACCCATTGAAGGCAGAGACTGAGTCAGTAGGTCAGACAAGATGATCACAATGGTTCCTTCTGGCCTTAGAATCTATGAGTGCTTCTCAGAATGAGTAATGGTTATAGAACCAGGCCCTCCTGTCCCAATCCTGCATGTTATGTTCTCTTCAAATCCTAGTTTTTCTATACCTGCAATAATGAAAGGTATTAGGTACTTTTCAGGCCTGCACCTCAACTAGTCATAAGCTTTGAAGATATCCTTGCATATTAGATCTTATCCCTTTTCTGATTTCCTTATCAAATGAGCAAAAGAATCAATAATTTACCTAGGCTTCCAATTCCAAATAGACTGCACCAGAGCTGTGACTTAACCATATACCCGCTAACAGGAAAATAACTAGATAAGAAACGCTCCTCACAAAAGAGCTCTTATTTTTGGCCTATACAAAATCCTTGGGCCCAAGTCTCAGTTACTCCAGTCCTGCAGTTGCTGCAGGGACAAGGGGAGACAAAAAAGTGGCCCTAATCAATCTTTGTGATGCCAATATTCTGGGGAGCCAGAGGCCTGCTTGGTCACTGGTGCAAATCAGAGGACCCTCAGGTCTCTTATAAAACTTACATGGTATTTCCCACTTCCCCCTGTGGACTCTGAAAAGCAATGAACACTTGTAGAGCAGAGTGGTCTGGCCACACACAGTTAGCTGGGCACATGGAGCAGGGCTGGCATGAGCCTTTATGTTGGCTACACATGAGCCAGGGAGACTGCCTGAGCATGGATTTATTCAAGAGGCTACTTATGCCCCTTTTAGGCTTATTTAGTTTGCCTGAGTGGCATAAATTGGGCCCCTTTCTGCTACACCTACCACCCCACAGTGGGAAGAACTTAAGAGTATCTGGCAGCAAGACACTGGTAAAGAAATCTCTGTAGAAAACCAGCAGGACACACTTGCCTCATGAAAAGTGGGATACATTCCACTTTCAGTTACATTGATGTAAATCTGATGAAAGTCCATTGAAGTCTGTGGAATCATTGTAGATTCACACCAGTGTAAATGACAGCAACATTTCTCATTAGACATTTATACCTCCCTTGTCACTATGGTATCTGAGTTCCTTGGTCCCTGTCTTCCCATCTTATCAGACCCACTACATATTGCTAAATAGAACTCCCCGCAAATGCTTCAAAACTGCCTGACACGTACTCTATTATTGTGTTTAGAACAGTCTAGATGTTGCCAAGTTTTTGACAAAAATCTGTACTGACCCATTCATATTTTATAATAAGGTTGATAGTCTGCCTTTAGTACATGATCCCTTCTAAATGACAGTCAGTCTGAGATGAAAAAAATCAGTGATTCTCCCTGAGATATACCCCTGTGACAGCCAAACTAGAAATGGACTGTCCAATTCCCTGCGCTGGACATTTTGATGTGAACATCTCTACAGCATATAAAGTAGGGATATCCACTTCACACAGTAACCTTTTTGGCAGCAAAAAGTACAAGTCAGAACCCTGGCATCCTTTCATTCAACAGATGCAAGAGGAGATTCAGAATCACTTTGGGAAAGGACAGCATGACAGACATTGCAACTTTTTTTCAACAGACCTGAATGGGTGCTCAAAATTCTGCAGATCTCACAGCCCTCGTTGCACATTGTGATTAAAGGATCACTTACCTCTTTTCCACCACCTCCCTCCCTTGCCTTCGTTTTGAAGGGACTGTTAGATGTATCTTAATTAAGAAGAGAGCTAATATGGGATCTGTTAATCTAATATAAGAATACATATGTCACCTATCACCATAACATGTGAGCACCTCAAGGCCATTAATTATTGCATCCTCATCACCCTTGTGAAATATTTAGTTGTTACCTACATTTTACAGATGGGGAACTGAGGCACAGAGCAATTAAGTGACTTTCCCAACGTCACAGAGAAAAATTTTGGCAGAGTGGGGATCTGAACCAAGATTTCCTGAGTCCCAGTCCAGGGTCTTAATCACAAGTCATACCTGCAGCCTCTTAAGAGGAAGGTATCAGTAGTACACTGTACTCTGGACAGCCAGTATTGTCAGTGACTGACAATAATATTATGGACTTGGCTTTTTCTCCCAATTAAATACATTTAAAATAAATCCTCACTCGCAGCAACATTTTTGCTCTTAATTTTCAACTTTCCATCAGACACGCTATGTAGTCAGGTCACAAAGCCCCTCCCCCTTTACTGCCATTATGACCAATTCCCCAGGGTTACCCAGAACACTTAATAGGTCTGTCTGAGCATCCAGCAACAAAAGGGGAGCACATGGCAGCCACACACACATCATGTTAATGACTTCATTTCTCTCTGTGGCCCTGAAAAAAACCCTGACCCTACATAATTGCAGTCCTGTTATTCATGAGGCTTAAATTGTGTGTCTTCATGAATTTTAATGGGCAGTCCATTTTCTTTCTACTAATCCTGCATTACGCTGGGAACCTTCACATACTGATTGCCCTCTTAAGCTCTTTCTTTCCTTCAGCATCTTAGCTGCTGTCCCTCAAGCTACTGTGTTTTGAGATGTTGTCCTCTGTGTTCAGAGCTGGTCTGGCAGCTAGACAGCTGAGATTAAAGTGCTTTAAGGGACTTTGTCACTAGAGACTGGTGGCTTTGAGCATCCTTGTAAAAAGAAGCAGGCCTGTCTCGTGGGTCCCCTCTGAATAGCCGCTCATTCATTTTGTCCATGATTTGCCAAGCAAACAGTTGTATCTCGTTCCTTCTTTTCCTTGTGCACGACCCCTTCAGCATCCCTGGGGATAAGCAGCATAATGTTTGGTAGGGTACGTGCCAGTGGGTCTGTAATATAATCCTATAGCTTTACAAGTTTCGTTTACCATTTAAAGGGATCCACAGAAAAGATTAGGTCTTGTCACAGAGGCAGAAGCCCTTCAAATAATTCCCCTTAGACTGAGCTTGTGGAATTTTCCACATTATTATTACTACTATTATTTAATAAATGAAAAGTTCTGTATGCAAACAAAGTACTTCTGTTATTTGTACAGTGACATAGGTGTGCTCAGTGCTCTATGGCCAAATATTTTATATGATACATTCTCAAAGTTTAAGGCCAGAAGGATTATTCTGTCATCTAGTCTGACCTCCTGTATATCACAGGCCAGAGAATGTCGCCCAGTTATCCCTGTATTGAGCCAATAACTTTTGTTTGACGAAAGCATATGTCCCCAAAAGGCATCCAGACTTGATTTGCAAATATCAAGAGATGGAGAATCCACCACTTCCCTTGGTAGTTTATTCTAGTGGTTAATCACCCATCTCTACCCTGAGGCCCATCTCTACCAAAGCCATTCTGCTAGAGAATTCAGAGCAACACACCCTTGTTTCTTAAGATGCCAGCCTTATACGTGATGAATCCTGAGATTTATAGTACAATGCTCAATTAATAGGACACATAGTGTTAGTTGTCTAATGACTAGAGCAAGGAAGACTCCTGGGTTCTATTCCCAGCTCTGCCACTCACTGTGAGGCCCTAGACCAGGGGTAGTTAATAAGTGGACTGCAGGCCAGACACTTTTGAACAGACCCCACAATCCTTTTACTTATTATTATTGTTGTTGTTGTTTTGTTATTATTATGTTCTCTGGAGTCTATCCTTGATTATACATTGATCAAGACATTTGTACCTTGACAAAAATAATTAGCTACCCCTGCCCTAGACAAATCAATCCACTGCTTTATACCTCAGTTTCCCCATCAATAACATGGATACAATACACAAGGATGATTTGAGTTTCATTATTATTTACTATTTGTATTACTGTATACCTAGGAGCCCTTGTCATGGACCAAGACCCCATTGTGTTAGGTGCTGCACAAACACAGAACCAAAAAGATGGTCCTGGTCCCAAGGAGTTTACAATCTTAGTATAAAAAGAAGAGGTAATAGATGGATACAGACAGATGGGGGAATATAAGTAAACAATGAGAGAATATTGGTCAGCATGAGAGGCAGCTCCCAAGCAGCCTAGCTGTTGTCAAGTTTTTAGTGAGCATCGTGGCAAAGGAGGTTTGAGGAGGGATTTGAAGGTGGCTAATGAATTAGCTTTGTGGATGTTTACTGAAAATGCAAGCCAAGAACGAAAGGTTAACTAATGTTTGGGAAGCACTTTAAGATCCTCCAATGCAAGGAACTACACATAAGTCTGAAATATCCTTATATGCAAACAATTATACAAAGCCACAGATCTTACTCCAGGGGAGGGTTCTAGAAGAATCGGAATTCCAAGTAAAACAAAATATCGCAACGGTAAACTGAGCAGATTTTTAAACTTCCCTGGGAAACAAAAGTTGGTGTTATCAGAAAAACGTTGTACCTGTCCTTTAACTTGAAAGACCATAAAGAGGGTAGAGGCAGATCTATTCTCTTCCACTTAGTGTGACTGGGATTTGGCAGGACAGTTCCCCTTAACACAGAACATACCCATTAATTATTTAATACATTTTGTGCAATGTGTAATAGAAAATTAAGTGGGGAACTGTAAAGGTCCCCACCCAAAGCCTTTATGTTGAAAAGCAAGTTTACAATGTTTCCCCAGATCCCACATAAGCTAATGATTTTTTTTAATGGAACCTGTTATAACTGCATTTAGTTAATGTGCTGCCTTTGTTTAGAGAGGAGTCGCCTTCCATTCATTCTTAAGGGCTCTTATGGTCTTTCAGTGTGGATAATCTCCTGACTATATTAAAAACACATTATTCACTCAGCTCCAACTCTTTAGCTTAGCCACAGATTTCATTATTCCCACTATAAGGACCATCTGTCACATTGTGTTTGGTCTGTATAGCATCCACTCTCACATGGTACTCTGTGCCTATCTCACTCAAGTGTATAGGAGCTGGGAGGTGCTTTTCACATCATGGATTGAGCCCCTAGATTGGAGGCTCTTTCAGGTCAGAATCCTGGTATGTGGCACAAGTGAGCTATTGCACAGCTCCATGTACACATATCTCATAATAATAAGTAATTATTATTTCCTTATCAATTATCATTGTCTTGAGGCTTTGTGTCTTGCATGTTTTGCAATGGCTCCCAAGGGGGATAAGGATTTCAGGCTAGATCCTAAATTGCTTTGGGATTTTGCACACGATAGGCCTGTAAAATTGCCGATATTTGAAGAGAGCTTTTAAGTATTTGAAGAACACTTCCCCGCTTTTAATATCTGACTATTTTAATTTTTTTAAATAGTCCAGGTATTCTTGTAGGAAGTGTCTTGATCCAACAGTGGGTGCTCCTTTTTCGCCCTACATATTAAGTTAGTGGTTGGATGAACACTAGCCATTTGTTTGAGTTGTGGCTCTTTGGGGCTCCCATATGCACACCTAGATCTCCCCAGTTAAACAGCCACATTGAAATCTTTGCCTCTAGAGACTGATCACCTCAGTAAGGGCAGCAGGATCAGTCCCTTTTTCTAGAAGGTAGCCTAAAGTAATTGGGAACCAAAATCACAGCAACATTAATCAGAGAGTGATCCAGTAGAGAGTATTATATCAGTGGTAAAGTGCATTAAGGTAATTGATCACGTGCAGTTTAATTATCCTATTCCATATGGCAGAATCTGAGCTGATTGTTAATAATGAGTCTTTTTAAAATTACATTTAGTTTTCCCAGTTTGGTGATTGTTGCATATATTTAATTTCCTGCTGGAGTCTTAGGCCCTTACATTCTCTCCCATAGTTTACTATTGACAGAACTTCTGTCTCTTGACATCCCAGTCTGGATTCAGAAGGCCATGGTCTGATTCTCTTGTACTGTGAACAATATTTTTGAGTTATTCTGACAAATGCACTTTTCTGTAGTAGGTACAAGATATTTCTTTGGCTTTCCAATGTTGTGTCTGATGAATGAGTATTATTCAAGAGGTCCATGTCTTTATTTAAACCAAGGTAGCCTCCGAGGCATTGCATTTGATCTGACAGAGATCTGTGCTCTACAATGCAGGTTGTGATGAGCCAAATTTTTAGAACTGAGATGCAGCCCACAGGTTTCATAAGGGATTAACATAGAAACTACAGGCCCTAGCATCCAATGTTCCAAAGCCCAAGTTCAGCAAAGCATTTAAACACACTGGAATCAGGGCCCAATGACTGAACTTCCATATTCAAATGACAGTGACTGTAGTCTGCTCTATGTGATGCAAACCAGGTATCGAATCCTGAGAGGTGCCGATTGAAGTTAAAGTGCGCTTGCTGAGTGTTTGAATAACCGGACAGGACTCCGGTCTTTCACCACCAAGACAAGTGTACTTGGGATAACATTAGCCTTTGTTAGAATAATTTCTGTATCAATCCAAGTTAGAGAATAACTAAGTAGCCTGTTCTGTGTTTGGCACAAGGCACCTTGAACCCAATGACACATGGTTAAAACTATCACAAGATACAGCGCTATTGATTAACACAAACCATGACTGTAGGAAATGAAACGTAGTGCTGATATTTGCCTCCTCACTATTATATCTAAGAGCCTATAGGGTCCTACAGGAGACACCTAACGCCTGTCAAGGTCAGGTCCTCAGTGTGACCCTTGGGTTCCCAGCAAACTGCAAACAAAGCCCTCCTTCAGACAAAGATCAAATGCCCCTGATGTAGGTCTCTTTGAAATGCATAGGTTCAAATCATATTTTCTCCCAACTGTGACAATGCCATTTACTATAAGAAATTCTCCTTCAAGTCCTCCTCTTCTGGTATAGCAGATATCCTCCAAGACTGGGTATTTGGGTGTTTTCTATCTTTGCCTAATGATATCACTCAATATGGGCTTTAAATATCTCTGATATGGAGACAACACCAAGATGAATTGCTTTGTTGACAATTGTCTGAAACCTTTCCCCCCACTTTCCCTGCACTTTGAGGGGAATGTTTAATTTAGATGAAGTAGTGGATACGCTCCAGTAAATTGATTCATAATGTCTTAAAATTAAGTTATTGACTGCTGGTATTCCATCCCTCTTGGAGAGGAACTTTTCCTTTTGTTCAGTACAGGGTGTGCAGAGTTTTTTAAATCACTAGCCGACACACTAGGGATTCGATAGCATTCTGTTTTATAGTCTGTTCAAAAGCATAACAAAACATTTATCATCAGATTTTCTTTTCTTCAGCTACCACTGGCCTGTGGACAATTCATGGGATTTTTAACCAGGCTTTTTGCAGCAGAGCCCTCCTTTCATCATTTCTCACAGTGATTACTCTAATTAATTTCCGGTCTCTCCTTCCAACCTATACTTTAGTCATAATACTAGGTCAAAATGCAGCTTCTTGGGTCCTCACCTGACCAAAGAAAAAAGTTATCCCATTTCAATTCGGATTAGAATTTATTAGTGAAAAAGTAAGTTTAACGTGAAGTCCTCAGAACAGAGAGAGCACAGCCAAGAGCAGTGCCAGCATCCCTCCACGGTGCCTTGCCACGGAACGCTCAACCCTGAGCTAAAGGGTCCACAGCTAGCTATTGAGACAGGAGTTCAGTTTCCATGGCTCTCTGCTAACACTACCATGTGGTTGTCACTTGTGATGGTGGTTTTTGGGGTGCAGATGTTTGTCCATTAGGAATTAAAGAATGATCCATAAGTGAGGGACTTCATATCTAAATACTTAGATTGTAAACTCCTCGAGGCAGGGACTTTCTTATTGTTCTGCATTTCTGCAGCACCTAGCACACCGGAACCCTGATCTATGATAGGGGCCCCTTGGTGCTACTGCAGTATAAATCACAACAATTAGCAACCCCTTGAGCCAGCTAGTCCTATCCCGCAGCCAGTTACTTTTATCTTTCCATCACAGGTCATCATACAAATCCATCCATCACATTTATTACACTTGAGTGCTATTTTGCGGATTACTTTTTGGACTGTGATAGCGACCACAGGCTCCCATCAGAGATCAGGGCCCTGTTGTGCTGGTCACAATACACACATACACAGATAATAAAAAGTGACAGTCCCTCCCCTCGAGGAATTTGCATGCCTACTTTGTGTCTGAAAATACTGACCTCTGATTATCAGGATTTCATCCCTTTCTTAATTAGGCTGAGAAGCACAGTAGCCAGAAAGTCCTACTAGGTTCTCACTTAAAGCAATATAAATCAGGAGTGTCTCCAAGTGATGGTGCTCACCTCCTTGCAGAATCGAGGCCTTACTGATAATGTTCTTTGTTTCTATAACTAGTTTGGCACTGCAGATCATATTGTCCATGAAGTTTTGTACTCAGTGATGAAATACAATGTGGGAGTAGTGAGCTACAACATCCATATGACAGCAGGATGATCCTAGTAACAGGAGCAAAAAACCTCTGGGTTTTAACCCAAATCTCTGTGACAGGTATCTAATCTGTGGTACTGGTAGTTTATAACCGGCAGGCAGCATATTTATTTACAAACAGATTTGACTCTCTTTTATATTTTAAATCCAGATAATTGAAGCCAGAGTACTAAATTAATTTAATCTCTTGTTTTCTACAATGACCCTTGAAATGTATAATGCAACGCCCATACAATTTAGCGATTGATAAAGCATGACACTTTCAATGTGTTTTTCACATTTCTCTCTGACATACCAAGGACTTGAGCAGTAGATGCTTGCCGCAGACGATCTGAAATGCTTTAGGCATAGCAGCTTGGGAGGGCAAGGGGAGGAAGTTGGATGGTTGAGGGGATTGTTGCTAACAGGATACAGAGCCTTTCGCTTCTCAGACACTGGTTTGATTTGGGCCCTAGTTGGTAGGAATGGCAGTTGTTGCCATCTCACAGCTGTTCAATAGCAGATGTGAAATGAATAGAGGTTTGGGGGAGGGAGGGAGGAATGATGAAGAATGTCAGTTCGTTCCCAGTGGATAAGTGTCCTCATCACTAAAACCTCCATCGTAATTGTCACCTTCACTAGCAGGCTCAGGAAAAAGGCCAAGGAATTAACTCCCCTCTCTCCACTAGACCTAGTCCCTCTAGATCACACCAAGGGATCAATGCTAGAGGTGTGTCATAGGAGAAGCTTGCATTGCACCTGTCTGTGCTGTATCTTGTGTGTGAATCAAGTGAGGAGCCTGTCACTCTTGTACGTTTCACTAGCAGAGTTGAGTAGTTTACAAACGTTGTACAGTAGGAGCCAACCAGTCTGCATACATTATGATGAGAGATTGGAAAAGTGCAGGGCTTTCTCCCCCGTGTTATGATTTTGCTGCTGTTCCAAGCTGATTTCACTCTGGTTTCCATTCAGATCCTTTCAAGTCCATTACACATTAACCTAAATGGTTCCTTTATAATTGGAGATAGCATGCAGACTCCTTGGCTCCTACAAAAAAAAGCCTCATAGAAAGAACTGCTGGAAGGATTACACTGCATCTCGCCAGGCCCACATAGCTCTGCATCTGGTAACTGTGAAGAGACTAGAGAAGGCGCCAAGCTGCAAAGATCCCAATTTCCCCTGAATTCAGGGCCATTGGAGCTAGGTCTGTCTACACTACAATTTTTTCCCTGCGTTTGTAACCATTCAGATTAATAGGTGTAAAGGCTAAAAGGAGACAAAGTGGGTGAGGTAATATCATTTATTGGGCCAAATTCTGTGGATGGAAAGGACAAGCGTTTGTGCTTCCACCAACAGAAGTTGGTCCAATAAAAGATATTACCTCACCCACCTTGTCTCTCTCCTATCCTATGACCAACACGGCTACAATAAACACTGCAAACAACAAAAGGCTGGAAGGGACTATTATAATTGCTTAGACTGATCTCCTATATATCTCTGCCCACTTGCTGCCACTTTCATCAATATGAGAATATTTCCCCTTCACAATCCCGTCAATCACCAATGGCCATATGTATCGTTCGCCATCTGTCCCTGTTACACCCTAATGGCAGGCAGTATGGGAAGACCCTTCACTGGTTTAACTTCTCTAACTGGCTTCTAGTTAAGTGATATTGATGTAAAGTATCCATTTAACCCTTCTTCTCTAAAATAAATATCTATTGAAATTCACTATTGAAGGTTTTGGAGGTCTGGATGTTTCTAACGTGAAGGAGCGAATATTAATATTCTATTGTCATCGTTAGTCTTCAGAGTTAAACACTCTGCTGAGATAAGGTGGGGGCAATTCAGGCCTCTCAAAACTGTTGTTTCAGGCTGTTTGCAGACTCAGTGAAGCAGTGCTGCCAATAATAAATGTCAGCAGTGTCTGAGCACTGTGCTAGGAGCTTTTTGGCCTATGGCTTTCTAAAAACAAATAAAACAATGTGTCTCAAACAATAAAATACCTCTCATTCCAATTTGGAAAGGCATAATTATATCTTTACAGCCACTAAAAGTCTATAAATTCTTGTTGATGGAAACAATCAGATGCAATAATTCAATTCCTCTACCTGATCTATGTACTTTTCCTTTTACTCTTTAAACATCAGAGCTCTTTCAAAAGTGCCCTCTCCCCCTTCTCTCATCGCTGTGATCAGTCTGATCAAAGTGCATTCCTGCCTTATTAGCAGCCTGATCCAAAGCCCATTGAAAACAATGGAAAGATTCCCATTGACTTCAATGCACTTTGGATCAAGACCTTGGGGCTTAATGCTGCACCACTGCAATCAATGGGAGATTTAGTTGGGAGCGGGGGGGGGGGGGGGGGGGGGCTAGAACACTGATCTTGAGATGACATTAATTTGATGTACTAAAAATGATAAGGCCTAATCCTTCTCCATGAGTAAATGTTGAAGGATTGGGCCCCTGACTACGTTCCCAAACACAGTTCAGATCTTAGATACAGTAATACGATATCAGACAGAGACAGAGTGTTAGAATGGAGAGAAGGGGAAGGAAGGAGAAGCACGTATTCAGTATTTCGTTCCCAATGCATAATACGTAATTATAGGCACAAAACCAGTGGGTCTGATTCTGATCCCACTTACACTGGTGTAAAACCAGTGTAACTCCATCAACTTAAATAAAGTTGCTCCTGATTTACACCAGTATAAATGAGATCAGAAACAAGCCCACTATCTGATCCATGATCTCCTAATGTATTTCGTCTGTTGCAAAGACAATGGGTCCAAAACTCTTCTCACTTATACAGGTGCAAATCAGGAGTAATTTCATCAAAGTCCACTGAGTTCTACCTGGTGTGAGAGGACAATCAGGCCCAATGGGTCAAATTCTGCTGACAGTTACACCAGCGTAAATCCACACTAACTCCAGTGAAGACAAAGAAGTTACTCTGCCTTTGCACTCATAGGAAAGTAGAGCATAATTTACCCCAGTCTTTATTTGCAGTACATTAGTTTTTTTATATATATATATATATATGTACAGGATTATTTCCTTTCTTGGGACCCAGCAATTTGGCTGTTAGCATCATGTCAGAGGATATGCACCATTAATTTGAATGCTTGTGGCATTCACAATTTAGAGAAGCTACTCTAATAAAGAAAAGGAATTCCAGGTAATCTTTATTCACTGCTTTAAGGCAATTTCACTGCAGTTCTCCAAATCCCCTCTTTTCCTCCCCTCCTTTCCCCATCCTGCATCCCTGTGTCTCCGGAAACAATGGACCCAGTTCTCTGTGGGTGTGAAAATTGGGGGAACTCCACTGAATCAAGTGGAGCTTTCCCACAGAATCTGTCCCATCATGTTTTAGGATTAACCCATTTGTCAGTCACCCACATACAGTGTATTAGCTCTCACTTTACAAAGCTCAAAGCACACTGGACTTAAGTAGATAATCAAAGAACTTCTGAGACTCTATGTAGCCCGGTTCAGTAGGCAACGTGCCATATGCTGCAGTATGCATTTTAATGGGGTCCCTTCCATCTGCAGACACAGTTTAGCTAGTCCCGCTATACAAGACACATTTTCACTCATTGGGTACAAGATCTAGAATCTGCATGTTCCTCTCTAAGCATGTTCCATCATTACGCCCTCTACCATTGTATTGTCTAAAGTCAGTCTGCCATGGTGGTTGCATGGCTGAGGGATAAAGCCTCAACACATGACTTAAAACATGTTCTCAACATTCGGGAATGCAAGGACGGTTTTATTTTATAAATGGATATTTTTACATGCTGAGTCCAACACACACGCAATCAATCAATCAATTAGATCCTGCTGTGGGGGACGAAAAATCCTCCAAGCAGAACCCTGAGAATCCATTGCAATTATACACATGTCAGGTAATAAGACTGCATCCCAAAGAGCGTGAGGGTCACTGTGCCAAGGCTCAGACATAGCTCTGTGTACCTTAGGTTTGATCTGGGAAACAGATGTTTCTTCAGGCACATTTTTTTGCTAAGTTGTAAAACCCAGCGCTCTTGGGGGTAAATTTTCCAAAAGCAATATGTGGGTGTTGCACACACACAGATCTCACTAACAAAGGATGGGATCTGTGCCCAGGCCTTCCCAGCACCACTCTGAATCGTTAACCCTTCCAACTTTTAAAACTCCTTCACTGCTAATTCTTCCTGCCCTTATTCACAACCATTTTAACCCTCTTTATTTAGGCTCAGGGTGATATCTTTTAATAATGAATGTCCTGAACCTTAATTTGCTAGGATGTGAGAAGAGAAGTCAGGATGGTTAAGCAAGGATCTGCCTATTTATATTCGGTGTTTAAAGCCCAGTCTTGCAAGGGGTTGAGCACCAAGACTCTGATCCAGTACGGCCCTAGGTGCTGGAACTAGGGGTGCTGCCGCACCCAGTTTTGAAGTGGTTTCCATCATATACAAGGTTTACAGTTTGGTTCAATGGCTCTCAGTACCCCCACTATACAAATTGTTCCAGCCCCACGAGTACAGCACTTAAGCACTAGCTTAACTTTAAGCACACAAGTAGTTCCAACTTAAAAGGTAAGCATTTACTTGAGTGCTTTACTTAGATCACGGCCTTGGTGCTCAGCGCCCACCTTGTTCAGCACTCATGACTATTGTCTCTACGCACAGAATCCTAACTTAAATAGTAATGAAAAACACCAAGGGCTCGATTCTTGACTCACACCACTTTTACACCAGTGCAACTCCTCTGACATTAGTGGAGCTACTCCTGATTTACATCAGTGTAAATAAGATCAGAATCAGGACCTGAATAAGGAGTTTGGAGTTGAGCCCCTGCTCTGAAGAAGCTCCTCTGCTGGAGGACCAAGACTGCGGAATGAACTGCCCACAAACCTCACCACCACTTCCCACTCCAAGTGCAAAACACCTTTCTTTAACCTTGCCTTTCATAATATAAACACATAGCAATAGGTATATTAAATAACAAACTACCAAAACACGACACTCCAATGCACACACTTCCCCCCCCCCCCCCAGGGATAGGATGAACAAACAACATGGGCCAGATGTATAGTCACGTTGCTGAATGCACCGCTGGAAGGCGCTCAGATACAACAGGGAGGAGCGCATTATAAAAAATTATGTAGAATAGAAAGAAGCCCCACACTATCAGTTTTTCCCTCTCCTCTATATTCCAGTCAGATTCTGCCTAGTTGGGGTATTCAGGTGTCACTGAGGGAAGAGTTTGATCCATTAATAGGAATTTAGGCCCAGATCCTCAAAGCATTTAGGTGCCTAACTCCCAATGAGTATGTAAACTGGCTTAGCCAGCAGCTTCTGGAATTTATTGGCCTTTGGATAGAACAAACCTAAGGACCTCATTGCAATTACAGTCTGTTAGCCACTAAAGCATTAGCATGGTAGGTTAAATTTTACTCTGGGGCACTTTAAACAATTAAATGCTTTCTTCCTCCTCACTGACACTAAAGAATTATCATAATCATCAGAAGCAAGGAAAAGGGCCTAGAAGACAGGTCACCTTGCTCCAAGCCAGTCAGACAGTTAGGAGAGGTAAATCCATAGAGCAAGATGCAACCATCACTCTGGGGATATTAGCACTTACAGTCAGCTTGCATCCTTCCCTTTAAGGTATATTGGCTGCAGAGGACTTCCACAGGTCTGTCATGAAGATGCTATTTGTGTTAGTGGAAGGAAAGAGGGTCTATTGGCAGAGATCTTGGGTGTACGCTGTGACATCCATTAAACCAACCATTTGAGTTTATTAAAGAACTTCTGCAAGAGTCAGGCTGTTAAGTCAATCCCAGTGTGAGCCTGTGATTTAACTCACCAAAGACCACCCTCCAGCCATGCGATTCCAGTCTCCATTTGACTCAGTTTAATTTCTTTAAAACAAAACTGTTTACCACAGGTCGAACAGGTAACTCAAGCCTTTTTCCTCCTAACTCGGGTCCTCTGCAGGGGCCTAGCTACTACCTATAGGATTATACTCCACAGGCCCTCTGCCTGGGAGTCAAAGTGAACCTCTCTGTTCCCTTCTCCTTCCAGGATTACACTTGATCAGCCATCCCTCCAAGAGTCACATATAAACTGGGTTCTTTTTCCTGCCAGTCTAACCCTCAAGTGAGCTACCTGCTGGCTTTTATGAGGACCAGGTGATCTTCAAGCTATCACAGGATCCCTGGTCTCACAAGATCAGCGGGAAGGCAGCTGATTAGCTACAGGCAGGGCTGGGATCAACTTCTGTTAAAGGGCCAGTTACCCTGTGACATCCAGTTTCCCACTAAAACCCCGGTTCTGATACTTATATCCTGCCCACCTAAGATTAATTCATTTAGAAGTAAAGGAGCTGCAGAGCCTGGGCAGGTCAGTTCTTTGCTGGGACCAGATGGGTGAGGAAGGGTGCTCCGCTCTGGCCACAGACAATCCACAGGCTGCATTTACTGGACCTGGGAACAAGAGGACCTGAGAACTTTAACCCTAAGGTTAAAGGACCTGAGAACTTTAACCCTAAGTGAAAGGAAAAGGATCATGTGGGAAGAGACCCAGGGAATGAAGCAGCAACTAACTGAAGGAAGCAGTATGTGGCTGCTGTTTATAGAGTTCTTGGGTTGGAACCCAGAGTAGTGGGCAGGTCCAGGTTCCTTCACTGGCCGAGTGGCCTAAGCCTCAAGAAGGGGACAAGATGCCTGAGCAAAGGGCTGGATTTAAAGGGTCTAGAGACAGGGCTGAAGACCCTGGTGAGGGCAGATAGTTTGCTGGACTTTTGTGATCCCGGAAGGGGTTCATCCATTTTTGACAGTGTGACTTGGCCAGAGGGCTAAGCCATTGAAGACCTGCCAAGCAACGTCAACAACCTGCAGGGGGCACCAGGAGCAGGAAAAGTCCTTCAGTACCAAATACAACAGGAGGCGCTCAAGAGGTGAGTGTCCCCCATTACAGGCAGTAACAGCCTTTCATTTGATGGGCCACTGACAAGGCCCATCATTCCATACTGATCTAAAAAAAAAATAAAAAATCAAATTAAGCCTGACCGAACTAGATACAACTTCAATGCCACTTTCCCATGAACTCTATGTAAAAGTTAGCCCTCCAGGTTCAGTTGGCTAAATTAGTCTCCATTTCTGCTTTAAAAAAAAAAAACACACACGTTCTGAAAAGTGCATAGCCATGGCTTCCGTGCTGCGCTCAAGAGGCAGTGGCATTTCAATGGTGGCATAAATTATCTCTGTTCCTAATCCTGTTAAAGCAACTGTTAAAATCATTCAGCTTGTACAGGATATAAATCTTAGCAGGATTTGTCCTACACTCTGGGATCCTTCTGGATGGAAAGTGCTATATAAATGGAGGTGATTATGACTGTGAACGAGAGAATTAAAAGATAATAGTGGCTAGATAAGGAGGAGACCTGTTAAGCCAGGAGTTGCAATCTCTCTGCTGTATGGACAGGATACAGTCCCTCAACAGAGAGCATATTAGATGTTAAAGTGACATTTGATCTTAACCAAACAGTGAAGACAAGTTTGTCTACATTGTGCAGCAGCCCGGGAAATTTAGCTGGTATCTGTATCTTGCACCCTACAGGTGACACAATGGGATAATTTTGGTTCATGAATCAAGACTAGACAGACAACCAAGCTGTGGCCAAATCCATGGAAGTTTAAAGTTTTGCTCAACACAACCCTTTAGAAAGGTAGCAAATTAACAATGACCTAGGAGGTCCAGTGGAAGACTATAGAGATCTAACCAGGGGACTTCAAGGGAAAGAATTGTTGCTTTGCACTGTAAATTTAGGAGGCCTGAGCTGAGATTGTTTTGCAGTTACACAAATGCTGTAAGCTTAAAACACTCATGCACTTCAAAGAAAAACATTCTTTACTTCCTTCACTAATACCACCTTTGATTATATGGTCTATAAAACTAAACAGCTCTTTGCCATTTATGCTGTTAGTTTAGTGTTTGAACTTCACTCAAAAACAAACTGGTCAGTTTCAATTTCTGGTTTTAATGCATTGAGGTGAATTCCACATAAAGCAAAAGGTTTGCACAAGTCCTACACGCTATTTAACTTGCACGTAAGCCTTTTTTTGAGGGCTTAAGTGTGACCTAAGTGTGCATAGGCCATGAGCTGGCTGCTCTGCAAAGAGGTGAATCCATCGTAGGAAAATATTTCAATATTTGGGTTGGAATCCCACAGCAACAAAAAAGCATCTGTTTTTAATTTTTTTTAATATCATGGAAACATTTCTATAATGTAAGCAACCAGTCGCTGTTACATAGTTAAGGTTGAGTTCAGTTTTGCAATTAAAGCAGGGATTCAGTGATTTTTCAAACATAACAAAAAAGGTTGCCAACTCCCAATATGCTCATGAGTCATACTATATTTGGTGTATTTCTTAAAGCTCCAGCTCCCAGAGTCATGTGATTACATGAAAATCTCAGCTTTTATTTTAGAAACAGTTTCTAACCCTCATGTTTCAGAGGAAAGCTTGAAAATGTAAACCTAAAAGCTCAAAACCAGAAGGCAAATAAAAAGAACTAAAACATAATTATTGTTTAAAATCTCATTTATGGGCAGGACTGACTCATGGTTTTGAAACACCAAGGATGAATATAGTGTATCTTCCCCAAAATTACAACACTTACTCTTTGCATACAAAATTATTAGGTTTTGTAAACCTTTTTCCCCCTCTCAAAACCTAAATATGGGGCCATGTCCCTTTAAAAATACATGCACTGAAGTACCTGTGCAGCAGCAATTTCATCTACCTGGCTTAACCTTTAAAGAAACACTACCACCATGCAACTCAGATAAACTTGTTCATGATTCAAACTAGCACAACCTCGGCCTGACTTACTGATTTTCCCTAAATTAATTCCTTCTGTCTAGAAATGTGATTTCCTCTATCTAATGCGAATTGATCTTTTCACCAAATCTTATTTGACAGCCCTACAATTTACTGTGTAATTAACATTTCTTGAATAAAAACAGTTTGCGATGCAGACACTAATTCCAGGAGTGAACTTCAGATTTCCATATTCACTCTGACATTTCCTTGCCAAACAAAAGAAAATTCTCTAGGCAGCCTGGCATCTTGTCTTTTAATGTCACAAACAACAAAACAAATGCAGAAAATGGAGCTTTTTGCCGAGAACAAGAATAAAGGAACAATTCGTTTGATCAAGGGAAAAGTTGTTGGGGGCTTTTAAATAAAAATATTAAACTCTACATGACATTGAGATGCCAGTGGAATACTGCAGACAACTGGAACATCTCATGGAAGGGAAGCAAAAACAACACAACAAAGGGCCTTTTTCTATTGAAGCAGCACTGCTTTGTGTAATGGAAATGCTTTAAACTGAAAATCTTTCATTACGAAAAGAGCTAGTAAATGGTTAAAGAAGAAAGATACTGGACTGGGACTCAGGGGACCTTGGTTTTGTTCCTGGCACTGCCAATGATCTTGGGCTAGCCCCTTCACCTCTCTATACCTCTGTTTCCCCTCCTGGCCTTTGTCAGTCTTGTCTAAAGACTGGAGTCTCTGTGGGGCATGGACTGTCTCTCATGGTGTGTTAGTACAACACCTATTATAACACAGTTTTGATCTCAGTTGGAGTTTCTAGGCGCTATCGTAATACAAATAATAACAAATTCCATCGGCATCAATGGAATCAGATCTGTTTAGGCCTGCAGTGAGGTTAAGAATGAGATGCCTACAGTGTGAACTGCAATGTGCTCAAGGGGCCATATGCTGGTAGTGATCTGCACCCGCATCTCTCACTGACATCAGCAGCAACTGCATGTGTGGTCTGAGAGCGAAAGAAGGTTCCTAATTCAATGCAACAGCCACTGTGCTCGTTTCTCACTGTGAGAAAGCGCCCTCCCCCAATCCAATTAAGAGTATCTAAATGACTTTCTGAACTTGAACGATTTCCTTAATTATACCACAAGTTACAGTTTAATCAAGAAATCAATCTTTATACCACTACAAACCCAAGGGTGCTGAGCATCCATCTAACAAGGCTGCAGAACATGATTCACTCTGTTTTAAAGCTGTTTGTGTTCTGGATCGCCTTGGATATGCCTACACTGCATTGTAATCCCGGGTCAGTGGGACCGGGGCATGTGGATCTGGTGTTTCCAAGCCTGCACTTTAACGTACACGCTGCATTGTAAGCTTGTAAGAATAATGGAACAATTCGTTTGATCAAGGGAAAAGTTATTGGGGGCTTTTAAATAAAAATATTAAACTCTACATGACATTGAGATGCCAGTGGAATACTGCAGACAAGTGGAACGTCTCATGGAAGGGAAGCAAAAACAACACAACAAAGGGACTTTTTCTATTGAAGCAGCACTGCTTTGTGTAAGCTTGGCTTACAATGCTGGACCCGGGTCTCGCAGCCTTTCTGACTCAGGTCTGTGGTTTGAGCTGCATCCACACTGCAAAACGACAGAGCTTGGGTCCGAATTACAGTGGGGCTCAGGCTCTGACCCACCCCCCTAGCAGGGTTCTAGGACCTGGGTCATGAGTGCTTGCTGACCCAAGTCAGACTGATTTGTGCGTGGATGGAAGAAGGGCGTGGGCTCAAACCTGAGTTAAAGCCTGAGCATAGTGTACGGTGTAGACATACCCTCTGGGGCTCAATACTCTATTCCCAGTACCATTACAAACACACTATGTGGCTTTAGCCGAGTCACTGCATCATTCCATGCCTCAGTTTTCCACCTGTAGAACGTGGTCAGAAGGGACTGTTATGATCAGCTAGTCCAACCTCCTCCATAACACAGGCCATAGGACATCCCTGAATTAATTCCTGCTTCAAGTCCAAAAGCTGTGGTTGAACGAGAGCAGTGGTTCTCACTTTTGCACTGGTGACCCCTTTCACATAGTAAGCCTCTGAGTGCGACTCCCCTTCATAAATTAAAAACACTTTTTTATATATTTAACACCATTATAAATGCTGGCTGCAAAGCGGGGTTTGGGGTGGAGGCTGACAGCTTGCAACCCCCCATGTAATAACCTCATGACCCCCTGAGGGGTCCCGACCCCCAGTTTGAGAACCCCTGAACTAGAGTGTGTGTCTTTTAGAAAAGCAGCCAACCCTGATTTAAGAAATTCTAGTGATGGAGAAAGCCACCACAACCCTTGGTACGTTGTTTTTCTGGTTAACTACCCTCACTGTTAAAAATCTGTATCTTATTTCTACTTTGAAATTTGTCTAGCTTCATCTTCTAGCACCAGATCTTGTTATAATTTTGTCTGCTAGATGAAAAACCTCAGTTAACAGACTTCTTTTCCCCACGTAGTTACTTATAGGCTGTGATCAAGTCACCCCTTAACCTTGTCTTTGATAAACGAAATTGACTGAGCTAGAAAGGATGTTTTCCAATCCTTTAATCATTCACAGAGCTGTTCTCTGAACCCTCTCCAATTTTGATATTTAATGAGCTCTGGAAAACAGATGGAGATCTAGAAATTAAAAGTTCAAAATAAGAATTAGTTATTGTATTGTCCTCATCCCTTCGTTTACAGTGAAATCCATGCTGGTGAGAGGTGATGGATTGAGAGCCCTGATGATTGGAGGCCCCTACCCATAGCATAACATGAGCAGTAGCAGTTCAAGTTTCTCAATAGATCACCCTCTCAGTGTGTCTCAGGACCATCCACAGGGGAGAAAGGGGAATCTAGTCTGCACTTCTGCTGAGACTGCCAACAAAGGTAGCAATTATAGTGATGGTCTTTATGACGCAGACACTTGCCCACTAGGGACATAACTTAAACCAGCAACTCATTTCAGGTAGGCTATCAAATAGCCTTCAGATAGTAACAACTTTTAGTTATTGCTAACTTGCCCTGGACCAAATTGGTGATCCAAAAATGACTCTATAACCTATTACCAATCCAACCAGACAGTACCCTAAAGTGTACTGGTTTTATTAAGGTACGGCGTGCTAGTGTTGTAGGTTCCTCACAAACGCATTATGAAACCTCCTTCTTAACTCACAGATTCCCAGTATGAAAGGCCTTGCCTGATTTCTCTTTCATTACAGTCACATAGAGAATTGATTAAACGACCCAGCAATGTCCACTGCATCACTGCTTTTTCAGGATTATCCAATTCTTTTAACTCAGCAGTCCTGCCATTCCACACACACACACACACCCCTCAATGCTTCTCATCTCCTGCCACGCCCCCCACCCCCAGTACCTATAGAGAACAGAAGAAATAACTGCCACGGAAGTGGTTGTACATTCTAAACCTTCTCAGCACATGACTCCTATTTATTTCCAAAGACTGCGCCCTGCTCTGGCAGCCCTGTTAGTTGGAAAAATTAGTATCCAACACTATAACATTATTGGGTTAGGGCCCAGAGGCAGGTCACAACCCCTTGTTACGTAGGGGGAGAAATACACATTTACCAGGATGCACAGGAAGCAAACTAACAATCCACACAGAGCAACTGAGAAATTAATTGGGTGGTGGTTAGTGGGCTTACTAACCCACTTATATGTCTCTGAAGGCAGCTCCAACAACTGCCATATAAATTAAAAACTGCAAGTTCAAAAGTGTGGAGATTTCACCCTCGAACCAGATCCATCATAATTAGGTATTTGAAAACAGTACAAAATAGAGATAAGCCAAATTGGAGATACCTGCAAAATGTTGATAGTTCTTTGCTATCTCATCAAAGTATGGGTTCCAGGCTTTCACTAATTACTGTTTGAAAGGCGCTTTCAGATCCTGGAAGGTTCTATTAAGGGGCAAAATATTATTACCATTTCTTCTGTGGAAGCCAGAGTCATGCCTTTGCTTAATCCCATCAACTCCCCTCATTCCCCCAAAGTATCTTCAAGATGGAATCCACCTCCCCCTTCTTCCCCTTCAGTACAGAATCCACTTCTCCCTTCTCCCCCTGCAGTATTGCCTTCTCCCCCTTCCGTACAGAAAAAAGTCTGTACCCTCTTCTAGCCTAACCTACCATGCCCATCATTCCCACTGCTCACATGTCCAGAACCTGTTGCCCTACCCTCCTCTTGTTCTTTAGATTTTGCTTCAGGCATTCAACATGTTTCACCCATGTTGCATTTAGCAACACGCACCTGGTCTCATGTTAAAAATTCACTGCAAAGGCTGCATTGTGAGCAGTCTGTACAAAAAGGGCTGGCTCAGGGTGCACTTTATGGTTCAGGTGAGAGCTGCACATGGCAAAGGCTGGAAAATGAATTTCGATTTATATCAGTTGAACATATGTGGATTCCAAACAGTGAGTGAGCCGCACCCCTGAAAGGTTAAATGACTTGCATGCATGGTGCCAATCAATGGTCAATTGCTGTCAATTCAACTGCACATCTTTGCCCTGTTCCCTTCAGTCTTTAGAGGCTCGTTGGTAAGCCTCACCACAGTCTTTTACATGGGCATGGGGGGAGACATTTTCACACTGCGTGCAGGTAGGGGAAGTTCCGTTTGTGCCAAATATATTGCTACATTATCAGCTGAACTAGATTTGTTTGGGTTGAGAGATCAATATGCATCCACTCATCTCGAATACTGACGACAGTGTTGTTCCTGTGTTATGCAATGGTCATGAGACAAAGGACATCGCAGAAAAGACAATCGGTATTATGGTTTGTGAATTATGTGTTCTGATTTCCCTGCAGAGCCTGCCTCCAACAGCTAAGCTAACCTTGCTAGTCCTTCCCCAAGGAGAGGGGACTAGGGCCACGTGACAAACTATACAGAGAGACACTTCTCCACTTTAGTCTCTCCAGAGTTACAGCAAGTTCTGCACTTGGTGTGTTCACATGAGCTGTATGAGAACTTGGTAAAGTGGTCATGGATGTGGGCAGGAAGTTACACCAGAAGAAGGGTGTGCGGTCATGTGGTTAGTGCAGCAGATAATTTCTAGCTGAGTTCTACCTCTCCCACCGACTAGCTGTGCAAACTTGCACAAGTCATTCAATTTCTATTTTAATTCTTCCTTCTGTGAAATGGGGATCATGCTTATTTATTGCACAGGGTTGTCATGAGCTTTTGTTCTCAGGACACTTTGGGATCCTTACAAAGAAGGCAATAGTGAAGTGCAGAGGATTAGTATTTAGTGGTAGCAGCAGTGGAGACTGGAGCCACAACGTGACTCCACAGCTGGGAGTGAACAGACATGGATCCTGAGAAGTGCTAATAATTTGTGGGATTTAAAGTGTGGGAGGTGGCAGGAGAATGTATTGGCCTTGCCAACCTCAGACCCTTGTACTAAGAGTAACCTTCCTTCCCTTTATAGCCTACCCCAGAGCAAAAACCTGAAAAAGGGAAGAGAAAGAACAGGTGGCAGAGTGGGATGGCTGCCCAGCCTTTCATCCCTGGGGGCTGTCCCTTCCTCTTATCCCATTGCATCTCCTCCCACTTTGCCCTCTCAATAATACAAAGGAAAGAAGATTTATATTTAACATACACACACTGACACGTCAAAGGAGTCTTTCTTACTTTGGCAGAAAAAAATACAATGCTGGCTGGAATTTAACCCCTGTGGCTCTGATTCGGCAAAGAATTTAAGCCTGTGCTTAACTTTAAGTCCCCCTTGACGTCAATGGAGTTTAAGCACATGCTTAAGTGCTTTGCTGAACTGGGACCTTATTCCATCATGCTTCTCTTGGTGGCGTAGATATGTGTAGTGACAGTCGAACCGTAAGCCACAGTGCAGCAAATATCTGAACTGGAGAAGTATTTTAATTGGTTATGGATAGGTCTAGTGTTCAGGTATTCAAATTTGTATGGATAGCGGGGGTTGAAAAAGTGAACCATATACCTAAAATCATAGACTGATGTTAGAGATAGAAAAGTCTTTCTTATTAGATCTAGCTCCAATTCCCATTTGGGGCAGAAAGCAACTGAAGGTTGAGAAGTCAATGGGACAACTCACATATTTCAAGTTCGGCACATGCTTAAGTGCTTTGCTAGAGGAGGGCTTTTTGTACTAGGATGCACATTTACACATGTGGCAGGTGTATGAGCAAACCTGGGAAAGGCATGTATAAATGGAGATGTACGAATCTACCCACACTTCTGTGGATTCCACTGAAATGGGGCCCATTTAGTTGGCTGCAACTATTTAAACTCTGCTTAAACCTAAGAGTTTATTTCTCTAAAACAGATCTCTACCTAGACAACTAATAGTTGCCAAAGGGATACTATGAAGTATTGTTTTAACACAAAACTGATTGTAGAGCACAGCTAAAATAAATCGGACAACATTTTGCAAAATCTCTCCTCACCCTATCCCTCCACCTTAAATCTCTGCATTCAACAAACACTGATAGACAGTATTTGGCATTTACTCAAATACTCAAAAAAAATGGATTGGTCTCTTCCTTATTCTTGAATTGAAGATTAATATTAATCCCGTGTGTAAATGGAATCCTGTTTAATTTAGGCCCCGAAGAATATTCTTTTAAGCACGGCTCTTTGGATTTATACTGCAGCACAAAACATACCTAGGGCGAAATTCTGCCTTCACTGGCATCTGTGCAACTCCATGGAATCAATATAATTGAGGACAGAATATGGGCTGTGGTTGACATTGACTAGGCCGTGTTTGTTTGTTTGTTTCTTTTTTTTTAAAAAAGGAGCAATATTGAATTAATTCAATGGAATTTGGAAACTATAAATACCTATGCAGAGCTCATTACTGAATCTAGTCTGTGATTTAATTAAGATCTCTCTACAACTCTGTGCCTGTGCTCCAAGCCAATTGAGCACTTACATCTTAATTTTGTTACTTGTCTGATCTATTACACCAGGCAACATTCAGTGCTCATATGTAATCTTAATTCCTTTGTGTAGAATCTTATGATGCAAGGAAAGTATTTCCATTTGCAGGCTAGCTGTTGCAGCTACAACAAAGCCTTACAGAGACTTCACCTACTGACAATGTTGTGTATAGACAGAAGCAGCTCTGTGTACATTTCATTACTCAAACCTGCATTTCTCTTGTGTGTGTATATATATATATAAATATAAATCACTGGTTTCCTGTCATTTGCTTTTAGAACAAGCACCTTGCAAGGTTTCTGTCAACCAAAAGAAAGCAGAGTGAGAATAAAATATCTAATTAAATATTAACCTTTCTTGTTTGTTCCCAGTTTATGGAGAGCTATAACAACCATTACACCAAAGGTGGATGAAAGGAGATGTCAGCTCACTGCTGATCTGCAGCATTTTTACAAAGAAAACCCAACAAACAAATCCTGTTGCTTGTGTTTGTACACAGCCCTTCCTGCTCCCAGAGAAATATCACTGCTCCATGGCCAAACATTGCAAGACAGGCGGGAACTGCATGTGTCTAGCATGAAATTCTCCCTCTGTATTAGAAAGACTGATCGAGATGCAGTGTCAGCTATTTAAAAATATTAAAAGGTGGAGGGACTGAACCTTGACTATGGGTACTGGCTCATGTAAACATTTCTTGATGCTTTAACCAGTCTGCTTTTGTTTGTGAAGAGTCATCCAGTAATGTTCCCTGCTTCCTCCGTATCAGAAAAGAAACCTTTCTTTCTTTTCTTGATCAGGAGAGACTCCTTCAAGAAGCTACTGTGTTCAGAAATTAAAAGTACTACTACAAACAGACATCTGCATGATCACTGCTGTATGTTTCACTGTGAATCCTGGGATGCAGTGCTCAGTAGGTACATTGGGTGCTCCCAACTCCAAGACCTAGGCCTGATTTACCATTACCTTGTGCATCATTTACCTCAGTGCAAAGGGAGCACAAAGAAGTTTATGACTGTACATCTGGTAACACTGGGCCCCACTTCAAATGGATGTAGATGACACTACAAGACTCTAACCCACTATCTGCAATGGGCTCAGAGGATGTTCTCTGATCGGTACCGCCAGTGAGTGCACATGATGTTCTCTGAATTTGCCAGCTCTACAGTTTGCGCCAAGATGGGGGTAGATATACATTTTGTCCCAGATTTTAGAAAAGGAACCTCTGCAACATCCATAATCCCTCCTCCACTTCTTACAGTACTTAGCACTAAATAGTGATTCTCCTCTGGAAGTCTCTGAGGCCCAGATTTTTGAAGGTATTTAGTAATTGCAGTGCTCAGCATTGCTTGGGAGCCTAAATCTCATTTTTAAGAGTGATTTAGGCACTTGGGAGCCTAAATCCCCAATCACTTAGGTGTTTCACAGCAATACCTAAATACCATTAAAAATCAGGGCTTGAGTGCTTTACAGAAGGTGGGTGAGTATCATCACCCCCATTTTACAGGTGGAGAAACTCAGGGACAGATATAGTGACTTGCCCAGTCACACAACAGTCAGTGACAGATTTGGGACTAGAATTCAGATGAATACCCTTTAACCTCCATCTGCGTAAACTCTCCTACTGCATAACATCTTTAAACTTACAGTATAGGCTGATGCTACCTGTGGGACTGATACAAAGCCTGCTGAAGTCAATAGAGAGCCTTTCAATCAACTTCAGTGAGCTCTGGATGAGGCCCTGTCATGGACAGGATGCATGTAAGTCACGCAAGCACATTGCTATTTATGTGACTGCATGTGTTGTAATTAAAAAGGTAAATAGGCTAAACGTTCTCAATTCTTCCATCTCAGAGTGTGAAATTCACATTTTATTACCCATTCTTTTGATCTTCCAAAGCTGGAATCATGGTCTGATCTCTGGGAGAGTTGTCTTGAATGGATTTTCCCTTATGTATTAATATTTTTTGTAACTGTCATTGCATTTACTGGTTTAATTTAATAAGCTACCCGTGCTCAGGAATCTTATTAAAGTTTAGGTCCATTGTCAAAATCACACAGAACCACAGAAGGACTTAACAGGGGAATAAATGCAATAACTGGAAAACAGAGCTATACCAACAACTTAAAGGGCTAAGCTGACTTGTGTTTTTGTATGTAAATAATGTGTATTTTATGGTAACCCACTCCTATGTGCGAGAAGAGGTAGAAGTGGTGATGCATTTCCTGCTTGACTGGTATTCAGGACAAAAATAGTATGGATATTTTGGCCCAGATCCTTGGTGTCTGTTAAGGAGAATACAATGCAGCGCAGGATGGGGGCACAAAAGCAGCATTTGTGCTCCCCTAATTCGAGGCCAGCTGTGTCAGTCCCCTCGTGTCTCTTTTGCCAGCTGTCTACAGCCCTAAAGGGCTGACCTCAGTAGTGGTATTCCAATAGCTCCTGATCCACACTGGGGTCTAATGTGCTGGGCATTACACAAGCACATAGAGAGAGAGTCTCTGTCCCAGAGAGCTAATGATTGAAATAAGCAATGCAAACACAAGGCAGGAACAGAATCAGAGGCACAAACAGGGGAAGTGACTGACCAAGGCCATGCTGCAAGGCAGAAGAGCTGAGAATAGAACCCAGCTCTCCTGTGCTGCTGATTGCTGAGGGCATAAGGAAGCAACATACATGCTCCTTTCCTCCTGGCCATGTCTCCTATTAGAGCAGCAGTGGCCGTGGTGATACAAGAACCACAGTGTCAGTTCTATGCTGCTGAGAGATCTCACTGCACAGAGCTTATCCTCCTGTGTCCGAACACACCAGCTTTATGGCTGCGCTGCACTGACCGCATGGCACAGCCCAGCCACAGAACATAAAATACTCAGCCAAGATCATCACTTAACTCTGCAGCATTACACCAGGGCTGAATTGGCCTGGGGTGTTTTACACTACTGCCAGACTATTCCTTTCATTCAAGGGGCGATCAGCATAGGCTAAAAATGTGGGTTCTTGGAACCAACGCTATTATTTTAGGAAGGTATATTCAACAGGGGCTAATTCAGCATTAAATTGTTCCAGTCATAAATCCTTAGACTTAAAATTTGATTTAACTCCTATATATTACCTGTAAAATAAACAGAGTTTCAATTAACAAGTCAACAGGGTATGCCTGAGCACCTATTAATTTCTGTGCCAGGGACATATAGAGTTTCCATATAAAGTAATTTAATAGAAACTGTACCTAGGAGTTATTATTACACTGCTAATGCCCTCTTTGTGTGAAAAATTCATTCCTGGCACAGAACTCTCCTGCTGATCACCACCATCTGTTTGCAGAGTTCACATAATCCATGTTCTACTAAGTACATGCAAGATGGACAAGGTCACATTTCCTCTGGGCCACAGTGAATGGAGTGTTTGAAGTGTAAAGATAAAGGGAGGGTGCCTTATCTGCACGCCCTACTTTATACCCTGAAACAAAAACTGAGTTTAAGAACAAGGGCCTGGTTCTCGTTCATATCAAAGCCCATTTAGGCTGCTCTGGCTGCGTAAAGGGGCCTTAAAGTGGACATAAAACCCAGAACAGTGTAAAAGGGGCCTTAGTGTAAATGAAAATTCAACTCCAAGAATCTAGTTTCCTGGAAACTAATGGCCATTCCTTCCTTCCGCTGGCATTTTGTGGTTGGGCTTCATCATGTGTCCTGGTGTTAACTCGGTTTTAGCCCCTATTTCCTATGGGCCCTATGCTGGCTTTTTTACCCCACTACTGGAGGTGTGAAAGTCCCTAATTGCACTTCCACTGTTCAGAGGAACATAGCAAAGGGGCTACACCATGCAGGGGAGACACTACCCCTCCTGAGCACCAGAGCTCTGCTTCATGGTGCCTTTCCCCATAGCTCCGTGGGCTAGGGAAGAGATAGGGGAGCAGCCACTGGATCTGTTGCTAAATTAGTGCCATAGGCCTAACTTTCCCAACATAGAGAATGTGGAGGGTTAGCTGCTACTACCACCTAAAGACCTTAATAGGGCAGGGGTAGGAAGGATTATCTAACAGAGGCACTGGACTGGGACTCAAGAGACCTGCGTTCTACTCCTGGCGCTGCCAAAGATTTCCTGTGTGACCTTGGATCTCTCAGTTAATCTACCCTGTACCTCTATTCCCCATCTGCAAAATGGGATAGTGCTCTCCTATTTCACAGGGGGATTGAGAGGTGCTTGGATACTATGGTGGTCAGGGCAAACTAGATAGAATGGGTGGGAATTCAGTCCCACCATGCTCGTGGATTGAAGGAAGGAGAATCCCTTTATCATGTCCTTAGATCCTGTGTGCAACCAGATCAGGGAGGAAGAGTGGTCTTGGGCTTAAGGACAGGAGTGAGAGGCAGAAGCTCTGCATGCTGTTCTTTGGACTTGGAAAGTGCTTCATCTCTCTGCGCCTCAACTGTACAATGTTTCCCCAACTGTCCAATGGGGATATTATTATTTCCCTGACTCACAGCAGGAAGTGAGGTTTATCTCACTAGTGATTTAGAAAGTGCAGTGGAACTCCTGAAAAGAAGGTGCAAAAGGACCAGCTGGTGTCACTCAGACCTAAGAACGGCCATACTGGGTCAGACCAATGGTCCATCTACCCCAGTATCCCGTCTTCCAAAAGTGGCCAATACCAGATACTTCAGAAGGAGTGAACGGAACAGGTAATCATCAAATGATCCATCTCCTGTCATCCATTCCCAGCTTCTGGCAAACAGAGGGTCGGAACACTCAGATCATGGTGTCGTATCCGTGCTTGTAGGCCCTTCTAAGCTTTGGTATGGGGATCAAAGGAGGGTTAGAAAGAAGGGAAAGGATATTCTGAACATAACCACATAAAACTATTTAACAACCTGGTTAAAGCAGGAAAAGGCAGGAGACAGTGTCATACCAACCACTACTGTCTGAAACAGCTACAGAATTCTGAAACTGACATGAATGCAGTAGTGACAGCAATGTTAATGAGCTAGCGAGAATGATTTCAGCTAGAAGACCTCACCTCCTGGCTCGGGTTATTTTGATGAATGAGCCTGTGTTGCCTTGATTGCCTATTGATTTTTAAAAAGAAAAACATGGTTTTCCCTTTTGTTTTTCTTACTCTTCATTTCCAAACAGAGTGTGTGTGATGCAGCAGGGACAGAGTCTGCTCTCAATTACATTGGGCGAAAAAATCAAAGTAAATCCACTGAAATCAGTGGAGTTGCCACCATTTACACTGGTGTAGCTGAAAACAGACTCTGGCCCATAAAATTTAAACATTGACTTGTTATCCAAAAATTAAACAGAGCACCAAGACTCAGGCTTCATGTATCTTAACCCTATGCTAAGTTATTATTTTATAATTAATTGAATATATAAAACCCAGGCGTATAGTAGGGTATATTGCTTATCAATAACTCAGAGCTTTGGATACCAGAAACTGTTTATTTGATTCTGCTTTATAGATTTGCCATGGGACTGTAGCATGATCTAGTGGGCATGCCATTGCACTGAATCAGGAGACCTGGGTTTTATTCCTTGTTCTGCTACTGACCTTCTGTGGCATTTTGAGGTCCCAGTCTTGGCTGGGGCCTCTAGATGCTGTTGCAGTATAAGTGTTAAACAACAAATATAAAGGTAATACTGTGGGTAGCACAAACCTGACAGTGGTAAGGGAGTACTTTGTTTTCAGTGATGAAATGGAACGTCTTTAAGGAGGCAGGATGATAAAATGTAGACAGCAAGATGGTGATAGTCAGCAGCAAGAGTGATACTTACCAACAGGGGCTATTTGCAACAGACATGGCTGAGTTCCTGAGCAGAGGTCCAGTGAACGCTGTGCTGCCCCCAGGGGGGTATGATCAGCCCATGATGCAATACTTCTGCCTTGTGTTTCATTGGCTGAGCTGTCACTCAATATCCTGCTGGTGAAATGCAATGAAAAAAGGGAACTCACTGAGACCTTGAATTAACTTTATCCTGCTTGTGTAGTTTGAATAAGATGTTATTTTTCAACTTAACCTCTGGGCTCCTAAATGCTATTATCCCCAAACTACAACATAACTAAAGGAATTGTATGTAGTGGCTACCGCACAGAATGCCTGATTCTAGCACTATCTTTGCCACAGACTTCTTGTGGGACCAGTGTGAACTCTGAATATCTGCACTGATCTGCAAGGTATGAAGTATTCAGTGAGGAAATTCACAAATAATGTTGAGCCATAAACACATTTGACTTTCCCCCCCTCCCCCCGTTTGTGGACAATTCTCAGTTTATTCAATTAATTTCTCCAATTTGTGTGTGCTCTACAGCTGATCCATATGGTAGATGTGAACTTGACTTTCCATGATATCAGTGTGAACCTTTCAGTGGGTAGCTTCAAGGGACCAGGTGCTAATTCTTCAAAGCAAGTTACTATTTCAGCTACATGTATAGGTTTGTTTGGCCAACAAACCTATAACTCTCTTGAGTCTAATTCTCTTTACATCAGTTCAACTTTCATTAAGTTCAATAAAGCAAAACCAGCAATGGGGAGAGAATTAAGCCCTTTGTGTTTATAGAAAGCTTTTCTCTCTAATTAAATGCAAATAAGGGAGGCAAAGACGTGATACAGTAAAATTATTTCTTTTAAAGATGTAACTTATAGAACCACTAGACTTATGCATTCCAACACCAGAAAGAAAGAACAATGGGCCAGCCTCGGATCTCCGTTATACCAGTGTAAATGCAAAATGACAATTGAATTCAGTGGAATTACTCTGGCTTTAAACTGGGGTACCAGAGAACAGAATTTGGTCCATATCTCTTCTTTGCATTCCACGGTGATTGAAAGAGGATGCTCTTAGGGGTGATTGAAAATAAATGCTAAGCTGTCTTACCTTTTGGAGTTATACAGATACCGCAAATAGACATTGAGGCTAGAGAGGGAGGACAGTTTTAGGATTATGGCACTGGTTTGCAGTTCAGCACATCTGGGTTAAATTCCCAGCTCTGCCATAGATGTCCCACTTGACTGTAAGTCAGTTACTTCATTTCTCTGTGCCTCAGTTCCCCACCTGTAACACAGCGATAATACCACTTCCTTTCTCCCATCTTTTGTCTGTTTAGATTGTAAGTGCTTTGGATTAGGGACAGTCTCTTACTTGGTGTTTATATAGTTGTGAAGGTTCCTTCCCAACGCTGAACTGTAGGGTACAGATGTGGGGACCTGCATGAAAGACCCCCTAAGCTTATTTTTACCAGCTTAGGTTAAAAACTTCCCCAAGGTACAAACTCTGCCTTGTCCTTGAACAGCATGCTGCTACCACCAAGCGTTTTAAACAAAGAACAGGGAAAGAGACGTCTTTCCCTAAAATATCCCCCCCAAGCCCTACACCCCCTTTCCTGGGGAAGGCTTGATAATAATCCTCACCAATTGGTATGGGTGAACGCAGACCCAAACCCTTGGATCTTAAAAACAATGAAAAATCAAATCAGGTTCTTAAAAGAAGAATTTTAATTAAAGAAAACGTAAAAGAATCACCTCTGTAAAATTAGGATGGTAAATACTTTACACGGTAATCAGATTCAAAACATAGAGAATCTCTCTAGGCAAAACCTTAAATTACAAAAAGACACAAAATAAGAATATACATTCCCTCCAGCACAGCTTATTTTACCAGCCATTAAACAAGAGAAAATCTAACGCATTTTCTAGCTAGATTACTTACTAACTTAACAGGAGTTGCAAGGCTTGCATTTCTGATCTGTTCCCGGCAGAAGCATCACACAGACAGACAGAACCCTTTGTCCCCCTCCCCCCCTCCAGATTTGTCCCCGCATTGGTCATTTTGGGTCAGGTGCCAGCGAGGTTACCTTAGCTTCTTAACTCTTTACAGGTGAAAGGGTCTTGCCTTTGGCCGGGAGGGATTTTATAGCACTGTATACAAAAAAATGGTTACCCTTCCCTTTATATTTATGATAATAGTACACAGCACAATGGGCCTCATATCACAACTGGGACCTCCCTGTGCTAATGGAGAGAGCCACCAAATGAAAGAACCCTAGACATTAGAGATGGGAAAGCCCTATTACCTCCCCATCTGCCAAAGCAGAATTCATTTTGACCATCTTTCAGCCAGTGCAACATAGCACCCTACAGTCTGTCCTCCTGTTCTTCACATGTATGCTGCATCTGGGTATGTTACTAGACACCAAGCAAGCATCCACCATTTCTTTATGCAGCCTACAAAGGGTAAGAGGAGCTGAAGGGGGAGGAGACTTTGGGTAGGTGCTGAATTTTTACAAGGAGCAGCTAAAAATAAGCTACAGCTAAAAATAAAGTATGATCATAAAATGCTAAATCTCAGGGATCTTCCTGAAATCCTGAGGATTAGCTTTCATCTCACTTTAATCCAGACAAAAATAGCCTTCTCGTTGCCAAAAGGTGTAGCTGGGCTTTACGAATAGAGATAATAGTTCTGCTTCCCTACACAAGGTGACAAACATCCCCTACAAACCCCTTTCACACAGACTTGCACCTCCCTCCCCATCTGGGTTTTCAGAGGCAGAGCAATAAGCTTTTGGGTATGTTCAAGACTAAAGACTGACAGAAGAATGGTGCATCTCTCTTTGGTCAGATAATTCCTCTGACATAGCAGTTGAATCATGAGCTCCATGGAGACTATCTGGCACAATCCTGCGTCGAAGTGATCAGTGAATCCTCTGTCAATATATGCAAAAGAGCCCAGTTGGTACTCGAAATGGGCCCAAATCCAAACCTCAGCTGTGGCCTGGGCACTGGGACACATGCACATGCCCAAGGACCAATGTTCTGTTACCAAGCTGTACTGGAATGGAATCTAAAGTTTGCTGCTGCAGTCAGCTTTTCTGTGTTGCCAACTCTGATCTAAGTGAAAGTTTCATGTTATACGTGTTTTTCTTAAAGCCCCAACTCCTGAAGCCATGTGAATTCCTGAGAATATCAGCTTTCATTTTTAAAATGTACGTTCCTAACCTCCGTGGTTGCAGAGAAAAGCTTGAAAACACAATGCAAGTGAGCCCAAAAGTCTCAGAAACCAGAAAGCAAAGAAGAACTCCAAAGGTATGAGTTTTTTTAATTTAATGATTTTTAAGCCAGCCCCATGATTTTTTGGGGTCTGATGATTTTCAATGATTGGGGGTGGCACTGCTGATTTGTATTCCATAATCTGTTTCAGCATGGGTGAAATACATCACTGAAGTGCAATTTAAGCCCACAAGGCCTACGCACTAGTTATGTCCTACTAAAGCACTATGGCATTAATTGGGATTTAAGAGGTGTATAGGATTCTGGCTTGCTCCTCTACAAAGGTTTGAATTTCACCACTTAGCACAGGGGAAAAAAAAAAAAAAGACTTTTGTAGCACAATAGCCTCCAACTCCATACTTCCAGTTATTGGATCAAATCTATCATTGGTGTAATTCCATTATCCAGGTCAAGGCATGTTGGCCTGGGGGAAAGCTTGCACTGTTTCTACCTTCACTGTACCTGATGCGATAAATCAGGGACTGCAATTCCCAGGGGTCTCTGTCCAGTATTTCCATAGGAACTGAATTCACTTAAAAATAAGAGCAAAGCTACAGCTTATGATCGTCATAATTTACTACTATGTTCCATGTACAAGTGCAATCCAGGTGATTGGAACTCTCATATAAAAGGCCATGAGGGACTTGTTCCTGCAAGCTGTCAAGCAACCTGCCCCCATCCAGCAGAACAGTTAAACACATGCTTAATTTTAAGCATGAGTAGTCCCGTTAGAGTACCTCACAGGATCAAGCCTCGAAACCCATAACAGGTTTCTTGATAGTAATTCTTACTGCAATATTTCCTTTGATTTTGACACGATTATTTGTGAGTAAGAGTTGTGTCATCAGGCCCCTGTTCTGTATCATGATGTTTCCAGCCTAGAGAGGCTACTATCTTGTTGCATACAACATCCTCAGGTTGTGGATGGAAAAGGTGACCAGATGTCTCTGGGATTATGAGTTGGACATTTTTTAATAAGATTTAACAATATTACCCTTTATCTTTACAGGGAAGAAAACAACTGATTAGAATGAAAAGGAGTACTTGTGGCACCTTAGAGACTAACAAATTGGTTAGTCTCTAAGGTGCCACAAGTACTCCTTTTCTTTTTGTGAATACAGACTAACACGGCTGCTACTCTGAAACCTGATTAGAATGAGTTACTCTTAGTTTACAATCATCTAAGAGTTAAAACGAATCCCTGCAAATTTATTTAAAGGAACAAACTATGTTATTTGCCTGGAGCTGGAGTTCATATAGTATGTGGCACAGAAATCTCACATGCAGAGGAGATCATGGGGACAGAGTAACTGACACTAACAGTCACTAGTTGCTTTATGTAACTGATGTTGCAATAACATGCTACTGTGCAAAAGAATGATCGGGGGGGGAATCTAATTGCTAATGAATAATTTGGCAATTCTCTTACTGTTGTTTGGCGCATTAAGGATAATGTTCTGGTGCACTCAGTAGGACGACAATGCTCAGCTCAGACCCATCACTCAGAAGGCATCAGAACACAAAGTGGGGACCTAGTGGTGAATGCAAAGAAGTTACCAGTGTCTAAAGCCCACATGATGCATGATACAGCTCAGTTATTGCTGTTTGTACCTGTCACACGCATAGCAGTAATAAGATCTACAGAAGTGCTTCTGGAAATGATCACAGGGAAACAAATATTTCTAGTCCTGTTTTTCCTCTTTATGTTGAGAGCATGGAGAAACATTAAGGAGAGAGGAACAGAGATTAAAAACCCAAGCCCTCAGTGACAATATCACTTCCTCCCCTCTGCCCACACTTTTTTTTTTTTTTTTGGTGCAGAAGATGTTCTCTAGGTGTACTGTATTGGACAGTATAAAAAAACCCAACAATTACTTCTATGTGTTCATAATCATCAGTCATATGCAACTGTGTACTTCTGAGATCCAGTAAACTGTAATGAAGCTATTTTCTGTGTAGGGCCCTACCAAATTCACAGTCCATTTTGGCAAATTTCACGGTCATTGGATTTTAAAAATAGTAAATTTCATGATTTCAGATATTTAAATCTGAAATTTTTCAGTGTTGTAACTGCGTGTGTGTATGGGGGGGTGTTGCAAGGTTATTGTAGGGGAGTTGTGGTATTGCCACCCTTACTTCTATGCTGCCAGCAGCAGCGCAGAAGTAAGGAATGCACGGTATGGCATTGCCATCCTTACTTCTGTGCTGCTGCCTCCAGAGCTGGGCCCTCGGCCAGCAGCCACCACTCTCCAGCCACCAGCTCTGATGGTAGCAGCACAGAAGTAAAGGTGGCAAGATCACAACCCCCTTATAATAACCTTGCAACCCCCCCTCCATCCCCCTTTTGGGTCAGAACCCCCAGTTTGAGAAACACTGGTCTCCCCTGTGAAATCCGTATAGTATAGGGTGAAAGTACACAAAGACCACATTTCACGGGGGAGACCAGATTTCACAGTCCATGGTGTGTTTTTCATGGCTGTGAATTTGGTAGGGCCCTACTAATGGGAGCACTATTCTGAAGTATGCCCCTGTATAGTGACTGGTTCACATAGTGTATAACAGCCTACTACTGCTACCCACTGACACTAACTCTATTAGCCGAAGTAGGAGAGATATATGTTTTGGTGCTAAAAGGCCTGAGTTCAAGTCCTACTGATGACCTCTTAGGGAGAAGCATCAGTATCTCAGGGCATTGATGATATTGCAGTCTTTATATCTTCATCCATCCAGTACAGCATAGCCACCATTAACCTCTGGGGAAATTCTGTTGTTCAAAGAAAAAGCAACAGGGGTCATGTAGTATAATGCTATGTTTTCCTAAGCCAGTCTTTAGAAGGGTTCTCTAAGTACACCTATTCTCCTACTGCTTTGTTCCCATAGGGTCAATATAAGTTTATAGTCCTAAACATCTTAATACAGGCATTGACTAGTTGCCTGCCATCTTTGGGAAAGAACCAGAACATATAATAGCAGATTGCAGAGCTAGCCAATTAGTTCTCTCACCAGTGAAACACCCATCTACCTGACCTAGCTAGTTCCCAGTGCTCTAGCAGTCTCCTTGCTGCTTTTACCTTATGTATATGGAAAAGTCAGAGAATTTCAGCCCCACCCTCCAAGGTCTCCAAGACTGTGTCCTCACTATGGGGTTGAACATCTCATGGGAGAAGACTAAGGTCCAGAACCTTGGAGCTGGGCCACCAGAACCACTGGTGCAGGTGGGGTCGTGTACCCTGGAGAGCACTGATGAGTTCATCGACCTACACTGCAAGCAGAGTTCAAATGGTTGCAGCAAACCAGATGTTCTTTGACGAATAGGTCTCGTTGCCTCCTGCATGAATGCATTTGCTTATAAATGCAAAAATATCTCTGTGCTAAGACAAAGTTCGGCATCTATCACACCTGTGTACTACCTGTATTTTTTGTATGGGTCAGAAACCTGGACCCTCTTACACGCAGACTTGAAGAAGCTAGAGGTATTCCATATGTGGTCAGTGCCAAATCCTGAGGACAAAGTGGTTTGACTTTGTGCAAAATGTTATAATTACATTCAAAAGCAGTGTTGCGTTCTCTTTGGCCACGTCACCAGGATGGACATAAATAGTCCAGCACACCGCGCTCTCAAACTCTCCTTCGAGACCCTACCTGCCACCACCCATGATCCCCACCCACCAAGATTCATGGATTTGCAGGATTGAACCAGATCTGGGAACTTCACTACACAATGCTCGATGCAAGGCCATCAACCATGGTCACTCTGGCTAGTGCAATGATCCTTAGGAGACTATGCATGTTTGGTGACCACAGGTGATGCCCAAGAGTCACAGCAAAAACAAATATCAGAAGTGAGAGAAAAATCTATTGAGAATCCTTAGCCTTTAGGAGAGTCACATTCCCTGATTCTCCTTTCCCTAAGCCAGTGCAACTCCACTGAAGCCCATGATTTACAGCAATGAGAGGAGAATTGGGACACCAATTTTTGGCATTTGTATTTCAGCCCTGATCTAAAGCCCAATGTAATCAATGGGAGTCCTTCCATGGACTTCAATGGGCTTGGGATCAGGCCCTTTGCATGAAAGTTGATAAAAGCAGCAATTATACAGTTCTGCTTTGTGATTTTGTTTTATTCAGTAGAATTCTTAAAACTTGTGGCATTTCTTTGGGATACTGGATAGCACACCAGACATCTAGCATTTTGCTGCATTAGGCCTGATCTGAAGTCCATGAAACAAGACTAAGGTCAAAGTTATGTATCTTTTCTCCACTTCTTCCTACATCCCTGTCCGCAGGCTATAGAAGGGGCACATTTTGCATCTAAACTCATTCTTTTATTTTTCATTCCTAAATTATTCTCAGAGCTTTTGCCGAAGCCCTGCTGATTGCCCCTTCAACTCACCCACAAGGGGCCTCAGCAGCAGCATCCTAACACCCAAGAAGGAGCGTTTTCGCTTAGAGAATGCTGTTCCTTCATTGCATAGAGGAGGTTGCAACCAAAAGGTATTTTCCTCCCCTTTCAGTGTTTACTCCCTATACAGAGATCATTCTCCCTGAGCTCTAGAGGACCAAGGTTATGAGGTTAGGCATAAACACTACCATTAAAACCACCAGTCCCCACACTATTTCATTTTGTCCATGTTGTTACCTACACAGTATCTTCTTACGAGTTTAGTGAAGGTAGCCTCCATCATGCTAAGATGACTAAGCATTTACTCTACAGTCAATGGTTATTTTTATTACTGTAGGACCTAGAGGCCACAACTGAGATCACGGCCCCCCAACTGTGCAGTGAGTCGCACAGACATACAGTAAGAGACAGCCTCCACTCCCCACCCGAAGCACTGACAGTCTAAATAGACAAGACAGACAAAAGGTGGGAGGGGAAATCAGAGGCACAGAGAGAAGTGACTTACTCACACACCAGGACAGTCACAGAGCCAGGAATACAATTCACATCTTCTGATTCCCAATCCAGTCCACTTGAGGCATTGTCTCTCCTTCTTCCTACTTGCTGGGCAGAACACCTGAGAAAGCCAACACAAAAAGGGAGTGAATGCTGCAGAAATGAATCTGTGTGGATATTTGCCCAAAGTTGCTTTTCAGATATTTGCCCCAACTCTATGATAGAGGAACGTGCACCAACCTCCACAGTGGAAGGATTCAAAAAACTGCCATCTCAACACGCTACGGAATCTCACACATGAAAGCGTGAGGCCCGAGGGACCTACAAAGGATGCCATCTTCAGAGAACCCTAGTCACAGGTAAGTCATTTCCCTTTCCTGTTGCCTGCTTCCATATAAGTGACTCCTGTTTCATATTATCCAGGGTTGCTGGGTTCAGGCTTTGCTGAAACAGTAGGGGTCTTAACAAGGAGATCTGCAACAACATTCTGTTTTCTAAATTTAGATTTCGGTCTTCAGCCAGGGCAAAGAAGCCCTTGTTAAAGCAACAGTGACTCCTTACCTGCCCCAGGAACTTAAAGGCATTTATTGAAGACAACAAAAAAAACCCAAAAACCAACAACCCAGGTTCTTTCATAAAAATAAATGTTAAAAAAGCACTGGGTAACATTTTTACAACAATTTGCCCTGAAAGCTGAGGCTTTTTTCCTTCCCTAAAGCATGAAAATAGTAACACATTAAATTGTACCCTGGTTTACGTTAGTTTGCTAAAGAAATACTGTATATAAAGCTGAAGTTAATTTGCAATTCCCAGTAAGGAAAAGGATGAGTGCAGATCTGACTTGGTTAAAAGGGCATAAATAACTGAGCAGCAAGACCAAGAGAAGTGGCAATAGATGTGATTACAATCTCACCTTAATAGGAACTCTCTCTATATATAAAATGTAGAGAGCCTAATTCCTGTTAGGGTGAGATTGTAATAACTGTATGGATTGCAATCACTTCTATTGCCACTTCTCTTGGTCTTGCTGCTCAGCTATTTATACCCCTTAGCCAAGTCAAATCTGCCTTCACTACAATGCTGCTTCTGTGGAACTATAATGGTTATATATCAATCCAACATGCATCTCCCTCGTTAGAGTTCTACCCTAAAAAAAAAAAATGCACTACCAATTTTTGAACCAATCTGCTTTAAATGTGCTTTTAATACCAAGAGTGACCAGAGAGGTAAGCAAATATTTTTATAAGAAGACAGATATATTGTGTTTACATCTAATGCCATTTGCTAAGTAACAGACTGGAATCCAGTTCCACCCTACCTAATATTTACCCAGCTGGGGAACAAGGTTCAGTGGTGTTTATCAATGCATGATTAAGTTGTAGCTCAAAAAAATAGCGTGGCCCAGTGGATAAATCATGTGAGTGTGACTCATGAGACCTGGGTTCTATTTCTGTCTGTGCCACTGGAATGCCTGGTGACCTTGGATAAGACATGTTGCTTTGTGCCTTAGTTTCTCCATCTATAAAATGGGTATAACTAACCTCTTTTGTGAAATGTTTGGAGATCTACAGACGAAAAAGCACTACATGCGAGCCAGGTATTAAAATATTCTCATGTAACTGGGCTCAATTCTGCCCTCACATATGTGAGAACCATACATGTGTAAGTGAGGGCAGAAATGGGCAAGCTAGGGGCTGGAAGAGGATGTAAGTTACACCAGAACAAACTCCTTTTACAATCAGACTCACTTTTGAATTTTACTCAAAATATCTATATGCCAGAAACATACTGGTACCCTCACTTATGCAGATGAAATCAATGGGAGTTGCACCTTTGTAGAGTTCCCAGCTCTCGTGACTTTACTGAGTCTCCCCCCACATTTAGCATTTTGCTTAATGGTGCAGCTCCTAGAGTCACGTGATTAAATGAAACCGGAGTTTCTCACCTAAAGAACAAAAATAAGTCTCTAGTTCTCATGATTGTGGAAGAAAGCTTGAAAACATGACCCAAGTACACCCAGAAGGCAAATACAAAGAACAAACAGTATTTTTTAAAGTCAGTATCATTTAAGTTGTCCAAACTCATGATTTTTGAACACTTGGAGCTCGCAATAATTCCTCTGTGAGAAGGCAGAAGTGGGGCCTAGGAGTTAGACATTTATTTATTTATTTATTTATTTATTGTTTTCATTAAGCTGCAAACTCTTCAGAGTGGGGTATGACTATTATCGTACTATGGTAACAGTGTGGATCAGCTGGATCTTGAGAGAGAGAGAGAGAGAGTTAGTTATTGCATTAGGGTAGCGGTGTGCACCACTTTAAATCAAACTGATCCACACTGCCACCATAATAGACACACCCCCATACCTACACACCACATGATGATAGCCCTATAATAAATTGAATTTATACTTCATTTTTGACCACTTCACCTGCACTCTGCTTCCTAGTTTGTCTCCACTGGGACATAGTCAACCCTGAGCAACTTAAACCCAGCTACCATGCATTTTATTTTTAAACTAATACCGAGGAGAAACAATTCCTTCTTTCCTTCTCCCAGCTGTGAAATCCCCTCCCAAAAATGACACTTGTCTAAAATACAGGTCAAGCAATACTCAGATCTGAACCAGTGACAGAAGGAGGAGAAAACTGCCCTCCAATTATGCTTAAACTGAAATGTCTCTTCATAAAATAATTATTTTGTTGCCGACATCTTTAGTAGTATGATCATTTTTTTTCTTTGCAGACTTCTCTGATGAGCCTTCTAGGATTCAATGGTTCATCTTGGCTCAGAAACCTCATAAAAAAGGAAAACATGTAGAGAAAAAGAAGCTTTTTACTCTCTGTGACAGTATGTAATCCTGCCTAATAAGGCACAAGAGCCCAAATTCAGCAAAGCATTTAATCAAGGGCCTGCTCAAGCTGCCACTGGACTCAGTGGAAGAGCTCGCATTAGTTGAACAGAAGCAGGATCAGACCCAAAGTGCTTAAATCCATTTTCTTGGAGCCGATAGTGTCTTTTTGGTCTGTGTTTGTACAGCACCTCGCACAATGGGGTCCTGGTCTATGACTGGGGCTCCTAGGCGCTGCTACAATACAAACAGTAAATCACCACACTAATAATGTTCTGCAAAGTCCTCAGCCGCACGTTTAACTTTAAGCACTTGCCTAGAGTTGAGCATGTACTCAAGCATTTATCTGAGTAGGCATCGACTGCTGCATTAGGGTCAAAATGCAGTGCAGAAACAACACAGGGAAAGTATTGAACGCTATCATTGATGTGAGCGAAAGAGACTATTGCCCTGTGTTGGGACCCTGTCACCCACCGCTACGGTTTATTCTGTTACCCATTCAATAGTTTCTTCCGGGGTATTCTGACTGATAATTCAAGATTTCTGTTGCAGTTTCTGAGCAAACAGGAAGAGTCAAATGGAGAAACTACATTGTCTAAACTTGCTCTTTCTAGGATTGCCACAGAGCTGCCACAGTACATAGATAACACAAATTAAAAATGGAGTGATGGGATGGGGGGGAAAAAAACCCAGAATCATTACACTGTGATGACAGACTTAGGATTTAATGAGCGAACACATTCTTGCAAATCATGTGTGTGAGATAGTTTATTTATGTCAGACATTTAAAACTGGACTGGACAAGGCGCTAGAAAATATTCTGCAGGGAAACAATCCTGCACCAGATGAGCGATGCTTTCCGTTAGGTCGTCTATCTTTCCATTTCTAGCATGTAGTCTGGTGCAGCTCAGAGTGAATACATTGTATTGTGTTGCCCAAAGTCTAGCAGATGTGTGAATTAAAACACAAAAGAAACCATATCAAATAGACAATACAAAAAACCTTTATATATTTTTCATGTAAAGTGAGTCCCAATTAAAGTCTGTACAGACTGAGAGGCCTGGAGATTGCAGTCAACTCTTCAGCTGCAACATAGGCAGCAGCAGTGCAAGTTTCCCCAGTGTTGTGTCACCAAAAGACTTTGCATCACCCTGATCTGGAAGGGATCACATCTAGGGCTGTTCAGTCTGCTATCCTTCTTCAGTCCTCGATGCCTCTCACTTCTCTGCTGCTACTCCGCATTAGTGTCATTTGTGATGGTGACAATTCTGTCCATGAGAACCAGACTTGAGCTGATTCACTCACTTCACATCAATCACACAACAGCTTGTAATAACTTTTGCTCACTTCAGAACTGGGCTAGATTTGAGTATCTAACTGTGAAAGGCCCTATTGACAGGCCTTTCTGCCATCCAGGCTGCCTACCAGTGACTGGAGGCTGGAGAGGCAACTCACAGGAGCACCTTGTTAAAAAGTTCTTGGCGCAAACCGAAGGGAGATTTGGGATAATGTTCCTACCTCTGGTGGCATCACCCCCTATTCTCTCTTGATTCTGCTGAGTCATTTGTGCCAGTCACTGCTCTGAAGAGAAAAGCTTTGCCTTGAGAATGCGTCATCATCAAACATTTTGAAAATACTATTGCACCTGACCCCTCTGACAGGGTCTTCACCCCACCACTGTCAGTTCAGATTATACACATTTAATACACAGTGCTCAATATGCTCCATATCTGTGTTCGGAACAAAGTCTAAATGTTCCCACCAAGTGAACTTAATCAAGTTGTTTACCAAGGGGTACATGCTAATATATTGCTCACTGCTGCCTACTGACAGTACATGACCAGCCTGCAGCTTTACTTAGGGATTCTAGTGACGTAGATAAACCCTGAGAGAGAAGACAGAAGCCTGAGGGGAAAAAAAAAAAAAATCACAGCCAGACAATGTATACACTCCTAAGCTTTACAATGCCATAAAACATCTCCATGCATTGTATAAGCAATAAAGCTGGTCAGGTTGTCTCTCTTATAACAAAACATCACCTTGAAGCATGATGCAGGCTTTCCTGGGTAACAAAATGCAAGCTTTCACGGACACCCACCGGTCCAAATGTTTGCAGACTACTGGCCCAGTAAGCCTCTTGCTGATCACCCCTTCATAACACACAGCAGTAGTACATTGGATTCCCACATGTAGCCTTGTTTTCCTCCAGTTTTTGGCTTCAGCATCTATAAACAGTCTGCTTCTTACAGCTAAAAAGTTCTCCTTTAGTTCAAGAGGAAGAGGTTTGTGTTTTTGGTGTAGAAGCTCCCAATGAACACCTCTACTGTTTGTTACGTTCAGCTTCTGTATAGCATAGGAAGGGGACCAGTAAGACTATGCTACAAAAAACCCTCTTATGGGAGATGGTGCATATTTACTCATGGATTGGATACTTAGGATCTCAGAAGGAATGTATATTAAATAGTCTCAGGATCATTTTCCATTTTTTCAGCCAAGTAGCATGCACAGGTGAATATGAAGGAATGCACTGGGGGCTCTGTTAACTTAACGTTAGGTACAGTCTCTTTAATCACAGATGTCAATGCAATCGAGCAATTATACTATATGGAGAAAGGTCACCATTCAGATCGGATATTTGCATCACAAAGAGCAACTAAAATCAGATCCTGGCTCAATTTCCTTTGGTGAACCAGGAAAAGAGTGTCCTTAATCTAAATAATTTTCTCGGACTGTTGACACAGATGAGTCAAATCCATGTACTGTTGCACAGCAGATTTCGGTGGGCAGTTCCTATTAGTATTAGTGGAGTCATGTAATGTCTCTGCTCCTCAGTCTGGGAATAGGCCCGATGTTTTGCTTATCCTGGCTCCTAAATTTTCAGAGAGTCATGGAATTAAGTTATAACTTCCATTGACTAAGGGGGTTTGTGCAGCAAAATCCTCTGCAAAATCTTCAAAAATTTAGGAATAAGTAATGTTTGTTATTAATTTGTTCAAGGATGTCACTGGGCATCAACATCTTTACCAATGCATTTTAATTTTAACAGAGTCCATTCTAACGGAAACAAGATATTGATGCCGAACTTATTTAACTCTGCAATCTTGGAGCCACCAGCTCCAAATCCCAGAATTTAATAGCACCAGTAGAAGTCTACCCTTTGTACAGACACCATGCTGCTGGTTTCCTATCCTAACAATTTATAAACCTAGATAAATGTTTCTAGCTCTTTGTGCAAATTGCATGCTTTGAAAATATTCCCCCCATCCCCTCATTAAAAGCTCAGAAGGTTGAAGTTTGTTGAAAGCATCTGTGATTTTCTCAGATGTTATTTGTGGCTTTATTGCAACAGGCTTGTTACAATGATACAGTCCATCAATTTTAGAGGGGTAACAGACAGCGCAGCTGGAGCCTTCTGATCCCTGCAGCATTCATTCCTTATAAGCCATTAATTGCATCATTACACATTATTTAAAATGGTGCCACAAGGTTGCCCTCCCACCCTCACTTAAATTCAGGCTCTAGAGCAAGTTGAGTCAGAAAAGCTTAAAAAAAAAAAATCAACATGTACAGCAATTCTGAGCCCTTTACCAACACAGACTGAATCAAAGAGGAGAAAGAGCAGGGATGACATTGATATGTTTCACACAACCACAAGTGTATATAATACATGGTCTGAAATTGACACTTAAGCAACAGAAGATGTCCAGATACCTAATTAATTGTCACACCATAATCCAGTATTTCCCAACTGGGAGAGGGGTGGAACAGACAGACCAGTCCTGTGGTGGTCAGGGCAAAGAAGGGGCAGAGCACGATTTCAAGAGCGCCACTCAATATGCTGCCGTGGCTACAGGTAAAGTAGCCGCTGGCTCCTTGAAAACCACCCACCATCCTGCTCCCTAATGTAGCCAGCTCAGATTTGGAGCCTGCTCACACTTCTCTCCTCTGCTCAGCTGTCAGAAGTTCTAATGCATGACCCTCAAGTAGCATGTAGCCTTCTGATGTGCGTGTAGTGGTAGAGGGACAACATTTCTTATGGCAGCTAGCTGCTAGATCTCTAGCTGCCCCTGCTGTGTTAGCAGTCAAGTTGTGCACAATGCCTCAGGAGACCAGGCGTATGCTGCACTGTGAACAGGGAGGGGAGGCAATAGGTCAGCTGGCAGGTGTGTATAGCAATTTTAAATTGCTAGCTATACTTCTTGCTTCCACTTGAATTTTCTTCTGTGGTTTCTCTCAAGCTGAGTTTCTGCTTCATGTGAAAACTAAGTTCCTCAATCTTGATGTGATCTGAGTGGAACCATTTCGGCTCCCTAAGGCCCCATAAAGACTACAGACCTTTAGTCCGGGTTTTGTACACTGATATTACTATGCATTGCACAGGAAAAAGATTACCTGAAATCTTGGGAAGGAGCATTTTTATGGTTCAAAATGCAGCTAGTTCTGCTGTGAAACTAGCAAAGATAATATCAACTCCCCACCACCACACAATGCAGTGGGCACATCCCCCTCTTACTCCATATCAGAAAGGAACGAACTGATTTAATTCCAAGTTGTATGTACCTAGTTTAATCACAGAATGGGAATATCGTCTACTTGTCAGAACAAGAGACTAGGAGTTAGTGCTCCTAGGTTCTATTCCTCAGTCTGCAACTGCCCTTGAGCTGGTCACTTCTCCTCTTCGAGCCTTATTTATTAAGACCTTTGGAAACTACCTTCTTTCAAAGGACTTAATTTTAACACCCATTAAGCACTTTTACGAAACAGATCCCACAGACACAAGGTATCATTATCAAGGTAACTGAGTTATAATACACCTCCTCTAAACACTGGAGAATATAAAAGCACTGACAAATCAGTAGAACGACTAGCTGAAGAGTAATACTGTAATGAACTGGCCTGTGTTATGTAGCACTGTCCTCCACTCGATGGAATCAGAACAGTTCAATTGAATGTCATAGCCCCTCTACTACTGACAGGTAAAGGAGAGTCTCCTGCAGCACAAGTGGTAAGAGCCAGTCCTTTCGGAGCATGATGATCTGTGCTCTATCCCTGCTCTTGCCATGAAATTCTGAATGACCAGGGAGTCCAGCTAAGAAAAAAATCTGACGTCCACAAGGTCACAGCTATGTTGCAACATCCTGGCATGAGAACTGAGCTGGGTGAAATATCAGGTATTGTATTAGCTGCTCTGTTTGAGGAAAGAATACACATCAAGATGAAGAGCAGTTTCCTCAACTGAATCAGAGTATAGCTTTATATCAGACTATGGCAATTCTTAGGCCACTTGCATCCATTTGCATTTGCAGAGAAAAAAGATCAAGAATACCTTCCTAGATTATGAACTCATGTAAGAGGTTTCCTTTAAGGAAAAACATTAGAACGCTTCTTCATCCTGCAGCCAGATCATTAAAAGGTAGTCACTGTGGCTGCTACTATTTCCTGTACCAAATTGATTTTGCCTAAGGAAGGGATAGTCATCTCAGTCTTGAAAATCCCTTTTTCTGAAGCTGGCTCAGCTGTCGGAGCTCTGAGTAGGAACCTGGCTATGGAGAGAGACTTTCAACAGCAGAATAGATACTTGGGTTCCACCCATTCATTAATGAAAGGGGAACCAATCTAGCCCAGTATTCCCAATCCTAACCTGAGAAAACATTAGCTTCCAGTTGGAAACTTCCTTCCACAATTAAACTCTAAGGAAGAAGCAGCCACATGGCACAGAATATTTGTTTATTAGGAATGTAAACATTTAGTTTGACAGATATTTCTGTGCATTGCACTTTGATAATGATGGGCCAGATTCTCATTTACAGTATAGCCCCTTTACACTGCTTTGGGAGCAAAAAGGGGGTCTTAAAATGAATACATTATATTTACATCTACTTTAAGGCCCTTTTTACTCTGCCAAAGAGTGTGAAGGGCTTTAGTGTAAGTGAGAATCAGGCCCAATTCTTTTGTCAGAAAGGACAGTTTAGAAGGGTTTACTGCATCTGGTTTCCCTTGCAACAGACAAAGCCTTGTCTTGAGTTTAGAATGCAAACTTTCATTAAAATCCTCTATGGTTATATTAATACTTTGCTCTTCTAAAACACCTTCTGTGCCTGTGAGGCAGAGATGTATTGTCCCCATAGGGAAACCAAGGCACAGAGTGGTGAAGTGACTTGCCCAATGTCATAGTGTGATACTGTAGCAAAGCTAGGATTAGAACATAAGTCTGCTGACTTGCATGCCCATGCTCTAACCACCACACTATGCTGCCTCAATTATTAACGTCATCTGCTTCCCTTGCATGAATCTACAGAGGGCCTGGTTCTCCTTTGCCCTGCAGCAGTCATTTACGCCAGTGCACAGTGAGTGTAAGACACGATCTTTCTGATCTGGTAGCATTTTATACTCCTTTTGTACAGGTGTAACTGAGTAGACAAGGTCCAGGGCAATGGAGAATCAGCTCTACAGTCACCATGCCCTACACTCACCACAAAGCCCCATCCTGGGACCAAAATCCCTTGCAAACAATTATGAAAACTTTGTTTTAAATGTTATCTTTTTCATTTTTTCCTCAGATATAATACTTGTCAAGGACACAGTGAAACAACATTAATCTGCAGGTTACCACAGCGAATATAACAGCATGGACTCTATTGTGCCTCGTGCTGGAGCTGCTTGACTTCTTCTTTGATCTCAGCAATCATTTCCCTCCTATAATTTTCAGACTCTATGCACAATGCTGTAAAGTTTGGAGTGCAAGCACCTTGAAAGGAGGGAGGGGGAACGTTTATTTTCTCAGGACATTTAAAAAAAAAAAACATGGAAAGTTTTTTGTTGTCCGCCTGTCTTTGGGTTTTGTAAAATTCAGGGCCTAATTCTCCTAAGTGGAAGATGGTTTGTTGTAGGTCTTTTCCTTATTGGTCACCTCAGCTGCATAAGGACTGCACATGGGAGTAAGAATCTGTAGAATTAGGCTTCTTCACACACAGCCTAAATTTGCCTTGAGAGTTCCCTTTTAATACAATCAGGCAGTTGATCAGGGATTAGAGGGTCAGCTAAGTGTTAACAATTTTGCTTTTGCTTATGCATTATTTCCTTTTAAGGAGCATTTAAACGTCTCTCTCCAACAGGACAGTGCTAACTCACAGGAGGAAAGCAAATACACAACACACTGGGTTAAGCAATTAGGCCCTTATGGCGCAACCTAAGAAATATAGCCCTGAATGCTAACTCATAATGGGCAGTGAAATAACTTAGACGACAGGCCTGCTGAAACTACTGAATGGGGGGTAGTTTAACAGATACAATGCATGTGTGGCCTTAGCAAGGGCCTTGCCAAGCTGGAGATCATCTTGGCCCCAGTACCACCACCAATGGCCTCACTGTGGAGTCACAGGGAGCTGACATTAAAACAGCACAACTCCTGTGGGTGACTTTTATCATCCTCACAGCTATTCCTCCACATATAGGCTGAAGGAATGACTAGTCCTGACCCCTCCAAAGCCTGTAGCTATAGTCAAAAGATGTTACTATTTTTCAAGGCCCATTTACTAATCTTTCTGAGTCATCTGGGCAGGTAGGAATCCCTTTCAATCATATCCCCCGAGGTTGCCAGATTCCATTTGCTGCAGTAACATTGGTCCAAATCTCCATCATAAATCTGTTAATCAGATTTCACATGATTAGCTCAAATACATTTTCAGCCTCTGATTCAAAATAGCTTTTCCAGAGAACCTGGATTTGTGCAGGAAATGGCCCACCTTGATTATCATACACATTGTGAAGAGAGTGGTCACTTTGGATGGGCTATTACCAGCAGGAGAGTGAGTTTGTGGGGGGGGGCGGAGGGTGAGAAAACCTGGATTTGTGCTGGAAATGGCCCAACTTGATGATCACTTTAGATAAGCTATTACCAGCAGGACAGTGGGTGGGAGGAGGTATTGTTTCATGGTCTCTGTGTATATAATGTCTTCTGCAGTTTCCACGGTATACATCCGATGAAGTGAGCTGTAGCTCACGAAAGCTCATGCTCAAATAAATTGGTTAGTCTCTAAGGTGCCACAAGTCCTCCTTTTCTTTTTGCGAATACAGACTAACACGGCTGTTACTCTGAAACCTTTCTTGGTAGAAGACAAGTAATATATTAACATAAATGCTTTAAATTTTCCACCAGCCAATATCTTCCAGCAAGGGTTTTTCTAAAGAATTTAACCTGATCTAGTTCCTGGATTTATTTTACATTAAGAAAGCAGGATGTGGAACACATGCAGTAATTGGCCAAAAGTGAAAATTAATGTTAACTGATTGCACATACAGCAAGTTCTTAAGGGCGTCTTTCCCAGAGAGAGGGGAGGGGATTCTGAGGGCCTGATATCTATGATTCAATAGATGGGTCCTAACTAAAGCTCTGGGATCAGAACCATCCTTCAACTTTGGGGGAAATCCAGATCCAAACTTCACAACAAGATCTGACCAAAACCCTGCAGCTGAACATTCCTGACTTGGAGGAAACTGGGATCTAGAGTCATACTTTACAATTGAGTCTCATCTCAAGAAATGAGATTAGAGATGTGTCTACTGCACAGACACCTAGGAAATAACTGCCCTGAAGGCATTTGATGGGCCCAGTCCTGTCAGACACTGAGTTCTGCCCATGACATACTGGGCTGTCTGTGCTTCCACTGAAGTTAGTGTGAGCTAAGGGGTCTCAGCTTCTTTCAAATTCAGGCTCTGAAGCTGAAATTTTCAAAAGCCCCTAAGTCCTATTTTCAAAAAGTGACTAAAGAGGGATTTTCAAATGTGCTTAAGTGAGTTAGGAACCTTTTTCAAAGGGAGTTTAAGTCTATAACAGATCAACAAGAGCAACAAAATGCATAATTAGTGGAACCAGTGAGCCACTTGCCCTTCAGTACCTAGGCACAATGGAGCATGCCAGCAACAATTAAGGGACGTCCATTAGTCTAGGTATTGGTATAGAAGACAAGCTGCTGATTTAGGTACATTACAAAAAATGATCACTGAGCCAATTCAAAGGCAGCCATTCAGTAATGGTACAGTGAACAGCAGTTTCTCCTCTATCCATCAGGCAAAAGGATTCAGTCCATATTAATCATTTGTTATAAATGAAATTAGATCAATAGGACAGGGTGGTGTTACAGGATCATTGGGCTTGAGTCTCCTCCTACTTATTCTAGTGAGAATGAGGAGTAATGCCAATTAAGACAGTGGTGTAAAACCAGCATAAGTGAAATGAGAATCTGGCTCCTTAATGTCTCTGGCTTTGCTTTGTTGTGTAGCTATCAGCAGGGGATCATTATTGTGTGATAAGATACTGTAAGTGAAATGAAAGGTTAACTATTAGCTCACACCCCAGTTCATAAGTGTAAGAGAGGAAGTAAGGGCTGGATCAAAATAGGGAAACAACACTCTGTTTCTGAAGAGCAGCAAACTATAGAATTAGCATGTAAGCTGCCTGAGAAAACTATAAGATCATTAGGCCAGATCCTCAAGCTATTCATTCTGACTTAACACAAATAAACTGTGAAACCGACAAGTACACACTGTGTAGGAGGCTTGGACAGTGGGATCCCATTCTTCCTTTGTCACACAGGGGGATTCATTACATGTGTAACCGTCATTAGCATCAGTGTACATTACCGAGATGAAACTCCAGTACATCAGTGAGAGAACAGAGCACAGCCTATAAGGATGCTACATGGAGAGGCTGTACCAGGGGTGCTGGAACAAGTTGGATAGGGGGAGTGCTGAGAGTCATTGAACCAAACTGTAAACCCTGCGTGTGAAAGAAACCACTTCAAGCCAGGGGTTTCGGCAGCACCCCCAGCAGCCCTAGCTCCAGCACCATGGCTTTACAGCAGGACTCTTGGAGTCTTAGGATCATAGAACTGAATTCTGCCTGTGTGGGGTTAGTTAATTCAGCCAACTCTTATTAGTTAAACACTGAAATAAAGGCCAAAAGGCGAAGTCAGATTCATAGGGTGTTTTAGTCATGAGTCAACTGCTGGAAATGACCACTTTGATTATCACTACAAAAGCCCCCCCCCCCCCTCGCCCCTGCTGGTAATAGCTCACCTTAAGTGATCACTCTGGTTACAGTGTGTATGGTAACACCCATTGTTTCATGTTCTCTATGTATATAAATCTAAGTGAGCTGTAGCTCACGAAAGCTTATGCTCAAATAAATTTGTTAGTCTCTAAGTTTCAGAGTAACAGCCGTGTTAGTCTGTATTCGCAAAAAGAAAAGGAGTACTTGTGGCACCTTAGAGACTAGCCAATTTATTGAGCATAAGCTTTCGTGAGCTACAGCTCACTTCATCGGATGCATACTGCGGAAACACAGACTCACTCTCCTGCTGGTAATAGCCCATCCAAAGTGACCACTCTCTTTACAATGGGCTATTACCAGCAGGAGAGTGAGTTTGCGGGGGCGGAGGGTGAGAAAACCTGGATTTGTGCTGGAAATGGCCCAACTGGATTATCATACACATTGTAAGGAGAGTGATCACTTTAGATAAGCTATTACCAGCAAGAGAGTGGGGTGGGAGGAGGTATTGTTTCATGGTCTCTGTGTATATAACGTCTTCTGCAGTTTCCACAGTATGCATCCGATGAAGTGAGCTGTAGCTCACGAAAGCTTATGCTCAAATAAATTGGTTAGTCTCTAACGTGCCACAAGTACTCCTTTTCTTTTTGCGAATACAGACTAACATGGCTGCTACTCTGAAACCTGCTATGTGTGAGATAGTTATGATGAAATCAGTAACTAGATCACTGCTGGCTCAGTAATAGTTCTGAAGCCTTCTGCAGTGGTAATTCTATTGACAACAAAGACGTTAAACTGAAGACAGAACTAGCTTATCTGACTACCGAAGTCGATGTCTATTAGTCTTCCCAACGCCACTCAGAGACTCGCAATTATACATTTTTAAAAGGTCAAATAAATTTTCCTGCAAGGTGATGCACATAAAAGATCAAACATGATTCAAATTGCTTGATTTCATCCATCCCATCCGTGGCAGCTACATGGATTTCTTAATTCAAAGACATTGTACGCTGCACAGGAGGAGCAAACAAACACCAAGAAAATTTTTAAAAAGTTACCACCAGGAATCTAGGCACATTCTCACTCTTTTGATTGTGTTACATGATAATACCATCAAAATGACAGGTTTCAGAAAGCTTATGCTCAAATAAATTGGTTAGTCTCTAAGGTGCCACTAGTACTCCTTTTCTTTTTACCATCAAAATGTAACTCTTGTAATCCTACTACAAGAGGTACAGAGCATCCAGTCCTGGAGATGCTTAATAACCACCATTTCTAAAATTTCACACGTTTACCTCCCGTGTCTTCCTGTGTGTCAGTTTTGTACCGAATTTGGGGGCATCATAAGGTTTCTGTGCTATTAAATAAGTGTAATGGATGTGAGTATTCATTTGATCCACAGCCCAGTGAAGTCAGTGAAAGGACTCGCATTGAGTTCAGTGGGTCTGGACCAGGAACTTCTTGCACTGTTTGTCAGTGTTAATCACACTCGTTCAATAGCAATAAAGCCACTGGAAGAGTGTACGGTCATTGGAGAAACGTCTCTAAGACAGCTCCACCACAGTGCTGGTCTCTGCCTCACTGTCTGTCAGTGGGAGACCATCATGCTAGGGCAGCACTCTGGTGACACTGTACTCTAATCATCGCTGAAGATAATATAAATCTTAGCATAATGGTCAACTGACCCCAGTGCTGCTTGAGCCTACTGTACCCAGACCTAACAGGCCTTGTTCACTCTCCCCTTTCAGACGTCTCTCATGCTGAAATAACAAAACAAAAAGGGAAGCTCCGATTCACAGTTAATTAGCAGAGCCTTTTCTCTTGGTGACAGATGCTGGTTCTATCACTCCAAGTGCTCCTTCTTTAGATGCATTAGGATTAAGCAGACACTATGTAAACTTGTTACTTGAGCCTGACTGCGTAGACATACTTTCAATGGGCCATCTACTTGATTGCTGATGGGTAGAATGAAAAATATAATAAATGTCTCCGCTCCTGTATTCTTGCCAAAGACTAATGGAGGAACAAGCAGTGGACTCAATCAATCCTGAAGGCTAGCAACATTTGTGGGAAAGTGTGTGTGTATACATGTGCACGCTCTCACACAGACAGAAAATAACTATGTTGAGATTGAGAGTACCTATCAGTAATTTAAGGGTGAAACACATTACAAGGATATTGCATTATTCCAAAGCCAAATATTAGAAACCCAAGAAATTCAGAGTTTGGATTTCTTTTAAATGTAATCTCAACATGTTAAGGTATAGAAATGCATCCAAAAACATAATTACAACCTAATTTCTTCAAATGTAGCCTAAGCACAAGATTTTATGTACAATGAGTTTTAACTGTAGTACATGAGAAGTTTGAAGAGTGTGCCTCATTTTGTTATTAAGATAATTCTAGATAAAAGAAAAAAGACTGACACAGATGTTCAATTTCTTAAAGGATCCAGTTTATAATTAATTTTAAGTGAAACTAATTAACCGATTTACTTGTAAATTTTCAAAATAATTCTGTGCCCACAGAGTAAATGCTGTAAATTTAGAGAGGATATGGCAACAACAAAAGAGGCTGAATCCCTTAAGTGAAAAACGGAACTCAAACTTAACTATGGAGTCTCAACCGGTGACTCCATAATACACACACACACACTGGCCCCCATTCTCTAGAACCATAAATGCAGTGCAGCTGGTGTGTCCCCATACACTGAAGGCTGGTGGATTTGATGTCATGATGATCCACTGAGGAAAAGAATTGTAGGTCCTATGTAAACCATAGCTACTGTTGACGTTTTTAAAAATCACCGAAGTGATTGTGTACGAAAACCCCCATAAACCGATGGCCCAAATCCACAAAGGTATGTTCTCCATCAAAACAAAATAGTTGCAATTTTGGCCCTAAACTACTTGAGAGTGGACGTCTATAATTTCAGATTAAAATAGCAAGATATCTCATCTCTGTATATACTACTGGTCACCAATAAATATAAACAAATGTTAAGAATAAACTGCTGTTTATTTCACAGATCGCGGGAGCTGAGCCAGAATGGACATAGCCTATCACTTAAAGCTATAGATGTTCGTTTCTGCAATGCTTAACATATGAGATTCTTTTCTTAATAGCCCCATTATGTAATATTATCCATGTCCCCAGTACATTAGAAAGAGAATCATTTGAAGTAACACAATATAAAAGTCATTTGTAGCACAGGAGCAGTCACTGATACAAGAGAAAATTAATTGGCCATGCAATCTAGGGATCTGGGAATCAAAGCTTTTTACAGACTCTGCAACCATCAAAACAGCAGCAAGTATAACTAAAATCTCTCCTCTGCTGGAGCTGCTAACTGCTTGTTCTCACACACCTCCCACTTGGAAAGCTTTTCCAACCCCTATTAGCTTCAATGTACCAAGTACATTATGTATAGGGGAAGTGGGTCAGGAGTTTTTGGAAGCCAAGGGAAGCGAAGCTCCTTAGCAAAAGGAGACAAAGAAGAGTAAGATGAATCCATAGACAATTTTTTAACAAGTTGCATGCTGAGGAATAACTCCCTGCACTGCTGAAGTCACTGGGTGAAATTCTATGGCCTGTGTTATGCTGGAGGTCAGATTAGATGGTCTATTCTGGCCTATGAACATTGAAAAGAATGACAATCCTGACTCTTTGGTTTCTAGGTCAATGACTTCAACATCCCAACTTCTCAAAACAAAATCCTAAAATCCAGTGAAGTAAAACACAGAAGTGGCAAACCCATGCACCCTACAACTGAGAGAGAGAGAGATTGATTTCTATCATGCATTTGCACAGCATGGCAGTGCCATTTACTAGCATATGTTAACATACTGTCTAGATAGGAATTCACAGCTTGAAAAGCCTAACCATCAGGGCTTAAAAATGCACAATCCAAACTTAAATTACATGTTCATAAGTTATGGAGGAGGAATATTGGCTTCCAGATCAGATCATCTTACTAATATGTGCATAAATCAGAGTATTGTACATATACAAGGTCCTTTACAGAGACAATGAGGCACAAGCTCAGATTCTGACATCAGGGTCGCCAGTGTAAATCCAAGAGTACCTCAATGAGATTTACCCTGGAGCCCCCAAGATGTGAATTAAAGGAGCATATAATCTATATGAATACATTTTACAGATAGATGGGACTACTGGGAGTGTCTAGTCTGACTTCCTGAATAACACAGGCCATAGACTTTTACTCAGTAACTTGTGGATGAACTAAAGCATCTCTCTTAGTCAGACATCCAATCTCCATGTAAAGATACCATGCGATGAAGAATTCACCGCATCCCTTGGTAAGTTATTCCAGTAGTTGATTACCTTTCCTGATAAAGATTTATGCCTTCTAGTTTCCAAATCCTGCATCAGGATCTCCTGGCATGCACTCCTGGGCCCGTGTTGAGTTACACAGGCTTCAGTATCAAAGCTTAACTATGTTAGGCCGTTATTAGGAAGGTGGCAGCTCCTCTATAGATTTTCTTAAAAAAGTGAAGTGAAGGCACTATCTGAGTAGCAGTATCATTCTGGAAAAGGCTCCTTCCAAGAGTAAAACAACATTGAAAAGTTGCCTTGAGAATTACTAGTCTAGTACATGGAAAGACTATCTGGCACCATTGTTTTGATGAAGGCTTCAGAGGAAGGCGATTGTGAAAAAAAATAAAACAGTACCCGTTTGATGAGCACTATCAATGCTTCCCCTGGAAAGTCAATAATTTCTAGTCTTCAGCAGCCAGAGGCTTTAGTGATTCTCATCTGTACCCGTGTAACCAACAGTTATATAGCACTATGAATTTCCCAACAGTGACAATTTGGTGTATATTAATAAGTTAAATAGTCATGCATAAAAGCACCTTCGCCTTCAGTTAAAACGTACATTTACTTAATGAAGTGTTCATTATCTTGCCTTCCAAGCATGAATTCTAATTACATTAATTCTGTACATCAGCAATAAATGTACCTTTAGTTGGGCCTTGGTATTATTCTTTCTGTATAATGACTCTCCTTCCCAAGTATTAGATAACCAGGCATTACAAACCAGCTGGTATCTTCCATCTAATGATTTCAAAGTGCTTCCATCAAAGGCTCCCTACATGCTTCACACTTCAAGGAATTAACCTTCACAAAGACCCTTTGTGGTGAGGCAGTATCACTATCCCCACTTTAAGAGACAGGGAAAACTGAAAGGTGAAGTAACTTGCCCAGGTCCCACAATAAATCTGTAGCAGAGGCTAGAACAGAATTCAGATCTTCCAATACCAAGTTGTATACTTTAGTGTCTAGACAGTGCCCTCACTGGTGGATACATTTTGCCTTATACTTCTTAAAGCCTCATAAAACCAGCACAATTATGGGAAAATCGCCTTTCATATGGACAAGAAAACACCCATTTGAGCTTAACAAGCAAACACAGAGTTATATAAAAGAGCACTCCTATACTTTTTGTTATTTCTGTAATGTGGCCAAGATTTCTAACAATTTTATTTTGACAAGCATTTTACTTCCCACAATCAGCGATTCCTTTACAGGGAGAATAAAGCATCCATGAAAAACCATTTGCCCTGCAATAGGCTGCTGCAGTCAGAACACAATAGCTTATTTCAGTGATGTTTAATCATAAATAATAGGGCAGATTGGAAAAAAGTGTTGATGGAAACAACGGATGGAATCCAATGGAAAATTGGATTTTAGACTAACTGAAAGTTTTCACAGAAAGCGTCCACTTTCCTCTACACTTTTTTTTTGTGGGGGGGGGGGGGTAGAGGGGCTAAATCACAAAACAAACAAAATTCAGTTTTTGGTAGTTTTCATCGGAAAATTTTTCATTTTCGTTTTCAGTTTTTTGATAAAAAGTCACAATTTTCTACAGAGAACAAGGAAAAAACGAAAACACTGCCCCAACCCATTTTCCAACCAGTTCTAATAGATAAAGGTGATAAATACATGACATTTCTAGAGCACTTTTCAGCCAACATCTCAACAATGCCCCTAGAGGGACATATTAGCGCCCTCATTTTACAGCTTGGGGAACTGAGGCAGAAAAATATTAAGCAACTTCCTCAATGACTGAAAGACTCACAGTGGGAGTCGACAATGGAACCCAAACTCCCACCTCCTGTTCTCCAAGCACTAGACCATACTTTCCCCCATATATAGGGTGACCAGACAGCAAATGTGAAAAATCGGGACAGGAATTGGAGCCTATATAAGAAAAAGGCCAAAAAATCAGGACTGTCCCTATAAAATCGGGACATCTGGTCACCCTACCCATATAGAGACAACAAGCAACATTAACTGAAAGTTGGGGTGGAGGGGGATGAGAAGATATGGTTATAAACATCAGTAAAATATTTGCATCTATCATGCAGTTTCACACCCATGGTTAAATTAAGTTGTGTCCCTTTCATGTTGCATTTTAAAAGCATTCTCCTGTGGTCACAAAATCCTTAGGTGCCACCTACCCCCCACCAAATGAAAGAGATGGCTGAAACGTGACGGAGGTTGCTGGCAGACTGCCAGGGTCCAAACACTACCCTTCACTGAGAAACTACCACACACAGTTCCCCGCTTTGGGGGCATGTGGGGGAAACCGATGTTGACATGATGTTTAAAGGAGAGCTATGAGCCAATGCAGTGTATGTAAACAGTCCCCGTCCCAGACAGCTCCAATTCACTGAATGTAAGAGACATGGGGAGACGCCTCTTCACTAATGTCTCTTTTTGTAAATACTGAATGTTTCATTAACGTGCCTAAGGCGAGCGAGGCAGCTGCCTTATGTGTTGCATTCATCTGCCTGCCCTGATGGCTAGACAGTTAAACACAGAGTTTCATTGGTGTGTGTTTAGCACATGAGCAGACTAGTTCTTGCTGCAGGAGTTGGGAGCAGTTGGTTGGCTTCCGATTGGGGACTGCTGCTCATGGGCAGCTGATATTTTAGGGTTGGGACTCAGAAGACTAAAGATGGGGTTCTACTTGTTTTACCCTGCCAAGTACAAAGCCATTCCCCTTTTTATTGCCTTCTCCTACTTTTGCCATTAACCTCGCAAGTGTTATTTTATGCACCAATAACCCAGAGAGCTGTTCAGAGGGGACACATGCCATAAATATCCTCCAGGTCTCTTCCATCACCTCGCCTCCCCCTGACAAACAGCATCTGCTCAGCAGAAAGTGTCAGGAATCATTTCCATCTGTTTCCCTCCCTCCCCATCCCCAAAGCTCCATCTCTCCTTCCCAAGGCTGATCAGCTGTCTCCTTCACCCAGGAGAGCCCACAACTCTACCAGATTCCTGCTGCAGCCTGGCTGGCTCACTAGGATTCTCTGTGGTTTCAATTCACTTGGGAAGGGGTCATACAATTTTTTCCCTCCCCCAACCTCTTGGGGCTTGGTTTTGTGATTGAACCCACAGGAGTCTCAGCAAAACACTTCTGTGGGTGTATTTATCCTCTCCCTTTCTGGAAGCATGTTGCAACACAGTCTTATGGCTAGAGCCACCGAACTGGCAATCAGAAGATCTGGATTCTATTCCAATGACCGGGGGCATGGATCTTGGGGAGGTCACTTCATCTCTCACCCTTCCTCTATCTTGTCTACTTAGATCATAAGCTCTTTGGGCAAGGACTACGTCTTATGGTATACACAGTTCAGAGCACAGTGGGGCCCTGAGTGATGCCAGCTGGGGCCTCCAGGTGCTACTATAATACAAATGAACCTCTGACGCTTGATCTTGCTTTGTGTAAAATCCCTGTGCAAGCTTTTCCAACACTCTGACCACAGTCTTGGGATGGTAACAAAGCTGAAGGATGTTTGGTTGGGTTTTGGGTTTCAAATTCCTTCCAACCTCAGCTGCAGCCACATGCTGCATGTACTCACAGGACAGGCCCAGCTTCCCCTGAGTGCATTGGTCCCGACCAGCTAAATCATCTCTAGGGTGTGGCCATGAAGGGTGGTTTTAAATCCAATATGTAAAATTAGGGATGGACCAGAACTGCTGAGTTTGGATACAGATCCACGAGACCGGCCAAGAAGCGTAGAGCCATATGGGAATGTCACAGAAGTCCCACGTGGGGACAGGATGCAATTGAATCTGAAGCTTTGCTCTGGGAAATACATGCATGCCTTGAACTATGCCAGGCTGGGTGAGCACGGAAACTGTATAATGACAGGAGAACTATTTCCATGTGACCAGAACAGGTGCAGGAAACTGCCTGGCAATCGGGTCAGCCCTGTGTCAGCCCTCAGCCTTTTGAAAGGAGATTCCATCACTGGGGATCTAGTTTTACGGTCTGTAAGGAAGGATTTTCTTAGGCGCTTCAATGAGATGTTTACAGACACACTTTTTTTTTTTTTTTTAAATCTCCTTTATTAAAAGCCATCTCCACTCCTGAGTTCCTCTCCTGCGACCAGCATTTGCCAAGGTGGCCAAGATACCCTGATCCGTAAAGACATCATCAAAGTTGCCTGCTGACCTAGTGGACATGGGAATTTTCCCCCCATGAGCTGCATGGCAAACTGCCCTGTAAGTTATATATCCTCTGTGCACAAGCCTCTTTCTACAGGATGTTTATCTAACTATGCCAGTCAGCTGTGGGAAGAACAGCCCTGCCTGCTATTTATACCCTGAGCTGAAACCTGGGTAAAAATAGCTCTGGCATTTTTTCAGTCTTAAAATTTCATTGTAAAACCTTTTGTAAGAAAATCTCCCATCTCTGCCTAAACATATTCTTCCTTCCCTGTAGAGGAGATGAGAAACACAAGTGGAGGTGAGCTGAGACAGCCAAGTTCCCATAGCCACAAAACCAGCGTCAAGCCCACCCCAACCCCTCCATGCTCTTTGCATGACCTGATTAAAAGTCCAGTGAGAGTTAATGAACTCTGACAAAGGGGACAGATGTCAGCTTGCTGCATGGCTTGGAAATCTCCTCAGAAGTTAATGCTATTATACTCTTTGTTTTCCAAGATAGTGTAAAAAAAAAAAAGTGATTAACAAGAAGGGGCAGTAAGATCAATTGCAAATAAATAGACTCTCTCACCCCAATTGCAGCCCTCCAAATGGGCCTTTCACAAAGCAGATTTCTTTCTCTGCCTTAAGATACCTGGACCTCTGCAGCTACTCCCCTGCCCTCTGAATCTTTACAAGCCAATTCCATTTGTGAAATGGTTCAGCTGAAGGCTGATGCCCAACCCACATAGATATTCCCACCATCCCCTACCCCAGATATCCAGCCCCACAGTGACTGTTGAAGGAGAAAAGAAGAAATCCCACCTGCTTTGTTAATAAACACTATAGAACAAAGGACTATAGAAAATGGGCAGGAACTGTTGCCTAGTGGTATGAACAGAGGGTTGAGAGCCAGGCCTCTTGGGTTCTGTTTCTAGCTCTGCTATCAGTTGGTGACACATCGGGTACATTACAACCGCCTTGTGCCTCGGCTTATCCAGCTGTAAAATGGGGGCAAAACCAATAATGCCTGCTGTGGGGGTGGGGTTGTCAGGCTTAGTTCCTGAATGTTTATAAAGCACTTTGAGATCATGGATGGAAGGAGCTAGAGGATGACACAGGATTATGATTATTAATAGCTGAGACGCAGTGTTGGAGAGGGAAGAATCAAACTCCTGAAGTCTCAAAACCCGAGACAGGATCAAAGAGTCAGATGTGAATATCACCCAGCTCCAGGAAAGGTCCAATCTGGGTCTCAGCATAGCAGCTTGGATCCCTCTCTATTTTAAACACACATGTCGATGCAAAAGAAGACATCCCAACCTCAGGGCAAGAGCCAGTCCTCACTAGGGACCTGTGGTTGACAAGCTTCTTACCAAACTAGGATTAAAGGCCACAGGCACTGCTATATTTATAGCCTGGGATTGCCTTTTTTTTTTTTTTAAACAAAATTGTCATTTGTGGCTCAGAGAGAAGAGCTGCCTTGCTGCTGAGCCCCGTACCTCTCTATTACCAGCCCCTTGGTTACTGATAAAAGGTTCCCTCATTCCAAAGGCATCAGAGGAAGGGATTTCTGTTGAGCATGCTCATCGCCACACAGGTGTTACAGCAAGGCTATCAAGAAACCAACCCAACTACATCCTCCTCAAAGGGGGAGGAGGGGGGAGGTAGAAGCTTCTCCCCCACCACCTCAGTCTCCACTAACCAGCCCCCACCCCCCATCTCCTATTCCTGGACTCTAGACCAACTTGGCAAGGGCTGCAGCCTCTCTCCAAAGCCTGATCTGTCTCTGTTTGAGTCAGCTTATCTGCATTTCACTATTAATAGACTGCTTCAGCCTGCTGCACTCCCAGTATAATTGCAGTTTAATAATATATCTAATGTGAGAGAGAGAGATAACCCCACTGTACTGCAAATACAGTACAATATTCCCTGCAGTGTGCAGCACGTCTCCCTCCCTGATCTCCCACCCTGAGGAACCGGGAGCAGACAGAGTCTGGTGTAGGTTTCAAGGAGCTCTTGCTCTTAAACTCCAGACCTTCGGAGCTGCAGACAGGTAACACAAAAGGCATTACAAGCTAAAGGGTTCACTTTTCATTTAGCATCAACTGTATCTCAAGGCTATTTCTTGGCTCCGGGGCTTTTCCACTCTCACCTAAATGGAATCAAAAGGCTGACACAGGATTTCTGGTTCTCCCACCTCCCCTCTGGGACTAGTTTGTAAGCTGCATCCTTAGAAACCTCTCCTGCTTTTCTGCACACAGCCAGGCTGCGATGAGAATTAGATCCAGATGCCAGATTGCCAATTTCATTGCACATGAGGGCAAATACTGAGCAGCTCACACTCTCACTATAGGAAAATAGAAAGGATGGAAGAAAGCCTGTCTAGGCTTTGCCTAGCCAGGGGCTGCACTGGCAACTTGCCCATAGCCAAGGTACAGCATTTACTTTGCAGACAACAGCTGCTCCTATCTTGAACACAGAGGTGCCTCTCTGTCTTGGGGTTCTGTACTGCCACCCATCCCTATCGTAACCCAGCACCCTCCCAGCATCTGAGCAGTCTGCTCTTCACTGGCCATATTAAGGACAAGCATAGTCACAAGCCATCCTGAGAACTCTACAGACGATGAGATTAGTCACCCTGGGGTTGGACTTTGGGACATTCCAGAAGCTACATATCCACTGTGAGCATCTGCACCACTGGCCAGTATCTAAGTCTTAGGGAAAAGCCAAAGCAACGAGCAACACAGTCTGCCGCAGTTACTGGAGGTTAGCAGAGTCCACATTCTTTGCCATAACATGTTTTGCCTGCACAGCCATAATAATTTGCACTTCCTTGGCAGCTTTCACTGGAAGATCTCGGTGTGCTGTGCAAACATAAATGAATTAAGCACCAGTCTGCTGGAAAGTCAGTATCACTGGGGGAAACTAAGGCAGAGACTTTAACTTACATTCCTGTGGTCAGATATTATGTTTAGAGATGAGTTGGGAACAGAACCCAGATCTCCTGATGTCCAGTCTCCTGTTTAGGCTATCATTCCTTTCCGACATCAAATGCTAAAGCAGCAGTAGGTCGGGGGTGGGGAGACTAGCTGTGTGCTAGCTACACTGGAATCTGGTGTTCCTCTCAGGCTGTCAGAGGCACAAGACAACGACAGCCAGCAAGGCTCCCCCCAGCGCCCACCCCGAGATCAGTACTGTGGAAAACACTCTGGCCAAGATTTTCCACAAGTTATTTTGGGTGCCTGTGATAGGGCAGCTCCTTCCTGGGGCACCCTCCTGCAGCTGACCAGTACACCTGCATTATTTCCCCCGTCTTGGTAGAGTCCTCAGAAATTCCAGGAAAGCTTTCCAAGAGTAAATAGCCTTTTGCTCAAGGTTAATTTATTTCAAAAAGTCTCACAGCCATAAATCGGATTCCCCCAGCACAATCCAAACCATACATTCGTGGTTTGAGCATTGGCCTGCTAAACCCAGGGTTGTGAGTTCAATCCTTGAGGGGGCCATTTAGGGATCTGGGGCAAAAACTGGGGATTGGTCCTGCTTTGAGCAGGGGGTTGGACTAGATGACCTCCTGAGGTCCCTTCCAACCCTGATATTCTATGATTCTATGAAGTCCCAATAGTCTATCAACACGTGAAGTAGAGCCCAGCATCTCTCGCTGCACACCAGCTGCCTGGAATGGCTCCAGCATCTCACCATGTCTCAGCTGCCTGGTATAGCTCTGGCATCTCTCACCCCGCTCTATCCGAACCCCTCTAGTTGGGGTGATTCTGCAGCCTGTTTCCTTCCTAGGTATAGATCCACTCTTGCCTGAAGCCATCAGTGGGCTCCCCCACCCTGAATTCCTGAGCCTTTAGCCCTGGCTCTATGGCTTAGGGAAGTCTGTAGGTGACCCCATGATGGCCTTTCTCCCTTTTGATTCACCAGCCTGATCTGGCTCTGCTAGGGAACTCTTACCTCTCCCTCCTTCAGGGACATACCCTCCCTGAAGCTCTGCTTTTCTTCTGAGCTCTCTCAACTCTGGGTTCTGACCGCTTGCCTTTGGACTGTCTCTCATTTATCACTCCTGAAGGCAGCCGCACCCTCCTCACTACACCAAATTAGGGTGCACCCAGACTGGAACAGGAGTGCTGGGCCTGACATCATTTATGGGGCCAGTTACCCTGTTACAATGCCCAACTTGAAAAGAGGCTTGATTTTCAGGAAGTGCTAAGACCCGACTGCTTCATTAGCAGTAAGTGATGTGGCAGGCAGGCAGAGTTGTAAGAAAGATCATTATTGAACACGCACAGAAGCCAATGTTACATGCTAAGAGGCCTGTGTTTGTCCAGTAAGAGCCGGGCCACTGCATCACTTATTGCTAATGAAAGAAGCAGGTCTGTGTTCTAGGTTTTACACTGGAGTAGATCCCTCCAGAAACCTCCTCTCTTTCTTCAATCCCACTCATCATACTACATCGCTGTCTGAAAATCAGGGCCCTATAATGTGTCTCAAGTTGTGCTCCCCAAAAAATCACTAATCACTTCTGAAAACCTTGTCCTGTAAATTTGCAGTCCTAGGGAGTAGCTTGTGCTCCATTGTGCACCATAACAAGACTGCATGATGAACATTCCATGAGTGTCAGAAGTTCATTCAGCAGTTTATTCTTATTTGCTGAACAAACATTCATGCATTCATCTGCCTCCCACAGTGGGACTTTCCGTCTAGCCTGACTCCTGGGGTGAATGTGCATCAGTGGGTTTAACACTGGTGTGTTTCGGTAAATCCTGTCTGTGGCACAGTAACCATGGCAAAGCCAGGGAAGATCTGCCAGGGCTCCCAGACCTCAGGCCCTTTGTTCTCCAGCTGAGAATCCAAGTTTTGGTGTAGCACTTAAGAGCAGGTTGATTTAGAGTGTGCTTATAAGACAGACTCAACCAAAGCAAAAAAAATTTAATAATTTCATTGCCCATTTCTATTTTATTTATAGGCATTTAAAAAGCCCAATTATTTATGGGCTTTCCTGTGGCATCCATCATTGTAGTATCTGAGCACCTCAGAAACACAAACAGATTTACCCTCACAACCCTCTTATGAAGAAGAGAAGTGTTATCCCCATTTTACAGATGGGGAGATTGAAGAGATCTGGGTTTAATTTCTGGCTCTGCCACAGGTCCCTGTGTGACCTTGGGGTTGTCAATCTTTCTGTGCCTCAGCTTCCTGTAAAATAGAGGCAGTAATCACAGGTGAGGCTAAGTTTTTGTCACCAATATTTTTAGTAAAAGTCAGGGACAGGTCACGGGAAATAAACAAAAGTTCACAGCAGCCCACGACCTGTCCCTGAATTTCACTAAAAATATCCCTAACAAAAGGGGTAGGTGCTTTCAGCACCCACTGCTGCTGGGGCTCCAGGCCCCGCACCGCTGCAGTGCATGGGAGCTCTGGGTTCCCCCTAACCCTGGGGCTGGGCTGCTGCAGAGTCCCTCTACCACTGGGCAGCTGGTAGCTGCAGAGTCCCGTTCTTCCCCCCCCGCAACCACTGGCCGTGGCTGCAGCTGAGCAGCTGCGGGGGGTCCCTGCTGCCCGCCACAGCTGGGCAGCTACACAGGGTCCCCCTGCCGGGCTGGGCAGCTGCAAGGGCGGGGTTGGCTGGGAGCTCCAGCCCCAGGGGAGAAAATGTCACAGAGGTCAATGGAAATCACCGATTCCGTGACATAATTGTAGCCTCTTAGGCGCTGAGTTTCTAATCTGCTGGGAGGGGGAGCTGGCTCTCCCCAGGCCCTGCCCCCACTCCACCCCTTCCCCCAACTCCATCGCCCTGCTTCTTCCTACCCCTGCTCCGCCCCCTCCCCTGAGTGCACTGTGCCCTTGCTTCGCCCTCCACCCGCCCCAAGCGCCTCCTGATGCCGCAAAACCACGCTGATCGGCAGGGCCTGTTGGTGGGCAGGAGGCACTGGGGGGAGGGAGAGGGATTGATAGAGGTGTTGAGCATCCACCATTTTTTTCCCATGGGTTCTCCAGCCCTAGAGCACCCACAGAGTCGACGCCTATGACAATAATCCTTCCTTTGTCTGTCTTGTCTATTTAGATTGCAAGCTCCTTGGGGCAGGGACTGTCTCTTCCTGTGTGATTATGCCTAGCACAATCTCAGTTGGGGCCTCTGGGTGCTATTATTATATACATAAAATAAGAATGAAGGGGAAGGGAATCTCTGAAGAGGAGTGAATTGAAATCCCTTCCCTCTGACCCCTCAATTTAATAGGCAGAGAACAACAACAGGGAGATTTGCAGAAACTAAGACCACATGCCTTCATTTCAGGGATGAAGCAAAGTTTGCAGTGGTAACCCCATTGCTTTAAACCACCCAGAAGAGGCTTAGAGGCATTTTGGAAGCACAGATACACATTCTGATCTGATTTTACTGATGGCTTTTGGGAATGCTAAAAACAAAGGCTTTTATGATAGAGAAACTGGAGGGGGGAGGGGAATAGTTTTGGTAGATCCTTCTCTCTGGAAAATGCTGCCACAGAGAGGAAGAAATACTTCATTTCCCCCTTAATATAAATGAACATTTGTTGCTCTACCCTTATTTGCTACTAGGCACCTTACCCTACTTTTCAGATACCTGAGGGGCTAAGAAGAAAGGTCTGCATTAATAACATGAGAATACTTTGGGACATGGTCTGAAACCAGCACATAAGGCATGGAAAGTCTGACAGCTCTGTTAGCGAAAAACAGGAAGGGAAACCCCTTCAGAGGAACTACTGGAAGAAGTAAAATGCTACCAGGAGAGACAGAGTGAAAACAAACTCTGAACTCACTGAAACGTGGATTCTCTCTGAGGTGAGTCAGCTCCTTTTGACTCTGTAGAAGCAAAGACGACCAAGAGTACGTCTTCACTGGAGAGTTAACTTGGGTGACTAGCACCTGGGTTAGCCTAACTCAACCCCCCACCCAAATTATCATATCTTTACTGCTACACTACTCCCTGTATGTGTGCTGCTGGGGTGGAGTGGGGATATCCCAGGGGTCTTTGTGCTGAGCTGCTCTATGATTCATTCCTGAGGATTGTGGGAAAACTTGTCTGTCCTTCTGGGTGCATAGGGGGAATTGTGGGAAGGCAGTGGAGGACTATCAGCACTGGAGGGGATTAGCTTACATCCTCACTGCAAAGGAGGTGGGTTCCAGCTTGAGTGAAAGCAGCCCCCCCAACCCCTACCCCTGGCAGAGCCAGCCATTCTGGGTTTAAAACACCACCCATCAGGTGGGAGGATTTGTGCCAGGTGTAGAGGGTAGCAGGGTTGGGATAGTGTCTGCATAAGAGCCTGAGTTAATTCTGCAGCGACAACAGACCCCAAGTCTCTGCCCTTTGTATACTGCAGGCAGATATATTAATGCAGTGAGAACATGGGATCTGGAGTGTTTGCGTGTGGGGTGCTGTTTAGCGCAGTGTCTCCCCCCTCTTCCCCCCCCCCCCCGAAGGCTTTCTTGGTGGTGTGATAGCATTAGTACATTTATAACAGGTTATTTTTGGCTTCTGGGAACTTCAAAAAGAAAGCTCTTTGGATAATAAACTTGATATTTTTGTTCCCTCTTACAGCTTCTTTAAAATTGAAGTGAGTGAAATGAGACTGGACCTTTTTGAAACCAGGGATTATGGGAATGTAGCTTTTCACTGTGAAAGTTAAGTCACCATCTAGGCTGCTGCTGGTGTCTCTCTTCTATGTTCTTTGACTGTGGTATGTTCAGAATTAGTAGCAACACATAAAATCCTGCTAGCTCTCACACTTAAACAAGGTCCCCTTTAATTAATTAATTAATTCTGTGGTAATGCCCAGAGGCCCTAAATGAGGTCAAGGCCCCATTGTGCTAGGAACTGTACAGAAACATACAAGATGGTCCCTGCTCCAACGAGATTATAATCTAGATAGATGAGACAAGTAGACAGTGGGAGACAGGCATAGAGAAGTGAAGTGATTTTCCCAAGGTCACACTGCAGGTCAGTGGCAGAGCTGGGTTAATAATATCCCATAACTTTTACAGGCTGAACATTCCTGATCAGACTCCTTGTGACGCTCCAGGCTTTATAGTCTTCTGTCATATTGGGTGTCTTAGGGACGTGTGACCAGATGGCTTCTGCCAAGTGGGGTGGGATGCGTCAGCCTTTCATTTGTAACCCTAATTCATTGCCTGCTAACCATAACCAAATAGTACCAGCTGATTGTACAGGGGAAACCCAGTCTGTCTCCCCCCCATATATATATATATATAGATAGATATACATACACACTCTCACTATCAATGGGAGAGAGGCACTGTTGTCGAGTTGGCCTTTTGATGCAGTAATTACTTGCCTTGACAACAGGAGATGGAAACACAGATAAAGCAAACAGAGTTTTTCAGCTTCTGGAGTAACTCAGCAGCAGCCGTGCATACAAGTCGGCTTTAGCAGTTTGTAGCAAGAAATCTAATTACAAAATGGAGGCAGAGGCCAGGTCTATGCTATGGGGATGACAGTGGCATAACTTTGGTGCCATGGCTATGGCAGCAAAACCCCAAAAGGGGTTTTTCTGTTGCGCTAGGAACACCATCTTCCAAAGCAGTGGTAGCTAGGTTGATAGAATCCTTCTTCTGTCAACTTAGCTGTGTCTACACCAGGGGTTAGGTCAACGTACCAACAGCATGTTTGTTTTTTTTACACCCCTGTCCCGAGTGCTGTAGCTTTGTCAACCTAAACTTTCACTGTAGATCAGGGCTGAGAAATAGAGCTTCTAATACACGTTCAGTGTTGGTTCACAGGTTACTGCTTGACACCCAAAGGATTAACATTATATTAATTGAAGATATCATGTTTTTGAAGGCTTTGCAGGCCTCAGTCTGTATGGCAAGGGACTAGAAAGAGGTACACTGAGGTCACAAACACTTTGTTCTCATGGATCTGGTTTCAGGGATTTATACCTACACTGCATCCCTCATGATGGTCCTATCGAGTCAAATGCATGGCTTGGTCAGAATCAGAACTTGGATGACATTGGGTTTGTTGGGCAGACACGTCATATTGACCTCTCTGCTAGATAAGCCCATTTGCCGAGGCTGAACAATAACTGCACAATAACTGCTGAACAATAACAATAACGGCTGGGTGTGTGTGGCTGTCTCTACAGCAGCTCCCTCCTGCTGCAGCAGAATTTCCAATCTAGGCCAGGCCTTTCAGAGCAGATTCTTCAGCCCTCCTCCACTGAACCCTGCTCTCCCAAGTATCAGACAAATCCTCTGTGGCTGGCTGAGCTCAGGTGAGCTTTCAGATGTCGCTTTGCACATCACAGCCTGCAGGCCCCCCTGTTCCTGGAGCTCATTGTGAGTTCAGGACATTCAGCACATTGCAGGATTAGGCCCTCACTGCGTAGAGGGCCCCTTGAGCTCATGCTAAAGTCTAAGGACTGAGAGGGGGCCCCTACGCATTCAGATGGAGAGTCCAGTTAAAGTGACAGGATAGCACATCTAGGGCCGTCTATTGGCCCAGTAAGACCTCTGTATAGAGGGCAAGAGAGAATCCCAGGTCATGTTCAGTGGTGTGGGTGGAACAGTTGCATCAGCACTTTCAAAACAAGCTAAAATAAAGTGCTGGTCTAAATCTAATCAGATACAGTTTCAAATGGATTTTAGTACTGAGGTCAGCAAGAATCAGATACATTTTATAATGCTCATCTAGCGCCACAGAAGCAATTTTGGCCTTTAAGTTAGCAGCACTAAATCAGCTGAGAAAGTTGGCAGGTTGTGGTATCACCTAGTGAGACGGATGACTCATAAAAATGCTATGTGTGTTTGAGATGAACATGGTCCTTCAAAGTAATTGCTCTAAATTGTATTTTATAATATTTTAAAAACTCACAGTGTGCCTATTTTTTCTCTAAATTACAAGCCTGGTGTATTCAGCCACAGGTGCTGATCTCAGCCAGTTTCCTTCCACTGTCACCTCTGCTTCTCGTCCATGTGAGCTGACAGCAGGGAAATCCCTCTCTTTTCATTTCTCTCTCTCTCATCATCTGACCTCAACTTTCCTGGTGGACATCTCTTTATTCTGCTACTCTGATAGTTCATTCTCACAGCTGGTCTGGTTCCAGTTATGTTAATCAGGAACACAAGCGGCCTTGAGGAAAGTCTGCCCTCAAGGAATTCATGGGGAGATGTGGAATGGGATCGGCTTGTAAAGAGTGCCATTTGACTTCCAGTCTAGCTCTTCCGGGAGGTGGAATTCACAGGTACAAGGGGCTCTGCTTAAGGTTAGGGAGAGATGGGGCCTGAACTACAAAGGCCAGACATTATCTGAGACTTCCCAGAGTTTGATGGTGTTTGGACTTTAATCCATTTCTGCTTAAGATGGATGTTGGTTATCAAGCTGGACAAGAGACATTTCTCCTAACCCAAGCTTTCTTGACTGCAGTCACATCCCTGCACTAAGCGCTTCGGGGAAGGGACTATCTTTTTGTTCTGTATTTGTACAGTGCCTAATACCATGGGGTCTTGGTGCACTACTGGGCTCCTAGGCGCTACGATAACACCAACAATGGTAACTGTGTAAGACACACAGAGAATGGGTCCTCCTTTGCTTCCCTTTGTCCTCGGTGCCTTTCATCCTCCCCAATCCCTCTGCAACCTGATGGTTCTATAAGGTACCCCATCACCTTCTTCCCTTTCCCCAGCCTTCCTGCAGCTTCTCTTCCTTTGCTGAGGGCTTCCTGCTTTGTTCAAAGGACTGACTCCCTTCTCCCTTCCACACTGGTATTCCAGTGCCCTCCCCTCTCCTTTTGCCAATGTCTCCCCAACATGTTAGAACAGTCTTTCCTACCTGCCTCCCTGGACAACTCTGTGGCTTCCTCCATGGCTCCTTTGGGTGTCCCAGCCCCCTCTACCCCATGATATATAAACCACATCCTGACCTAGCCCAGTATCCCTCCCCCACCCATTCCATCTTTTCCTTCCTTTATGATTCCTTGAACCCCCTCAGCAGTCTCCCTTCCCCAGCAACCCTCCAGACTAGCCCACCTCCTTCCTTGTTGCCACTGTGCTTCTCCCATCTCCACTGTGACCTCCTCAGAGCATCCCTGTACCAACTGAGGCAGAGACTGGTTAAGCCAGACACATGGCCTCATTCTCATCAGGCTGAGGGGACTGTTTACTCCCTGCCTGATCGTAGTTGCCACTGGAAGGGCCTGTTAGGAGATGGTGTGAGGTCTAATGTTCCCACCCTTTCGTTTTTCAGCCACGGGGGATGACGTAGGGTCTCAGTATCCTACGTTCTCTGGCTGGCAGGAGACCAGAACCAGGGCACAGGTGTCTTCTGTCTCCATGGAAACAGCTTTAAGCTTGGGTGCCTGGGGAGGGTTTTTTCACGCTGGTGCCAGGGAAATGCAAAGCTGCAAGCAGCCTAGTAAAAATATAGGTTCTTTGCAGATGGCAGGAGAGAGTGAGTGCAAAGGTGCTGCATCTGGGCATGTGGTAGACTACAGAAATTTGCCCTGGTGTAAAAACATTGATGTAGTTGTATCAGTGCAAACCCCTAACCCAGACACAGCCCCTGTGCAAAATAGGACTTGGATTTTTTAACTTAGCCTGGGTTAAGTCTGGTACACTGCGGTACAACATGTCTGCAGTAGGAACTTGTATCACTGTGGCTTCACTGGTGAAAAAAACCTTATACAGAACACAAGTATTTTGGAAAGGATGTAGGCATGAAGAAACGTAACCCCTTCTGTAATTCAGCCTCTGCTGCAAACGTACCAAGGCAGAAATACAGATGCTCTCCTCCCGCTGCAACAGGTGATCTTACAAAACACAGCAATTTAAGGGTAACGTCAGCCTCAAGTCTGAATTTCCTGGCTCTTGTCAATTTAAGATAAACCATTAACTTTATTTTAACTCTGTGTGTTTGTGTACAGTTATTATGGAGCCACTAAAATAACACTTGAAAATTAATGAGCTGTTACAAGCAGCAGATATCCTATCCCCTCCCTGCCTATAAGGTGTGAGAATGGTATAGTGTTTGGAATAGTTTTTATAGCTGCTTCTGCTCTCAGAGCCAGATAGGAATGACAAGCTCTCTAACCAGTTATATCCATTAGGGAACTGCCCTTCAGTTTAATAGCTTAAGTGCATCTGGGAAGAAAACAACAGCCCCAAAACAAATTGACAAATTGGAGGATTGGGCCAAAAGAAATCTGATGAGGTTCAATAAGGATAAGTGCAGGGTCCTGCACTTAGGACGGAAGAACCCAATGCACAGCTACAGACTAGGGACCGAATGGCTAGGCAGCAGTTCTGCGAAAAAGGACCTAGGGGTGACAGTGGACGAGAAGCTGGATATGAGTCAGCAGTGTGCCCTTGTTGCCAAGAAGGCCAATGGCATTTTGGGATGTATAAGTAGGGGCATAGCGAGCAGATCGAGGGACGTGATCGTTCCCCTCTATTCGACATTGGTGAGGCCTCATCTGGAGTACTGTGTCCAGTTTTGGGCCCCACACTACAAGAAGGATGTGGATAAATTGGAGAGAGTCCAGCGAAGGGCAACAAAAATGATTAGGGGTCTGGAACACATGAGTTATGAGGAGAGGCTGAGGGAGCTGGGATTGTTTAGCCTGCAGAAGAGAAGAATGAGGGGGGATTTGATAGCTGCTTTCAACTACCTGAAAGGGGGTTCCAAAGAGGATGGCTCTAGACTGTTCTCAATGGTAGCAGATGACAGGACGAGGAGTAATGGTCTCAAGCTGCAGTGGGGGAGGTTTAGATTGGATATTAGGAAAAACTTTTTCACTAAGAGGGTGGTGAAACACTGGAATGCGTTACCTAGGGAGGTGGTAGAATCTCCTTCCTTAGAGGTTTTTAAGGTCAGGCTTGACAAAGCCCTGGCTGGGATGATTTAACTGGGAATTGGTCCTGCTTCGAGCAGGGGGTTGGACTAGATGACCTTCTGGGGTCCCTTCCAACCCTTATATTCTATGATTCTATGAAAACCTAGAGCTATTCCTTTCTCATTCTTGTGCTAGATGATTTTTGCTAGTTGGCAGTTTTCCCCACAGCTTTCTGTCTCTGGAGGGCTAATACACAAAGCATTGCACAAGGTCATTTTTTATGGAAAAAAAGAATCAGTGCAACTGGGGGAAAAAAGTGTTTAGTGGGACACGCAAGAGATATATATTATAGTATCTGAGAACCTGCTTGTAACAGTAACCTGCTTGTAACAGGGTCTCCCCAAATCCTGCCTCAGTTCACCCACCATCCTGTAAGCCAGCAAGCAAACTCACCAGCCAGAATGTCAATTAAATTCCCACTAGCACCAGTATGTCTCTCTCTCTTCTGAGAGATGCACTGAAAGAGACACAAGTCGGGCAAACCAGGCCCTTCAGCCTGGCCCCTCCAAAGGCCTCTGCCTCCAAGGGCTGCTGTTCCCATTGAATTGCACCTGCTGAAATCATTATGAGCTGAGGGAACACAGCACCTCACAAGACCTAGCTCTAACATGATCAAATATTTACTTAGGGCTAGACTGACACATTATAATCTGTCCTGAGCCAGGCACTTAGCTGCACCACGTCAAGAGCACATCACAATTCCCTCCCTGGTTCCCCCCTTATTCCAAGTGTAGGGCTACATGATGCAGCAATGCACACCATGGGGGTGTGATTTCTAAAGCATACTAATGTGTGGTGCATTATTTGGTCCATGTCAACTCCGCTGCTGTGCACTAAAAGTTCCTTAGCATGCTTTAAATGTGTAGACAAGCTCAGAGACCATGCTGCCAGCTCGTATCTTGTCTCCCGGCCCAGGCTGAGTAGCAGCAGCACCGTGGAGGCTGCTCTTTCCCCTTGCTGTGATGTGCAGTACAACTAGTCCTCTTACTTCTGTGCACATTGTGGTAAGGGTGTGGTCACAATCCTGACCTAGATGAGAACATTAGAAATGGGTCCAAGCTGCAAAGATTGGCTCCAGATCTGACTTTCACCAGAACCTGGAGGCAATGGGATCTGGGCCCCCCATTAAAGAATTCATATAACAAGATTAATTTGCAAAAAGTGCATTTAGGATAAATATAATTTAGTGACTCATGATCTCCTTAACGGTGAATGCAACTTACCAAACTATCAGCCTCCTTTTGGTCATGTATTCAAAGGAGAACTGCGTTTCTTGAATCCTGCTCTAAGGAGCAGCACCAGCATATTTTGCAGTTGCAGAGTATTGCAGATCCTACAGATGAGTAAATGTGCTCCATATGAAATTGCTTTAGGAGAGGAAGGATTTTCCAGTGGTTAGGACACCAACCTTAGGACTCAGGAAACCTGGGTTCAAGTGCCCACCTTGCCACAAGCTTCCTGTGTGACACTGGGCAAGTCACCTAAGGGCCTAAAGATGCAGCCACCTGGTGAGATTTTCCGAAGTACCTAAGCACCTAACTCCTAATGAAATAAATGATTTGAGAATTAATCAGTGACTTTATAACCAAAGCTTTTGCCCTTAGAAACAGTAGAATTGGTCCCATAAGAGCTTTCTTAACCATGTCAGCACTGCACTGACAGCCACACTGTCTGGGATTTTCTGAAAGGCTCAGGACCCACAACTGGTTTGCTGCTGGATGCGGAAAATCTGGCCACTAGTTTTGGGTGCTGAGCATTAGAAAATTCACCCTTGAGCTCTTTCAAATATCTGTCCCTAAACTCTGTAGCACAGTGCAGAACTGGGGAAGGATTGTCTAAGGACTGTCTATAGTTCCAGGAGCCAGGAACGTCATCTCGAGGGGCCAGAGCCGCAGCTGGGGTGAACTGTCATCGCTCTATTGACTTCAATGGAACTACAAGAGTTTACACAGATTGAGGAATTAATCTATAGGACACTACACTTCTGGGGGGGGGGAGGAGTAGGGAGACATCAAATTAATTAATTCCAATTACAGATCATTCTGAAATGCCAATTCTGCAGTCTTACTCAGGCAAAATTCCCATTTAAGTCAGATTGGGGCCTCCTTCACGTACAATTCAGCCAAAATAGTTTTGTTTAAAAAGAGAGAGATTTGTGACACTCTAAGCCAGTGGGCTCTCAACCTTTCCAGACTACTGTACCCCTTTCAGGAATCTGAATTGTCTTGAGTACCCCCATGTTACACCTCACTTAAAAACTACTTGCTTACAAAATCAGACATAAAAATACAAAAGTATCACAGCACACTATTACTGAAAAATCATTTCCTTTCTCATTTTTAACATATAATTATATAATAAATCAATTGGAATATAAATATTGTACTTACCTTTCAGTGTATAGTATATAAAACAGTATAAACAAGTCGTCTGTATGAATTTTTAGTTTGTACTGACTTCCTGCTAGTGCTTTTTATGTAGCCCATTGTAAAACTATGCAAGTATCTAGATGAGTTGATGAACCCCCTCGAAGAACTCTGTGTACCTCTAGTTGAGAACCACTGGCTAAGCATCTGCCCAAGTGAATTTGTCTCCTGGTGTTTGAAAGCTCAGCATTTGTTTGACCAAATCCCATTAACTACACTAATGCTGGATGAGTGACAGGAGAAACGACTATGACAAACTTCTGACATTTAACTGTGGAAAGGGAAAGGCAGGACACGCTGCAATTAAGGCCTTTGTGTACCTGTTAAATATTTGCTCTTACAACTTAAAATCAGCTGCACCTGAGTATATGATAGGGACACAACCAAGTTGTTCAGGCTTGAAATGCAGGTATTTTTTAATCAAAATGAAGGGTAGGGAGGGATTTTACAAACCTCGTGTGAACAGAAACCTTTCAAGAGTATTTTTTTTCCTTTTAATGTCAACGAAAGGAACAAAGAAAAGCCATCTGCGAGCAACTGAGAATCACCAAATGAGGCTGGCCAGCTTGGTGTCACCAGCCAGATTTGAAAAGTGACCAGCTCTCAAGGGGAGTTTGGGGTGAGGAAGAACTGGAGGATCAGGCCTTCTGAGAGGGAAAGACACTTTGAATTGGAAAGCGTAAGAGGAGGATGTTAAAACCCTTTCCTCATAGCATGTGGGAGACAAAATAAGGAAAAGTTAAGGAGAGCTTCAATCTTGGGCCTTGACCCTGGAATCGAATTCACAGAAGCAAACCTCTCAACCTGTATAGAGCCCCATGGAAGTCTGTGTTGATCTGATTCCAGGATCAGGGCCTTAAAATGTAAACTATTCAGCAGGGGCTGTGGAGCACTGTTTAAAGTGAAGGGGCCACGGTTTTTCCCCCTGCACCTTCCTCTTCCCCTCTCAGGTGTTCCCCCCGACCCAGAAGCAGATTGATCCCACTGACCCATGAGCCCCTTCACCCAACCCCCCATATCTGAGTGAGTGGCATTGTGACCTGGCGCTTAGGGTTGCAGTGCTGCTCAGGTTTGGCCCAGCCAAAAAGTGGTTTGGCCATGGCCTGAGAGACCACCCTCTGGCTCCGCAGCCTACACTCTTTGAGACAGGGATTATATCTACCTCTGTGTTTGTACAATCCAAGTAGAGAGGCCTTGATCCTGTTTAGGGCCTGTAAATTTCCATCACCACAACAACAGAATAAAAATAAAAATTAATAATGATGATGGGAGGCAGAGTGGTGTAGTGGACAGGCAGTGGGAGTCAGGAGACCTAGGTTCTAATCCTGGCTCTGCCAGTAACCAGCTGTGTGACCCTGGGTAAATCACTTCATCTGTGCCTTTTAAACCTCCCACCCTTTGTCTGTCACATCACATTGGATTGTAAACTCTTTGGGGCAGGGACTATGTTTGTCCAGCCCCTGGGACAATAGGGCCCTGACCTTAACTGCTCCGATTTTAATACAAACAACAACAATGTGATTTGGGTATTTTCAAACTTACAGGTCAACTGAATTCCGTCCCCTTTGGTCAGTTTCCACTTTGTTCGTGGTCCTAGGGACGAAAACAGAAAAGTAGATCCACGCTTTTAATATTTGAAAACTTTATTTTCTCAAATGAGCACCAACACATATTGTAAATCTGACAAACAGTATGCCTCCCTCTAATACTGAAGAACTATGTACAATGTACAAAGACACAAAGAGGTGAAGACAAATTATCTAAAAACAAACAATTGCATTTATTACCAAAGCAATATGACCTGAAAGAATATGCCAAAAATATAGTTAAATCAAAGAAATAAAAGTATACACAATTTGTAAACACAAGAGCATCAATAGACAGGCTGGTACTGGAAATATTGTCTCTTCATTTTGTCAGTGAGAAAGCATTCCCATTTCCTTATGAAAAACAAAACAAAGGATGCGTACAGTTTGTAACTACGAGAATAGCTTATTTGTGATTGTACCTTACACAACATCATTCTGCTTTTAAATGTCAACTTTTTTTTATATTAAGTGTGATTTTATTTTCCCTTCCTGTTTTAAAAGAACAAACAGGATTCTTCCAACTCAATGCGTAACATTTTTGTTTCTGAACGTTCCATTTCTCAGACCTCTCATCTGGCAAGGAGAGCTCTTACTACCTAGCTGAGCTCTGCATTTCAAATCTGTTTACCCAACAGGATGCTTGTCCAAGAACTGGTTCATATAAAAACGTGATGCTTCTTCTGAAGTGAGGAAGTGCAATGAAATGCATGATTAATACACTCACATATCAATTAGGAAAACGCATAAAGAGAAAATTCTTAGCTGATCCTCAGAAGAACCACAGATTCCATGTGCAGGTTTTGTTGCCTTTAAAATGTGCGCACCAAAAAGAGAAAATAAAAGAATGTGCAACAGTTACTCAGCACTGCAAATAGCTCCTTACTCAGCAAAACACAGTCTAATGATTTGTGCTGTTGGTCCACTTTGAGATAAACAAGAAGACCAATGAAATAAAAACTAAGGGGGAGAGGGGAGGGGAAAAAAGACAAAGAGGAGAGGGGAAAGAACTTTACTGCCAGAGGTGTAAACTTTTACTTTAATTCACTATGTAGCAGCCTGGTTTATTTATATTAAAAGCAAAATTAAAACCAGGAGCCACATCCAAAATTATTTGCAAAGCGAATAAGAATTCCTGATTCGTTAGAATTCTCCATCCCCTGGCCCTATTGCCCCAAGCAACAGGAAATAAAGATTCTGATGTTGCAACTTAAATTCACTTCCACATTCTAAATCTTCATTATTTATTTTATTCTAGCCAATACTGGTGCAAGAGAATATTTCAGGCCCTGATCCTTCAATCAGATCTACTTAGGCAGATCTATGCACTTACATGGAGCCCCACTGATGTTAAAGGGACTCCATGTAGGAATTAAGATCTTCCTATCTGGATCTAATTGCAAGTCACGGGCCTCAGGCACTGAGGAAGGTACTGAAGCATGTGCATACCTTTAAACACGCATGCATTCCCATGTGCTTAAAGTTACACACATGCTTCAGTACCTTCCTGAATTGGGGGCCTCTGTTTGTAACCTGGCAATGGCCTGTATTAGAGGTAATTTCTGCTGGATGGAATTAGAGGTTATTTGCCCTTTTTCTGCCTTGTCCAGGTGAAAAGTATAGCAACTTAAGAAAACAGCATATATTTATGATTGTTGTTTCCCTTTAAGCATATTTTCCAACTAAGACAGAGGAAACAGTATAATTTAAAAACAAAACAATAAAAGTGCTCTCAGAGGTGGATTCTGAGAAAACAGCACCAAATATATTATTTTTTTAAAAAATTAAAATATTATTTACAAAAGTATATTTCATAAGATAATGCTTATTATGTTCTGTATATATTATCATCTGAATATTTATTACAGGGTCATGATGCCACACAAGATAATCCGCCTGAGCAAAACATTTCAAATCTACCAAAGTTTAGCTTTGGGGTACACTGTGATGTAAACTCAGGGGTGCCCAGAATTTGCATTGCTCAAGGCCTTTGGTGGCAGCTTGCTAGAAACTGGGGGGGGGGGGGGGGGAGGACAGAAAATGGAGCAAAACTTGCAGTTTTCATCTTTGCTGAGGCTGCCGCCCATGGAGACCGGGACATACTGGCTCTCTGGACTGCAACTCCATCTTGGAAATGAAGTCCAGGCATTACCCACCCTTCGATGTAACTAACTGGCTACAGTTAACTGACTCGACCAATGAGATGCAAGTGGTGCAGTTCTTTGGCTATGTTCTGAATATATTCTTTTGCAACTAATCAACTGAGAATGCCCAGATAGATAGTTATACCCATCCACTAGCCTATAAATTTCATCACTCTGTTTTGTTTTCAACTCCCAATACTATCATATGTCTTAATACAGCAAGTCACAGATGAGTTAACAGCGGACCTTACATCATAAGAAGCACTTTAGGTTTAGCCGACACATAAGGGAGAACAAATATTAAATGAGCCTAGCAGGCCATTTTTACTTATCTCTCTATACAGTGTATAAAAATCAACGTACAGTCAAGTGTGTGCCTCTGTGTGTGTGTGTGCTCACGCATTTTCCATACCAGAATTTGAGGATCTGGGCCCAGATCCTCAACTGATTTAAACTGGTGTAGCACCATGGAAGTCAAGGAAACTAAGCCAATTTACATTAACTGAGGATCTGGCCACAAACATTCAAATTTACAGTGGTCGCCATAAAAAATGCAATTTATGTAAATTCTTACTGGGTGTTGCCATCTGAGATATTACTTCTTGTTCTTAGTACACAAAGAATAAAAACTGTTGCATCTGATACCACTCTGTGGTAACTGCCCTTATTTTTAAGAGGTACAGCATATCCTACACTAATGGTGCAAAAATTACAATTTACAGGGGTAATGCTGCAGTATTTGAGACTGAATACTGGGGGATTATTATAGGCATGTTGGCTTTTTATTGGCGATCACTGTAGTGCATGAAATTATACTCATTCAGGGAAGATTACCAGAGTCTAGGCATGGCTCTGTATCCCATCCCATCTGCACACAAACTGTTGTGGGTTATCCCTTATTTCTCCCATTTCAGATCAGATCCCTTTAAAGACTGTTTTCAGGGAAGGAGAAGGGCTTTTCAAAGAAAGCAAATGACTCCTTACTGGCCAAAACCAACAAAACATTGAGTGGAAAGGGCAATGAAGAGAAGGCCAGTGCCAGAGTCAACAAGCTAATGGGTACTGAGGAATTCTTTTTGTTGAAGGTAGCGGTGATGGAGGGGAATGAGGATGATGGAAGTAGAGTCTAGCAGAAGTCAAAGATGAAGTGGTCTTGTAATTCACATCAGATAGGGTGAAGGCAGAAGCCACCTCCTAACACAATGGCTAAAGAAGGCATTCAATACATCCTTTCCAGAAGTAACACTCAGTCTCCATCTTGTCACCTACTTCTGGGTAATAACCACATGTTATCAGCGATGCCATGGACACAACACTCATCTAGTGAGGAGAGAAAACACCCACTTTTCACATGAGCTATTCAGGTTTTACTCACTGGTACTCAACATAGAAGTCTAATCCCACTTCTAAAGCCTCTCTCTCTGCACACACATCCCCACCCCCACTTACCAGAAAATGTGATTTTGAAATCCTCTCAACTCTGCTAACCTGAATATTGGAAAAAAAAGGCGGCATTAGGCTCTAATCATCAGAAGGTTCAATTTCATAAGGAGCTACGAATCCCTGCACATTATTTTTCACTCTCTGGATTGAGAGGGATTTCCCCCAGAGAATTAACCTACTTTGAAATAACTCCACAAACAAAAAGAATTCACTCGGATGGAGAATACTAATTCAGTTAAATAGTCTTGTGTTCTGCACAAGATACTGACTGCACTGTTGTAGAGGAAGCTTCACACAGTCATTTAGGTCTACGCTATCTTCTTTCATACACATTCTCCCCCTCTCCCACACCAACAACATAAAGATGGTCCATAAAAATTAATTTACAAAAATTAAAGTAGGACTTGTCCGTTGCAGTTAGGTGTCGAAACCTCTTCTACCCCTACAACTCCAAGGCCTATGCCATTTGGGGGATGCTAAGTTTCAGTCTTCCAGAATATGAAACAGGTTTTTTTTAAAACACCAGGAGTCAAGGTTTGGGGGATACCTCAGGGCTTGAAATAGCCGTCTGTGAAACATGATATTAACAGCCACCAGAGCCACTTACTGTTCCATCACATCTCTGATGGATTCAAAGAGTGGACCTGATGGCTGGAGTCTGAAATTTCAGAGATCCTATTAAAGCCATTTTCCCATTACACATTAGGATGACTGGATCCCAAGCTATTATATTGCCAATGGTAAAGAGATTTGCCCTAATGGCACACAGTAAGGACTGGAAAATTAAAGATGGCATCATATGTTTCTGAGTTTATCTACAACCTTCTCCCCCTACATATTTTCCTAGCACATGCCCGTGTTCTTGCATATCTGTCATATCTTCTAAAAAAACTGCAGCACCAGCCCCCCCCCCACATTACATGATTTGACTCCTCCTCTCTCAGTTGCCCAGAATCAGAATTTTGTTTCCCCAGCAGTGCTGAGGTTGTAGCCATGCTCTGATGGGATGGTTTGCCCATCTGCTATGAAACAGGAGGAGGGAGAAGCAGAAGGAAAGCGCTTGGGGAATCTCTCTAGCAATCAAGCTCCACAACAAGAAGTTCACAAAAGGCGACTGTGTGAATAGTATGAAACAACCTATCAAAAGATGGAACTGCACATCAGTTTCAGGAATTAGCTAGCAAGGGGCTTTTGGTTACGACTTGTGCTCAGCCAGCTTAATCTGGAGCTCTGCCTCTGGAACAGCAGTTTCGAGATTCAGAGATAACGCAGTCATGAGGTATATTTCTGTCCATAGTTTCAAGCCTCGGTTACCAGGACTTAAAGGAAAAGCAGTTTCATTCCTGCTTACTTCCCCTCCTGCCCCTGTCCCCTTTTTTCTCTCCCCCTGCCCAAAACTCTGGTCTCCCTCCCGCACTGATACCTTCTGATAAAATGCCACCAAAGAGCCAACTTCAGTTTGTACTTAGACATTCATAAACATGGAATGCTGTCAGGCATTTGGTGCATTCTCTTAGCCAACACCAGAACACAGAGAGAAGCAGCCAGGGTCAACTCACAAACAGATAAAAAGCAAAGAGACGGAGAGACAGAAATTTAGAGGCCAGTCACCAATAAAATGGAGAAGGGTGTGAAGATGCTCCCAAATGGCAGAGCCTCTAAATGCATGGAACCAAGCGTTCGGTCACTCTCTCACTCTTGGATATAATGTTCTGTTGGATGGCATTCTCTTACACGCTGGTTTAGCTGGGCTCTTCCCATTCAATCCCAGCCATTATCTTTGATCATGTGAGCTAGTTCGATGATGTATTTGCCTTCTTTATACTTCTGACTGCTCTCGAAAGCGTGTTCCTAAAAAAATAAAAAAACCACAGAGAAGGTGGAGTTAGCGGGAGACTCGAGAGGTACGGAAAAGAAAATGCAATCTAGTGATTAGAGCAGAGGTCTGGGAGACAGGAGTCATGCATTCCACTCTCAGCTCTGGGGCACAGAGGGGCAGGAATATGGGACCCTTTTGACTTTCAGGAAACTTTTTGTTTTCAGGAATCCTAGACTCTGGTCCCACTCATACCACTGGCGTCTGTACTTCAGTAAGTCCCTTAACCTCTCACTGCCTCCTGTTAGACCAGGGCTCTCAAACTATTTCCATAGTCTATACTACATCTTTATAAAGAGATTACCTTGTGGACACCTCTCATCCCAAATGCATAACATCCCTAGAGCAGCTCTAATAATTGCTTATAAGAAAAAGTAACATTAGGAATGCATCTAATTCCTTTTCAGCTGTCTTTAATGTGATTTACCAGTGGAAACAAGGAGAAGAAATCAGGATCATGTGACCAGCCACCTCTCTGCAGGCCACCAGCAAGTGCTCGATGGATCACAGTTTGGGAACCATTAAGTTAGGCAACTAGAGTATAGCTTCACTGCAGTTGGGAGTGTACCTCCCAGCCCAAACAGACAGACATGTACTAGCTCCACTTCAGCTAGAGTGTTAAAAACAACAGTGTGGACATTGTGACACGAGCAGTGACTATGCATAGTAACATATGGCCTCTGCCACAAAGAGCTTACTGTCTAAATATTCAAGACACACAAAAGGTGTCAGGAAAAACAGAGGCACAGAGAGGGGACCCAGTAGATCAGTTTAAGAGCCAGGAATAGAACTCAGGTTTCTGACTCCCACTTCAGCGCTCTGCCTCATTATACACACACCTTCAAAAAGGGATAGAGACAAATGCATCCACAGGAACAATAAACGATACTCACATATTTCCAGCCCAGTGTGGTTTTGCAGTTTTCACAATAAATGTCTGCAACTGCGTGTAATCCTGTTAGTAACACCCGCTCCTCTGCAGGGCCGCAACCCACATTAACTCTGGGAGAGAAGGGAAGAGAAAGATATGGTTCCTATCAAAGTATTGCTTCCTTTTTGCACACTGCAAGAACCTTTTCAGCAATTTTGTTGCAGTACTGGAAAATATAAACTGGAATCTCTAATAATAAATACTACCGCTATTCTAAAAATAGAACTTTCCTTTCATAAGAAATGTTGATACTTCAAAATTATGTTCTGTTCCATATCAGAATGAAGAGATGAAATAGTGAATATTTTCACTCAATGAAAAATTCCTAAAAACACTGAGAAGGAGAATTTCAATGTTTTCTACTGAAATGAAATAATTTGACATTTCAGAGTAAAATTTTCATTTTGAATTTGAAATGAAATTTTTCATTTTGATTTTCACGAATGGAAAACGGGACATTCTTGTTGAAATCCATGTATTCCCAAGGCAAATGCTGATTTCCAGAAAACCATATTTGTCTAAAGGAAATTCTTTTCAGTTAAAATTATAGCCCAGCTCTAAAAATAGCCACTAATATTTAGCACTTATATACTTCTTTATATTTACAAAGCTTTGACTTATTGGTCCTCACTACATCCCCTGAGAAGTGAGTGACTCAAAACTACTTCTGTTAGGTGTTATTTCTCAATCCCATGACAAAAATACTCTTATTCCAGCCCCTTTTCTGAAACCTAAAGGCAAAGTCAAGTCTGAATTAGTGCTGTTTCCTTTCAGTCACTCTAAAGCAATGATGCAAGCTCGTAAGTAAGTGCCTTTCTGTCACAAAAAAGGCAACTCTTTCTCCTTATTTTAACCTCAGGGTGATATATATTTGTCTCGCAAAAGGTGGAGCAATGACATTTATGAAGTAACACTCACACTGAATTGAAGAGGTATGCTCGCCCTTGGCTTCCTTGAAAGGACTAAAAGGCAAGAAAACAGAAATCAGTCGGTTGATAGGAAGCCACCCTGTGCATGAACAGTAAGTACCCAGATACCAACGTTATTGACTTCAAAGGGTAGTTAGAGCAACTGATAGTGGAGTTCTGAGAAATGCACATTATTACAGTATGCAAGATGGAGAAGGCAGAGATTGAAACATTCATGGAAGATGAGTTGATTAATAAAGGTCTGTCCTGGAGATGGAAATGGAAAGTGAACCAGCCTGTCTCAAATTCTGATGCATGCACATTTTAAAAGGGACACTGGCAGCCGACTTGGAACCTTACCTTCTTAATTATCACTTGAGATTATCAGCCCTCACAGCACTGTGAAAATCCAGTGTGCTTTTCACAAATTAAACTCTATGCTTGTTTGGTTTCTGCATTCCGGTAAAAACTAAAAGTTGGTCAATTTCACTTCCTGGTTCTCGTGCACTAGTTCAATGCCATTGCTCATGGATTTACAATCTCAAAGAAACCTTAACCTCAAATTATTATTTTAAATTTTTTTTTTTTTAGAAACAGAAAGTAAAATTTGGACCTAAGCTACCTGACAGCATTGCTTCAATATTTCGAACACGGCTCTGACAGTCTGAAGTGCCTCCATCCATGAAGGAGGTGCAGAAATACACGTTATTACTATTATTTATTTGTATCCCCATCAGGGCCACATTGTGCTATGTGCTGTACACATATATATTGAAAAAGACAATCTCTGGCCCAATTTGCTGACCATCTAAGACCCCAGTCTTGCAAAGCTTTATGCAGATACTTAAATGTATGCACTCTAAGCAGCCCCATAGATGCCAGTGGGATTACTTATAATGCATAGTTAAGCGCCTTTGTAAGGCCAGGTTTACACTACAAATTTACAATCAGTAAAATTACATTGCTCAGGGGTGTGAAAAATCCACAGCCCCAAGCAATGCAGTTATACCAGTCTAACCCCCGAGATTCTCCCACTGATTTAGCTACCACCTCTTGTGGAGGTGGATTAACTATACTGACGGGAGAAACTCTCCCGTTGGTGTAGTAACATCTTCACTAAAGCGTTACAGTAGTGCAGCTGTGCCGCTGCAGCTTTTGAAGTGTAAACCTGCCCTGAGTCTTTTCAGGATCAGGGCCTAAACATATGACAAGAGACAGCTGAGCAGAGATAAACAAACAAGGAAAGGGAAGGATAAGGGAACAGTGAAACTGTCACATTTTGTAGCATTAGCAACAATCGTGGCATTCCCAGTGCCTGGCCATATAACATTCACAATGATAAAACAGTATTTTGCAATGAAAGGTTGGGCAGCACCAGCGACCTCTGACTAGGATACTTCAATAACACTTATCAGAGTAACAGCCCTGTTAGTCTGTATTCGCAAAAAGAAAAGGAGTACTTGTGGCACCTTAGAGACTAACCAATTTATTTGAGCATAAGCTTTCGTGAGCTACAGCTCACTTCATCGGATGCATACTGTGGACTATGCATCCGATGAAGTGAGCTGTAGCTCACGAAAGCTTATGCTCAAATAAATTGGTTAGTCTCTAAGGTGCCACAAGTCCTCCTTTTCTTTTTTCAATAACACTGCTTCCAAGCACCTATACGCTCCATTTGTGTCTGGCCTGTAATATTACCTGCAACAATGCCTTGCTGACAGGAGCAGCTAACAGTGGAGCAACACAACCTGCGTTTTTAATGTGCTTTGACAAATGCCCATTGAATTAAAGATTTTGAACTTACCCATAGTTCTCCCTCCTCACAACTGTTAATGTGAGGGAGGTGGTGTGGACTAGGTAATGACAAGGTAAAATTACGCTGTTTATAGATGACATGCACACCCAGTGATAAAGGTGTGGCATCCATAACCGTGCCCTCTAGAGGCATTAGTATGTTTTTTGGTTATGACTGCTCTATTTGCAGGTCAAAGAGAAAAGGCAGGCTCAGGTGAGTGGAGCCAATACAAAGAGAGAGCTATTGGGTCAGAATGGGTAAAGGCTACTTTACCAGGAGGGCAGCTTTCAAGGTTTAAATGAATTTTATCCCCTTGGCAGTTTGTTTCATTCAGGGGGATGTGAACAGCTGGCAGCAGAGGGGCTGGCTCCTACTGACACAGAAGGGATCACTTGGGAAGTCTCTATGGAGAGACTTCCATACACAAGGTCCTGTTCTTCCGTGAAGCTGTTCCCAGGAATTCACTCAGTGAGATTTGCGACAGGGCATGGCAAATGCAGAAGTGCCCATCGTTCCCCAGACAGTCAGGCCACAATCCAGCTGCAGTGCCTTGTTCCCCACTGTACTCTTCATGCCATGTAATTTATGCTAACACAATGCATCTCTCTCTCTCCTTCTAGTGGATAAACCACATATAAAGGTTTACAAGTGTTGATGCATCCAAGCTAACAGTCCCAGTCCTTTAGCTTAGGCACTAGCAGCAGATGCTTTCAGATCCAGGGTTAACAAATTCAGATGACAGATACAGATGACCCCCAACAACAAAGGTCACTATGCTCAGTTTAGTGAAGGATCCACCTTCCCATAGAGAATGTAGCACATGGTATAATGTTTGAAAATACACAGTGATTGGAAATGTCAGATTAATCCAAGAGGTATTTCTTCTCTGCACAAGTGTAGCTGTAAGTGTTGGTGACACACAGCTCTTTAATGATCTTATCCAGAGAGAACCCCTGCATCACACATTCTATTCATTTCAAATACATGAAGGAGAAATTTACTGAACAATGTCCAAGATTAAAATTCATTAAAGTCTGGGTTTAAACCCCCCTTGACAAGAGAACACATTCCACCCCCTCTGGCTGCAACTCAGTGTATTTCTTGGCACTGAGCTACTTTTAAGTCACAGCACCATGGAGCCTGCGGAAAGATCTGCGCCTCCATGCATGCAGCAAGAGCCTCCCAGTCACTGACTGAAGGAGAGCATGTGGGTAAAACCAATGATGTGGGGCAAGCTACCCAGCACCATATCCAGCACTAGAGCTGCCTGAGAGGCTCAGATGGCAGTGATGGCTCTGCCAGCTACGGAAGAGTTGCCTGCCAAGATGATTCAGACACAAGCCCAAGATTAGCTGCCAATGTTGGGGAAAAGAAGTTTGTGGGCTCGGAGGAGATGCCTGAGGCACCTCTGCACTCTCTTGGCATAAGCCCTGGATCCTGTGCAGTGAGAAATGCCTTGTTCCCCAGGAACCAAATTAACTAGGACACGTGGCTCAAGCATGTTTGTGAAATTATATTTATTAGAGCAGCTTCCTTAAATCTCTCCTCAGCACTGAAGTCGTGTATTATTGTTATTCTCATCTGTATGATATGGCACAATCTAACTGTATCTGAGCTGACTGCGACAGAATACTTGGTGCACTGAACTCTATGCCTCTGTAGGGTAAATAAAGATGGGATTCTGTAAGCTAATAGCCTTCATGCCAAGGCTGTCTCTCCCCTTTGGAAGGGGTTGGCTCTGTGTTGTGCTCTACAATGACATGTGCAAAAGGCATTTATTCTCCAGGCTGCAAAAGCTGCATAGAGGTTCTGTGAGTTTGGATGCATGGATCCTGGGTGGGTGAGGTGTATCAAGAAAGAGGAATCCTCAAGGGACACAGGCCCTTGTCACTAATCAAAGCAGGATGAGAGCAGCTAAAACGCACTAACCTTCCACTCCCTCCCAGTAAACAGTTTTCCATAAACACCAAAGTGACTTAGTTTGCCAATAACAGCAGCTATGGGAGCAGAGTTTTACTGGAACAGAAAAAGCAGTTTCCATTATTGCTGGCTATCAGTCAGCCTTTAATAAAGAACAAAACCAAGCCCTTAAGCTTTGCGTCAGAGGCTTCCTGAACATTACTCCAGCCAATTGCTAGAGGATTGTGGTGTACTCCTGGTGGGCGTCGTCCTTCCAGTTTAGGTCAAGGCATGATCTAGATAGGATCCTGAAGATCTCTGGGCTTTTTATTCTGGAGAACCAATATTTTCTCTCAATGGCAACTCTACCTTAAGGAGTGCCCCAAATGAAGCACTCATCCCCTGGTTTGAAGTATAGCCAATAGTGCTCCAGATGGTCACCATAGTGCACTTATACAAAGGGTCTCCACCAGCTTGAAGAGGTCACCAAAGGATGATCAACTTCACCAACTATCAGCCGTGGTTTTCCTACTTCATTTCCAGCCACAAGCTTGCAACTCACACCTGAGTGTGCTGCTTTTATTGCCCACCTACAGACACTAATATTAGTCAGTAGCTGTTGCCTAAGGATGTTGCTGTCACCGAAGAGCACTCTCTTTACCATCAGTCTGTGGCCACTGCACAATCCTGTCACCTTCAGGGATGCCAGGCTGATGCTTTCCCACATCCCAGCGCTCAGCATTTGGTGCTGCTGATGCGGTGTTTCAAGAAACATCCTCCCACCCCAGGGGGATTTAGCAAATGCAGATAAAGGGGAAGTGATGGAAAGGGAACAGGTATTTCATATTTTGGGTTTGTATCCTCAACACATTCCCTTTAGTTTACAATTAAATAAAACCTAGTGGGGTGGCCAGAACCTCCTCTTTCTGTTCCATCTCTAGAAGGACTGATGTGCTGCAGTGATCATGATGAAGTCACAGGAAAACTATCATATCCTAACCTAAGCAGGCATTCCCTGCACAGTCCCCTCCGAACTGTTTTGCAAATACACTTGCTTTGCATCAAGTAATGACAGCCAGAATGTGGCTAGTTTCCATGTCATGCATTTTTTCAAAGCAGATTTTGTGATGTGAATTAAAATTAAAAACATTTATTTATATTATATACACACACACAAAATCCAGACTTCTTCCCCTCTAAAATAACAGCTCCCGGGACATACTTTCCAATCCAACTCAAAGAAATGGAAAGGATTTTTTGTTTCCCATTGGAAGGCCAAGCCATTTTTTCTCTCCATTGCTAATTTAGGAAGTTTGGCTAGAAACACAACCCGCCACGCTTGCAACAGAATTCTCCCTCCCTTCTTTCCCCACTTCTCGCCCCCTCAATGTCTAGACTTTTTGGTTAGGAGGGAAAGATGAAAAAATATACATGATCTTCATCTTGACTATCAGTATTCAAATCCCCTTCTGTATCTGGGAGTTCCATTCAGCACGAAGACATCTAAAATGTGTATCCAGGCAATGCCTTAAATTTGAATATCCAGTGGAGAAGTGATTTGAATATCCAGTGGAGAAGCATGAGCCAATGAGATAGGCATTCAGGCACTATCAAGAGCAAAGTTCTGATCATGCCAAAATACTCTATCCTGCAGCCCTTCTCTCACTAAGAAGTGCTCAATTCCTCATCATCCTGCCACAAGAAATGGAGTCAACAGCTGAATCCACATTTCAAACAGCCACAAGCTTGGGAGTATTTCAGTCAGTGGTTTAGTTTGGTTCTGGTCCATTGGCTAAATTCTGATCTGAATTTAAAATGTCTGAATTTCTGCCATTCTGATTAAACTTATGTTCTACCCTCTGAAAAACAGGTGCTGCTCTTCCAGGATTTTCCTGAGCGGAGCAATAGCGCATGGGAGAAGTATAGCTTAAAATAGGGACAAGGCTATTCATTTCCTTTTCCTACCATCTTGTCCAAAGCTCCACTTGCTTACCACCTCAATCACCTGCTTGTACCTACCCAGTCCTTTACTGTCAATGAACACTGGATGCATGGGGGGAATCTTTCATTTGTAGTCAGCACTGCAGCAGAAACCTATGAAATCTGAATGTGAACCAAACACCCGCCCCCTTTCCTAGTAGCAAGGATTTCCCTTACACTCACTCAGCAGTCCCATGCATTGAACAGATGACAGGATTAATTTCCCCAAGTCTTTGTGATGGAGTTAGATAATAGCGCAAAATGTGACTAGCGCCCGCTGGAAGACCAAGAAGCAGCTACCAGACACAGCACCATGATCCCTGAAGACCAGATCAGGAAAAGAACACATGTACCTAAGCCAAGCAGGCAACCGCTACATAACTCAATGAAACAAAGATGAAAAGGTAACTGGTTCCACTGAAATCCAAGAGGAGAGACGAATATGCATCCTGATCCTGTTGGTTAACTCTGTGAAAGCTACAGTTAATTCTCATTGCAAGAACAAGTTCAGGAGTAGAAGGACCAATGTTTGTGCTGGAGCTCTAGGAAAGTCTACATGGTCTGAGTGTGATGGGAGGGGACAGTGAAGGGAAGCGCCAGCTGATCAGATACTTATATGAAGGACAGTTTTATTGTGCCCTGTTATTTTCCTGTCAAGACAGACTGATGAAAAGAACAGAGAGGAAAAGGAATATTGGGAGCTCCTGGATTTAAAGGGTCCCTTATATTCAATGGTGAAAAAATCATCCAATTATTCTATTCAGAGAGAGCTTCGTTATCTCTCTCTCTCGGCCCTATGCACGCTCCTTTTATTTTTTAAATTACTAAGGACATTTGCATGAAGACTGTCTCTGCTCCTGCTGCTGACTCTGCATTTAAACTCTTAAGCAGAGAGTCTGTTTTCATGGTAATGTCCCTCAAGGGGGCAAAAGTGTGATCGAGGCTTAATGCGGAACCAACTGGGTTGCATGCAAGTCCTTGCAGATGAGGGGGGCGTTGTTACACGTTAAGCCATCTGAGTAGTAACATTTCCTTTTGAAATGATGAACACTGCTGTCTTATTCCGTTCTACTGAGGCTCTTAGGCTGTGCTCACCACCGTGGTATTTTTGAGAGTGACCGACCCATCATCTCTGTAAGAGCACTATATGCCCTGCCAGTGATAAAGAGGAGGAGGAGTAGAAAAAATGGTCACTAGAAGTCACTGGACTCAATGCCAGAGACATCCTCTGTGACCTGGGGCAAGCCACAATCTTTCTGTGCTTTTATTACTTCCTTTCCCCCTCCCTTTGTCTGTCTTGTTTATTGAGACTATAAGCTCTTTGGGGCAGGGACTGTTTGTTACTATGTGTATGTATAGTGCCTTACAATGGGGTCCCTATCTTGATTATAGTTTCCAGGTGCAAGTAGCTAACAACACCTAGCTCTTTTCTCCCACAGATCTGAAAGCAATCTACCAAAAGGGTAAGTATCATTATCTCCGCATTACAGATGGAGAAACAGAGAGAGATGAAGTGGCTTGCACTAGGTCAACCAGCAAGCCAGCAGGGGGGCCAGGTAGAGAATCCATGTTTTCTGAGGCTTATTCCAATGCTCTATCCACTCGTTCAACACCCGCCCCCCCATGAAGGAAGAATCTATTTAGGTTTATATATTGCACTCCATCATCCATACCCACACAATAAACTAGGCTAATACTCAGCATTTAGGTGATACTTTCCTTCTTCAAGGGGCTTTTACAAATACAGCTTTGCTGATTTAAACTTTCTGACCACAGTGTGGTTCCAAGTTTCCCACCAGGCACCAGCTTGTTCTTGAAACATTGTATTTGGGGGTTTCTTCAGCGAAGACGTGGACTTGTTAAAAAACAAAATAAAACTATTCCCATCACAGTCAAAGGCTGAACAAACTCGACAGCAAACAGCATGCTTTGGTTTCCAATGTTAATATTTGATTTTGGGGACTCTGTTATATAAATGGGGAGCAGAATTTGTTTGCCCCCCCCCACACACACATCTATATCACTGCAGAGACGTTTTCTTTTCCACATCCACATGACCTTAATATCTATCCCAGCTGAAGGCTCTTTAATGGAGAACTCCAGCCAGTTCTCTTTGCCGCAAACCTGACTGAAGCTGTTAGACGAGCCTGAGTGTTTCCAGTTATTAGCTGCACAGAAGATGGGTCTAAATGTGAGTTCCAATGTAAATTCATTCCCACTGCTTTTCACATTACCCTGTTAACCCTGGCAGCAATGGGTGTTTGCAGCTGACAAAGCCTTTGATTAGCCCCAGAGAGGAACTCAATTACCATCGAAACATTTAGCTGAATTCAGATAGGAAAGGACAACTCAGCTGAAGGATTTGATCCCGTCAGGGCACAGAGAATGATTGAGATCTATTTTTAGTCAGAGCCCCCAATTCTGACTCCCAATAGGTATTCAGAGATTGCTTTTCTAATACTGTTGATCACATTAGTTTTCTTTACACAACCTGTTTTGTAAATGCTACACAGCTCAGTTCAGTTCTCTTACACCTGTCTGATAAATTTTATCATCCTGACTTACATGCAAGCATGGACTATATGCAATCTCACTCACCATGGCCAATGAGTTACCACGGGTGGTCTATCAGAGCCAAATTTGGACCACTGATAGGCTTTAATGAGCTCTAATATTTTTATTTACACTACTGTCAAGCCAAAGTGTTCAAAAATCGTGAGCCGGGGGGGGGGGGGGGGGGGGGGCGGGGAAACACATCAAACAATGAGATTGGCTTAAAAACCATGAGATTTTTTAAAACAACAAAATTTGGGCTACTTTATATTTGCCTTCCAGTGTCTTTGCTTTCAGGGTGCTACATTCGCTTCATGTATTGGAGCTTCTCTCTCCAACCATCAGGGCTAACACTTACTATTTTATTTATTTTTAAGCTAGGATCTCCCTCAGTCTTTTGATCCTAGCAGTTTAGGGCAGAGGTGGGCATACTACGGCCCGCGGAACTGTCTTGCTCGGCCCCCGAGCTCCCGGGCAGGGAGGCTAGTCCCAGCCACTCCCTCATTGTTCCCCCTCCCCCACAGCCACGCCACATGCGGGCAGCACTCTGGGGGGCGGGGCTGCGCACTCACGCAGGGCAGTGCGGCAGCATGTCTAGCTCTGGCCGGGTGGCACGGCTGCCAGACATGCTGCTCTGAGCGGCATGGTAAGGGGGCTGGGGCCGGGGGGTTGGATAAGGGGCAGGTGGGGCTGGGGGGCAGTCAGGGGACAGGGGGTGGTTGGATGGGGTGGAGGTTCAGGGGATGGTGGTCAGGGGACAGGGAGCAGTTGAATAGGGCAGAGGTTCTGGGATGGGAGGGGATGGTCAGGGGACAAGGAGTGGCGGGGGGGGGGCGGGTTTGGATAGGTGGGAGGTTGTGAGGGGGGCAGTCAGGGGGCAGGAAGTGGGAGGGGTTGGATAGGGGGGAGGGGCCAGGCTGTTTGAGGACATGTGCACAGCCTTCCCTACCTGGCCCTCCATACAGTTTCACACCCCGATGTGACCCTCGGGCCAAAAAGTTTGCCCACCCCTGGTTTAGGGCATTAAGGAAAAACATCAAACATCATGAGTTTTGCAAGAATTGGCAACACTCTTAATGGTAACACCTAGAAGCCATAACTAAGATCAGGGCCCCGTTGTGCTGAGTGCTGATGGACACGTAGTACAACAAGGAGAAAGAAAGTATTAACATCCCCATTTTGCAGATGGATAAGAGAGAGGCCCGATCATCTTGAATTCAATGGAAGTCTTTCTAATTATTTCAGTTCAGCCTAAGGACCAGATTTTTAAAGGTATTTAGATGCCGAACTCAAACTGATTTCAGTGGGAGTTAAGTGCCTAAACATTTATAACAATTTGGCCCTAAGTGACTTGTCCAAAGTCACAAGAGAAGTCTTTAGCTGAGCAAGGAAATGAACCCAGAGCTCCTCTGTCTCAGTTCTATGCCCTGAACACAAGGCCACCGGGGCCTAACAATATATGATTCAGAGGCAACTAAAGGTGTATTTTTACGAATCTGGGCTGCAGTTTGGTAACAACCTTGGCCAAGTCACCAGTCTAAACAAGGATCTGTGGCAATATCCTGGTTAAATAAAGACCAAGATCGAAGAGGCACATGCAAAGGACCTTTAATCTTTATATTAGGCACAGATTGTTTGCAAATGTGGGCTTTAAAAACACCTTTGGCCACCTTATTTTCAGTGAGCAAACAATAGTGCTCATTCCTAGATTTGACTCCGATCTAGTGCTGGAGTTGATAAAGAGTTACTGAGTAAAATCTTCATGCAGTTTAACCTATGGCCAGGCCTAGCTTGCTGGATTAGAATATAAGAGAATACAGACTGACTCCAGTCCTGCTGGTATTCCCTATTTCCCCCGCCCCCCGGTCTCCCACAACACAGTAGCTCCTTGTTTCTAAACATTAGTATTTCCATCTCCCCACTTCTATCCTAAAGCAGAAGCATTAGTCATTTTATGTGCATCTGTTCCAAATTGGATTCCTGTACTGAAGAAACAAACAGAGCCAACTCGCTGATCAGTAGCAGGACAGAGCTCTGGCTTGTTCGTGTCATTACAACACTAGTGTATGCAGCGAAGGGACACTCCATCAGCAATGTAGTCCTATCTGTCAGAAGGATTTATTTACTTTCCTTACCCCCTCCCTCTTCTTCAAGCCCCAACTCTTATCTGCTGGTAACGCACTTACTAAGCAACATCACCAGAAAGCTCAGCTTGAAGGGCATCTTTCAGGCCCATTGACTGAATAGGCAAAAATGGTCTGAGGGCAAGAAACAATCTTTCCATACATTTATAGCAACCAGTATGCTCGGCCATAGTGCTAGGTTCGTTACGATTTACGAATTTATTTGTGAGTTAACAACTTGAACTTTAATGGAAAGAAAGATGGGAAAATGTAATTCTAAAATGTGCTGTGGGCTCTGGAATTCTGCGCTGTGGAATTAAATGGCTTGCCTTTCTCCAATCTGTGCTAGCTGCTCTCAAGTAAGTACAAGTTTAATGAGCTAGTCCCTAAATCATGACTGACTGCAGAATCTTCTCCAGATTCCATTAATTCCACCTGTCCTCCAGCACACTAGGGATCATGAATGGTCAAATGAAACTTTGAGCTAATTCTATTCTACGTTACATACAAAACCAGATCAGGGGAACTGGTTACACTACTATTCCACCTTGTAGTGTAGATGTGACCTAACTCAATTTTAACTGTGTTCCTGAGATTTAGCATTGGTCCTTAATGATATTTGAGCCCCAAAGTAGAAGTGGAATTACAGTGAGTTGGCCAAACTCAACTCTGGGTTAATTAAATTACTTCAGTTTGACCTATGTAAACTGTTCCTCTGTCAGACTCAATTGGATGCAATATTCTCTTCAGTTTCCTCTCTTATTGCTACTGTGCAACATTAAACAGCTTTCACCTCAGAAAGAGCAGCATTTCACGTATGGAGTAAGTGATCCTTATGTGGTGCTGGTATCTCAGTTTGCAATGTGCTGCTCTGTTATTCTTTGTAATGAAAGGCAATAGGCAGTAGAGAAATTGAGACATTATTTGGTTATTATTCCATTAGCCAGCAGCTGCAAGTGCCCGTTAAACCCCTCAGTTCCATCCACACCCAAATGGCACTGGGCTTGCTTTAGAAGCTCAGCTGGCTAGAGTCATGCTGTTGATAAACACCTTTTGTCCAAACAGGAAACATCTCAGCACTTTCCCTGCACAGGATAGGTGGGGAGAGACTGAGGGCAACAACGGTACAAAAGGTCTATCCACACACATACTAAACTACCACCAGGCTATATTAGTGCCACTACCACCATCCCGAGGGAGCTAAATTCTCCTATGTCAGCCAAAGCCTCATGGGATGTCACTTTTGACAGAGAAAAAGTTCACTACCAGCAAGTGGAATATTTAGACAGGTCTCTCGGCCAGGTATGCTGAAATAGAGACTGTTACAGCACACTACCCAGCACATCATAACAAATCAGTGGCCCCCTAAAAACTTTGTGGTAGTCACTATGCTGCATCTGATACTGTGCAATAGGGGGCACCAGTGCACACACACAGAGTAGCCACTTCATTAACAACGTATTGATAACTTCACATCCACAGCCTCTCTTTCACTGGAGGAATAATTTTGCACCAGCTAGCTCTCTATTCCTCGTCTCATTCTGTCACATAGTGGAAGAAACCTAAAAGCTTAAGAGTGGGATTCCCAAAGGGTCTAAGGGCATTAGTTCCTCAGTTCACCCTGAAAGGCAATCAAAGTCAGGCTCCTAACCATTTTAGGCCCCTTTGTAAATCACAGTCCAAGGGCCTACTAGGACTCGGCCAGCCTTTGTCTTCAGGCTTTGCACTTATGCCAAACCCAAGCATTCAAGAATCCTGGTTCTGGCCTCAAAAAACATCAGACTGGCTTTAAAAATCATGGCATTAAAAAAAACAAAAAACCAGAACCCCTACATTTTGATTATTTTTTTTAAACTTGCCTCCTGGTATTTGAGCTTTCAGCGTTAATGTTTTCCACCTTGAATTGGCAATTACAAAGGCTAGAAACATACTTTAAAAAAAGGAAATCGAGATTTTTTTTTTTTTGTATTCCACTCTTTCAAGGAGCTGGGCCTTCAAAAAAAAAAAAAAACCCCCACACAAATACACCAAATATCGCAAGACTCATAATTAAATAGTGGGAGCTGGCAACAATGGCTGGAAATACATATTCAGGAGCACCAAGGGAAATGTAGCCTTAATGAAGAGAAAATAGCCTTAGGACACTATACTCAGTGCAACTTCCATACCAGAGGTATACAGTTGTTTCCAAGAAAGATGGAAAATAAATGGGTTCATGCAGGTACTGATCAGATCAGAAAGGAGCCATGAAATGCTGCTCTATGCTGTTTATTGGGATGGTAGAGTCTGAAAGACATATCAGCATAACGAGGAGGTGACACCAATGCCACACTTGGGCTGCTTTGCTTTCAGGCAGCCAGGCTATACAATGGATTTAAATAGGTCAGTGTCCAGAAACAATTTCACCATTACCAAATCAGTTCATATGTCAGTCTGATCACCCCTTAATGTCAGGAGAGGCGTGACTTTTTCAAAGGTTTTTTTTAAATAGCGTCCAAGCAATTTTTAGAGAGGTAAGGGGACAGCACTTCAGAGTCGATGGGATTAGTGAATGTCAGTAATTGGGGAAATACCAAAGGTCAGTCAGTTTTCCATGCATACACATTCCTAATAGCCATTTAACACTACTCCGCAGAGCTGAAGGCTGGGGAAAGCTCAGTGCAATGTTTCAAAACACAAAAGTAGATTCAAATCCACCTGTTCCCAACCTCCCCATCCCCCAGAAGCCTTAAAGTTAACTCAAATGCAGTGTTGCTAACTCTCACAATTTTATCATGAGACTTGGCTATCTCATGCTGTTATTAAAGCTCAAACTCCTGGAGTCATGTGATGTGTTAAAAACTCAGGGGGATGTTTTTGTTTGTTTTGTTTTTTAACAGAAAAGTAAGATTCTAGCCCTCACACTTGCAGAGAAAAGCTTGAAAACACAAATTATATAGGCTCAAAAACTGCAAGCAGATAAAAAAACACCCCAGATTTATTATTCTATAAAACTTTCCTGATTTTTCTCAGCCTGACTCATGAGGTTTGAATGCTTGGAGCTGGCACTACTGTAATCAAAACCTGGTTTTATCTGCCAAAGGGATGAAAATACTCAAGGAAATTAAGCAGATGCAATTTTTAAAAATGATACAGCCAAGTTGCTTAGAGGCATGACACCAGAGCTGCTTTGAGATAACAATTCATACATGGCTCACACACAAACAGAGGAGAGAGCTGCCTTTGAAGATGTTAGCTGTGCTTGCTATACATACTCAGGCTTTGTAGGTGGGATGGGAATTTAGCACTAAGTCACCTGAGACCTATCAATGGATTCAATTCTATTCCTGTTGAATATGTTCTTATTATGCAGACAGATGCACCTTTTTCCTTCACTTCTGCTGGGAGGGAGAACAGAGCGTTGTATGGTTTCTGCTGTCTCAATAGTAATTATCCTTTTTGGCAAGTCAAAGGAAATCCAGGTTTTTCTAACAAGCTCCATCAATCATCTGGGCAGTATTCATGTGTAGGCACAAATCAGTTAAACAACAAATAAAAGAGCAACACAAAGGCTATTTATGATCATGTGAGAGCAGGGCAGTTGACATGTGGCTTAGAATCCTTGCTTCACTTTCCATACCAATGTTCTAAGTTATATTAGCCAAGCGATGCCACACCAGCAGCTCTGTGGTTAGTGCGGGCACCACATACCCTTGTACACTGGGAAGTAGAGGCCTGCTTTTAAAGCCTGACCTAAACACAATTAGACCGCAACCCACCCAAACCCTACCTGAGCACAAGAGCGTCAAGTCATTTTCCAACTTGACCCAAAACTTCCTCCCAAACTGTGTCAATGCCCCTGCCTTGTTCTTGGGCTTCTTCCTACCCATGTCTCATGCCTGTGCTCTGGCTCTGACCACCTCCTGCCCATGGGCTCAGTGCGGCAGCAACTGCACGCCCCACTTGCATGCTCCAGAGTGAAAGGCGCTGCTACTTATGGGCACACTCCCTCCATAGCATGGAGAGTGCAGCAGAGTGGCAGCAGTCGGCAGGAGCGGGGCATGCAGCCATGCTGTGTCAACTGCATGGGCAGTAGGTGGTGGGCAGAGCCATAGAGGATCAGGTTGTTTTCAGACCTGACCCATCCCAGCCATTTGTAGCCTTGCATCCTGTTTGGTTCAGATCAGGCTGCATGGCTCTGCTGGGAAGGCTGAAGGTTAATCCATTTCAAAGCACAGACAATGGGACGGAGTGTAACCTAGTACTCAGCTCTTTACCCAACTCTGTAATGAGCTGGCCAAATGAGTTGACTGTCCTGTGCTTCATTTTATCCATCAATGAAATGGGAACAACTGTTACGAGACAATCCCTTCATGTTTGTAAAGCACATTGGGATACTCACATAGGAAGTGCTGTATTGAAAAGGGGTTTTATTACTGCCTAGCTTCACTTCTTAAAGTTACAGTACAAGGTCTATGTTAATCCTCTGCCTCATTACGAACAGTTGAGAAGCATTATTATTAGGCCTGGATGTGGTGGGTGCTGTATAAGTACAGTGAGAGACAGTCCCTGCCCCAAAGAGCTTACAGTTTGAACAGACAAGACAAACAAAGGGTGAGAGGGGAAAGAGACACAGAGGGGTGAAGTGATCTCCCTACAAGGTGACAGCTAGGAACAGAACCCGTATCTCCCAATGCCTCCTCCATTAAGTCAGATGGCAGAATTCTGCCATTTAATCCTCCCCCTCCATGACCTGAGGTTCTACAGGTGCTGAGTATCCTCAGCTCTCCGTGCAGTTGATGAGAGCTGCAGTTGCTCGGGACCTCTGACAATCAAGCCATCAATGTCAGAACTAAAATGCAATGACAGAAGCCTCAGGACATAAGGGCACTTTGAAAAGATCCACTTCCACTTTACTACTATTTATTGTGAAGGATCTGGAAAAATAAAACACAACAGAAGGCCCAGCTGTTTCTAGCTGGACACAAAAAGTAATGAAAAATGCCTTTTGTTCTGGCAAGTCTGCAATTGCTGCAGCAGCTGCTGATTCTCCTTCCCCCCCCTCCCATTTTGAATGCTGTTTTCCTGTAGGTTAGTGCTAGCTTATCATGTTCAACAACTGAGTCTCTTGAAAAGGGACTGGTAGCGAGGGCAGGGCCCTTTTTTCTTCTCTCCATTTTAATTACTGCTCCATTATAGATTTTAAAGATAAACACAGAACAGAGCTGGAATGATAGATGGAACCTACTAATGCAACACAGTTATATAATTACTGCCTTAATAGTAACTGTCCATATGGTATTAGTGGAACATTGCATTCTGTTAAGGCAGCCAGGAGGTTCATAACAGCAACAGCGTGGCAGTATCTAGTATATAAAGTGCAGAGACAGTCTTCTGCAAAAAAAATGAGCTGTTCAACGGACGGAGTAAAGTAGGGAGTAAAGACCCTCTGACAAGAATCACGACAGTAAACTAAGGCATTAGAAACCTCATCCTAATGCAGGGAAGAAGAAAAACAAAATGTATTTCCCCCTACTCAGTCTGTCATGATGCCTAGATTTGTGTGTTCCTGCCCTTTTAAAAGCAGGGGTAGGGTACTGGACCTCATTTTAATATCACTATTACACTCTTGCATGAGGCTCAAAGAGCATGCTGCACAGATTAAATGAAACTCAGCAGCCCTATAAAGAAGGGAAGCAATATCCCCATCATATAGATGGGTAAACTGAGACCCTGAAGTCACCAGGCTTCTCCAAGGTACCACAGCATGACAGCAGTAGAGCTAGGATTAAAATGGAGGAGTCTTGACTCTGACTTTGTCAATACATGAAAATTATTCCAGAATAAGGCAGAGTGAGAATTTAGAGCTGAATGGCTCTTCCAAAATGAGAGTGTCTACACATGGAGTTATTACAGAACAGTTTTTCTACTTACAAATTTACACCCTACCTTATTCTGGAGTAACTTTTTTGTGTAGAGGAGTCCTCACACTCTAACCCCTAAACAGCACTCTATAATTGGGATTGGAACCCAGGAATCCTGACTTCAGATCTCTGTTAATTGGTTTATTATGGCTTCTTTCATGCCAGTTAGTTATGTGGCGAGCTCACTGATCATCTGAAATTCCAGTTTTCAGGGAAAGATGGACTCTGCCTCAACCTCCCTCTATAACTGAGTATTCTAGCCTACCAGTTGCACTTTAGCAGCAAAGCCACAGCTCATTTTAAGAGTGGGGACACAGAATGGGTTTCCCCCGTGGTTGTGTTTCAATTCTGTCTGTTTCAACTCCATGGGCTAAGGGGTTCGACATGATCTTCTAGTTCAGAGCTGTAGCAGTTGATGGTCCTCACCTAGCCTGCAGCAGATGGACTCATTCCCATGCCCAATCAACAATATGCAGGACAACAGAAGCGAGGCCGCTGAGCAGATTTGCACACTCCAGGCCAGAAGCAACGAGCAGTCCTAAGCAGATGCAACTCCCTCTCCTTATAGCACTTCCTGTTCTCGAAAAGGAGAATGCAGTGGAAAAGTCTCCTCCTGGTCGGTCAGGATCATCTCCACTTGAGGGCACATTTATGGTAGAGGGAGGACTGGCCCTTCACTGCACTTCCTTAACACAACAACAATCTACTATCAGTGCCTCCTTATGAGGCCAGGAGAAGTGTCCCCACGTTCTAGCTGAGGTCTAAAAGCTATGTGATTTTTAAAAACTCTGCATGATCAATTTGGAGGACAGTTCTCTCTGCTAGCACACTCCTCAAACCAGTCAGCAATTCCTCCTCTTGGTATTAGATGAAGTAAAAAACACCAGAGAGGCTCAGAGCTGAGGAACTTCAGTCTTCAGGAGTTTGCAGCAAAAAAAACCACAAAGATGATTCACCACCCTGCAGCCCTGGCGGCTCCCTGGATAATAAATGGGAATGATATTGTATTTATACCCAGATCATTAATACTAAGGTGGAGGAAGCTGCAGATCATGGAAGAGTTATTTCTGCAAAGAAAGCGACCGGTCAGAAAGTCCATGCTCACCCTGTCCCCATCCAGAGAATTTTAAACTATGTTGATTTTTATTTATTACTTTTTTTAAGAATAGCACAAAACGTTTTAAATCACCAAGAATTGCTATATAAACAGAATTACACAGGGAGATATGAACGACGCTTGGATCTTCCTATTAAACATCCAAGAGCTGAGTAAATAACAGGCCTGAGCACCATCAACATCCAGTAAGGTCCTTGAAAGTTGAAGGAGCTCAGCAACATGCAGGATCAGCCCCCAAAGCAGCAATTACAGCACGGCACACCATGGGACCTGAACATCTAATTTAGGGGGCTGTGCAGCATAACACTTAATCCAAGGTACAAGGGAGAATTTGTGCCTTGGGGAGTTTTCAACCTAAGCTGGTAGAAATAAGCGTAGGGCGTCTCTCATGTCTGTACCCTAGAGTTCAGAGTGGGGAGGGAACCCTGACATAGTTATATGTCTTATTACTCACATTTATTACACTGCTCAGATTTCACATTCTGACTCTTCCAGGAATAGGCATTTTGTTTTCTTCATTTTTTAAATAAAGAATTCTTTGTGCAGGCAAGAGAGCCAGAATGACAGCCCTGGAGACCGATGTCCTCTGCTGAGGTGCAGAACAACTACAGGCCAGGCATCACACAACAGCACAACTCCACTCTGCCCTAGAGGGATGCCTTGGGGAAGGAGTTAAGAGGGTAACATCCATCTCTGTGGCCCATTCGGTCTTTGGGCTCTCTGTCAAGATGATGAATAAAGGGGGTCCAAATTAATGGCAGCTGTGATGTGGACATCTGTTCTGCTAGGAATCCAAGTGAGATCCACCAATCGCATTTCATATAAAATGAAGTAAAGAAATACTAAATACTGTGTATTTAAATATACAAGCTTTTAGTTAATTTCACTGCAAACGTAGGCTCCAAAAAGGATTACTTTCTAGAGAACTGTTTCCTTGTTCGTTGCTTACATAGTCTGGGCTCTTGTAAAACTACCAAATAAGTGCAAAGCGCTAGACACATGATGAAAATAACGGCTAGGAACTGAATGAAATTAAGGAGACAACATTAACTGGAGGGCAACTGAGAACTGTTACCAAAATTGTCACACGTGGGTGTCTAACAGGGTCAAAGTGGAAAAATAAGTGAACATGAGTTCCCAGAGTGATGCTGTGGCAAATGCAATCTCTGGATTTATAAAGAGGGGAACAGTGAGGAGGAACAGGGAGGTAATTTTACTGGTGGTGAGACAGATCCTGGAATTCTATGTGCCGTTCTCCATGCACATTATGAAAAGGATGTTAAACAACTGGAGAGGGAACAAAGAGGAGCTACAAATATGATTTGTAGTATGGAAAATAATTCATCACAGTGAGAGACTCAGAAGACTCAAACTGTTTTAACTTATCAAAAAAGATCAAGAAGTGACTTGATTACAGTCGGAGTACTGTTTTGGAGAAAAAAATAGAAGGTATTAAAGGGCTCTTTAAATCTGGCAGAAGAGGCATAACAAATACCAATGACTGGAATTAAAGCCTGACAAACTCAAAGTCTATGATACAAACGGAAACATTTGTAAGCACTGCAGGTAATTAACCACTGCAACAAACTACCAAGGGAAATGGAGACTTCTCCATCTCCAGAAGTCTTCGAATCAAGACCGGATGCCTTTCTGGAAGACATATTTTAGTTATGATGAAATTCTCCGGCCCTACAGGTGGTCGGACTAGATAATCTGATGGCCTCTTCTGGCTTTAAAATATATGACTCTAAAACAAGAGTACTTGAATTCATTAGACACCTAAATTAGGTTGTTGGATCTTCCAGGTGCTAAGCACCTGCTACACGCGTTGACATCCTTACACGAATACGGCTGTTCAGATATTAACATTGCACCAGGTATCTATAAAAGCTGGAGTCCACGAAGAAATAACTAGTTTTCTTCTTTCTTCGAAATAAAAAATAAAAAAATGACAATTGAACAATCTGAATTTCTGTCTGATCCAGTGTGGCAATTCCTGTGTAATGCTCTCCTCTAGGTAAGCTCTGCATTTTTGGTAAAATAAGTTCTCTCTGTGCTGTTGGACTGGATGGCTCGAGGACATCAGCTCTCACCCAGCCAGTGCCAGAAGTTAACCAGAAGAATGTTGATGGCCATTTGGGTAGCCCTTGATCTCAAAGCAGATTCCAGCTCACTGGTGTCATTGTATCACAAAAGCCACAGCTGGCATTAATTGCATCCATGGTAATCTTAGAGATACCAAGGACTGATTGGATCTTGAAGGCAAAACTTGCCTGATCAGGAGTAAGTCATCTCTAGCGATGTTTGCAGGGTGCGGAAGCATGCCTTAGTGCAGCTTGTGAGGCACCCATTCTGGGGATAAATGGAGGACTTGATTCACCAGGACTGTCAATCCTCCACTACAATATTTCTCACACTGATACACACATTTGGCAGGTGCTGCTAATTTCCAGGGAGGCAAAGTAGTTGGAGTGTTACATGCATGCTGAGTCAGGTATGCAATGACAAAATAAACACATACTCATTTAACATAACACCTGTCACATATAGCACTTACGCTACTACTAAGATGCAGAGCATTCTCCGACACGTTCCTGAATATTTAAAAAGGAAAGATAGAACTCAAGGGATACAGAATATAAAAACCCACCAAAGGAAAAAAATAAAATCAGTAACAGAGCTTCTCATGCAAATCACTGCACTTGAGACCAGAACTCACGCACTCCAGCACTTACACACAACATTATAAACTTCTTCCAGTGCACAAGGGGCTGCTAACTCCACCTTGCAGGCTGCAATACACATTGAACAGCACAGCATGTTCATAATCTTCCCTCATGCTCTTATACACCCACTTCTCTCTCAAGCTTTTGAGAGTACACACCAACTTTATTATTTCATACGTAGCACTAAGCAGCATTAGTACAGTGCACTCGGCCTTAACAGTATCTGCCTTTCTTTGTGTGTCTGAATTCTGTAACTGATATTTGTGACTTTCTATGTGATGTTCTGAAACTGGTCTCCCCATCCCAAAACAAGAGAATGAGGTGAGTAATTTTAAATCCATGTTTCCAGTCCACTGAGAGCTCCACCTCCATCATTAAAGATATTGCACAACAGATTTGGAAGAGAAATCATTTGTTGCCTAGTCAGGTATCCCCACCCCACATCTTGATTTTCCTGTAGTAGTGAGAAAAATATCCTGGTTGGTTGAGCAAAAAGGGGATCCAGCAAGAAGATGGCAATCTACAGCTGGTCAGGAATTTTCTAAGGAAATATTTCTTCAATCCGAAAAATGCAGATTTGTCAAAACTGAAATTGTTTGCAGGTATTTGAAAATGTTTTGAAAAAAGTTCTGAAATTGTTGAAACATCTCATTTTGACATTTTTGAAACAAAAAAGTTTTGATTTCTGATTCAAAATTTCAGTTATACTAAAAAAAGATTAAAATTTAAACGGTTAAAATTGAAACAAAATGGTCTGATTAATCAGAACTGAATTCCACTGCCCTCCCGCAACATTTTGACTATTTCATCCTGATTTGGGATGGGGGGTGGAAATCTAGGAAACAAGATGGGAAAACAGTTTCCTGCCCAGCTCTTCTGATTTGCAGATGCCCTGCCTGTACCCATGACAGGAAATGTATAGGAACATGGGGCACACTGGTAAACAGCAGAGGTCCTAACCCTGAAGCAATACATTCCAACCACTGGTACAGAGAATGCTACTTGTAATTCAGACTTGTGTATTTAGGTTTCCCTCAATCCTACTTGGGAGTGGACAGTCCTGTGAAGACAGGGACTGGCTGAATGTTATTTGTATTTGATTCATACACAAATCTGGCATCTCTGAGATGTTTGAATTTATCCAAGTCTTGTCTGGAAACAGGCACCACGTTTCAAATGTCTGTGATCCTTCAGGTGCAACATGGAACAAACTCTGACCTCTATAGCATGTGAGAGGGGTCATTAAAGGGGCCATTCAATCAGCAATCTCAGGGCTGCAGCCATCAGTGGTCGAGGCCAAAACTTCTTCCTTACAGTGATGACAGCAGTCAGGCATGTGCACAGATGAACGAGATACAGAGTCCCAAGTACATTCTGGTACTAAGGCTCCCTTCTGCAGCCCAATCACACGTGTGAAAAACAGGCAGCACATATTGCATCTCTCTACTTTTTCCTAAGTCCTTTACTTGGGGTAATTCACTGCTCCAGATGCAGCTGCCTATATCAAAAAGGAATCCTTCATGAGGAGTCCAGTGTAAATATCAAGGAGGAAACTAAACTTCTTAAGCAATCCTAAAGCCAATTTCAAAGAATATTTCACTGTATAGTATTGAGCACTTGGATCACAAAACTCTATGAAAAGGAAGCTGTAGGAAGCCCATAAGACATTCCCTAAATACTTCCATAATCAAGCACATTTCTGTTGGATTATGTCTCTACAACAACCGAAAAAAAAAAAAAGTTAGTGATAGCAGACACAAGAATTGCTATGCTTGGCTGAGATTTTTCGGCTCTTGGTTTTGATTGGCACTATACCGGACAACAGGTACAAATTAATTCCAATAGAAAAGGCACACAAGATACACTGGGATTTCACCCATGTCACTGGTGGTGTTGAAAACAAAATAGAAAGCAGCACCACTGCTGCACGCTGGAGAAGCAGAAAAAGTTATTTACACTGTTAAAGTCCATTCCATAGCTTGTAAACCACAGCTCACTCAAGTATGATGCAGAAGCCACCCTCTTCAATGAATTTCCCCTCAATCAATGAGACCAGAGAGATTTCCCTAATGTCTGGTTGTCAATTACAGATCATATTTTCCATAAAAAGATCTGAAAACTTTATAAAGATTGTGTGTCTTGGGAGAAGGAAAAAAAAATAAGAAACCTCTGGGTAATACCATATACATTTTTCTCACTCTTTAGAAAGTCTAGTTGAATGTCTAGCAGTTGCTAAACTGCAGTTCTATGCCACAATTATTATTTGTACTGTATTACAATTGCACTCAGAGGTCTCAGCTGAGATTGGGGCCCCACTGTACAAATCCCAGCCCTGAGAAAGCTTAGAATCTAAGCAGACAAGACAGACAAAGGAAGTATTATGATCTCCCTTTAGAGGTGGGGAAACCACGTACAGAGATCAATGGACTTCCCCACAGTCACACATTGAATCTGTTGCAGAGCCAGGCGTTGGGCCCAGCTCTCCTGAGTCCCAGTCCATTACCTTAACCACACTCTTAGCATTGGAAAGGGCAATGAAACTAAAGCATGTGCTGATGTGGCTTGTTTTTAAATGAAGCATTGCTATGAGAAAATGAGAAAAATTAGACATGCAGAACCTCCATTCATGTTAACTGAGACACCCAAAGAACATGCAAAGGAAACTAGTTACTCCCTCCACCCAACCCATCTGATTACCTTATATTTCCTTAGTCACCAAGAACTTTCTTGGCCAGACATTCAAATCCACTTTTTGGATGTTATTATAAAACAGATATTTTATTAAACCACTTTCTCCATCTGACTATGGAAGAAAAGGCCAAGTAAGCAGGCAACATTTTGGTAACTTAGTTCATGGAACAGCTTTGGAGTTTGTTAAAGCATCTGCATTGATTCTTTTTCTTTAAATAACTGTGATTAGGAAGCCGTCAGCCCATCTGAAGCTTACAAGGTTTCCCTTTTTATAATCAGCCATGCCAAAACCTACTTGTCAAAGTGCTTGCAATCCCCAGTTTTGGCAAAACCCTGTAAAACCAGATTAAGTCAACACTGGTGATGCAGGAGTAAGAGGGGAAACTGGGGACTGAAACAAAAAATACTGAGATTCAATTCCACTTTGAGCTTCAGTCAAAAAGCATCAGCCAATGCTGCAATTTTATATATCCAAAAGAGCTGAAAGCCTGTGGCATTCAAAGCAGCACAGCTCTCATGTGATCTCTGTGTAATCTGGGGAAAGAGGAACAGAAGAATTAATTCCACTGAGCCAAAAAAAATGGCACCCAGACATTACATAAAACCCCTTTTTGTAAGGAAGGTTACCAGTGATGGAGCATTTGGGTCATTTTGGTTAAAGTGGTACAATCAGGTTCAAAATCACCCATATCTTTTCCAATTGTGGAAAAGCAGCATCATTTGCCCCATAACCTCAGCTGTGTAGAACACAATGCCATCCACAGCCTCAGGAACAATTCTGACATCATAATCAAAAAGGCTGACAAAGGAGGTGCTGTCGTCGTCATGAATAGGTTGGAATATGAACAAGAGGCTGCTAGGCAGCTCTCTAACAACACATTCTGCAGGCCATTACTCTCTGATCCCACTGAGGGTTACCAAAAGAAACTACACCATTTGCTCAAGAAACTCCCTGAAAAAGCACAGGAACAAATCTGCACAGACTCACCCCTAGAACCATGACCAGGGGTATTCTATCTGCTACCCAAGATCCATAAACCTAGAAATCCTGGACGCCCCATCATCTCAGGCATTGGCACCCTGTCAGCAGGATTGTCTGGCTATGTAGACTCCCTCCTCAAGCCCTATGCTACCAGCACTCCTAGCTATCTATGAGACACCACTGACTTCCTGAGGAAAACTACAATCAATTGGTGATCTTCCAGAAAACACAATCCTGGCCACTATGGATGTAGAACCCCTCTACACCAACATTCCACACAAAGATGGACTACAAGCCATCAGGAACAGTATCCCCGATAACGTCACGGCAAACCTGGTGGCTGAAATTTGTGACTTTGTCCTCACCCACAAGTATTTCACATTTGGGGACAATGTATACCTTCAAGTCAGAGGCACTGCTATGGGTACCTGCATGGCCCCACAGTATGCCAACATTTTTATGGCTGACTTAGAACAACGCTTCCTCAGCTCTCATCCCCTAATGCCCCTACTCTACCTACATTACATTGATGACATCTTCATCATCTGGACCCATGGAAAAGAAGCCCTTGAGGAATTCCACCACGATTTCAACAATTTCCATCCCACCATCAACCTCAGCCTGGACCAATACACACAAGAGATCAACTTTTTGGACACTACAGTGCTAATAAGCAATGGCCACATAAACACCACCCTATACCAAAAACCGACTGATCGCTATACTTGCCTACATGCCCCCAGCTTTCATCCAGACCACATCACACGACCCATTGTCTACAGCCAAGCTCTAAGATACAACCGCATTTGCTCCAATCCCTCAGACAGAGACAAACACCTACAAGATCTCTATCAAGCGTACTTAAAACGACAATACCCACCTGCTGAAGTGAAGAAACAGATTGACAGAGCCAGAAGAATACCCAGAAGTCACCTGCTCCAGGACAGGCCCAACAAAGAAAGTAACAGAATGCCACTAGCCATCACCTTCACTCCCCAACTTAAACCTCTCCAGAGCATCACCAATGATCTACAACCTATCCTGAAGGACGATCCCTCACTCTCACAGATCTTGGGAGACAGGCCAGTCCTCGCTTACAAACAGCCCCCCAACCTGAAGCAAATACTCCCCAGCAACCACACACCACACAACAAAAACACTAAGCCAGGAACCTATCCTTGCAACAAAGCCTGTTGCCAACTCTGTCCACATATCTATTAAAGGGACACCATCATAGGACCTAATCACATCAGCCACACCATAAGAGGCTCGTTCACCTGCACATCTACCAATGTGATATATGCCAGCAATTGCCAACAATGCCCCTCTGCCATGTACATTGGCCAAACCGGACAATCTCTACACAAAAGAATAAATGGACACAAATCAGACATCAAGAATTATAACATTCAAAAACCAGTCAAAGAACACTTCAACCTCCCTGGTCACTCAATTTCAGACCTAAAAGTCACAATTCTCCAATAAAAAAAATCTTCAAAAACAGACTCCAATGAGAAACTGCAGAATTGGAATTAATTTGCAAACTGGACACCATTAAATTAGGCTAGAATAACGACTGGGAGTGGATGGGTCATTACACAAAGTAAAAACTATTTCCCCATGCTAATTTTTCCACCCTACTCTTACTCACACCTTCTTGTCAACTGTCTGAAATGGGCCATCCTGATTATCACTACAAAAGGCTTTTTTTCCTCCTTCTGATAACAGCCCACCTTAATTAATTAGTCTTGTTACAGTTGGTATGGTATGTGTATATATATCTATATCTTCCTACTGTATTTTCCACTGCATGCACCCGATGAAGTGGGTTTTAGCCCACAAAAGCTTATGCCCAAATAAATTTGTTAGTCTCTAAGGTGCCACAAGTACTCCTCGTTTTTTTTGCCGATACAGACTAACACGGCTACCACTCTGAAACATATCTTCCATGACCCTAACGTTGCAGATTATTTAGAACTGAAAGGGTATATAAGTGACACTTATTTTTCATTTTGCTGCTTCTTTCTTACACTATACTGAGTTTGCATGAGGAAGACAAGCAGGTCATTTTCACAATCAGCTTCTCACATGCAATGATGGTAGGGCTGCAAAGAAGTATGTTTAAATCCAAACAATTCCCCCTCCATGGTTCAGTAAGGGCACCAATTCTCAGGCTTCCAGTTCCCCAGCCACCATCTCTCTTGGGTGGAGACATGCATCTCTCCCCTTCTTGAGTTTTTTCAGGCTGCACAGTTCCCTGTCTACACTGTGATATCCCCAGCAATCCAGATTGCCTCAGCAGGCCTGATTTGCTTTCCTTCCTCAGAGGCTATAAGCAGCACGATTACCTACAGTTAAGTTACAACACAGCTCTTTCTAAGCAAGCATATTTATTCTTAAGGTAAAAGCATTACACAGAAAACATTAAATACAATGAAAAAACCCTTAAACAGACTTGCCAATAAGCTTACTACCAGAGGTCACTCCAACTCCAAAAGGACTGTGTCAGGTGAGCAGTCCTTCAAACTCTACCAAGGGTTGTTTTTTTCCTGTGGTCACAAGTCCGTAACAGCTGTTTGCTCAAACAAGCACCCTCATGAAAGAGTGAGTGCCTTGGGTCTTTGATTCTGGGAATAGGTAATTCACGTACAATGGGTTTCCTCTCTTTGTTTCAAAAGGATGAGTCCAGAGATGGGCTCCTGAGAGATGCATTTTACATCTTCCAAACAGCCTTAAAATGCTGCCTTAAGAAGTGAAGATAAACTCAAGTAGTTGGGCAGAGAGAGAGAGAGAGAGAGAGAGAGAGAAAGTGTAAATGGGGAGGACAGAGACCCTGCACTACTTTAAGGGGAAAAAAAAAAAAAAAGCTAATCCAGTGTTACATTTATAGCAGCAAGTTTATTCACAATACTTAGCATTTCTAATGAGCTTTACACACTGATTTATCCTCACAGCAGCCGTATGTGGTATGAAGTTACCAACCCCATCTTACAGAAACTGAAGCACAAAGAAAATAAGTGACTTGCCTCAGGTCACACAGCAATTCCTGATTCCAAGTCCTGTGCTCTAACCATTAGAGAAAGTTGCACGTATTTCTATTTCAAAAGCCCTGAAGATGGCTCTCAGAAGTGAGTTGTCAGGGTTCCCCATGGACACCCAGGGTCTATCCTTTTACTTTATAAGAGTGCCCACTGCTGCAGCATCCAATATTCTCCTCAAGATTAAACAGATCACAACAGGCTGCCGGTCCTACAGTTTCCTCCCCATTTCCCCTGCAACTACGAGGGCTTTGTATTTTACCCCTTCACTTTTGCATCTAGCCTTCACCCACCTTTCCTCCTCCTTGCTGTATTTGTGTGTGCCTTTGGGAAGGCTAAGGCAATGAAGTAAGTTTTAGACTTTTCTCTGTGGGCCAACAAGTTTGTGGCCATTCTAATTCCCTCTGCTGAGATGCTCTAGCGGGGCTGGCTGTAAAGCCCAGTCTCCTGCACTGGGGGCTGACAGCTTTATCACTGCTGAGGAAGGTCATTATGGTCATGGAGTGAGAGAAACCCTCCGAACTACCCAGGGAAGGCCTTGAGAATTAGGACAGAGAGTTTGAATTAGAGCTGGTATTCTACAGGGAGCCTGTACAGTAAGCAGAGCACAGGGGTCATGTGCTGGCTGGTGCTGCAGGTGAGATTGGCTGTTCTGGATTAGGAAGACTTTTTGTCAGTGCTGGAGTGCTCACATGTCCTTTGCGTTACAGTTGTCAAGCAGGGAGGTCATGTCACAAAGGCATGGAGCACCATGGCCCACTGAGCATCCAGCAGGATGCGGGAGGGGAACTCTCATCTAGCCAGTCTCAGGTGGAAGGAGGCATTTTTCACAGCCATGCCCTATTTGAGCATCAACAAGAACCCAGACAGACCCCCCCCAGGCTATCAAGCATTTTAACAAGCCAGGGACTGACTCCCACCGTACAAGGTAATGCATCCTAAGCCTTTCTGTGCACATGGGTAAAAGGAGGGCACCATGCACTTTCCGGCACTCTAAACACTGTATGCAAAGCACCCACATACCATGAGATCTAAGTTTGCCCATCTCAAGGCTGCACTGTTCCAAGTGGCTGAGAACTCATTTAAGGTCCTGTCAAGAACCCATACTGCAATTTCCTCTCCTGTCTCAGCTAATAAATCTTGTGGCGTGTCTGCTTTTTCTGAACCCAAACTTTACGAGCTGAATAAACTTTATGGAATGCCTGGCTGCCAAGGCAGCCAAGACCTGGTAACTTGACGCTTGACCCCAGCAATGGACAATGAGCTGACAGCCACTCTGTGAAGGGCTATCAGCAGTTTCTACACTTTAGAAAGAGATCTCTCATGGGCCCATTTCCACCACCCCATCACTCGGATTTCCTATTGCTTGGCTCTTAAGATATTTATTTTTAAATTCGGCTGACCATCAGGACCCTTCCCCAGGGTGATTCACAGACTAGAGTATGAGAAACAGTGGCTTAGAGCCACCCTGTCATCCCATTGCTTTTCCACTTCTACTTCTAATGGCCACACTCCCTTGGTGTCTTGCTAACAGGCCTACAAAGCTACAGCAATGTGAGCACAAATTCAGCAAGTCTGAGATGCTACCTTATATTTCAAAACAAGCTACAGTGGAATTCCCTTAAAGCAGGGGCCACCCAAAATTTCCACGGTGTGGACCACATTTTAATAGAGTGTCTTGTGGATACCTCCCTGTCAATTCACAACATCCCTGTGGCTACTTTAGCAAGTGCTTACAGGGAAAAGCAATATCAGTAAGAGTTTTGATATATTTCTAGCCATCTATTAATCCAGTTTTGCAACAAGAAACAAAAGGGGAAGAGAGCCAGTGTCACGGGATGAGATATGAGCTCTCCACAGATCACCAGCAAGTGCTCCACAGGCTAGAGTTTACGAACCTGCGCCCTGAAGCTAGTTTATTGATCAAATGAAAACAAAAAGACTGATCAAGTTGCAAGAGCCATCAGAGTGATATCGATTTTCAAAGCCCAAATTGCAATGCCAATAATCCAGACATCTCCACAAACAACGAGAGAGGAGTTTAATCAGGCTGCAATCCTAGTACACATCTCAGATTACATTAGGGATGTCTCCTCCCTGGGGAGATTCAACCTGACTATCTGCAGGGTGAGGTTCTTGCACGTACCTTGGAAATGAGTTCATCATGATTGGCAAGATGAGCCCTGCAGTGAATGCAGCTATAGGTTCTGTGGCATGAAGGCAGATATGCCTGGAAAGTCTTGGACCTCGTCATCTTCACCATTGGAGCCACTGAATGCTGCGTGAACTCTGGGGTAGCCCAGGAGGCGCTCCCACAAGAAGGGTCACACGGGAAACAACGGAAGACACAGGTAAAGGCCGTGGTTTGGTAGGTGATGGGTGTGCGGCAGGCTCCACACACTGGTGATGGCTTCAGAGGAAGAGATTCTGGTAGAGGCAAAGGGTGGATTCACAGGGACCTAAATTTAGAAACAAAAGAATAAATAATATAGCTAATAGCTTCAAATTCACACCAGACAAACAGATTTGACACGCATACACTACCAGGGATGATGACTTCCAACAATGGTAGAGTTCGGATAATCGTCTATTGTTAGAGCATAGGGTCCATGGAGGAGTTAGAAGAAGGATACAGTAAGAGGGACTCAGTTCTATTCCTGGCCACTGACCTGTTGTCAGATCTTGGTCAACTCGCTTCTCTCTGCATTTATTCCTATCTGAGGTACTTATCTGGTCCCCTTTACCACAGTATCTGAGCAGCTCACGGTCTAATGTAGTGAAGTCAGACACATTGATGAACATAATTTGTTGGGGAAGAGTCAACATGTTTTTTGTAAAGGGAAATCTTGCCTCACCAATCTACTAGAATTCTTTGAGGGGGTCAACAAGCATATGGACAAGGGGGACCCAGTGGATAGAGTGTACTTAGATTTTCAGAAAGCCTTTGATAAGACCCGTCACCAAAGTCTCTTAAGCAAAGCAAGCAATCGTGGGATAAAAGGGAAGGTCCTCTCATGGATTGGTAACTGGTTAAAAGATAGGAAACAAAGGGTAGGAATAAATGGCCAGTGTTCAGAATAGAAAACGGTAAATAGTGGTGTCCCCCAGGAGTCTGTACTGGGACCAGTCCTATTCAACATATTCATAAACGATCTGGAAAAAGGGTTAAACAGTGAGGTGGCAAAATTTGCTGATGATACAAAATTACTCAAGATGGCAGACTGCGAAGAGCTACAAAAGGATCTCTTGAAACGGGGTGACTGGGCAACAAAATGGCAAATGAAATCCAATGTTGATAAATGCAAAGTAATGCATATCGGAAAACATAATCCCAACTATACATATAAAACGATGGGGTCTAAATTAACTGTTACCACTCAAGAAAGATCTTGGAGTCATTGTGAATAGTTCTCTGAAAACATCCACTCAATGTGCAGTGGCAGCCAAAAATTTGAACAGAACGTTAGGAATCATTAAGAAAGGGATAGATAAGATGACAGAAAATACCATATTGCCTCTATATAAATCCATGGTACACCCACATCTTGAATACTGCGTGCAAATGTGATCACCCCATCTCAAAAAAAAAAAAAAAAAAGAAAAAAGAAAAAAAAAAGAAAAAGAAAAGGGCAATAAAAATTATTAGGAGTATGGAACGGCTGCCATATGAGGAGAGATTAATAAGACTGGGACTTTTCAGCTTGGAAAAGAGACAACTAAGGGAGGATATGATAGAGGTCTATTAAATCATGACTGCTGTGGAGAAAGTAAATAAGGAAGTGTTATTTACTCCTTCTCATAACACAAGAACTAGGGGGTCACCAAATGAAATTAATAGTCAGCAGGTTTAAAACAAACAAAAGGAAGTATTTTATCACACAATGCACAGACACCATGTGGAACTCCTTGCCAGAGGATGTTGTGAAGGCCAAGACTATAACAGGGTTCAAAAAAGAAATAGATAAATTCATGGAGGATAGATCTATCAATGGCTATTAGCCAGGATGAACAGGAATGGTGTCCCTAGCCTCTGTTTGCCAGAAGCTGGGAAATGGGCGACGGGGGATGGATCACTTGATGATTATCTGTTCTGTTCATTTCCTCTGGGGCATCTGGTATCAACCACTGTCGGAAGACAGGATACTGGGCCAAACTGACCTTTGGTCTGACCCAGTATGGCCGTTCTTATGTGTTTAACACCTCTCTGAGGCATGGGAGTGCTATTATACATGTTTTATAGATGGGGTACTGAGACACCAAGAGAGCAAATGACTTGCTTAAAGTCACACAGAAGCCTGTGGGAGAGTGCGGAATTAAACCTAAGTTTCCCAAGTCCCAGGCAAGTGCTCTATGCACTAGATCATCTTTCTTCTCTTCCTACCCCAGTTTCCCCATGTATAAATGGAGAATTAACAAAATGTACCTACCTTGTACATATTGTAAGTTCCAAAGAGAGAAGCCACTATATAAGTGCAAGATACCATTCTAGTGCCTTGCCCCATAACATCAAGTAGTGGCTACGCCTAGATGAAAGGGGAATTGTTAGGCATGTCACCAATCACTGTGAAAACACTTTTTACTATCCAATCTATTTAATGTAACCAGTTCAGAGCACAAGATCGTTCAGCAACTCCTACATCAATATGTTATACAGTATATAAAAATGGTTTCTTTGTATCTTCAGATGGTGGAAAGAACATAGGGTATGAAGGGAGCAGCCCTCTCCATGTCCCCCCACCCCCACCCCAAAGAGACGTGTGTGTTCTAGAAATTAATTGTGGACTCGGACTGCTCCTCCCAAGAGGATTTTTCCTTTTCATAAAACATGTGATTTTGTTGTTCTGTTCCTGAATTTGCACTTTATGGGTCAGACAAATACAGCAAGGTTTATTTATTTATTTCTCACAATAAGCTGATTTATAATGGAAATTCCTGAGTGAACCAAACAAAGCAGCACAAGAGATGGTCTCTACACTGGCAATAGTAACTTGTCTGAAGGATAAGTGATTATCTTCCAGGTCAGCTTGGTGACCTAGGCTGGATTTATTTATTTAAAATGGCTCAGTACTGCCGTATACTAAGCCAGTTTTGCTCCTGCTCAGATGGATGTGCTGTACTACATCAATGACCAAAAACATGGCAGGGGTGAGAGGGATAGAGAGTTGCTGGATCTGGACTTTTCTAGGCAACTGCATCTTTCTCTCACACTTGCAAAAACGCTGAATTGTCTGAACAGCACGTAGAGAAATCATGAAGCTATTCAGAAAGCAGAGGTAGAGGCTTCAGTAGGAATGATATAAAACAGAGGGGGGCATCCAGCGTGGGAGGTCCCTTACGCTCCCTATAGCTCTGCTTACTGCTGATAATAAGCTAAAGCAGGTCAGTGCAATGGGGCAATTCCCTTAGAGGGGGAACGGAGAAGCCAGTTAAATGTTTACAACCCACAAACCCAATCACCATAACCACTGATTGCTAGAGAGCCCTGCCTGGGCCAACATTCAGGACAATGGGTAAAATCTGCAGAAGTGCCTACACGATTTAGACATCTATTTTCAAAGTACTTAGGCTCCTAAGTAACTGCTGAAAACAGACCTTAAGTACCTAAGTCACTTAGGCTTGTCTGAAAAATGTATCCACCATATCTTCCCTGCCATTGCCAACACCTAAAAGCAAAGCATTTTACTTGCAACCCTTATAGTAAATAAATACCACCTGCATCTAATAACTATGCAAGGAAAGTTCTCAGAAGCTCACCAATGTATGCTAAATGCAACACATGGCAGGGCCCAAGAATGATAATTTTATAGTATTGGGGAGTGCCCAGAGGTAGATATTTATTGATAAGAAATCAGTTAGAAAATTAACCAGAAATGTGGGCTCTTTGGATAGTGTCACTTCCTCTTATACTCCCTGAAACAATTTTTCTCTTCCCTGCCAGGCCTCTCACACAGAGCGGCCCTGAGTGAGTGCAGGCATGACAGGATTCTTATTCACTCTGAAAACTGCCGATGAGGCAGATCTATCATCATCATACTACTCAGCAAAAGCGGACTAATCAGATTAGTCCTTTCACATTAAAAATAAAGGGAACCTGGTGAGAATTGTTCTAACCCAGAGACGCAGCTTTGATATCCCATAAGATCTAATCCAGCTCTCACTGAATTCAATGGGAATCTTTCCTTTGGCTACATTGGGAGTGGGATCAGGCGATAGCTAGAGCCCTGCAAATCCATGGATATCTACATTATATCTGCAGGGCATCCACATCATATCCATGGGGCATGTTTGCAGATCATGGATGGATGTGGATCCACATTTTGTATCTGCACAGGGCTCTAGCGATAGTGACTCTCCAAACTATCTACTTCCTCAGTGCTTTCTCAGCGGGCTTTCTCAGTGCTATAAGCAGAGTCAGCTCTGTTGGATTAGAGAGCACTGGTTTCCCTCTATGGTAAAAAGTGCTTAGGGGGTTATATGCTCAGACCTGAATTCAGGATTAAGTTTACATGATGACAGGAGCAAGACAGGTAAACATATAGGGAAATCTGTTCTTTGTTCCCTATTCCTTTGATGTAGGCAAGTGCAACAAGTTCCCAACTGTCCTGAATTAACTGAGCACCAGCATTGATGGTCATAAGACAACAGAACCACCCCAAAATTCCAAACTTCTGATTCAGTATTTGATACTAAATCCTAACTAACAGATCTTGGAGCCCAGAATGCGTGAGCCATGCACTTTGCCATCCAAGAGCAAGAAAGTAGGAGACGAAATGTGCTCTTACTTGGGCCAAATGCAGTTGGATTCCAAGGCAAAGAACCAAACCCTGTCAGAAAGAAACATTAGTAAAAAGACCAGCTGGAGGAAAGCGACAGAGTAAAAGACTGGCAAGTGCTTTACCTTATTTCCAAGGTTTATACAGCAGCCGTCTGGCTTCTCATCCTGATTGCTTTTAAAATCATGTATGTAAAAGAGACAGTGTAACTTTATCTCTTACTTCCCTTCTGCAGGAATGGTGGAGAATATACTAATAGGCTGTTTTGTCCCTCTCTCTCCCTCCCATACCATAAAGCCAATTCAGATCTCATTTCTGACTGACCCCTAAGACAGCAGCACTGGCTCTGTACTGCACCATTAGTCAGAAAAAAAGCAGCCAGTGGAGTGTCTCAACCAAAAGGGATGCATAAACGATGTCTAGACAAAATCTAGAGGAAACAGTCACGATGATCTCCTCTGTTAGTTGCTTACTCTACCTACCCAGGGTCATTGAGCAATGGCACATAGGAACCACAATTAGAATGGGGAGGTATCACAGGCACCTTTAAGGGGAAGATTGGCCCAGACACACCTGTGCCATAATTAATTAGTTGCTTCTTACCCTGAGAGGGGCTGGATTAAAGAGGGTCAGGTGATAGTTAATGTATACCTGGGCTTTCCAAGAGGGCTGAGAAAGCTCAGTTTGGAGAACGGAGCCATGGGGAGCAGGTAGGTTCCCAGGGAAGGCCCTGAGGATGGTACTCTAGGAGAACCAGCCTGGGAGCTAAGCGCTCTATCCCAGAAAGAGGCCCTGGGAACAAGACCCAGAGGGTGGGCTGAAGAGAAGCCCCCAGGCAGAACAAAAAACAAAACAAGAGCTTTGACTTCTGCTACTCCAGAAGGGATTATGTTTTGTTTTGTTTTTTTAATCAATTGGCCAGAAGGCTAAACCACATCTCCAGCATAGACCAGTATGTGGAGAGCTGAGGGGACCCACCTCAGGTAAGGAAACTGAGGCAGGGCGCGCCAACAGTGCCATTGTTGACCAGCTAGAGGTGCTATCAGCAGCTAAAACCTATGAGAGGAGGAGACACTGAAATGGAGTTAGTCTAATTGGGGAGGGAAAGGAATAAAAATACTTCTCACTTATACAGCCCTTTCCACCGTCAAAGCATGTTAATGTTTATAACTTATCAGCTTTCACAACATGCCTGAGGTGGGTAAGTACAGTCTCCATTTCACAGATGGGGAAATAGGAACAAAAAGTTTAAGTGAGATTATATCTGAGCAAGGGGCAGAAATTCCTGGTTCCACTTATGCTCTCATGACTAGATCACTATCTCTGCTGAATATAAAAGAGAAAGTTTACTATTTGTGAGCAAAGATCCTGGTCATCTGCAAGGATTGTAAAATGGCTTTAAAAAGCCTCAGTCGACCCTGAATATGCCAGTAAGTGTGGCTAACTTTAAATGTATATTTTATATGTTATTTATTTTTACACACACACACACACACACACAAAGGCTCAGAATACAACACTGCTACCAAGCTATGGCCCTGTGCTATCATCATTACAATGGAGGGGAGTGCAACCAACAGAGTCTGTGTCTTTTCAGCCCAGGAGAACACTGTCACAAAGTTCTAGGAGCCTGAGGATATATCTACACTGCAAATAAAAACGCCTGGTGCTGCATCTCAGACCCCAGCTCAATTGATTTTGGGTTTGTGAGGCTAAAAATATCAGTGTATATGTTCCATTCAGGCTGGAGCCTGGGCTCTGAAATCTAGTGAGGGAGTGGAGGGTCTTGCAGACTGGGCTCCAACCAGAGTTGGACTATCTACACCGCTATACCTAGCCCCACAGCCCAAACCCCGTGAGCCCAAGTCAACTGGCCGAGCTCTTGAGACTCAGTACTGCAGGTTTTTCTTTGCAACATATACATACTCTAAGTCCTGCTAAAATGTCACCTCAAAAATGTGTGGAATGGTAGATTATGTTCTCAATATACCACTCCCACCATCACCAATGGTTCACATTCTTTTCTTCTGCAGTAGACACAAGCACAGCTGGGTGGTAATGAGTCAAATACAGTTAACAGTGCATCATGGCAATCTCACTCAGTCAAATACAGGACAACAACAAAGTTATGATCCTAGGCCACGCTGGTAGCCACACAATCTAGCACTACCCATCTTCTGTGCTGGTGGCATTTGCTCTCTCTGCTATTGGCTGATCTCCATTACATTAACACTTTTTTGTAAGAAAAAGCCTTTATTATTTTAACAATAAAAGCACAAATACGGGCAGAGAGGTGCACACACAATGGTCACCACCAGCCAACTCACTGTCCACTCTACCAGACTGAGACCATAGCAACAGGAGTCTACATCCTTCCAATAAGTCAACACTTCGAGCCAAATTCATTGCTAGGATAGGCCTATTGAAGTTAGTGGAGCTGGAATTTGAGCCTGGCATTTAAATAATCAGGGAAAAAACATGTTTAAAAAAAACTAGGGCGGGCGGTGTCCTGGAGTGCAATCCTGCAGCACCCCTTTCTCACAGCTAACCATCAATGAGATAATTGCTAGAACATGGGGGGGGGGGGGGTTGTGTGTGTGTGTTTTACAGGCATGTGTCCCTTTTTTAAGGGCATACTGTATAATATTCCAAGAATAATCGGTTAATGACATCTTCTCTATAGGAACTAAAACATGATAGGTGTTTTGCTGAGCAGACTTTGATGTTTATCCAAGAGCTTCTTGGGCAAGTATTCACTCACGCCTCCACGCACACACCCAGACCCCCCGGCAGCTTTTCTCATGAGGGTGCTCACCATGAAGGAAATACAGTCATGATTGGGACAGGAAAATAAGCAACATTTAGTCCATCCCAAGCACTGGCATCCTTATAGATGCATGCCAGATAATGCTGCTGCCTGCAGCAGTCCACACACAATGGCTGAAAACATAAGTAAGTCTAGTTTTTCCTCACACATATTGCAGTTAAGGGGTCTGGCCTTTTTCATTTCTTTTTCAGAAAGAAAACACAGCATGGAAACTTTTTTGAGAGGATGAAGATGATGAGAAATGCTAATCAGTTAAATACAGTATAGGAGAGGGAACGCTTAGACACAGAGTATTTAAAAAAAACTGTCTGTTTGGAAACCAGAGACTCCCTTCTTGGGTATCTCCAGTCATGAATATATCAAGGGGATACTGATGTACCTGCTCCCAGGGTGTAATTCCAGTGCAGGGAATCCAACTTTGAAGAGCTCTTTGTTTCATCAAGGTCATGGACTGTAGCCACCAGGCTCTCACTTATGGTTCTATTCAACTCCTTGACGTCACTCATTCACTTGTCATGGATAGATCTTTAGGTTGGGTAGCCACAGGATGGAAGTTATTTTGGGTGCTGATTTGTGCACTGCTGCTTAAAAGAGGAAGGATGTCTTCTGGTGAGTGCACTGGTCTGGGACTCAGAAAATCTAGGTTTAATTCCCAGTTGTGCCATTGTCCTTCTTTGTGACCTTGGGCGAGTCACTTAACACACAGATTATCAAAGGCTCTTAGTACCCAGCACTGTAACCAAAAAAAAAAAAAAAAAGCAGTGGGAACAAGAGATGTTCAGTACCCAGGTTCAAAGAATCAGGCCATGGATCTGCCTGGGCTGGGTCAACAGGGATAAAAATACTATTTTTTTCATATCTTGTCTAGTCAGATGCTCTTTGGAGCTTGGATCATGTCTCACCATGTGTATGTACAGCACCTAACCCAAAGGGTCCCAATCTCAAGACCACTGTAATATAAAGAACTTCAAAGAACATTTGGTAGCAAATGATTGTTTTGGAAAGACGGTGTCTTGTACATGACTATCAGTCATCAAATTGTCTGCACTATGCATACAACTTGAGTGTTTTCCCCCCACTTGATTCTAATATTTGGGTTTATTTCACCCATCAAGGCAATGTAGCATGATGAGAATCCAGCGAGCAAGAGGCTTGTAATTCATATTTCTCCAGTGCCCACCTGTGATGGAAAAGATTGTGCAGTGACAGTTCTGTCATTGACAAAGGAGGATGTACATGAAACTGTACAGCATTGTGGTCTCATTTTATTCTGAGGGTGGATAGTTAGAAGATTTGTTATCTCCAGCATCTAAATCAGGTGGGGTGTTTTTTTTGCAGGCATGCAGTTTAGTCAAGGATGGGCCCCTACCTAGATCTGTATTCTTTTTGGGAACGTGCTGCAGTAATTGGTCAATTTTAAGGCTATTCTTGTAATAAAACTTAATTATCTGGCACTTTCTATTTCAAAGCTCTTTCACATTAGTTAGTGTAAGCCGCCACCACCACCCACCCTATGCACAGCAATACTATACCCTTCTGATTTAACACCAACCTGTAACAATGCCAGACAGTCACATTTTATGGTATTCCTGTGAAAGTTGTAATTTTCGATTCTGCCTGAATCATGGGTCAAAATGGGACTGAATCTCCGCATCTCTATGAACGGCTGCCATCTTTTGCTCAAGAATCTGAATCTTTATTTAAAAAAATTAAGGTTTAAGTCTTATGGATGCAAAGAAAACCTTCAAAATACAAACCAATTTAAACTAGACACAGCAGTATCTGCCTAAGTCTGCAGATGACTGACACAACAGTTCTAAGAGAGGTGAACTGCCCCTAGTATGAATTCTAATAATGATCAGTTAAACATCAACCTTTTTATTTCACTGCTGATCCAAAAATGCAGGAAAGAGGAGGGATGCTCCGATGAAGATCTGCACAATCTGCTGCGAATGGTGTTTAATTCTGGCATCTCATAGTTTTTGGGTGGAACCTTAGAATATCACCATCTGCTGATGTTTCCCCCCACCCTTCTCAGTCTGACCAGTTGCTAGAAACAGTCAAGCAAGGATAGTCTATCCTATTGATGTAGCACTGGCAACCAGAAATCCTTCGGGAGAGAAGATTCTGTAGTGTCAGGCAGAACTAGAATGGCCTCTCTCACGCTCAGAGAGATGAGGATAAGAGCTAAGTTGTGAGAGGCCCTGAAATCAAGTGTAATTAACCCAAATTTGGACACGAACAATCAGGATAATCCAGAAAAGGGGTTTAATGAGGATCGAGGCAGAGACAACAAACCCTTTAATTCCACCAAGATTCCAGTTAAACACTAGATGATGGGATGGATGTTCCACGCAGTCTGTCAATACTGTTTCTTAATCAAACAGAGTAATCTCTGCTTTGTGAGGTGGACCTGTACTTCCTTACGTATAAGCTTCGTATGGCACTCCTGGGCCTTCTGGCCCAAAGAGACAGCGGAACACTAACAATGGAAATCATGACAGAATGGCAGCAAGGGTAGTTTGCATTTTCTTCTGTTCATTTCTCTCTCCTCAGCTCCAAGGTCACAACCGCAACACAAATGATAAAGTCAAAACATGCAGCAGATAAGCATCAGCCCCTCTTCTGCTGTGAGACAAACTGCATCCGCTTTAGTTCTCTGGATTCACCTTACGAAGCCATTTCACTTCTCTGGGCCTCAGTTCTCCCATCTGTATAATGGGGATATTACCCTCCCCATTTGTAAACTTCTTCAAGATCCCCTGAGCAAAGGTGCTGTACAAATGCACAAGATTATTTACAGCAATTACTAGCTTTGCTCAAAAACTACTAGATGGTACTATAAAAGGCTTTGGAAAGCAACAATTAAAGACTAGTGAATCAGGGAAAGGCAAAATGCCAAGTGTGCTGCACCTGCCACACTCCACATACCATAGCCAGCTTATCCAGAAAAGCAGCAGAGTTTATTGTTCTGCTGAAGAGCCATCAATACCAAATCAGTCATTGCAATGATATTAATCACAGTTTAAAGTATCTTTTACAGGGAAGTATGCCAGTCTGTGATGTATTACAAGTCTTCCCATCAAAACAAGACTAGGTGCATGCTACAACAATTCAGATCCTCTCTAAGGAGGAGACTTCTGTGAAGACAGTTCAGAAGTTGTATTTAAAAACTGAGATGGGAATTTAAAGGGATACTGACATATTAGAAATATTGTTTTGTTATAGTTGTTACTTCAGTTATTAACTCCTTAGATTGTTAAAACAAATAATTGATACAAATTTAATTTATTTTTCCATCAGTTTATGTACTTGCTTTACTTTCTACATTTCAACCAGCTTGGAAGATTAAAATGGATTAGTCAGTGTCACTTTTGTTTATAGTGAATTTCCACTCCATTTCACTTTCAGGTCTCAAGCATTAGCACAATGTTTGGGTTGGGTTTAGGCATTCTCTACATAAAAAAATCCTTTCAATTCAATTCATAGTTTATATTGAGGGAACATTTGTAAGTAGTTATAAAGAATTAGTATACATTATATGCATGTTAAGAGACATGAGAAGCAGGTGTAATTTTCGGTTAAATTTTAAAACCCCTTGAGCAGGTGTTACAGATGGTTGTAACAAACCTTTGGATTTTATAACAATTGATAAAGTGAGAAATAGTTGTTTTAGTAAATTATTAATTATCTCTCTATGGATGTACACTTTATTATTCACACTATGCATGTGTGTGTGCGCGTGTATATACATATACACACTTTATACAGATATTTAACAAGATCTATGTTTTAGGCCTGACCTACTTAACAGTGTTACCTCAAAATCTGATTGCTGATTGACGGAACATCTTCATTTTAAAAACTAGGTGCTTATATGGCCTCTGATCAATGTAGCACTTGAATGCCTCACAGACATTATTTTATCTTCAAAACATTTTTATGTGACAGTGTTATTCCCCATTTTATATATGGGGAACCTAAGGCACAGAGAGAGAAAGTGACTTACCCTCCATCACACAGGAAGCCTGGAGAGGAGCAGCAGCTGAACCCCCAAGTCCCAGTCCAGTGCCTTAATCACAAGCCCATCCTTCCCTGCCTCTCTGTATTCTAGAACTCATGCACTGTTTAAAAAATATCCAGTTTGATTTTCACATGGCCACTGAATTGAAAAAACAAAAAACAAAATGTTACTTTGGTTATGTTCAATTCCCCTTTCACAAGTTCAGCTCAATACAAAGGACACATGACATTGAAAACAGAAGTCATCTTACAGGACTGCCTAGAACCTAGTTGCCTTCCTGGTGCCTGATTCTGCAGCCTTACTCATGCGAGTAAAGATTGCAAGACCCATCCCTTTACCAAAAGGCCAATGAACAGCTAAATCTCTTCTTTTCAGTCTTTGAGGAGCTGTCAGACAGCAGCATCCTTGCAATGCAGAGAAGTCAGTGCTACTGCTAACGCATGGCAAGGAGAGCAAGCATTATAGCTGCAGGGTACCCACCTTTGCTTTTCATGTCAGTATCATTACAGCTGAGCCTAGAATTCAATAACCAGTTAAGACAGACAACAGTGTGGACTGCCAAACTACAAGAGAAAACTGAACATGCAGAGAAGGTGCATGGCTGGCTGGGAGAAGGGATTTGAAACAAATCAGCATTTGCTTTTGCTCCTACCAGCAAAACCTGCTTGGGCTATAAATAAATAATACACACACACACACACTTACAACTGAACAGTTTGTGTAACGTGATACTAGCCCTTACCCTAATTGGCTAAACTTGACAAAACTTCAGTAAACTAAAGTGAGATAATAAGCAATCACTCAAAAGGTATAGTAATAAGATGCAATTCTTCATCCCTCAGCTATATTCTTATCCCAGGTAAACTACAAGTCAAACCTGTAATTAAACAGGAGTCACAGTATCAGGACATGGTAACATTCTCAAGTTATTATTTAAAGTTATGTAGCATCATAGGGTGTAAATGGCATTCAAAACAGAGAACAAAGACACAGGCCCTCCCTGAATGATCTTACAATCTAGGTTATGACTTGAAATAAGGACACCAAGGAAGAGTTCTTCCCATCCAATACAACTGACCATTTGCTGCAGACACAAATTTTTTTTCTATTTGTAGTCCCCATTCCTCTTTCCCTTTTAATAGTGAAATATCCTCACTTTTCAAATGGTCTTACCCTATTATGCTTCTTCTGTGTTCCTTACATTACTCTGTTATCTGAATGTGAATCCTTCTCATGCCATCAAATTTTGTTTAGGGCATAAATGCAGCTCCACCATCCCGGTCTATCCTGGACCACTCTTTCCAGTCCTGTTTTTCCTCTCTAAGTATTGTCTGATGGAGGGATTCTTTTGATCATCCCCTTTTGCATGTTCCTCCAACTACCCAATGGCTTTCCTGCCATGGCAGATATTGTGGCTTCATTCTTAACACACGTCCCAGATAGTTCCATCTTCTTTTCTCGGTAACTTTAGAGATAAGGAGTTGTTGAAAACATTGATGAATCTCAGCATTTATTATAAATTCATTCCACTGAATATCTAGTATTTTCCAGAGGCATTTGCTTTCAAAGACATTTAGATGTCCATCTGTACCTTTGGTGGATTTCCAGCTTTCACATCCAGAGATTACGGTAGAAATAACATTTGAGCTGAAGATTGGTAGTTTGGTCTTTAAATTGTAGATTTTTGATGATCAAATCTTGTTTGAACTGCCACTTTGCCAATTCTTGAGATTATTTCCTTCTGAATATCCCCACTGGCTCGCATCTTGCTGCCAAGGTATGTGAATTGACTCAACTCTTGTATGCCTTTGCCTTCTTAGGTAATGCCTGAGTTGGGAGTTGCTGGAGTTCTCATTAGATTAGTTTTTTTCCATAACTAATTATTAACCCTGTCTTTATTTTTAAACAATGGTGGACAATCTTTTGGTCTTTGCTTGCATGTTTGTTGAGCTGTTGCTTAGAAGAGCTACATCAACAAAATCTACATCTTGTAGGAGTACTGTTGTTAAGCCATGCAATGCCCATTTTGTATCCATCTACACTTTTTCTCATCATGAATTAATGGCAATATCAAACAGGAGAGGTGAGAATGCATCCTTATTTCATACTAGTGTCTATGTTAAATCATTCACTCTAGTGTGCATTTATTTTAACAGAGCAATTTGCACATTGATATAGAGCCTTGCTTATGTTAATTACTTTTGTTGGCTTACTATAGCACAGGGGTCGGCAACCTGTGGCACGCAAGCTGATTTTTACTGGCATACTGCTGCCAGCCAGGGTCCCGGCTGCCAGCCCCGCTCAGCCCGCTGCCGGCCTGGGTGAATGGAACTCCAGGCCAGAACAGAACCCCAGGCCGGCAGTCAGCTGAGCAGGGCCGGTGGCCAAGACCCCGGCTGTCAGGAGCCGGCATACGGAACCCCAGACCAGCGGCGGGCTGAGCCACGCAACCTGCTGCCGGCCCCGGGTCCCGGCCACCGGCCCCGCTCCATCCGCTGCCAGTCTGGAGTTCCGGCTGCTGGCCCCTTGCCAGCCGGGGTCTCAGCCGCCGGCCCTGCTCAGCCCACTGCCGGCCTGAGTGAACGGAACCCCAAGCCAGCAACGGCTGAGCCAGGCCAGCAGCCAGGACCCTGGCTGGCAAGAGCCGGCAGACGGAACCCCAGACCGACAGCAGGCTGAGCCACTGCCGGTCTGGGGTTCTGTATGCCACCCAGCTCAGGCCACTGTCAACCCGGGCTTCTGGCTGCCGGCCCCTTGCCAGCCAGGGTCCCGGCCATTGGTCCCACTCAGCCTGCAGCCGGCCTGGTATACCAGCCGCCGGCCCTGCTCACCTCGCTGCTGGTCTGGGGTTCCAGCTGCCCAGCCCCCTGCCAGCCGGGGTCGGGCCTCCAGCCTTGCTCAGCCCTCCTGCTGGCTTGGGGTACTGGCAGCCAGCCCAGGGCTCTGCTCCTGGCCTGGGCCCAGTGCTCTGCAGCCCTTATCAAAAATTACACTACAATTAGCTTAAAAACTTGAAAACTTTGTATATTACAGTAATTGTTAAAAAAATGTATAATGTTAATAAATACATAGGTTTGATGAAACTAAGCAGTTGTACTCATGTGCCTGTGCTTAATTTGTGTTTTTGATGATTTACCTTCTAAAAAAATCTTGCATGTCTCGCACCCCCAGAAAGGGCATCTCGCATTCCCAGGGGGTGCATGCACCCCAGGTTAAGAACCACTGCACTAAACTGATAAGATCTGCATTTTGATTTAATTTTAAATGATGCTTCTTAAACATTTTAAATACCTTGCTTATTTTACATACAATAGTTTAGTTATATAATATAGACTTATAGAGAGAAACCTTCTAAAAGTGTTAAAATGTATTACCGGCATGCGAAACCTTAAATTAGAGTGAATAAATGAAGACTCGGCACACCACTTCTGAAAGGTTGCCGACCCCTGCTATAGCACTTCAAGAAACTGCATTATCCTACCTGGTAAGTCATCTGCCTCCTAAATTGGAATGTTTGGAGATTACCAGGACAAACTAGTCAATTTATTAAAAACTTACTGAACTGATCTCATATCTGTTAATGTTTTGTAAGCTACACCTTTAATAAGATAAAATGTTTGCCGAAAATTGTACTCTCAGGCGATTGCTGAGAGAAAAAAAACTTTTCATTAAGTCAAAGGGAGTGTTCACATTAAAGAACTGTTTGGATACCAGCATAATAAATCCAATAGCATGTATACTTTGCCACTTCTCTCGAAATCCTTTAACTGAAGAGCATTAATAGATTAAGTCTCACAAACACCCCTCTGACATAAGAATTATTATCCCCATTGTATACAGCTGGTCAAAACTTCTTGAAGGGCAAAGGCAGACATCCATAGCTTCTGTATTTTCAATAATCTGTGTTTGGTTTGACCGGAATAGCTGGACCTATAGAAATTATTAATACTGCAGCACAAGAGAATCGAAAAACTGCACATATTTTTGGGAAGCTTTGCTGACCTGCCTCTACCTCTCCAAGTGCTGCTATCACAAAACTGGACATTTTATAAAAAGACCACCACTGGTACAGAGTGTAGTCCAGTTATGACAGGAGATTGGAAGCCAGGACTCCTGGGTTCCACACCTATATATGCCAGTGACTTGTGCAGCACGGCTTTGGACAAATAATTGCTCTGTGCACTAGTTTATTCATGAGTCAATGGGGATATTATTATTTATCTACATCACAGTAGTGCAATAAGACATAATTAATGTTTGCGAAGTGCCTCAGGATTGGTGTGTGGAAGATGTGGGAGGGCTAAGTATTATTAATTATGGTATTTCCTGCAGCTGTAAGTGGCACAGCCAGTCTGGTGACACTTGAACTTCCTGAAGTGAAGTCACCCCCAGTTTCAGGAAGAGGCCTACATATAGCGCCAACAAGTGAAAAAGCTCTCAAACTAGACTGACTGATGTTGACATTGGGTGATGTCTCAAAGCAAAAAGCCTGGATATATTGTGAGACAGATATCTTGGGCTATGATCCATGCTTCAGCAAGCGTGGAACACAAAGGCAAGCAAGACACCACAGAGAGAAGAGAAGAAAGTTGCCAGACTCACTCATCCCACAATGAACAAGGGCAGGGGCTGAGGAGTGCAATGGTAAGCATGACTTAGGACCAAGACATCAGCTGTTTTCAGACCCAGATGTCATATCTAGCAGTTCACCAGGGAAACACCTCTAATCCCCCACCCCAGGAGAGCAGACTACAGTTTTAATTCCACTAGTAAGACAGAGAAGGCGCCAGATCCTCAATCGGTGAAAAAGTCATAGCTCCACTGAAGTCAATGGAGACATGCTGATTTACATCAGCTGAGGCTCTGGCCCAAAGAGGTGAAAAGGCCTTATGAATACAAGAGAGCCAGAAGAATCTCATCTTTGTGCTCCAGTTTCTTCAACTGTGCTAAGGAATAGCCTTGGCAGAAGAGAGGATTTTGGAAGGAAGAGGTAACTTTTACCCTGAGCCTTTAAGATTGTGGGATCTCAGAAAAAAAGATAAGGGGGCAAAAAGGGGAAATCTGAGGGGACAAATCTGCAGGGCTCCAAAATGAGGAAGAAAATAATTTAAAGAATATCTTGACACTACTTTTGGGCAATGGGTGAGCCCTCAACCCTAGCCAAAACTTCACTGGCCTAGATAAAGCCTGTAGAGCCTCACTGCTGACAGCTAATGGAGATCTCGCTTAAGCTCAAGTCATCAAGGCCTGGTATTCATCTTCCATGCCACATGGGTGGTTTAGATGGTGACTGATGTCCAATGCAGCCGTCTCTTCATTGCAGATGGATTTTCTACCGCTTCCTTTGTGAATAGAGAAGCATCCATGAGTATGATGGAAGGCAGTGCCCAGGGCGACAGCAAGGGAGAATGCCCTTTTCTTCTTCCCCAACCTTTGTCGAGAACCAGAAGAGGCTACTTTCCAAAACGCTTGCCAGGGTCTTCATCCATGTGACGAATTAACTTATGAAACACTTTTAGTACCACATACTCAGTTATTCAGTGAGATGTAACACCTCTGAAACAATGTAGGTTTACAGGTAGTGATGCTGCTTTTGTCAATAAGAGACCCACCATCTCAGTTCCCTGTCCCCCCATTATTCCCACCTCTCTCTCTCTCTCTCTCTCACACACACACACACAGAAACCCAATGATACAAAACTGTAGACCCAAAAGATCCAAGAGGCAATACAACTACACATCTAATTCTGCCACTGCTACTCAGACTTTGACACCCTGTAGTTGAAGTCTAGCCCCTGGAAGTGAGCCCCAACAGATAAACCAAAAATAGTACAGAATCACACTCTAGTGTCCAAGACATCTTCATTGAGGGATAGGAGTGGAACACTTCACTTTTATTTTATGCTTGGTTTCCCCAGAGCTTAGTCTGGTCTTCCAAACTACTTAGAGGTCTGCTTTATTGGTCTGTGTGTTGGGACAGGAATGCTTTAGCTAATCCAATGGGAATGGAAAAGGAGCCTTAGCTCTCCTCTGAACTTACCTCCAAATAACTTGGTTGCTAGGCCCTTATATTAAGGAAATCAGAGATCTTGGCCCTGCCAATCCCAGCAAAACCCTACGCCAAGTAAATAGGGGTCTTCTGCTGTGCAGGGGAAATTAGGATGCCCCTTGTAAGTGGAAGCCTCTTTCAGATCATTAGTTCTTTGGTATCTACTGTTTTCAGGGTGTCTAGCACAGTCAGGCTGCAACCTGTTTGAGGCCTCTAGGCATTACTGCAATATAAATGTTATATACAATAACCATGAAAATGCACTGGCAGAAAGCTACCATTTGGAGAAACTGCCAGATGACCAAAGAGCGCAATAGCAGAAGACTAGTGATATTACCACCACCATTCCCCATTTACCTACTCTCCACTGGTTGGGAACACTAAATATGCTTTCTGTACTTGAGGACAAAGGGCAAACACAAGTAGCAGATTTCTGGTTTTTGCTCCAATCTGCTTTGCTCACCTCTGTCCTGCAATACCATCTTTTAAACCAGAACATTTGAAATCCTTTGTGGCTCCAAACAAACATAAATGCAATGGTTACAATCCTGTACTGTATTACGGATGCCCAGCTTGGGCCACAGCTTCTCCTATCATTTCAAACCGCTCTGTCTTGCTGGATCAAAAACGGAAGCTTGTCCAGAGCACCACACAGCAGGGGAGCCCTAGCTCTGATGCATCATGCCCCAGGACCCCCCATCAACACACTTGTGGGGGGGGGGGGGGGGGGAGATCTGCTCCACACCTAAACAGGGTTGACAGCTGTTGCAAGGACTGTACCATTGATCCAAGCTACCTGAGGGGGTTGGTTTTAAGGGGTATTGTGCGGCAAGCCATAGAGAACTACTTCCTCTGTGCACAAAACTGCATGTGTGGAGATGACAGTCGCCCCCTCCCGCCTTGTGATTTCTCCTTTGCACCACAAACAAGGCAGTGATTTCATCTCCTCCAAAGCAGACAGAACCGCAGCCTCCAGCCTGAGCTGCGAAAGGCCCAGTCTCCAGGGGCCCACTGGCAGTGTTAGTAAATAGACCCAGTCACATGGCATTTAGAGCTGGTCAGCAGCTCACCCTCTTGGCTGTCCTAGCAGCCACGCAGGGTGAATAGCCCTAGTCTAGAACCCTCCCCAGAGGAGCTGCTGTGTCTGCTCCTGGAATCATGCCTCTTACATCCCCCCGCAAAAAAAATCATTTCTCTATTTCAGGCTTAGCTCTAATGAGTCTCAGGATTTCAGATTCCTCAGCCTTCTGCTATGCATTCAATTGCTACAGCCATCAGCTGAATTCAGAACTACTCTCCTCTGCCTAAGTATTTATATCAACGTATCATCAGTGTCTGACCTCCGCATATACACAACAGCAACGCCTGTAACTGCATCAGATTCAGACAAGTGGGTTTTCCCAAAATTAAATCATTAGAATAGGGAAAAGGTGAAGACACCCCCACCTTAACCATGTTTTAAAAAGGCAAGCTAATTTGTGCACTTTCTGCCCCTTTCAAGCTCTCATACCTGTTGTCTTCACATCCCCAATCCTTCCAATGGCCCCCAGGAACAGTCCCTGCTTTGCAGAGCCTGGATTGCCTGCTATCAACCCCAACAGTGAAATGCAGCAGGCACAGGGTGTTTGGTAGGAGCACTTGTGAGAGAGTGGCTCAGAATGGGGAAGGTGCAGTTTCCAAATCTGGGATCCCTTGAGAAAAAAGGACATAGAGAGCTACCTCTCCTCCAAATTATGAAGAGGGGATGAATGCTGAAAGGATGCAAGACGTCTCCCTCCTCCACCACCATCCCCCGAAAATCAGTGCAATAGCCTCCTACAGAGATGCTTTTACCTGGAACCCCTCATTCCAGGGGACAAAGAGCATCCGATTAAAGTGAAGGGAGAGAACTAAACGCATCTATCCCAATGCTACATTCTCCAGTCGCAGCAGCTGGGTTTGTCACGACCCTCCCTCCCCACGCCCAGGCTGCCTCGGCCTTTGGGCACAGATCCAGCCCCTGGCAGAGAGCGCCCCTTGCCCCGACACACCCCCATACAGACCGTCCGGGGAGCCGATCTTTTTGTTGCGCAGGTTCCTGTGGTTAGGTGACAGATTTTCAGAGCGTCCTCAGCAGCTCGCTGCCTCAGTGCCCCTGCGCCGCCTCCGTCCCCTCCCCCAGCCTTCCTACTCCCCCGTGTCTCTGACGCAAACTCTCCTGCGCTCCCCCGAGCGCCTCCAGTCACTCACCAGCCCCAGCGCAGCAGCCGACCGTCTCCAGTACAGGCGGAGCGGGGCGGCTGGAGAGAACCAGGATCCTCCTCTCCACGCAGCTCTGCAGCTCCCTCCCACTTCCCGCAGGCTCCCTCCTGCTTATAGCGGCTCAGTGGAGCCTGCTAGCCCTGACTGCCATCTGGCTGTGCCTATACTCACCAGCTAGCACATAGCAACATCCAGACGGTTGGTTGGGGCTAAGCCCAACCCTTTTTGGGGAGACCAATGAAGCAGCAGGGCCAGGCCCATTTCCCCTCCCCTGTACTGTCCTGGAGTAGTAGGTTGCAGGGAGCAGACAACAGCTGGGGAGCAGACAGCCAATGGGAAAGACGCTGGCCCTGCCAGCATGGGAGCTGGGAGGGAAGATAAACAGTGGCGTTTTCTCTTAAAGCTGCAGGAGCAGCAATGTCATCTTGCAAGGGGCACCTGCTTGCCCGGTGCATCAGGGCACCCAAAGGACAGCAGAGGTAATCATCTCTGAGACAAGGAAATAACGCACTGCCCCTCTTCCTCCCAACCAAAGCTATAGGACTAGGGACAAGAAAGGATCTGCCAGCAGGTTTAGAAGAGAAGGCGGCTCAGTACCAGGGTTCCTTGGGGACATTGGGTAAGGTAGGCCCATGAGAGGAACAACAGAACATAAGGGACAGAGGGGACCTCCCTCTGGTAGAGATGACATGAAGAACCTGCCAAGGACTAAGCTTCGTACTGTGTAATCGTCCATGTCTATTTGGCACTATGGTCTAATTTTCAAGTGGGTGGTAGATTGATGCCAAGGCTGTATGGAGCAATCTCCTTTCACCTAGGGTTATGCCACCCCACAAACTGGAAGATTCAGTGCATCACCATCAGTCTGTTCTCTAAAGTATATGCAATAGATTATTATTCAGGCTAGTTTTAATCACCATACTTTGCATTGCTATAGTACCTTCCATCAGAGCTTCTCAAAAGAGACTTTACCAGTAATACTATAACAGCAACAATAACCATTACCACTTATATGGCACTTTCATCCACAAATTGCAAAGCACTTTCCAAAGATGGGTACACATAATTATCCCCATTACATAGATGGGGAAATGGAAGCACTGAGAATGCAAGTCACACAGCAAATGTATTGCAGAGCCAGGAAGTGATGTTCCCATACCTAAACATTTTAGCCATAAAGTCATACTCTCCTAACCCAAGGGATAAGGCATCCAGCAATTCCCTGGGAGAAACTATTCCACCAGCTAATCTCCCTTGTGGTTAGAAAGTTTCCTCCAGCTTTTCAACTTACATAGGAAAATAGGGGTAGCAGTTACACAGCAAAATAATGCTAGTCAGTGAAATGTTAAATGTATGATCATTATAATTTTTTATAAAAAGTCCACCTGAATTTCTATTAAAATCTCTCTTGATATCCAATGTGCTTGCATTTTTGGGACATCTTTACTCTAGTGCTTCTCTTTCCAAGCTGGAGAAGCAAGTCCCTAGTCCTGGGTGCCTGGTCTCCCCCAAGATTTTATGAGATTTATTTTCTGAAAGTACTAAAGGTTGGGAAAGTTAAGGGGTGACACTTTCCTGTGTATTATTACAGGTAAGACTAGTGAAGAGTTAGTGTATTATTACAGGAAAGACTGATAACTACAGAGTACCTTAGTAACTACACTGTCTATTGTTCATCGTCTCCATAATATTTTGGCAACAATAACTGGTAGCAGTGACAAAGGATTAAATATGTTGTGTATATGCAGAAGACGACAGCATAAGTACACAGTATATACACACCAATGCTGGCTAGGATGTGGCATTCAGTGTTTTCCCTTGAATTTCAATGGGATTTGGGCACTCAACTATCTCAGGCTCCTTTGAAAAACCCATCCCCAAAAATTTATGGCCAGGATTTCAATAGGGATTTTGTCTGCCACAATTTTTGACTGCCTAACTTGAAACAACTTAAAAGGGGTCCGATTTTCCAGAAAGCAGGAAATCAGCACTTTCTGAAAATCAGGCCCCTTTAAGGTCTCCCAATTTGGATCTCCCAAAATTGAGGCACCCAGAATCACTAATTACTTTTGAAAATCTAGGGCTCTGCCAAGGATTTACAGACAAACCCTGAAGAATTACAGCAATGGATGGTTATAAAGAGTCACTTTCTAGTATACAATATTGAGTTTTTAAATACTGAAGCAATTAGTCAACATCAGTAATAATGATCTTACATTTATAGAAGTACTTTACATTAAGTTCACTTTAACCTTCACCTCTGAGGTTAAATGGAGCAGCTGCCTAAATAACCACATAGCAAAACAACATAATTTAAGGCAGGAAGTGAAAGGGACGACATTTAAAATTACAGAGGGAATTTGGGTAGACAGAATATATTTATCTAAGGTGAAGTTTGGCAAGGACACCAGTTAACAACTCAACTTCTATGAAAAGTGCTACTGGATTGTAAATTACCATCTACAGTCAGGATTTTGGGTTTACATTTAATCTGAAAGACAATCTCCAGTAGCACATTGCTCCCACTTACTACCAATCTCATTTCCTGAAGGTGTTCCTTGGCAGTCTTGATCCCAGGTACTGACCAGGCCCAATCTGGTTTTGCTTGAGATCTTGCAAGATCACAGCACAAAGTGGCATGTCCGGGGGCGGGGGGGGGGGGGGGGGGAGGAGGTTGTTTTTTTTATAAAAGTACATGAGTGTCTAAACCAGAAAAAAGTGCCAGGGCAAAAATTAAATAAAATCCACACAAAGCACTGTTATGAGTTAAAAAAGTAGGACCTATCCATAACTTAAAAACAAGTTATGTGATCAGAATAATGCTTCCTGCACTACATATTTTTCATGTAACTTCAGTTAAAGAAAGCTTATAGACAGGACACTTTTGGAATGCTGATAGAGGAAGATGCAGCACTGGATACAACACTGACTCAATGTAGTATGAGCCCTTTTCTTCTACAGCGAATGGATCAAGTTACACAGTAGATGTATTAAATTGGAATGTATTTTTCTTTAGGTTTTATTGAAGTTAGTGTTTATCACTTTACAAATATATTCTGTGCTATTGTCTTAGACAGTTCATAAAAATATTTCAGGTGATTCCATGGCTTGGACTCCCAGTAGCATTGAAACAACCATCTGATCTTAGCCTTAAAATATATGATCCTTTATGCCATGCATTAGCTACACAGAGGATAATACAGGTTAAATAACAGAAACTTTAAAGGAAATAAACTAAGTTATTTTGCATACTGTACTCCTCTTGGTTCGAGTTATTAAAGTTACCGTGGGTTGTTCTCAGACAGTCTCATTTCACAACAGTGAAATATAACCCCCCGCAATAACACCACTGGAGAAGGATTATTGTGCTAGCTAACAGAGGGATTCTGTAACATGAATTTCTCAAAAAGGCATTTCTCTAGGTTGTGGCTATTGCTACAAAGTATGATTTAAATATCCTGTTTGTTAAACAAATAAATTAATAAAAAGATGCAAATCTTACACTAGTTAACAGTGACTTATTCTGACACACTTGCATCAAAACCACATGTTGCAGATTAAAAGGGACATAGTCATGTTAGGTCCCAAGGCAAGCCTGTGGCTGGTCTACCATGAGTGTGACTCTCTCTGGGGAAAAGCTGACTTTAACAACAACAACAAAAATACAACCATGCAACCAAAAAAAAAAAAAAAAAGTGATTTTTGACTTCTTAAAATTCATCAGCAAGAGACAAAAAACCAAAATATCTGATTTCAGTGCAATTTACTGTAAACAGATTAGTGTTAAGTGTACCACAAGTGACAACAGAGCTAGCCAGTGCTAATGTGCAGGAAGTAGTAAGAGCATCTGTCTGAATTTCAAATCACCAATGTCTCCTAAATGAGTAACTACAAACATCCAGAGTTGAAACTGCCGAAGACAATTTAAATAGACACATCATGAAGAGAGGCTGGTTTGTAAGGGAGGACCTCATGTTAAAGATTTTTTTTAATTTAAGGTGTCAGCAAGTTGCACATCAGAATTTATGAAGTCTGCTCATCAGAAAATATGGGTTTGTCAGTAGGGCAAAAAGAGTAAGAAAGGTGTATCTTGAGAAGCTCACTGTTGTAACAAAGGTGGGGCTGGAACAGTGGTTAATATGAGTTACACTAATGTGAATCCTGAACAGTGCCATGAAAATCAATGGGTTTAATGCATAGGGTTTAAAGTCAAGGAAAAGCTGGTCCCCATATATTCAAAACACAAATTGCTTCTCGGTGACCTACCACCAACTGTGATTATTAAAACTAAAATGTCATTTAATTTTTAAATTTTAATATCATTAATGCGGTTTTACTTTTGGAATTTCACCCGTCTTGGACAATGAAAATGGACCAGTCAGGTTCATTTTGTTTTAGTCACTTTCAGATTCTTGGGTGTCTACTACAAAATTTGGGTTGGAAACCAGGCAAAATAACATTTTTACTGATTTTTAAATGTCATGAATGCATTCCCACTGATATTAGGTTGTGGGAAATTTATTTTCTTTAAAGAAAACCAGAATTTTGGGTCTGACCTACGTGACAGTGTCTCTTTCAGTTTGAGACTGCCTATTCTTTGCAGATTCTCTCTTAGGAGCCTGAAAATGTGGCAAACATCAGTTTTCTTTTCCTCTTTGTTCTGAGTGGATCTTAAATTGATATAACCAGTGTCTAATGTCAATTTCAATGTAAAATAAAAAGCTTTCCTTGTTGACAAAGCATCACTTACCGATGTCAGCAAAGGCGATTCTGGGGATAATATTTTCCACTTCACTGTTGCTGCAGAGAGAAGGGAAAAGGAAACTATTGTAGGAAACCTTATTGTTTCTGAATTTAATGATGTATTAGAATGAAAAGCAGATTTAAATACTGGAGGACTTTGCCTAGAGAACTCCTTAACATCCCAGTTTCTCAGGACTCCTGGATTGTATTTGTAACTGATTTGTAATGTGACAATGGAGGCAAGTCATTTAACTGGCCTTTGCCTCAGTTTTCTCATCTGTAAAAAGTATGGATGATACCATCTTTCTCAGAGGCATTGTAAGGCACAACGCTTTTAAAATCACATTAAGATAATCAAATGAAAGGTGCTTTATAAGTTAATAATGATTTAGTCCCCCTCCCCTCCTTCTTCCCAGTCATAGCATCACCATTTTTGGTTCCACAACATAATTTCCCATTCTTCTAAAGATTTTAAATTATTTGATTGTTTGATACTAAGAACCTCAATCGTTTCCCCTTTAAGTGTTTTGCTTCTTATTTTGTGTAGCAGTATTCTGCCTTTTACAATTAAGAACTGCAGTCAATCACATTAAAACCATCATCCAGCCTAAGTGGCCACAGAAAGTTGGCAAAGCATAGAGATCAGGATCTGAAACCTGGAGGAACATTCTTCTATCCCTGCATTGCAGTTTCTGTATCATCTCCCCAGAATCAGCTCACATGCTGGGGAAGCCTGGAGCTATACTTAAAGATGCATAAAAACTATAAAAGGGCTCTGGTGACCTCTTGTGGCAAATTGGGCAAGGACACGTAGATAAAAACCCAGGCTCCACTTGTGGACAGACTGCTAGCAGAATGCATTTCTGGTATAATGCAGTGACATGCATTACTGAGCTATATCTAATCAAAATGCCATTCATATGTTTCTTGATGGAACATGTTGTAGTCTAAAAGTCATCCATTCCTTCAATGGATCTCAAGTTTCTTTATCTTAATAAGATGAGAATAAAGCCAGGGAAGTCTGCAGCTGTTTGGTTAGGACAACATGTTTTTTCTCTTATTAGCAGATCGTACAGGCTGGTGATGCTTATTTAGTTCTAGGCTACAAACTGATAGCCACCAATATCCAAAAGTAAAGCTTATCTAAATTAGAAAACTTACATCTTTCACTTAAATCTATTTAAAGAGTTTAGTTACACCTTAATGTAAAAAGAAAAGGAGTACTTGTGGCACCTTAGAGACTAACCAATTTATTTGAGCATAAGCTTTCGTGAGCTACAGCTCACTTCATTGGATGCATACTGTGGAAAATACAGAAGATGTTTTTATACACACAAACCATGAAAAAATAGGTGTTTATCATTACAAAAGGTTTTCTCTCCCCCCACCCTACTCTCCTGCTGGTAATAGCTTATCTAAAGTAATCACTCTCCTTACAATGTGTATGATAAACAAGGTGGGCCATTTCCAGCACAAATCCAGGTTTTCTCCGCCCCCACACAAACCCACTCTCCTGTTGGTAATAGCTTATCTAAAGTGATAATGTAAATGTACTTAGGCCTGGTCTACACTACGAGTTTATGTTGGCTTTAGCAGCATTAAATCTGAATTAACCCTGCACCCATCCACACAACGAAGCCATTTTTTCGACATAAAAGGCTCTTAAAACCGATTTCTGTACTCCTCCACAACGAGGGGATTAGCGCTGAAATCGACATCACCGTTTCGAATTAGGGTTAGTGTGGATGCAATTCGAAGGTATTGGCCTCCAAGAGCTATCCCACGGTGCACCATTGTGACCGCTCTGGACAGCACTCTGAACTCGGATGCACTAGTCAGGTGTACAGGAAAAGCCCGGGAACTTTCGAATCTCATTTCCTGTTTGGCCAGGCGAGCTCATCAGCACAAGTGACCATGCAGAGCTCATCAGCACAGGTGACCATGCAGTCCCAGAATCGAAAAAGAGCTCCAGCATGGACAGAATGGGAGGTACGGGATCCGATCGCTGTATGGGGAGAGGAATGCGTGCTATCAAAAGAACTACGTTCCAAAAGACGGAATGCCAAAACATTTCAAAAAAATCTCAGAGGCCATGAGGGTCAGAGGCTACATCAGGGATGCAACACAGTGCCGCGTGAAACTTAAGGAGCTCAGACAAGCGTACCAGAAAACCAAAGAATCAAATGGACACTCCGGGACAGAGCCCCAGACATGCCGCTTCTACGCTGAGCTGCATGCAACTCTAGGGGGGGCCCACCACCACTACCCCACCCCTGTCCGTGGACTCCGATGATGGAGTACTCACCACCATGGCTGAGGATTTTGCAGATGGGGAAGATGAGGAGGAGGACGACGACGATGAGCTTGAGGAGAGCACATAGCACATCGTTCTCCCTGACAGCCAGGATCTTTTTATCACCCTGACTGAAATACCCTCCCAACTCAACGAAGCCAGAGAAGGGACCTCTGGTGAGTGTACCTTTTTAAATATAATACATGTTATAAAAACAAGAATTTTTTAATGATTAAGTAGCCCTGAGGACTTGGGATGCATTCATGGCCAGAACTGCTACTGGAAAAGTCTGTTAACGTGCCTGGGGATGGAGTGGAAATCCTCCAGGGACATCTCCAGGAAGCTCTCCTGGAGGTACTCTAAAAGCCTTTGCAGCAGGTTTCTGGGGAGAGCAGCCTTATTCTGTCCTCCATGTTAGGACACTTTACCACGCCATGCTAGTAGCAAGTAATCTGGTTATCATTGCATGACAAAGCCTGACAGCGTATGGTCCTGGTGTTTGCTGGCATTCAAGCAACATCCATTCTTTATCTCTCTGTCATCCTCAGGAGAGTGATATTGTTCATGGTAACCTGGTTGAAATAGGGGAATTTGATTAATGGGATATTCAGAGGTGCCTGTTCCTACTGGTCTGTTTGCCTGTGGCTGAAAAGAAATCCTCCCAGGAGTTAGCCACATGGTGGGAGGGGAGGCCATTGGCGCTGAGCTGTTCACATTTGGCCAGCAGAGATCTTCCCTGATACCAGTCAGGCGGTGGGGGGAGGGGAAAAGCGATCATCCCAAAGAATTGGATGGGGGGAAGGGGTTAGTTTGGTTTCTGCTGCTGCATGTTAAGAGGAAAACTGCAGCACTAAATGGCCAACTCAACGGGCTTTGCTCGGTATGGGAAAGGAGGGGGCTGCTGTTATGAAGGTTGCAGAAGCCAAAAGACTATGGCTTACCATGGCTGCCTGCAAGCCAAATTCTGTTGCCCGGCCCTGCATGTGTGATCTCTAACACCAAAGCCACAGGCACTCAATATAAGATGCAAAATGCAACCTTGAACCAAAATCACGTATTATGTAATGTGAATAGTGTTGTTCACCACGAAAGAGTATAGACATTGTTCTGTAAAATGTATCTTTTTAAATACTTCACTCCTTTTTTTTCCTCCAGCAGCTGCAAATGTTTCAAGCCTCCCTCCTCCATCCCAAAGGCTATCTCAGATAAGGCGGCGAAAAAAACGCACACGCGATGAAATGTTCTCTGAGCTCATGCAGTCGTCCGGCACTGACAGAGCTGTGTGGAGGGACACAATAGCAGAGTACAGGACGGTGGCCGATAAATGTGAGGAGAGGTGGCGGCAGGAAGATCAGAGGAGGCATGAGGAAATGCTGGGGCTACTGCGGGATCAAACTAACATGCTCCGGCATCTGCTGGAGGTTCATGAACGGCAGCAGGATCACAGACTGCTGCTGCAGCCCCTGCTTAACCGCTCTCCATCCTCCCCAAGTTCCATAGCCTCCTCACCCAGATGCCCAAGAACACAGGGGCGGGAAGTCTCTGGGCACCAAACAACTCCACCCCAGTGGACAGCTCAAGCAACAGAAGGCTGGCATTCAACTAGTTTTAAAGTGGCCTTTTCCTTTCCTCCTACCCTCCTCCCACACGCCACCCAGGCTACCTTGTGAGTTATCTCCCTATTTTTATAATAAATTAGTAAAGAATACATGTTTTTTAAATGATAGTGACTTTATTTCCTTTGCAAGCAAGCTGTGATCAAAGGCGGGAGGGCGAGTGGCTACAGGGAATTAGAGTCAACCAGGGGGGCGGGTTTTCATCAAGGAGAAACAAACAGAAGTGTCACACAGTACCCTGGCCAGTCATGAAACTGGTTTTCAAAGCTTCTCTGATGATCACCGCTTCCTGCTGTGCTCTTCTAACTGCCTTGGTGTCTGGCTGCGCATATTCAGCGGCCAGACGATTTGCATCAACCTCCCATCCTGCCATAAATGTCTCCCCCTTACTCTCACAGAGATTGTGGAGCACACAACAAGCAGCAATAACAATGGGAATATTGGTTTCGCTGAGGTCTGAGCGAGTCAGTAAATTGCGCCAGCGACCCTTTAAACGTCCAAATGCACACTCTACCACCAGTCTGTACTTGCTCAGCCTATAGTTGAACAGCTCTTGACTACTGTCCAGGGTGCCTCATGAGCCAGGACATTAAGGGGTAGGCTGGGTCCCCAAGGATAACTATAGGCATTTCAACATCCCTAACAGTTATTTTCTGGTCTGGGAAGTAAATCCCTTCCTGCAGCCGTTTAAACAGACCAGAGTTCCTGAAGACGCGAGCCTCATGAACCTTTCCTGGCCATCCCATGTTGATGTTGGTGAAACGTCCCTTGTGATCCACCAGTGCTTGCAGCACCATTGAAAAGTACCCTTGCGGTTTATGTACTGGCTGCCCTGGTGGTCCGGTCCCAAGATAGGGATACGCGTTCCGTCTATAGCCCCACCACAGTTAGTGAATCCCATCGCAGCAAAGCCATCTAGTATGACCTGCACATTTCCCAGAGTCACTACCTTTGATAGCAGCAGCTCAATGATTGTGTTGGCTACTTGCATCACAGCAACCCCCACAGTAGATTTGCCCACTCCAAATTGATTACCGACTGACCGGTAGCTGTCTGGCGTTGCAAGCTTCCACAGGGCTATTGCCACTCGCTTGTGAACTGTGAGGGCTGCTCTCATCTTGGTATTCTTGCGCTTCAGGGCAGGGGAAAGCAAGTCACAAAGTTCCATGAAAGTGCCCTTACGCATGCGAAAGTTTCGGAGCCACTGGGAGTCAGCCCAGACCTGCCACACTATGCGGTCCCACCACTCTGTGCTTGTTTCCCAGGCCCAGAATCAGCGTTCCCCAGCATGAGCCTGCCCCATTAACACCATGATTTCCAAATTGTGGGCGAACGTGGTTTGAGAGAAAAGTGTGTTCATGTCCTCATCACCGCGCTGCTGTCGCCTCCTCGCCTGGTTTTTCAGGTGCTGGTTCTGCATACACTGCACAATAATGCACGAGGTGTTTACAATGGTCATAACTGCTGTGGTGAGCTGAACGGGCTCCATGCTTGCTGTGCTATGGCGTCTTTTCCTGCTCGGGCAATCCAGGGAAAAGGGCGCAAAACGATTGTTTGCCGTTGCTCTGGCAGAGGGAGGGGCGACTTACAACATTGCTCACAGGGTTGGCTTACAGGGAATTAAAATCAACAAAGGGGGTGGCTTTGCGAGATACTGAATGGCCCCCTCAAGGACAGAACTCAAAACCTCAAGGATAGAACTCAAAACTGGGTTTAGCAGGCCGTTTATTTCACGGAGGGAGGGAGGAGAAAATGAATACAAAACAAATCTGGTTTATTTCTTGTTTTGAGCCACTTCATCTATCTTTATACATCTTGCTGGCAGCAGACTGTGCAGTACAACCACTAGCCATTGTCATCTCCTGGGTGCTTGGCAGAAGATGGTGCAGTATGACTGCTGGCCATCGTCTTCTGCTGGCTGCAGATTAAAAGACAGTGCACTGCCGGTAGGACTGAATCACCATGAGACGAAACTTAAAAGGGAAATGACCTGGCTGAGTCACTCCCATGTTTGCCCAGGCGCCCCTGACCTCATCGAGGTCGGTTAAAAGAGCACCCTGGACTATGTCAGCGACGGCTACCAGTCATACTGCACTGTCTGCTGCCAAAAGGCAATAAACTGCTGCTGTGTGGCAATGCAATACCACATCTGCCAGCACCCAGGAGACACACTGTGATGGTTAGCTGAGCGGGCTCCATGCTTGCCGTGGTATGGCATCTGCACAGGTAACTCAAGAAAAAAGGCGCAAAACGATTGTCTGCCCTTGCTTTCACGGAGGGAGGGAGGGAAGGGGGGCCTGACGATATGTACCCAGAACCACCCGCGACAATGTTTTAGCCCCATCAGGCACTGGGATTTCTACCCAGAATTCAAATGGGCGGCAGAGACTGCGGGAACTGTGGAATAGCTACCCACAGTGCAATGCTCCGGAAGTCGACGGTTGCCTCGGTACTGTGGACACACTCGCCGACTACACGCACTTAGAGCATTGTGTGGGGACACACACAATCGACTGTATAAAAACGCTTTCTACAAAACCGACTTTCGTAGTATAGACAAGGCCTTAGACAGGTTTAATAAGAGTTTACACTGATGTAGTTTAACTCAGTAAATTACCAAATTAAGTTAAAATAGTTTAAGTGCATTTATGTTAGGGGTTGCTCACCAGTGTAGCTAGATCTATTTCGGTTGCATCAGTGAAACAAAATCTAGAGTGGTGCAAAAAACCTGTTTGTAGATCAGCCTTAAAGCAGTTCAGAAAAATTATTCACACACAGCCAATCAAATGCGCCTGTGTACCAGCTTTTTAAAAAGTAAAATAAATTACTGAGGTGTTTAAGTTTGCATATTGGAGATAAATGCATTTAAATTAACTTACGACGTCTCTAACAGAGCACATTCTTCTTACAGGATTAACTAGGATGCTGGGTGCAAAGGTTAGAGGTGGCAGTCAGGACTCCTGGCTTTTACCTTAAAAATAATGCTACAGTAATGGTCCAAAATCCTAAATATTACATTTGTTACACTCAGTGATTTGGGATTGTAATTTTAATATAATTTTACTATAAAATACTCAGGTAATATATATTCAAGTTCAGCTGTGCTACTGATTCACTAACACCCTGGGCAAGGCACTCACTTTCTCCATCTGTAAAATGGTCAGATAGGGCAACAGTTAATGAAGGCTGTACTGCACACATTTTCCATCTGCAGTTTGCTGCCTTTGGATGTACAGAAAAGTAACACAAATATTAAGCCTACATGACTACAAATAAGATGTACAGCCTCTTAAAGAAGGGACTGTATGTGAGTCAAGTCAATGGAATATGATTTAGTTACTTACAGTCTGTCTCCTTCCCACCCATTAATGCATGTAGTGGCTAAAGTCCACCCAGTGTGGAGTTTCTAGTAAAAAAAAAAAAAAAAAAAAATTATGACTGCTTATCACTATAGAGTTTTAATTGCACTAGAGGTAAAAAGTCTCTATGTGTTGGAGGTTGTTCATACATTTTTTCAGGTGCATAATTCACACAAATTGCTCCCTTAGGGTATGTCTACACTACGGAATAAGGTCGAATTTATAGAAGTCGGTTTTTTAGAAATCGGTTTTATATATTTGAGTGTGTGTGTCCCCACAGAAAATGCTCTAAGTGCATTAAGTGCGTTAACTCAGCGGAGTGCTTCCACAGTACCGAGGCTAGAGTCGACTTCCGGAGCATTGCACTGTGGATAGCTATCCCACAGTTCCCGCAGTCTCCGCTGCCCATTGGAATTCTGGGTTGAGATCCCAATGCCTGATGGGGCTAAAACATTGTCGCGGGTGGTTCTGGGTACATATCGTCAGGCCCCCGTTCCCTCCCTCCCTCCGTGAAAGCAAGGGCAGACAATCGTTTCGCTCCTTTTTTCCTGAGTTACCTGTGCAGGCGCCATACCACGGCAAGCATGGAGCCCGCTCAGGTAACCGTCACCCTATGACTCCTGGGTGCTGGCAGACGTGGTACGGCTTTGCTACACAGTAGCAGCAACCCCTTGCCTTGTGGCAGCAGACGGTACAGTACGACTGGTAGCCGTCATCGTCATGTCCGAGGTGCTCCTGGCCACGTCGGCTGGGAGCGCCTGGACAGACATAGGCGCAGGGACTAAATTTGGTGTGACTTGACCAGGTCATTCTCTTTAGTCTTGCAGTCAGTCCTATTGAACCGTCTTATGGTGAGCAGGCAGGTGATATGGATTGCTAGCAGTCGTACTGTACCATCTTCTGCCGGGCAGGCAAGAGATGAGGATGGCTAGCAGTTGTATTGTACCATCTTCTGCCAGGCAGGCAAGAGATGAGGATGGCTAGCAGTCGTACTGTACCATCTTCTGCCGAGCAGCCATGAGATGTGGATGGCATGCAGTCCTTCTGCACCGTCTGCTGCCAGCCAAAAATGTAAAAGATAGATGGAGTGGATCAAAACAAGAAATAAACTAGATTTATTCTGTATTCATTTGCTTCCCCCCCTCCCCCGTCTAGGGGACTCATTCTTCTAGGTCACACTGCAGTCACTCACAGAGAAGGTGCAGCGAGGTAAATCTAGCCATGTATCAATCAGAGGCCAGGTTAACCTTCTTGTTGCAATAAGAACAATAACTTAGGTGCACCATTTCTTATTGGAACCCTCCGTGAAGTCCTGCCTGAAATACTCCTTGATGTAAAGACACCCCCTTTGTTGATTTTAGCTCCCTGAAGCCAACCCTGTAAGCCATTTCGTCAGTCGCCCCTCCCTCCATCAGAGCAACGGCAGACAATCGTTCCGTGCCTTTTTTCTGTGCGGACGCCATACCAAGGCAAGTATGGAGGCCGCTCAGCTCACTTTGGCAATTAGGAGCACATTAAACACCACATGCATTATTCAGCAGTATATGCAGCACCGGAACCTGGCAAAGCGATACCAGGCGAGGAGGCGAAGTCAGCGCGGTCACGTGAGTGATCAGGACATGGACACAGATTTCTCTGAAAGCATGGGCCCTGACAATGCATGCATCATGGTGCTAATGGGGCAGGTTCATGCTGTGGAACGCCGATTCCGGGCTCGGGAAACAAGCACAGACTGGTGGGACCGCATAGTGTTGCAGGTCTGGGACGATTCCCAGTGGCTGCGAAACTTTCGCATGCGTAAGGGCACTTTCATAGAACTTTGTGACTTGCTTTCCCCTGCCCTGAAGCGCATGAATACCAAGATGAGAGCAGCCCTCACAGTTGAGAAGCGAGTGGCGATAGCCCTGTGGAAGCTTGCAACGCCAGACAGCTACCGGTCAGTTGGGAATCAATTTCGAGTGGGCAAATCTACTGTGGGGGCTGCTGTGATGCAAGTAGCCCACGCAATCAAAGATCTGCTGATATCAAGGGTAGTGACCCTGGGAAATGTGCAGGTCATAGTGGATGGCTTTGCTGCAATGGGATTCCCTAACTGTGGTGGGGCCATAGACGGAACCCATATCCCTATCTTGGCACCGGAGCACCAAGCCAGTGAGTACATAAACCGCAAGGGGTACTTTTCAATAGTCCTGCAAGCTCTGGTGGATCACAAGGGACGTTTCACCAACATCAACGAGGGATGGCCGGGAAAGGTACATGACACTCGCATCTTCAGGAACTCTGGTCTGTTTCAAAAGCTGCAGGAAGGGACTTTATTCCCAGACCAGAAAATAACTGTTGGGGATGTTGAAATGCCTATATGTATCCTTGGGGACCCAGCCTACCCCTTAATGCCATGGCTCATGAAGCCGTACACAGGCAGCCTGGACAGTAGTCAGGACTGAGCAAGTGCAGAATGGTGGTAGAATGTGCATTTGGACGTTTAAAGGCGCGCTAGCGCAGTTTACTGACTCGCTTAGACCTCAGCGAAACCAATATTCCCACTGTTATTACTGCTTGCTGTGTGCTCCACAATATCTGTGAGAGTAAGGGGGAGGCATTTATGGCGGGGTGGGAGGTTGAGGCAAATCGCCTGGCTGCTGGTTACGCGCAGCCAGACACCAGGGCGGTTAGAAGAGCACAGGAGGGCACGGTACACATCAGAGAAGCTTTGAAAACCAGTTTCATGACTGGCCAGGCTACGGTGTGAAAGTTCTGTTTGTTTCTCCTTGATGAAACCCCCCGCCCCTTGGTTCACTCTACTTCCCTGTAAGCTAACCACCCGCCCCTCCTCCCTTCAATCACCGCTTGCAGAGGCAATAAAGTCATTGTTGCTTCACATTCATGCATTCGTTATTCATTCATCACACAAATAGGGGGATGACTACCAAGGTAGCCCAGGAGGGGTGGTGGAGGAGGGAAGGAAAACGCCACACAGCACTTTAAGCACAGCACTTTAAAAGTTTACAACTTTAAAATTTATTGAATGACAGCCTTCTTTTTTTTGGGCAATCCTCTGTGGTGGGGTGGCTGGTTGTCCGGAGGCCCCCCCACCGCGTTCTTGGGCGTCTGGGTGTGGAGGCTATGGAACTTGGGGAGGAGGGCGGTTGGTTACTCAGGGGCTGCAGTGGCAGTCTGTGCTCCAGCTGCCTTTGCTGCAGCTCAACCATACACTGGAGCATACTGGTTTGGTCCTGCAGCAGCCTCAGCATTGAATCCTGCCTCCTCTCATCACACTGCCGCCACATTTAAGCTTCAGCCCTCTCTTCAGCCCACCACTTACTCTCTTCAGCCCTCCACCTCTCCTCCCGGTCATTTTGTGCTTTCCTGCACTCTGACATTATTTGCCTCCACGCATTCGTCTGTGCTCTGTCAGTGTGGGAGGACAGCATGAGCTCAGAGAACATTTCATCGTGAGTGCGTTTTTTTTTTCTTTCTAAGCTTCACTAGCCTCTGGGAAGGAGAAGATCCTGTGATCATTGAAACACATGCAGCTGGTGGAGAAAAAAAAAGGGACAGCGGTATTTAAAAAGACACATTTTATAAAACAGTCGCTACACTCTTTCAGGGTAAACCTTGCTGTTAACATTACATACATAGCACATGTGCTTTCGTTACAAGGTCGCATTTTGCCTCCTCCCACCGCGTGACTACCCCCCCAACCTTCTCCCCTCCCTGTGGCTAACAGCGGGGAACATTTCTGTTTAGCCACAGGCAAACAGCCCAGCAGGAATGGGCTCCTCTGAGTGTCCCCTGAAGAAAAGCACTCTATTTCAACCAGGTGACCATGAATTATATCTCACTCTCCTGAGGATAACACAGAGAGATAAAGAACGGATGTTGTTTGAATGCCAGCAAACATACACTGCAATGTTTTGTTCTACAATGATTCCCGAGTACGTGTTACTGGCCTGGAGTGGTAAAGTGTCCTACCATGAAGGACGAAATAAGGCTGCCCTCCCCAGAAACCTTTTGCAAAGGCTTTAGGACTACATCTAGGAGAACCGCAAATGCCAGGGCAAAGTAATCCTTTCACATGCTTGCTTTTAAACCATGTATAGTATTTTAAAAGGTACACTCACCAGAGGTCCCTTCTCCGCCTGCTGGGTCCAGGAGGCAGCCTTGGGTGGGTTCGGGGGGTACTGGCTCCAGGTCCAGGGTGAGAAACAGTTCCTGGCTGTCGGGAAAACCAGTTTCTCCGCTTGCTTGCTGTGAGCTATCTACAACCTCATCATCATCATCATCTTCTTCGTCCCCAAAACCTGCTTCCGTATTGCCTCCATCTCCATTGAAGGAGTCAAACAACACGGCTGGGGTAGTGGTGGCTGAACCCCCTAAAATGGCATGCAGCTCATCATAGAAGCGGCATGTTTGGGGCTCTGACCCGGAGCGGCCGTTCGCCTCTCTGGTTTTCTGGTAGGCTTGCCTCAGCTCCTTCAGTTTCACGTGGCACTGCTTCGGGTCCCTGTTATGGCCTCTGTCCTTCATGCCCTGGGAGATTTTGACAAAGGTTTTGGCATTTCGAAAACTGGAATGGAGTTCTGATAGCACGGATTCCTCTCCCGATCAGATCCCGTACCTCCCGTTCGGTCCATGCTGGAGCTCTTTTGCGATTCTGGGACTCCATCATGGTCACCTGTGCTGATGAGCTCTGCATGGTCACCAGCAGCTTGCCACGCTGGCCAAACAGGAAATGAGATTAAAAAGTTCGCGCTTCTTTTCCTGTCTACCTGGCCAGTGCATCTGAGTTGAGAGTGCTGTCCAGAGCGGTCACAATGGAGCACTCTGGGATAGCTCCTGGAGGCCAATAGCATCCAATTGTGTCCGCAGTACCCCAAATTTGAGCCAGCAAGGTCGATTTAAGCGCTAATCCACTTGTCAGGGGTGGAGTAAGGAAATCGATTTTAAGCCCTGGTCTACACTAGGACTTTAGGTCGAATTTAGCAGCGTTAAATCGATTTAAACCTGCACCCGTCCACACAATGAAGCCCTTTATTTCGACTTAAAGGGTTCTTAAAATCGATTTCCTTACTCCACCCCTGACAAGTGGATTAGCGCTTAAATCGACGTTGCCGGCTCGAATTTGGGGTACTGTGGACACAATTCGATGGTATTGGCCTCCGGGAGCTATCCCAGAGTGCTCCATTCTGACCGCTCTGGACAGCGCTCTCAACTCAGATGCACTGGCCAGGTAGACAGGAAAAGAACCGCGAACTTTTGAATCTCATTTCCTGTTTGGCCAGCGTGGCAAGCTGCAGGTGACCATGATGGAGTCCCAGAATCGCAAAAGAGCTCCAGCATGGACCGAACAGGAGGTACGGGATCTGATCGCTGTTTGGGGAGAGGAATCCGTGCTATCAGAACTCCGTTCCAGTTTTCGAAATGCCAAAACCTTTCTGAAAATCTCCCAGGGCATGAAGGACAGAGGCCATAACAGGGACCCGAAGCAGTGCCGCGTGAAACTGAAGGAGCTGAGGCAAGCCTACCAGAAAACCAGAGAGGCGAACAGCCGCTCTGGGTCATAGCCCCAAACATGCCGCTTCTATGATGAGCTGCATGCCATTTTAGGGGGTTCAGCCACCACTACCCCAGCCGTGTTGTTTGACTCCTTCAATGGAGATGGAGGCAATACGGAAGTAGGTTTTGGGGACAAAGAAGATGATGATGATGAGGAGGTTGTAGATAGCTCACAGCAAGCAAGTGGAGAAACCGGTTTTCCCGACAGCCAGGAACTGTTTCTCACCCTGGACCTGGAGCCAGTACCCCCCGAACCCACCCAAGGCTGCCTCCTGGACCCAGCAGGCGGAGAAGGGACCTCTGGTGAGTGTACCTTTTAAAATACTATACATGGTTTAAAAGCAAGCATGTGAAAGGATTACTTTGCCCTGGCATTTGCGGTTCTCCTAGATGTAGTCCTAAAGCCTTTGCAAAAGGTTTCTGGGGAGGGCAGCCTTATTTCGTCCTTCATGGTAGGACACTTTGCCACTCCAGGCCAGTAACACGTACTCGGGAATCATTGTAGAACAAAACATTGCAGTGTATGTTTGCTGGCATTCAAACAACATCCGTTCTTTATCTCTCTGTGTTATCCTCAGGAGAGTGAGATATAATTCATGGTCACCTGGTTGAAATAGAGTGCTTTTCTTCAGGGGACACTCAGAGGAGCCCATTCCTGCTGGGCTGTTTGCCTGTGGCTAAACAGAAATGTTCCCCGCTGTTAGCCACAGGGAGGGGAGAAGGTTGAGGGGGTAGTCACGCGGTGGGAGGAGGCAAAATGCGACCTTGTAACGAAAGCACATGTGCTATGTATGTAATGTTAACAGCAAGGTTTACCCTGAAAGAGTGTAGCGACTGTTTTATAAAATGTGTCTTTTTAAATACCGCTGTCCCTTTTTTTTTCTCCACCAGCTGCATGTGTTTCAATGATCACAGGATCTTCTCCTTCCCAGAGGCTAGTGAAGCTTAGAAAGAAAAAAAAACGCCCTCACGATGAAATGTTCTCCGAGCTCATGCTGTCCTCCCACACTGACAGAGCACAGACGAATGCGTGGAGGCAAATAATGTCAGAGTGCAGGAAAGCACAAAATGACCGGGAGGAGAGGTGGAGGGCTGAAGAGAGTAAGTGGTGGGCTGAAGAGAGGGCTGAAGCTTAAATGTGGCGGCAGTGTGATGAGAGGAGGCAGGATTCAATGCTGAGGCTGCTGCAGGACCAAACCAGTATGCTCCAGTGTATGGTTGAGCTGCAGCAAAGGCAGCTGGAGCACAGACTGCCACTGCAGCCCCTGAGTAACCAACCGCCCTCCTCCCCAAGTTCCATAGCCTCCACACCCAGACGCCCAAGAACGCGGTGGGGGGGCCTCCGGACAACCAGCCACCCCACCACAGAGGATTGCCCAAAAAAAAGAAGGCTGTCATTCAATAAATTTTAAAGTTGTAAACTTTTAAAGTGCTGTGCTTAAAGTGCTGTGTGGCGTTTTCCTTCCCTCCTCCACCACCCCTCCTGGGCTACCTTGGTAGTCATCCCCCTATTTGTGTGATGAACGAATAAGGAATGCATGAATGTGAAGCAGAAATGACTTTATTGCCTCTGCAAGCAATGATTAAAGGGAGGAGGGGAGGGTGGTTAGCTTACAGGGAAGTAGAGTGAACCAAGGGGCGGGAGGTTTCATCAAGGAGAAACAAACAGAACTTTCACACCGTAGCCTGGCCAGTCATGAAACTGGTTTTCAAAGCTTCTCTGATGCATACCGCGCCCTCCTGTGCTCTTCTAACAGCCCTGGTGTCTGGCTGCGCGTAACCAGCAGCTAGGCGATTTGCCTCAACCTCCCACCCCGCCATAAACGTCTCCCCCTTACTCTCACAGATATTGTGGAGCACACAGCAAGCAGTAATAACAGTGGGAATATTGGTTTCGCTGAGGTCTAAGCAAGTCAGTAAACTGCGCCAGCACGCCTTTAAACGTCCAAATGCACATTCTACCACCATTCTGCACTTGCTCAGCCTGTAGTTGAACAGCTCCTGACTACTGTCCAGGCTGCCTGTGTACGGCTTCATGAGCCATGGCATTAAGGGGTAGGCTGGGTCCCCAAGGATACATATAGGCATTTCAACATCCCCAACAGTTATTTTCTGGTCTGGGAATAAAGTCCCTTCCTGCAGCTTTTGAAACAGACCAGAGTTCCTGAAGATGCGAGTGTCATGTACCTTTCCCGGCCATCCCACGTTGATGTTGGTGAAACGTCCCATGTGATCCACCAGAGCTTGCAGCACTATCGAAAAGTACCCCTTGCGGTTTATGTACTCGGCGGCTTGGTGCTCCGGTGCCAATATAGGGATATGGGTTCCGTCTATAGCCCCACCACAGTTAGGGAATCCCATTGCAGCAAAGCCATCCACTATGACCTGCACACTTCCCAGGGTCACTACCCTTGATATCAGCAGATCTTTGATTGCGTGGGCTACTTGCATCACAGCAGCCCCCACAGTAGATTTGCCCACTCGAAATTGATTCCCAACTGACCGGTAGCTGTCTGGAGTTGCAAGCTTCCACAGGGCTATCGCCACTCGCTTCTCAACTGTGAGGGCTGCTCTCATCTTGGTATTCATGCGCTTCAGGGCAGGGGAAAGCAAGTCACAAAGTTCCAAGAAAGTGCCCCTACGCATGCGAAAGTTTCGCAGCCACTGGGAATCGTCCCAGACCTGCAACACTATGCAGTCCCACCAGTCTGTACTTGTTTCCCAAGCCCAGAATCGGCGTTCCACAGCATGAACCTGCCCCATTAGCACCATGATGCATGCATTGTCAGGGCCCATGCTTTCAGAGAAATCTGTGTCCATGTCCTAATCACTCACGGGACCGCGCTGACGTCGCCTCCTCGCCCGGTATCGCGTTGCCATGTTCTGGTGCTGCATATACTGCTGGATAATGTGTGTGGTGGTTAATGTGCTCCTAATTGCCAAAGTGAGCTGAGCGGCCTCCATGCTTGCCTTGGTATGGCGTCCGCACAGAAAAAAGGCGCGGAACGATTGTCTGCCGTTGCTCTGATGGAGGGAGGGGCGACTGACGACACGGCTTACAGGGTTGGCTTCAGGGAGCTAAAATCAACAAAGGGTGTGCCTGTACATTAAGGAGTATTTCAAGCAGGACTGCACGGAGGGTTCCAATAAGAAATGGTGCACCTAAGTTATCGTTGTTATTGGAACAAGGAGGTTAGCCTGGCCTCTGATTGATACATGGCTAGATTTACCTCGCTGCACCTTCTCTGTAAGTGACTGCAGTGTGATCTAGAAGAATGAGTCCCCTAGACAGGGGAGGGGGGGAAGCAAATGAGTACAAAACAAATCTGGTCTATTTCTTGTTTTGATCCACTCCATCTATCTTTTACATCTTTGGCTGGCAGCAGACGGTGCAGAAGGACTGCATGCCATCCACATCTCATGGCTGCTCGGCAGAAGATGGTACAGTACGACTGCTAGCAGTCCGTATCGCCTGCCCGCTCACCATAAGACGGTTCAATAGGACTGACTGCAGGACTAAAGAGAATGACCTGGTCAAGTCACTCCAAATTTAGTCCCTGTGCCCATGTCTGCCCAGGCGCTCCTGATCGACCTCACAGAGGCGACCAGGAGCACCTCAGACATGACGATGACGGCTACCAGTCGTACTGTACCGTCTGCTGCCACAAGGCAAGGGGTTGCTGCTACTGTGTAGCAAAGCCGTACCACGTCTGCCAGCACCCAGGAGTCATAGGGTGACGGTTACCTGAGCGGGCTCCATGCTTGCCATGGTATGGCGTCTGCACAGGTAACTCAGGAAAAAAGGCGCGAAATGATTGTCTGCCCTTGCTTTCACGGGGGGAGGGAGGGAACAGGGGGCTGACGATATGTACCCAGAACCACCCGCGACAATGTTTTAGCCCCATCAGGCATTGGGATCTCAACCCAGAATTCCAATGGGCAGCGGAGACTGCGGGAACTGTGGGATAGCTACCCACAGTGCAACGCTCCGGAAGTCGACGCTTGCCTCGGTACTGTGGAAGCGCTCCGCCGAGTTAATGCACTTAATGCACTTAGAGCATTTTCTGTGGGGACACACACACTCGAATATATAAAACCGATTTCTAAAAAACCGACTTCTATAAATTCGACCTAATTTCGTAGTGTAGACATACCCTAAGAGCCCTTTAAGTCGAAATAAAGGGCTTCATTGTGTGGACGGGTGCAGGTTTACATCGATTTAACGCTGCTAAATTCGACCTAAAGTCCTAGTGTAGACCAGGGCTTAGTGATCCTTTGGGGACCCTGTAGCAGTAAAACATCCCTTTGGGACCACAAAGCTGGGTCATTGTAATTCCCTCTTTACAGGACTTCTCAACCACTCACTTGTTTGGAATGCAGTACATTTGCTAACGGATTTGAGCAACTGAGATTGCATACCTGCCTTTTGCTCTTTTCTGTCAATAAAGTGGTGGGTTGATGTTACACAGTCATTTGTTGGTTGTTAAAGCCCTCTGTAGTGTAGGCCCCTGTTCTATTAGAGGTGTCTGTTCATCAAATCTCATCTATGCTCATGTATCAACCACCTTTTGTCAGATGTCAGTGTCATGTCTTAGGTTGGTAGGCAATAGGCAATTTTCTACTTTATTATGAGGGGCCCCTAGGATGGCTAATTATCCCTCCTTGAAATGTTAGTCTCTGTCTTCCCACATTTAAAAAAAATTGCAAGATTTTTTCCATCTATCAGGTTTTTTTAATTTGAACACTGCTGGCCAATTAAGGGGCTATATTCTCCTTCTCCTTTCCCACATCTTAGTAAGTTGTATTAACAATATCAAGCATTTTGTACCCTATAGTTAACATTAAAATGTGGCCTATGTACAAATTCATTCTCCACTTACCTAGAGTTCTGTGACCCTTGGAATGTTAATAGAATGCAACGTTTTATTCCATACCCATATTTGTTTTTAATATAATATTAACTCCTTTTGTAAAGAATCCAAGCGTACACAATAGTACTGCTTGAGGCTTTTAAAGCAGGCTACAGTCATGTTGCAGAACCCTGCTGGGGAGGATGAAATGGAGAGTCTTGTATGCCATTCACCATATCATCACTTGAGTATGCGGATGCCTTAAACTGGTTCTGAGGACCCGTTTCTTAAAGATCAGTGAAAGAGTGAGTTTCATTGAAGATTTGTAAACAGGTTGATTTTGCAAGTACAGAACAAAGAGTATTGACTTTTTTGGGAGGGTAGGCTGTTCGAAGACTTTGTCCTGCTACCTTTTCCATTCTGTAGAATACAAACCAGTTCACTTTTCCACAACTATATAGAGAACCATGTCTCAAAATAATGTGGCACAGTGGACTGAGCACTGAAACCCCAAGGATTAATTCTGGCTCTGACACCAGTTTGCTGTGTGGTTTTAGGCAGTTGCTTAACTTTTCTTGTCTCAGTTTTCCTATTTGCAAAAAGAGAAAACCTCTCTCAAAGGAGGGTTATGAGGCTTCCTTGTCTACATGAGACTATTGTCCAATATAACTACATCTGTTTAGAAATTAATGTAGTTCAATTAGTGCAATCCCTTTGTGTTGACACACTTATTTCAGTGGAAGAGTGTCATATCCATTTAGCTTGAGTAGACCATGGGTTGGACTATTTTAATTAAATTGGTTTCTAAAATAATTTAATTAAACTGGTACAATTTTGTTACATATACAAGACCTTAGAGGGCAAAATCAATAGACTAACACTGCCTAACACAACCAAGTATGTGCCTAGTGTCTTGGATGAGTACATACTTGGGGTGGCTAGCACCTCCTGTTGCTCATGCCCTTGTGGCTACACTATTTTTAGCATGCAATCTTGATCAGAGCTAGCACAAGTATGTTCCTTCAAGCTGGGAATTACATGTCCCACTCAAAGTGCAGGCATACCCTAAGAAGGTGCCATTGTTATAGGGTCACTTTACCAATTATAGCACTAGACTTTGTTCAACATATAATATTATGAATGCAGCTCTGTCCTTCCTCCCTCAATTCCTCTGTACCTTGTTATTTTAAATGCCCTTTTATTGTATTTTGTCCAAACTAACCTGAAAGTTCTTCGGGTCAAGAATCAGTTTGCTTTCTATTGTCAGGTATCCAGCACACCCTTGGGTACTGTAAAATAATAATAGAGTAAAAAGTAACCAAATTATTTAAGTTGCTCATTACAAAATGCGACATGCAACCATTTTATTGCTTCAACTTATCTGTAATAGCCTTGAACATTAACCTATTGCAAATTATTTACAACAGATATCTCCAGTACTGCTGCGTCTGGTGTCCCTGAACATTTGACTAATACAGAAGCAAAGAAAGCCATATGTTAGAAGTTATATTAGCTTTATACCTGGGAATTAAGATATTTCTATCCCAAACACAAGTAGTGGAGCGGTAAGTAGGTGTTCTTGGGAATGGAAAGCATCACAACTCAGTATAAAATGGAAAGGTTTATTCATATTTTAGTAAGACTTCATCTGACACTCTTTTTCCTGGCAGTTTAAGAACTACTTCAACTGGAAAGTAAAACAGAGCAAATATTTTAAATATAGGACCATAGAAACTATAGCTTCTTAAATTTCAATATACAACCTGGCTATTCCCCAAAACCAGCTTTTTAGAAGAAATTATACTTTACCAAATTAAAGTGTCAGACAGCTTTTCCTGCTAGCCAGAGACTGAGCAATCATCTTTTCCATGGGAATTTAAACAAAAACACCACCAACCTGCTTTAAAAATGGCCTATATGTTTATTGGCCTACCACCATCATTACTTTATAAAAATTAACTCATGACATTACATGAAAATAAGCAGATACAACCCTGCAGCACAATATCTATCTTAGTAAATGCTACCTTTAAGCACACAAATATACATTTGTAACAACATTTTCCATTACTCAATACCATTCATCTGAATTGGCTTCAAAAAGTTTTTTGTGTACCATAGGTTGTAATCAACAGTGGTGCTGACAGAAGGGAATAGTGGGGGAATGCAAAAAAAATAGCTGCAGGCCAAGCTGTATTGCATTACACAAAAGGAAGTGTGCACTATACCCTAAAATCTTAAAATACTCTTTAGCAATTTCAGGAGCAGGGGTAAATGGTAAATGGTAAATTCAACCTCAAGGTTTCCATATTAGGAAGACCATACACTCCACCTCCACTCCAGATATGCCTTGTATCAGTCTCTCCTCCCCCAGCAATTTCAGAGTTAGATTTTCTAGCAAGAAATCAAATTGAAAAAAAAAAGTGCTGCCCCAAAGCATGTGGGTAAATATCCTTCCAATCAGCCTGCCACATAAAAGCTACTGAATGCTTTGATCCCTCAAATAGCCACCATACTGCCCTGGAACTTTTAAGATTTCTCCTGAAGTGAAAGAAGATTTAAAACTTAAAATCCACAGCTCAAGTGTTATTCAAAGGATTTCACCCTGCAGAACAGGTGGAATTGTGATGCTCCAGGCCTATAGAACTATCAACTTGCTGCCCCAGGCGGGTAAAAGTGCATGGTCATGAGCATGCTCCAGTAAAGACCTCCTTCAGTCAAATTTAGAGCTATGCTTAAAATATATAGAATCTCTATTTAAATTATGCCTGCAAATTGGTTAGCTGTCATCAGGAGCATCATTTCAACGTATTACTTGGTAGGTTCACACTTTAAGTGCAGATCTTTGAGAGTATCAATACATTGTTTATCATAATTTTGGGACAGTTCTTTATTACTAGAGTGGGAAGTATTCATCACCTGTAGGGAAATCTGTTGCAATGGACCAAGTATCCTAAAGAGGTTACAAAAAGGCATCTCTGCAGAGGATACATTAAAAGCAGTTTACAGAAGTTACATTGTAAGATCATGTTTCAAACTATCAAGTTACCTTCAACTTCTCATTTAAGTGCAAGTCAAATGGAAAATGGTAAATGAAGAAAGTTAAGACGAAACCAATTTTTTTTTTAAAGGCAGTCATGTCACTTTTACAAATAGCTGCTCTAGTTTTCAGCCTGTTGGACCCAAATCCTCAGAGACAGCAGTTTATGTGCACAGAGGATGGGAAAACTGCATTTTTTTCCCCAGAAGGTTGCATACAAAATCCTCCACATCTGCAAAACTGCTACATTCTATAATTTATATTAATCAGCCTAATATATATAAATAGGTCAGAGCAGTTGCTCAAACGGCCATAACACACGAGATCATCCTGTTGCTGTTTTGAAAGCCTGAGCTATTATATTACTGCATGTCACTTTACAAATGTGTGACCTTAATTATGGCCTAATTCTGATAAACCTATCAATCACTGCTCCAGATCAATCACCAGCCATAGTGTGACACATTTCTATACAAAAAAGGAACAAATACTTCTTATAGCCACTAGGAAGGCAAATTGGTGTGTTACTGTCGTTTAAAAACTAAAACCCATAATTTCTACAACAATGTATTTACTAAGAGCTTTTAAGGGGCTGTTATACAAACAATAGGTCTCACGCTGAAGTGCTGAGCACCAGCCAAACTTAAATGGGAGTTGCCTAGTGCATCTCAGATTCAGGTCCAATATGTTCACAGATGTAGCCATTTACTAAGCCCACTTAATATGCACTACCACTATGGTTAACATTAAAATGCTTAATCCATAGTTAATACTCCATGTATTTCAGTTTCTTGGATAAATAGCCCCTTGCCGGGCATATTCCACTGGGCTAACAGGTTAGATTCTTATCTAGGGGCAGTGACTGTCTCAGACTATCACTCTTATTCCTCTTGCTCAATGACATTCCAAAGAACAGTTTTACCTACCTTAAACACAGTGCAACACTACAGTGCAATGCTTGCACACATTAGAATAGTCTGAGTTAGCATGTGCAGGACGTCTTCTATATGAAAGGGCATAATCTAGTTTGGCAAATGGAAATGCCAATGCCTCTTGACGCCTAACTCAATTTGATATGGCTGCTGTTGGAGACAGAATACTGAACTAGGTGGACCATAGGTCTAAGCCAATATGGATATTCTTATGTTCCTCTGTAACATGTCACTTTACAAAGTGCTGTAACATGTCCTGAATCCATTTGTTTTGCTTCCATGTGTACCTGAAGCACAGTGGAGGTCAGAGAAGCTATACTTGGCCAATTTGAGATGGACAGACTAGGAACATTTTAGAATCTATGTAGCCACTGATGCATTCCTCGTGACATCCCAACTTGCACTTGAATTGTTAGATACATACTCAAAAGCAAAACCAGTGCTTAAAGAGGCGGGGGGGAGGGGAGAGGGTCACAGACCTAGCAATTTATTTATTACATCTAGCTCTGTTGCTGAGGAGTACACTTTAAGCACTGTTTTACCAAAGCTGCTGCTCCCAGATTATGACCCCCTTAAGAACTGACCAATATCGTTTTCACTACTTCCCTTCTGTAATATACCCTCCCCTACCCAAAATCCTCTCACTACCTTCAACTTGTCACCTCCCCAGTTACATGGTTTGTTTCCTTGGTACTTTTTCTGCTTGCAAATCATGTGCCAGTTCTGTGTGGTTACAAAATCTGAATGAGTTTATGATGAAGACTCAAACTTTGATCTAATGTCTTCCTGCATTAGGCCAGCAGCCTTCACTGTAGCAGACTATGATAATTCTAACTCCTTATTCTTCAAACCTAGAGTCAGGGAGTGTGCATGTTTTAGCCCTAATTGTGCAAGGTGCTGAATACCCTTGGATGGATGATGCTAACAAATATTACAATTTAAGACCAGCAGAGAGAATTCTCGCACAAACAGTTCCTCCATCATGGAAAAATAATGATTAAAAAAGGCACTCCAACTGGGCCATATTTGCAATCCTTAAGTTTTGGAATGTCTGCTGCTTGTGGTTAGATGCTAGGGATCTTCACACTTGGCCTCTCTTGCCTTAACACTTTCACACAACCTCATCTACATTAAGTTTAATATCTGTAGTAACATTTTAAGAGTTTATTACATATTTGTAGATTCATCTCTCTCCTTCGGCCAATGTGTGTCTGAAGAATTTTAAATAACCAAGATTCAAACCAGTTTGTCATTTTAGGAGCATCTTCTGCAGAAGAGCCTTCTTTAAACATTCATGAAGCACCACTAACTCGATTCTGAAGCAGAGTTTTGAAGTCACTGTCAAGCACAGTCAGTCCCAAGAGAACAAACACAGGCAGTGAGATGAGCATATAAGGCAGTGCTTAGTGGGTGAAACATTACTACTCAGCCACATTCAATATCTGCAGATGGACTTTCCCCACTTTGGTTAGCATCAGTGACCTGCTATACTGCATCTTCATCTGTCTGAATGCAAGCATGCAGTGGCCACTTCAGAGAATATGTTCAAACCCAGGTCCTTCAATTAGGAGCACACAGTGTATTGCTGGACCTATTCCAAGACCTATCACCGCTATACGAAGGAACCGATGCAGTTTCCCCACGGATTTCTACGAAGTTCACAACAGGAATCATCTCCCAGTCTGAACAACCCTCCAACAGACAAGGAGCAGCACTAGATCACTAATGTTCATTGCATTTCAAGAATATAGTAACATGATCCCAGAAATCAGTCTTTATTAAAGGCAAGGAAATTAAAATGAATGATTATTCAGATTAGATCTTTTTGAGCAAACGTGTTTTAATGTGTCATTTCATAAGTCTTAACCTATCTTTAAAAAGAACTAAAGACATTGCTTCATAGTTCTGCACCAGCAGCAGGAGAAGCATGTGACAATGTTTTCAAATTAAAAGTGCAGGGAGTATTTTGCCACATCCTTCATACATAAGATACCTCTGTCAGAAGAAAGAGAATGCACTGAACAAATGTTTAGAATGACAAGTTCCTGAAAATATCCCCTCCCTCTGCCTCGACAGAGGGACTGATACGCAGCACATTCTCTTGGACAACAGTGCAAGGCTTGACCACATGTTCTTCTGTACAAGTATCTGGCATTTAAACCGCTACACTGATTTCCGGGGTATTCAAAACAATGGTTTAATAGAACAAACATTTCTGTATTCTTGTATAGTTAGCTAGATCAGTAACTGATTTGTTATATCCATAAACAGGATATCACAGCCTTACAAGTACCGTGCAACAGCAGTTCAAAATCTCATTCAGCCAACGTCTTCTGGTGTCCTCTGTGTGCTAAGAGTAATCAAACTTTGGTTCTTAGCAGAGGTAAGTGGAAGTGAATGAATTACATATATTTTCCAGAACTGACCTCCATTAATCCTCATCTCCAACAACTTTCAGATACCCAATAACAGATTTATGGATTATCAAGACACAGGCCATTTACAAACATTGCAGTCACAAGTGGCATTTAAATGTGGGAAGTTTAGTGGTCATAGTGTGTGCTGAGCCCCTGAAAAGAGCTCCATTGTCACAAGAGTGCTGAAGATGACCTGAAATGATAGAACCTACATTTTGTTAACAAATGAAATTTCCTATCATTTCACTTTAATTACTACACTTCTGAATTCAGTATAGAATAATAAAGCAGAACTGTTCATCCATGTTGGGATGTGGGAAATCTGAGTCTCATGGTATGAAAAAATAGCTGAGAAGTCTAAAAGCCATGAATGCTACATTTACAAAGCTTAGAGCTTTCCCCAATTTCAAATAACTTTTGGCTTTAAAGTGAAGGTGATAAATGTCATTATTCTCCAACAACTGAGATTTTTTTTTAAAATACAGCATGCATGTTTGAAACATGGAAGCAATGCATCCAGAGAAGGAAAAATAAATCATTCAGGTCCAAACACTGGGCTGATCTAGCAAAATAATGATGGGGCAACTTTCCTGTGAATACAGGCGTGGCCAGAAATTAAACTGTAGCAGGTAGCAGGTGCATAGGCTCAGAAGAAGGAGGGGGAGTGTTGCTCATTTCCCATATGCAACAAAACAGTATTCTACAGCTCTCCATTTCTGCTAAAAAGCAAGACAGCTAGTAACTATACTGGTTACATGCAATTATCTGGCTGAAGCTTAACTGGTCTGGACAAAGATCTAGAAGCTTAGCATACAACAAGTTACTTGAAAATGCATATTTTTCATCTGAATTGTTAGAACATTACTTCTATTTTGTTCTTTTTCACTGAGATGCCAGAACATTGATTGTATTAAGACAAAATAAGATCCACATCTATTTAAACCTAGCTACATATTTGCCAAAATCCCTAATGTGGGTTCATTTAAAACTTCTTCAGAAGAGGTTTCTTCCATATAATCTACTCAGGGAAAATATTCCTCAGAATACAGATGACATTTAGTAGCTGTTACACAGGGTGATTATAGTGCACCTGTGAATGTTCATCCATCCAGACAAGCTTAACATTCAAACACTTTACTTTAGAAAGCAGGCTTGCTTGCGCCCTAGAACAGCTAACAGGCTGCACGATTGCTGCTCTGGGGCACAAGATGTGGGGTGGGAAGCTAAGGAGGGAATCAAGATATGCCTTAAAAGTTTAAGGAGGCAGAGAGAAAATTCTTATTTTAAGTCATTCCTTAATTAAAATATTTGTACATATATTATTCCTACATCTGACTAGGTTTTATTATTGATTGAGGTCACATTCTCAAAGCTGAAGTCCCTCAAAAGAGGTCAGGAGCAGATATTATTGTAGTTTAGTTCCAGTCATGTCTAATGACTAAGTTACTGAGCCTTTTACAGCTCATTCCATACATACAGACCACATCATCCAAAAATACATGAAAACAACAGTGTTAAAGTAGTAATGCCAAAACACACAAGAAGAAATCACCAGCTCCATTCTTTATTTGACATGCACATGCAACTCCTGCTGGTGATAATGGGAACAGAGAGTGTGCATTTCTAGGGCAACCTTCTTCCCTTGATATTCTGGATTTCCTGGCTTTTCTTAGTAACATTACTTCATCGGTGTGCATGTCTAAATTTCATGCATATTGAATTTATTATTTTTGGTTAGGAAAAAAAAATTCCCTTAAAGATGAGACAGAGCTAATACAAACTACTGCCACTCTGATTGTCAAGATATGTATTGCAAAGTGGTGGCAGTGGAGGGTTGTTTTGTTTTTGAAGAGGCAGGATAATTAAGTAAATCTGTTTAAGGTACTTTTACACAACAAGTACCGACCCAGTGGTTCATAATACACATTAAACGTATATTTGTCTTAGTGAATTATTTTAATGGCAGTTTTCTTCATTGTTCCCACAGGTCTCATCTTTGGTTCCTCACATTAAATATGATTTCCAATCCATCAACCCAATAGAGATTGTGTGTTAACATCTCAGTCAAGCAATTAATTCCTGTGCTAAACCTTTATGCAGATATATTCAACAAAATTGGTGCAGAGAGTGAGATTAACGTATCTCAGAATTCCTCTGCTATCAATATTACTCCCCAAGAGGCCCTCAAATTAGGCATCCACAGAATGCCAGAATTCAGTTTTAAAAATATCTCCAAATCCTTTCGGAACTACCGGGGGGGGGGGGGGGGGGGGGTCTAAAAAACATTTATTTTCCTTTTGTAAAGATTTTAAACACAGTACTGAATTCTGTTTTCCTCAGTCAATGGTAAGTGCAACCCTCCTTTTCTGGAAAATTGGCTAATGAATTGCCCAGGTAGCATTGTGGGCATTATCTACCAAGTGAGCTACACTTGCTCTGTTACTCATTCCAGATTAGCCCTACTAAACCTCAAGCCAGAACTACCGGGGTCTGATTGTGGTAAAGATTATTAAAAAAATATCTGAAAGAAAACTGAGAAATGAATCCTTTTGTGGAATTTTCATCTTTAGCGCCTTTCAAGTTTAACCTAAACTAATTAATGAAGATATATAAATATATGCAATTTATACTACAAGTCTGGAAACAACTACCTTTTTCAATATTATAGCAGTAAAATTGGTTTATAAATTCAGATTTAGGCAAAAAAATGTCATCCCTTGTCAATAATAATTAAAAAAAAGAGTAACATAACAATATGATAATTCCAGAAGGCAGGGCTAGATTCTAAAAATACTGTACTATGATTTATTGACTAAACTGGATATTATTACACCAAAAAGGGGTCCAAATTATAGCTGTAGACTAACCCCAACATTCTCATTAATAAAGCAATTAAGTAAAGCTATGTTGGTCTAAGGATTTAGCTTTAGTCAAAATACATTACTGTAAGTTACTACCTTTACTGACTACACTTTGCAGGGTAATCTGTCCAGATATCCACAGATCCAACCTCTTACTTTTTGTATGTGCTCGTTTCTTTTCCTCAATGCAGATCACCTGGAAATCAACAGCCAGTTCAATCAATGAGATGTAAATACAATGACGCAGTGCCAGTTATTAATCTCTATCCAACAGCATTTGACAGGAATAGTTTCCAAATGCTATTTCTTGATGTCTGGGTATGGGAACTTGTAATAGGTAAAATACTGCATATTATTTACAAGTACCCTTATCCACAGCCTTCTTTCTATACATCACCATCAGTATAGTGTACGCTTGCTAAACAATCTATTTACAAATGTAAACTATGGTATTAAAATTTTAAATAAATAAAACTGTATACAATCTCTACATCATGTAATGATTTAAGAGTGAGGTAATATAACCCAGCTGATTACATCTTTCACCATTGGGCAAGTGATTTATCCATGTAGTGCTAAAAAATTCTGATGAAGGAATGAAACCCTTGGCTCACTCTGTCCACTTTGTAGGGTCTTGCTTGATTTTTTTCCCCCCTTTATGCTGAATAATTGTGTAAAAACTCCTTAAGCTTTGTTGGATAGTCTGTCATCACTCCAGTTGCTCCCAAATCAAATGCTCTCTTATATTCTTGTTCTTCATTCAGTACCCAAATATACACCTAAAGACAAAAGTACAGAATGGACAGATCATCTAGGAAGTCATCAAAATTAAAAGAAAAAGTACACAAAAATTAAATAAGGAAAATTATGATCTAAAAAGTTTCATATTAGTGAAAGGGGAAGCCAGGTATATCCAAGATGCTCACATCATCATGACATCAACATCATACATAAAAACAGGTACCTGACTGCAAATCTAGGAAAATAAGTTCTCTAATGACAAATGATACAAACTTCAACCTCTAACTGGCTATAGAAGAATGTGAGTCTCTCTGTTCAGACATTCCCAATTAGTAAAACTAGTATTAGCTAATGCAAAGCTGATAAGGGACAAGTCATTTAACGGGTTTTGTAGAGATTTAAAAAAAATCAAATATGAAAAGAAATGTTTTAATAAAATCAAAAAAGAGTTTTCAGTTAAAAGGGCTTTTCCCAGCATCTAAATATTTCTTTAAAGTGCATGTGTTAGTGTCTGAGTAACAGAAAGTGAATACAGAATTGAATGTGAAACCTATAAACCTGATTATGAACAGAATAGTATTTTACAATCTATCTTGACTGCCTGTGATAAATAAGGTACAAAAAGTGCACATCAGTGGTGAAAAACTAGTTAGATTTTAAAAATCTATTCAATTTGGATAATCTCTAGTGTTACTAGTAACAAAGGCAAGGAATTTATTTAAAATGCTTTTATTTTGATAAAGTCCCTTTAAATAAATACTTTGGGGGGCAAGAGTATCTTTCCCCCACCTCCACTCCCTGCATGGAGCCTTATTAAAATGTCATTTCATCTGGAAATCTGTTAAAAGCCTTTTCATATTAAAACGTCAAACAAGTAGACAGAGAAAAGTAAACTACAAATATTAATTAGTAATCAGATGCAAGGCTTCACTTAATCCACTGCAACTTTTATATATACCGTAAGGACTGGACTAAAGAGGATGCCTACTTTAAAACTGTACACACTGAGAACCCCTTCAGTTATTAGGAAGATCTGGCTGATATAAATTCTAACTGCCTTCAGTTCCTATCTTCAGGTCTAATTTTAGGAACAAGGGGAGTGGTAGTGGGAAGATGGAGTCAAACTTCTAAGAATATTAACGAAATACCATGTAACTACAAACCAGCTTGACTTCTCGTTTTATCACACTGTACCTGAATGCCTCGAGCAGTAAGGTGATCAAACAATGCTTTCCTCATTAACAATCTGCAGCAGGGAGAAAAAACTATTATTTTTACAGGACTCAAAGCATGCTAGGCATCTTAGACCATGGCGAATTCTCAACATCTGTATGTTCTGTGGCAACTGCTCCACGTCACACAGTTTCATGGCCCTGCAATGAGGAACTCTGCTTAAAAGCCCAAGTAATGAAAACTTCCAGCCTAGCTACGGCTAGGAAGCACAGAAAACAGTATTCCAAACTATTTGCATTAGCAGTGTATTTTTGTGATTCATTAACTCTTCTCTCCACAAACAAACTCAACTCCAGGTAGGCATCCTCTTTTTAAAAAAGGGTCTTTTCTTCCTTTATAGCAGCACCACTCTACATCAATGTCAGTGAAATATGAATTAAGGAGCACCACCATTAGGCAGGATTCTTATCTGATTTATACCCATAGAATAACCCTCTTTAGCCTCAAGAAGAACTTCATCCTTGATGATAATAAACATGAAACTTTTCTGAAGTGACCTCCCATTAGATCAGATTGCCTATCAGAGATCTTTATTTGGGTTACAGAAGAAGTGAGAGACAAAAAAGACTTACTAGATCAAGTCCAACTCCTGCAACTTTTGGATTTAGTGACCCTGCAGAAGACACACATTTAACAGTATCTTTCAAGGTCCAGCAAAGCTGTATAGGATATCTTGTGGATACCATGAAATGGCCACATGAAGTAAGAGGCCAGATTTTGAACCCACTCACACCCATGTAAATTGAGAGTAACTCCACTAAAGTAAATAGAGTAATTCAAGATTATCTTATGGGTATAAGTGAGATAAGAACCTGCCAAGTGGCAGTGCTCCTTCATGCATATTTCACTGTACAAACCTACAAAAGATATTCCCCATGTGCTGCAGGAGATGCAAACTGGCACTGCCTCAAACATACAAAATACCCAAATTTGGCAATATACAAAATATGGTTAATTTCATAATAGTAACTCTGTCCTTGTCACTTGAGGCAATAATCACAATGTATATAGAAAATGAAGTGTGCCAGGAAAAGATTGAAGTCTTACACATCAGCAAGCCAGATAACAAATTTTTGGCTTCTCGTCATCTTCTCTGGTTCTTTCAGCCTAAGAAAAGAAAAAGGATCTTAAATTTACCTCAGCACAGAAAAGTGCCATTTCAAACTATGTTCAAGCAAAGGAAGTGTGCTGGATCAGTCTTGTGACTTCAGAAGCAGTTTCTCTGCACAAGAGTATGGGAAGAAGAATCTTCCTCTGAGACCAATTACTTGGATTGTGCCACATAGGAGAAATGTGTTACTTTAGGTGGAAGGCAGGAGAGATGGAGACCTAGAGGCAATTTCAACTAATGGTTTGGGCAAAGGAATAAGAAATCAAGAGATCCTGAGATATAACACAAGCTCTGATATCATCATGCTTTCTGGCCTTCATTGGCTCACTTCATCCCTGTGTCAGTTTCCACATCTGATAAAAGGTAGGTAGATGGTGTCAGAATAATTTCTTTTTGCAGCACTGAAGAATGTATTACTATATAAATGCTAGATATTACTCTTTAGCTAGCCTCAGCAAAAGTGGTGTCTGCAAAGACAGCTGCTTTTCTCTGTGGGATGACAGATTAGGGACACTGCTGTAAACAGGAAATGTGCTGGGTGCACATAGTTGAACATAAACACATCCCACTGCTAACCACTAAAAAAAATTCAAGGATGTCACGTACACGTTTCTTAACTAAAGAATAGAAATTTAGCAAGATTTTTGCTTAGACATACACAAAAAAAACCCACATCAGAGAATACATGCCATCTTTATCTGTTCTGGTAGAAATACTCTCTCTGAACAAAGATATTATCTTACATTTATATGGTGCCTTTTACCAAAAGCACTTTACCCAATATTATATATAGTAATTATTTCTCTCACCTCTGAAAGGCAGATACCTCTCAGTTTTAATAGCACAGAGCAACACTACACAAACATTTAGGACAACAGGGGAAAACCACACGTGAAAACAATTACCCAAACAGGCCTGGACACTGTAGTCAATCCCCTCTACTCTTGCTAGACATGGGCTGGAATCTTTAGATGTTTAAATGCACTGATTAAATACAGACTAAAGGGAACAGTGCCACATACCAGATCACTAACACCACTTATTTCAGCATTCAGACTTCCTTGGAAGTTTCCCATACAAATAATGCCCCCAAATTGGCCCTATATAGCTGGAGAAATATAACTAGATCAGTGTCCAAGACTGCACAGACATTTTATTGCCTTGCTGTTATTTCACTGGAATGACAGCCTGATGAGTGTGTAAATCACTTACTTCAGGATGATTGAGGGCATGGGAATTTCTAAGAATTCCTCCCTGATGGGAATGAATGGCAGCAGACCAGTGTAAAACAAGCCAACAAGAAGCAGGACACGTTTCAAACAGAAAAGGATAGGAATATCAGCATTCTGTAAAAAACATGTAGGAAAATAATGAAAGTTATTTATCAGGTTGCTGAAACTTTTGTATCAAAACTATCTTCAGTGAATGAATGTGTTATAAAGTTTAGCATTTGTGCTTAAAGACATAAAACATCCAGCAGAGTTGCCAACTGTCCAAGTTTGCTGGGTCTGCCCTTGATTTGTGTAGTCCCAGCTAAAGTTGCAAGCAATTGGAAGAGGCAGTAGCTGCTGGAAGATCAAGCTGGGTCAAGGGAAGGGTTTCAAGAGAGCCAGCCATTGCCTGTGATCTCCATCCCCTGCTTCTGTAATCTGGTAAAATTCTGGTGAAAACTATTCTGGCACTAAGCACTTCCAGTGTCTCATATTTCCATTACCACATAAGCTGTTCATGCACAAAGGGGTGCTGTTGAGCTTCAGATGAGCTGAGCACCCTTCCAGAAAACCAAAAGGGCAGAATCCAGGCACCACTGGCTGCCTACTGAGTGTGGTTTTGACGGACTCCAAAGCAGTCACCAGCCTGGGGAAGAGGGCTTTGGACAAGAGAAACCAGCTGCCATTCTAGCAATATCCAGCTCAGCTGTGACTGGGAAACAAAGACAATCAGAAAATAACAGACACTGAGGAACAAGAGACAGCAGGATTCAGAGGACAGAAGTGAGAAAGGTAATAGTCCTTACTCCTTCCCCACAATCTACTCCGTAGATTGATTTCTCTGCCCGCCCCACCAATTTTGTTTTCCTCCAGTATTATTGATCCTGTATCACAGATGTATGCAATAGTACTGTGCAGTGGGTAAATCTTGCTAAAAAACAAGCAAGCAAGCCAGGGGCTATCTACACTCAAAAGTTATACTGCTTTAACTATAAAGTGGTACAACTCTCCTATTGCAGACACAATCATACCAGTAGTAAAGGTGCTTGTAACTGGTATAGCTTATTCCTGTACAGGGAAAGGAATAAGCCGTATTGGTATAAGGCACCTTTACACCAGTATAAGCGACTGTCTATATGAAAACTTAGTGCTTGGCAAGCTGGGGTGTAAATCAAACTCGCAGTAGCCTGCTGCACACTAAGTGTCACTGTGGACCCTGTTGCCGTGCACTGTAGGTTCTGTACTGCACTATAAGTTACCCCACTTTGAAATAGGAGTAGATTAAAGCACACTAGGGAACTTTTAGGGCACATCATTAGGGTTCACATGGACAGTTAGTGCACAGCAGGCTAGCGCAATGTAGATTAACACCCCAGCTTGCCAGGCACTGTTTGTACACACAAACCCTAATTGGACCCACACTAGGGGTGTTGTTCAACTTGAGCTACTTTCAGTAGAAAAATTATACTGCCAACAAAGTAGTTAAATTGGTGTAAAGACTGTGTAGATCAAGCCTAAGAGTTCCTCCCACAAACAGCTTACAGCCTAAAGGCATAATACCCAGGACATTACAGTAAAGAACAGAATAGCGCAGAGACAGTTGTGGGTAGGCTTTATTACTTGAATGTTTTTTCACAGAGCAAGTGAGTCTTCACAAAACCTTTGAAGAAGAGTGAGTGCCCTTGGTACACCTCAGCTGGAAGGCCACTGTTGAGACTAGCAGCACAAATTAAAGAGTGTAATAGGACAGCATGGAGTCAGGAGAGAACTTCAGTAAGATTGTACGAATAGGATGGGGAGTGGGAAGAGATGTAGCAGTAAAGAGACTTGAAAGCGAGGAGGAGAATATTCAACTTGATGGGGAAAGACAGCCGAAGCCAGGAAAGAGGTCAGAGAAAGATGTGGAAGAAGAATGTGTGGGTCTTACTCTCAAGCATCAATTAAATACATTCATATGTATGAAAATTAACATAAGTTGTTATTTTAAAAAGTTAGGACAAAAAAGGAAGTGTTAATATTTAGTTTAATTTATATTTTAATGTGTGGAAGAGTTAATACCATATTGCTACCACAGTTCTGACCACAGGTGAAAAACCTGGGTAAATGGCTAAATACACAGTATTTTTCTGTAAATGCTGAATCACTCAATCACCACACAGTAACAGACAGGAGAGTGTAAAGACACTGATCCTTTACTAGGTCATAGTTATTTCTTGGTGCTTACCTCTTTATGACACTTCTCCACAATCTCATAATTGACATTGCCCCACACTGTCAAACGTTCTCGTTTGTACTGGCTCACCAACTCTGAAACCTGTAATCAGTGATCAAAAAGCAGAATCCTGACATTTATTCACTGATACCACCCATTTGAGATGTTTATTCTTCATCACTTGAAGAATTATTCATCGGGAGCTCAATATACTGCAATTTATTATAACAAAGAGTTCCTTCAGAAAAAAAACAACTCTTCATATTCTCTCCCACCACTTTAACACAGTCACTTCTAGGATGGGATACAGCAGCTGTTCAGCACAGCATTTCAGGACAAGAGATAAAGAATACTGAGACATGGCGTTGTTGTTAGTGACTATAAATAGAGCTCCTTCTGGGAACCAGCATCCTGGTCACTTAGGACATGCAGGGGCACTGGGTGTAGTTAGAGTGAGAGGGAGTTAGGTAGTTTAATTGTGTTTGGAAGCTTAATGGAGATCACTTGCCCCTGTAGGGAGTCTGATGAACTAATGAAGTAATTAGCTCATGAGCTGGACAGCTCAGAGAAGGAAGCAAGCAGTAGAAAAGGCTGAGCCAGGGAGCAGGAGGGAAGCCCCTTCTATCTGCTGCTACATTGTGTTGTACCTGGAGCATAAACAAGAAATAATAATAAAAACTCTTGGTGAAGGTACCCTGGTGGAGCACATATGCTGTTTAAAAACCAGGAGGGCTTTACCAGCCAGCCATATTAGGGGGTTCTCTCTTCTATGAAGTGCTGTTATCTTTACCTAAAAAACATATAGTACACAATATCTAGATGCCAGTGTCCACAACAGTAATGGACCTCCATCTTGCATCTCATCTTAGAGATGCCTCTAGCAACATAGCAACCCCTTCCTATTGCCATGATGAGCCCAGGTTCAGTCCTGACTCAGGGGAAAAAACGATTACTCCTAACTGTTGTTCTTCAAGTTGTTCACATCCATTCCAATTAGGTGTGTGTGCACCGCGTGCACAGTTGTCAGAAAGTTTTCCCTTAGCAGCTCCCGTCAGGTCAGCTGCAGAGTTCCCTGAAGGGGCACCTTCATGGAGCTAAATATATGAGCCTGTCCCTGCTCAGTTGCTTCTCGCCGGCTACTCTGACAGAGGGATAGGGGGGTGGGTATTGGAATGGACACGAACAACACATCTTGAACAACAGTTGCAAGAAGGTGAGCAACTATTTTTTCTTCTTCGCGTGCTTGTTCACATCAATTCCAATTAGGTGACTCCCAAGCTCCACCCCGGAGGTGGGGTTAGAGTTAAGGAACCGCTGATTGGAGCACTGCTCTGTGGAATGCTGCATAATAGCTTAATGAGAGGTGAACGTATGCCCCAAGGACCAAGTTGCTGCCCTGCAAATTTCTTGCATCGGGACTTGGGCCAGGAACACCATTGACGAGGCTCGTGTCCTCGTGGAATGTGCCGTAAGTGCCAGGGCTGGGATCTTGGCCAGCTTATAGCACGTGCAGATGCAGGACGTGATCCATGAAGATATTTTTGAGATGAGACCAGGAGTCCTTTCATCCGGTCTGCTACTGCTACAAACACCTGGTTTGACTGCCTGAACGGCTTAGTGCGCTCGTTGTAGAATGCTAGTGCCCGCTGAACAGCCAATGAACGTAGCCTCTGTTCTCGATTACTGGCATGAGGATTAGGATAGAAGACACGTAGAAAAATGTCTTTGCTGGTATGGAAGTGACACACTACCTTGCGAAGAAAAGCTGCGTGAGGCCCGAGTCGCACCTTATCTTTGTGGAAGACTGCGTAGGGTGGATTGCAGGTAAGGGCCGTTAGCTCTGACGCTGTCCTGGCTGATGTGATGGCGACTGGGAAGGCTACCTTCCACGACAGAGAAGGGAGCAAGTCGCTAATGGTTCAAAAGTGGGCTCCATTAATTTGAAGAGGACCAGACTGAGGTCCCATGGTGGGACAGGCTGTCTAGTCTGAGGATGTAGGCGTTCCAGACCCATGAAGAAATGGCCTACCGTGAGGTTAGAAAATACAGATCTGCCAGATGCTCCCAGCTGGAAGGCTGAGATAGCAGCAAGATATAACTTGATGGATGACGCTGCCAATCTGTGTTGTTTCAGGTACAGAAGGTACTCTAGAATGAGTGGTATAGACCCCTGTAGTGGAGGTATATGTTGCTGGGCACACCAGCAAGTGAACCTTTTCCACTTAGCTAGATATGTGATCCTAGTGGATGGTTTCCCTCCGTTACTGGTTCTGAGCACAGAAGCTCCATGGGGTTTAACCATGAAGCTTCCAGGCCATGAGATGGAGTGACTAGAGGTCTGGGGGGTAAAGGAGACCGTGATCCTGAGTGATCAGATCGGAGGGCAGTGGTAACTCAACTGGCTTGTCCACTGACAGTTCCAGGAGCGTGGTGTACCAGTGTTGTCGGGGCCACGCTAGGGCCACCAGATTTACTTCCACTCTGACCCTGCACGTACCTTGTGCACGAGAGGGATCAGGGGAAAGGCATACAACAAGCGGCCTCCCCAGGGTAGCAGAAACGCATCTGTGATTGAGCCCGGGCTGTGCTTCTGGAAGGAGCAGAGTATTGGACACTTCCTGTTGCTCCTGGTGACGAACAGGTCGACCTGGGGAAACCCCCACCTTTGGAAGATGGAGTGTATGACATCCGGACGGATGGACCACTCATGATTGCCAAATGACCTGCTGAATGCTAGTTCATTCTGAGCTCCTGAGAGATAGGACACCTCCAGGTGAAAGGAATGGGCTATGCAGAACTCCCACAACTGGTAGGCTTCTCGGCATAGGGGGGAGGAACAGGCTGCACCCTGCTTGCTGATATAAAACATGGCAGGGGCGTTGTCCATCATCACTGCCACGCACTGACCTCTTAGTCAGGCCTGAAAGGTTTGGCATGCTAACTGTACTACCCTGGGCTCCTTGATATTGATATGAAGGGGGAGCTCGTCCTGTGACCATAGGCCCTATATCTGGAGATCTCCCAAATGCGCACCCCAACCCAGAGCTGACGCATCCGTTACCAGGGACAAGGAGGGCTAGGGGCTGTTGAATGGGACTCCTTCGCACACTGTCCAAGGGTCGAGCCACCATTGGAGGGACTCAAGTACTTGCTCTGGTACCGTGACCACTGAGTCCAGGCTGTCATGCCCTGGGTGGTAGGCCGAATCGAACCAGGCCTGGAGTGGCCCGAGCTTCAGTCTGCCATGGTGGACCACGTAAGTGCAGGTTGCCACATGGCCAAGGAGACTCAGGCATCCCCTTGCTGTAGTGGTCAGGTATCGCCTGAGGTTTTGAATAATGTCTGTTATGGCTTGGGATCGGATCTCTGGAAGGAACACTCTTGCCTGTACCGAGTCCAGCACCTCCCCGATGAATTCTATTCTTTGGGTCGGTGATAAGGTTGACTTGTTCAAATTAAGGAGTCGTCCCAGTCTCTTGAAAATGGATCTGACTAATTGGACTTGAGATTACCTGCTCCCTGGAGTACCCCCCATAGTAGCCAGTTGTCGAGGTAAGAATTAATTCTCCAGCGGAAGGCTCCTACAACAGACATGCACTTGGTGAACACTTGGGGAGCTGTTGACCGGCCGAAGGGGAGGACCATGAACTGATAATGTTTTTGGTCGACCACAAACCGTAGAAATTATCTGTGTGCAGGTTGAATAGCTATGTGAAAGTATGCATCTTTCATGTCGAGAGCGGCTTACCAGTTGCCTGGATCCAGAGAAGGGATAACTGTACTTAGGGAGACTATGCAGAACTTCAACTTTATCATGAATTTGTTGAGCCCTTGCAAGTCTAGGATGGATCTGAGACCCCACCGTGGCTTTGGGGATTAGGAAATAATGGAATAGAATCCCTTGCCCCATAGCTCCTGAAGAACCTCCTCCACTGACCCTGCTGTGAGGAGCACCTGCACCTCCTGGATAAGGAGTTGCTCGTGAAAAGGGTCCCTGAAGAGGGACGGGGTCCTGGCGGTCCGCAGCAGACTGTGAATGAAGGGCAGATTCCACAAGCAACTGCTTCAATCGGAAATCTTGCTCCTTTAGTTCTGGTGCAGAGACCCCTGCAGATCTTGCATCTTTCTATCTGGTGCACCTCCTACAGACATGAGTCATGGGGGTCGCTCGTTGGCATAGGCTTGGCTGCAGGTTCCGCAGGGTTTAAAAGCCTTAGGCTCACGGCATGCCCCCGAGCCCAAGGGAGGGTGGAATTTGGGAACCCCGCTCCCAAACCTCACTATATATACTAACAACTAAAACTAAGCTAAACTAACTATATGAAAGAACGCTAAGGGAAGCACTTGCTAGGCAAGAGATCGCAGTTCCAACGACCATCACTGGAAGTAAGAAGGAACTGAGGAGGGGCCGGGTCAGCAGGGTCATATACTGAGTGCCATGAACGCGCCACTCCAGGGGGCTCCACAGCCAACCAGACAGGAGCTGCTCCGGGATAACTTTCCGACAACTACGCACACACCTAATTGGAACTGACATGAACAAGCACTTGAAGAACACCACCTTCCACTGAATCATCAGTTCTACTTCCTGTAGTCTCTTATCCAAGTACAGATAAGATGTGACCTTTGCGCAATTTGATTCAATTACAACTCAAGGTGCTAGTTTTGGGCAGTAGGTACTGTGTCATGTACCTTTTTAATCAGCACATTGTTGTTCACTTTGATGTCAATGTTGACCGGAGTATTTGGAAATGCCTCAAACACCTCCTTCAGCAGTGGAATGCGATTGTCTTCACCCTCACAGTGGCATTCTGGGAAAGCAAATGGAGTTGTGTCAGTGCTGTGATTTGCCTCTCAATATTTTGCAGTTAAAAGCAAATCTATAGAGCACTCAACATTTTGATGAAGGACCTAAAAGAAAAATAGTTCTGAAAAGCTAGCATACTCCTTGTACTGAGGGGAAAAAAACCCTGCAACTATCTAGGTGAATCAAAATCATTATCAAGGTCAATCCTATGGTCCAGCTTACAGTGCAATATGCTACCCTTGGATGCTCATACTTGGGGGAACCAGTCTCCTCACTGGTCATTTTGGTCAGGTGCCAACGGGGTTACCTTTAGCTTCTTAACCCTTTACAGGTGAGAGGATTTTTCCTCTGGCCAGGAGGGATTTTAAAGGGGTTTACCCTTCCCTTTATATTATGACACGCCCCCCCAAATCTCAGCTGGGCCTCTTGGACCAGCATACTTGTATAGGAATCTGGCAAGCATACACAAATTTAGTTCTAATTTTTAATCTAGATATGTCAGGTGGCACATGGCAAGTATAAAAATCCATCCCATGAAAATGGTGTAGCAGTTTTGTATCACAGGATAATTTGTAGTGCTATTCTGCTCAGTAATGGTAAGAGGCCATTTTAAATTTCACATTTAAGGTCACTGAATGAGAAATATTTTTATTAAGTGGAACTAGAATGCATTTTTGTATTTTGCTGTCCAACTGTGTAGTATCATGATAGTGACTATGACATCAGTTCTCATTGCTAGAATCAGTGTCTACTATACCTATGTCTTACCTCTGGAAGTTGTTCCTCAAACTATCTATGTGCATGGGAATGGGGGAGACTTCCCCAGCAGGCACCCTGGCACACTGTTCTTGTAGGAGGGGCAATGTGGGAGGGGCAATGTGTGCAGACTTCCACTGCAATGCTTTCTTTGATCCAAGATATTAAAAATTAGAATAGAACTTCTACCTCCAGTCTCCTCCTCTATCAAGAATGGTTTACATACAGTTCACACCAACCCTGCCATGATGCCAGAGTGTGGTTTGGATGACACATCCTATCCCAAAAGCTATTATGAATTGGTTGTCAATTAGCAGACCTCCAACACATGAAATTCAAAATAACTTGGAACAAAAAATAATGGTCATCATCATCAAAATTTCAATGCCCACCCTGTTCAAATCCTAAGTTAATGGTCATGGCCAACATACCCTCAACTTCCAACAGCTCCAACCTGCTAAATTTAATGGTTAATAGATAATGTTAAACAGAAGTTGGGACTGATAGAAAGAATAGATAGGTATCATCTAGTTAAGAAAGTGTATTCTCTTCTTAAACTTTTATTTACTGGGGAAGCATTATCTAGTGGTTGGAGAAGGGAACAAGAGCCAGGAAATCCAGGTTTCAGTCCCACAGATGCTGTGTTACCTTGGGCAAGTCAGTTGACCTTTGTACCCTTATTTTCTCATTTGTAAAATAGGATAATTGTGAAGCTTCATTTAGTGTTTTTTAAATGCTTTAAGATTCTTGATGGAAGTTTCAAATATGCCCAAGGTTATTCAAAACAACGTTGAGGACCATTAATACTAAATACAGATACTACTAAGTCCTTCAATTTAGCCCATTTGATAAAGTCTTCAGAGGCTTTGAGGTGAGGTAATTACTTTTAATTTGAATCTGTCAACATGGTGAACATGATCTATTTAAGTAGCAGCCTGAGAACCAGCAGCTTGTTTTCATGAGGAATATGTTCACCATTTTATATGCTTTCCTCCTCTCACAGCTATATTGGTGCTTCTTTTAAACCCATTAACAGAACAACTCACTCTCTCCATTCCTTCTGCTAAAAATGCATTTGTGTCAGCCAGAATATTGCAGAAGTCTCTACCAGAACAGCGTAGTAGATCCAAAAAGTCTCTTGAAGTCACAAGCAGATAGCACACTAGCCAAATGCCATGAGTTGGAAAGAGAAAAACCATCCCCACTGCCATATCAGGGATCATGAATCAACAATCTTAAAAGAAATCACAGGGGAATTGGAAAGTGGATGTACCTACTGCATGCAAGTAACTGAACAGGAAAATCTCTCCTCCCGAGTAAACATTTTAAATTAAACCACTACCCAGTGATGTGGAACATATCAATCTGACCTTAGTAACCAAAAGAGCTTTAAAAAAAATTTTTTTTTTAATCAAGGCAGTTGATTAAAACAAACAATCTTCCATTCCATTTTTCAGAATAAGAACTATGCTATTGTTAATTCATGGAAAAATATTATAAATGCTGTTGCAATTTAAAATGATAGGTTTACCTACAAAGAAACAAAAAGAGTACCTTTCTGAAAGGTGACATCCAATTTGCAGAGATATGGTGGGAGTTCCTTTAAAAAAAACAAAAATGAACATTAGCATAAATACACAAATACAGTCACTGTTTTTCTTGAAACACATGGAGCATAACAAATTTCAAGGCATAAATCATATAAACATTGATTATCTTGAAAAGATAACTAACATTTTGTATATATTTATAAGGTCTCTTTGCCGTTGTATTAAAAATGGTTTTGCGAGTTGTTTGCACAATGACACAAAGCAGAATGAATATTCTTAGAGCTACCCTAGCAGAGACTGAATAAACCAAAGCATGATTTTGAAATTTTTATCTAAGACTTTGGTAATTCAATTAAAATGTTATTGAAAATGCGTTTTGCAAGAGATGTGTTTTTAAAACAATGGCTCAGTACTTAGATATTGAAGGACACACTACAAATCTAAGACACACACTTTGGAAATCACAAGTGCAGTGTCCTTTGCTTCCTTCCCTAGCGTGATGTCTTAAAGCAATATATATCTGTTGCCTATTTTTTAACCATTAGGTTTTTAAAATTTTCTTAAACTTACCACGTACTTGAGGTCAGATATATTGACGTCAACTCCAGTTGCTCTCTTCAGATTCTCATCATGTGATACCACTACTTGTTCGTCTTTCGTCAGATGGCAATCTAGCTCCAACATATCTGTCCCCACATTAACTGCACTGCAGCAAGCCAGAAAACAGTCTTGAACCATATACCACATAGTTGTGTGGCATACAAAACTAATTTATAAACACACAAACTTTTATTCAGTGAACTTGGTCCTGGTGAAAACCAAGAGACTTTAAATTATTTACATATATACAATTTGAAGCTGGGGAACAGCAAAGTTAACAACTGGCATAAGAACAGTGTCAAAATCAGTGACTAAGCTGGGATTTGAACTTGGAAGCGCCTGACTCCCTGGCCTCTGTGCAGATCACGTATTTTTTCCCCCTGTACTGTCTAAGCCTCAACACACAGGCTTGCTAATCTCTCTCAACCCAGAGGTACCAATTATAAGGGTGATAGGGTACTTCACTCTCCATGGTCACAGTTTAATAATTTTGGCATTTGATACCTTCTAGCCTCAGCATATTTACTGTTAGGAAAATTATAAATTTAAACTCTCTTTAATGAAAATTATTTGAACGGCATACAATTTTCTTTTAAATTAAAGATTTTTTTAAAGTGTTAAAAATGTCTTTAAATGACATACAAGAGACAGCTAAAAAAATATTGAACACTTCAGTACTGCGATTCTTTTCTTTTTAAAAAGCTTGTCTGATTTAAGTTAGCAGGGACTGGATGGCTCAGGGAATTAGCAAAGGGACATACAGCCTTGCACCTTTTGGATACTGGCCCAAATGCAGCTCAGATTAGTACTGAACAAAAGCTGTTACCATCTGAGAAGTCCCAGGTGACCTATGAGATCACCAAACTCCACAATCAAGTCACTAGTGCACAGGAGCCCACACCACAGAAACCAATTCCATAACTGACACATTTGATAGTCTCAGTTGAGAGGCAAAGGACTAAACAAACCCAGGAGATTAAATTCCCCCTGTATGCCTATAGTGGGTGACTGTAGGAAATAGTTGATGGACATTTTCTTTGTGAAGGGAAAGGTGGAAGAATGGAGAATCCTGAGGAGTATTAATTTAAAACAAAAAACCACAAAATTTAAGTTAGTTTAACTTGATACATCCGTTTATGTTTACAGTTTTATTTCACTTAAATTGAAAAAAAATCCAGAATTAGATGGGAGAGTCTAATTTCTACAGGTAAAATCAATTAGAGCAGATTGGTCAGGAATAATTTGCAATATATTATTAAGATTTATAAATTAAGCCTCTGAAACCAGTTTGTAAAAAAGGTCAATCACTAACTTTTAAAGCTGTGAATATCACTTCCTGGGAAGATATGACCTCATTTTACCACCATCAACAAGAAGTCAAATGTTAACTAGTGACAAGTACACATGGCATTATGTAATGCCTCTTCAAGGATCTAAAATTACTAGGGATGTGGATACAGTAAGGACTCTATTTGTTTCCTGCTTTGTGAGTAAGACTGACAAGGATGGTACATTGCTTGGCATATTACACATACACACTAAAATATTACTTTATTGACCCCATCTGTCTTTTTTAAAAGTAAGCATTCAAACCTCCTATCTAAGCATTCTCCAACTCATTAAATAATTGAAAATGATCACTAACAAAAATCCAGGTTTAGATTTTCAGAGCAGTGCAGAGGACTTTGCCACATATTTTCCATTCTATTATTTAGATTATCACAACCCTAGTATCAAAACTTCTATGAACTCTCAATACAGTGCAGGTAAGGCAGAGAAGTATTCTTTTTTAAAAACTTCTGGATATAAATAAATTAAAAATATTAAACTCAAACTGGGCTTCAGTCTCCAATGAAAACTGAATTCATCATCTATCAACATAATAGAGACCCAGGAGATTAAGTTACACCAGACAGTTAAGAAATACAAGCCAAAGTCTGAAAGCCTTTCGGTTAAAACCATTAAATATTTTTCTTAGCTGTTTGACAATGAATCTTAAACATTTTACCAGTGTGGTTTGATTTCAGCATTTTGGCCGGATCCAATGTTCATTCAAGTCAATTGGAGACTTTTCATTGATTTCAATTTGGCATTTTATGATTTAAGCATAACATACACACAACACTACAAAACAAACATTGTAGCATATTACCATAAGGCTGCTTAACATGACTTCTGACCTAGCTGTGATGATGATAAAGAATCAGGAATCTGTCAGGTTAAAACCTGTCTGCTATTAGGTACCATTCAGTCTCAATAATTGAGCGCGAGAAGAAAAGAAAATACAATATCAAGAATATTCTGATATTCAGCCTGGTTTCAGTTGACTGGGTCTCTGGAAAAAACAGCATTTCTAGCTATACTACAGGACAGTGGCCAAGTTCATGAGTGACAGTCCAGTATCATATACTACCATTAAATACCCAAACTTTTTATCAAATGATACTATTGCTTAAAAACACAGAGCTATTGTTGAATGGAAGCAGGAAAACAACGGCTCCTATTGTCAATGATCCTCCGTGTTTGCCAGCCTCTAACTAGTAGCTACAGCTAGAAGGGTTTCAGAGTAGCAGCCGTGTCAGTCTGTATCCGCAAAAAGAACAGGAGTACTTGTGGCTCTTCCTACTACTTAGTGGTTTCAGCTGGAAATGGCAGTCTGCTCTACAGCACAATCAGAACTTCTCAAACTCACATTGCCCTAAAAAAGACAAGACATTCCCTGACTCAAAAATACAAAGTATTCTGGTATTGCTGGACATCCACTTCAGTATTTGAGATGTCAAACAGACTCATTCACAACCTAACGATAAAACCCCGACCAAGCAAGACTTTTTTAGGTTTAGGGATAAACTCACAAAAATACAGCTGTTTGTTTTCGTAAAGCCCCCACTTGTTCCAAGTAGTGAGAGATATCAGAACAGAAGGCTTAAAGATGCATTCCCATTTGGCAATGCCCATAGTTTATAAACACCAGACTGACAAAGCTCTCTTTTATTTCCTGAAGCCCAGCGAACTCGCTAATGAACTATCTCACATCAACAATATAGTTTTAGAAGAAGAAACTAAAACCCAGTGAAAAGATGTGGCAATCTCTTGATAGCTTCTTTATCTGACTCCTGCCAAAATCCCAGGGACATGATGCTAAGGTTAATTTTGTATTCTAGATGCAATTAAGATTTCTATTGTGATTCTTGTAGCACCTTGCATGCAACGTCCCAACATAATTTGAAAGATTTTTTTTTTAAATCACGCTGTGTTTAGAAATAATTTTAAACCTAAAATCAGTGTGTGTGCTTATATTATATTTTACAGCATCCACAAATATGTTGGGTGCTTTGAATTACAAATAAGAAAAATGTGGTCCTTGGTCTGAAGAGCCAACAATCTAACTGATATTAACTGTGAATCTGACAGGGATTGATAGTAATGAATTCAAACAATACCTCAAAGTACTATTTTACTCTTACTGTATTCCTTAGGGCAGGAACCTCTGAGCATTGTAGGAACTTAAAATGGTAAAATCAAGTTAACCAGGTAAGAATTATGCAACACACATTACTGATATATAAATACACTTAAATGCAGATGAGGAAACATGCAAAATTTTGCCCCAGCTAGTTGTATTTAAGTGAAGAAAACTTTAGATAAAGTTAAAACAAATAGTCAAAATGACAGATTTAAGACAACCTACTACATAGGTTTTAAGAGAAAGCTGAGAATTGGTAACAGCTTGCTTTGAGGAGTGTGTGTTAGCAGAGTTGAAGAAAAAAAAAAGAGAGGCAGTTTAAAAAAACAACAACAAAAAACACCCGCTATGCTAAGGAGATTAGAAGCCCTGTGGCGCTTTTCAATAGTGCTGTTTGGTTAGGAACACTGGCACTGCTGCATACTCTGGAAGAAAATGTACTAACTGTGAAGCTGTTAAATACAAATAAAGTTTAAAAAAAAAAAGACATTTCTGCCTCTCTACTCTTAGGTGACTGTGAGGAATGTTGGATTTGTTTTTTTCTGGAATACTGCTGAGAACTTTGTTGTAATTCACCATTTTCGAAGGCTGTAGTTTGAGAGGCTTTAGAAAAGACTTCCCAATATCAACTCAGTTTAAAAACCCACAGGTAAGAAACTTTCATACAAGCCAGGTACACAGCAGGTATGAAAAAAACCATAATATGCACTTCTAATGAACCTTCCATCAATTATCTTAAAGCAGTCTGCACACATTAACAATTTAAGCCTCAACAATCGTGTGAAGAAGGGATTATTATCCCCTTTTACAATGAGGAAACAGAGGTACAGCAAAAGGAGTGACTTGCCTCAGGCTTCCACACCAAGGAATTGAACAAAGAACCCAAGTCTCCTGAATCCCAGTCCGGGGTCTTAATTAGCATATGAATGTGCACTGTTATTTGAAATACACTAGAGTCTTTTGAATTATATCCCACTAGTAACAGCAAATGATAAAAATTACAGAAAGCAACGGTGTAAAGATACCGTAGTTACGAGAGGAAGAGAGAGAAGAGTTTTAAGAAGAGATTTGAAAATAAATGGAAGTCTTAAAATAAGAGATCTAATCCAAAAAGAGAGAGACACTCAGTTCCAGGAATGCTTTTCACAGAGACATGCATGCAGAACTTTACTAACTTGCTGTGTTTAATTTTTGAAGCCAAGGGAAAAAAACACCAGGTTTAACATTTCCTTTTTCTCCCATACACTATTAATTTAAATACAGAAGTCACCAGACAATGCCATGAGTAGAATCCCCTAGCCCACTTTGGTCTCCCCTCTTTGTCCTCTGTGGTAAATCTCTTCAAGAGACATCTGTGCAACACATGAACTATGCAAAAAGCTTTGTAATTTATTGAAAGAACAAAATGAATCTCCATATAGTGGCCCAAATGCAGTGCAAAGAACTGACACCAGGCTACTCTGATTTTCAAATACACTGACGTCAGTACTAACTGCCATCTTTATAACACAAGTCTCATGCATCTAAATATGTAGCTTTTCAAAGGCAGTATTAAAGAAACATGCTGTATGTTTTCATAGTTCGAGCAGGGAGATAGTAATCAGCTCGCCTGGGTTCTGTTCCCAACTGCCACTGTCTTAACATATGATCATGGGGAAGTTGCAACATCTGTGCCTCAGTTTCCCCATCTGTAAATGAGGATGATACTTACTATGTGTAAAGCACCTGGATGACAGATGTTAGTTATAGAAATGTAAAGTATTATTATAGAAATGGAATACTGTATCTTAAACAGTTGCTATGTGCCAAATACTATTCTTTAATGAGTCGCATACAGACAAAATTATTAAATAAGACTATTTTAGGTATTTGTTCCTTTTGTACTTACTGGCGAAAAGCTGTCATTGTGTTTTCCAGGTTCTCTCCAGCACCTGTGAAAACATTAAGAACAAATTTCATAAAAGACATCTTTTTATGATACCCTGAGGGAAAATATACCACTGAACGTAAACAATTCAGTGGGTAAAATTGTCAGTTTATGAGGGAATGTGGTCTGGAGGAATGAGCCAGGAATCCTGAGTTCTAATCCTACCTGACACTGACTGACTATATCATTTTAAACAAGTCACGTCACCTCTTTGAGCCTCAGCTTTCCATTCTGTAAAATGGGGCTAATACTTAATCTCATAGAAGTGTTTTAAGTTTTAGCGTTAGTATAGCACTTTGAACACAGAAAGCACTGAAGTTATTCTTGAGTATTATATAAATTAGAGACTCAGACTTCCCCAAAGGGCCATATGGGGAACTTGCCAGAGGTCCCCACATAACTGGCATAAAGTAGAACAGACTACTCAATGTACAGAATACAGATGTGTGGTCCACAAAGACTACTACTCCCAAGACATAGTGCCCTGCCCTGAACCTCTATATCAAAAAAAGCAACTGACGGCTGTTTTGTAGAACTCCCTAAAATGCATTTTATCCTCATTATATATCATCTGCAAATCACCAACAAGACATTTAGAATACTACATACTTCAGACTATTTTTCAATTTGCATTAAAGTGCTAGGTCAATAGCACAGGTGAAATGAACCAGACACTTAACAATTATCTATAATAAGACACTTGCCACAAAACAAGTCTGCTTCAGACAAGAGAACTTTGATTGATATCAGTCAAGAGACTTGGGTTGACTCCCACTGCTAGTACTAAGAATAATGAATCCTGTATGACTTCTTGACAAATTCTGCAGATTAACTAAAACATTGCTAAACTTATTGAACATGCGAACACAAAGCCAGCTGCGGGATTTAAGATTAGCCTAAGGCCCTTTCAAATGAGGGCAGTATGTGCTGTGGAGAAGATAATTTCAGCTTCCAGACAGAGATGGTGCAAACTGAATTCTTTAGAAACTGAGCTGAACAAACATCATCTCAAGAGATGGCAGGCCAACAGTAACACCCCACTACTGGAGAACTTTGTCTCGAGTATCTTCGTTCATGAGAATGGGTTCCATGATATAGCAGTAGAACACACAGGAGATCTACTTCAGGGACGGGGGAGAATGAACACTGTGAAAGAAAGAGTGTACTGACCATGCTCTTGAAGCCTACTCTCCCTAACAATACAGCCCAGCCAGTGTTCAAAATACTCCTCTTCACTACTATAGCTTCCACTAGAGACACTAAAAATTTTGCTCTAAATGTGTTCCATGTTGATATTGCATGGGGAAGACACAAAAAAACTGAAGATGGCTTCAGAATGAGAAGTCAAGACTTATTTATTTTTGTGAACAAATTTCGGCAATGACTCCACATCAGAGGTTTGCAAACTGCAGTCAGCAAAGCATTTGTTGGTCCACAGGCCTATTTGGTTACATAGTCTTGGATTCTACTTGTTTCAGAATACATCATCGCACTAAAAGAAGGTAAATTAAAAACAGAAAAAAAATCTTATTACTTTCTCATTTAACTAGTTGCTGTAGTTGCCACACTGTGATATTATGTTATTGTAAACGGGACGGAAGATAGTCCATGTGACACTCTCTAAAGAAGTGGTCCACGCTGTGAAAAAGTTAGAAAACTCCTTGTCTACAGGACATGATAATTTTTTAACTACTTATGGTCTGTGTCTTATATTATCTGTGTGACACGTTCCATTTTCTGCAATACTGTAGATGAGATTAAAATATTATAAATTTTAAAGAGGGCTGGCCACTTTCATGCTATTATTTGTTAAGTGCAGCATGTTTAGGACTGTACAAAACACAGGAAGATTACATTCTTGCCCCATGCAGTTTATGACCTAAATAGACAGGAAACAGCCACAAAATGCCCTGAATGACCAGAGTAAGGTTACTGTAGAATTATGACAAATTTAATTCTACCTGCCAAAAATTCATATTTGATACAAAGTTGGAATTATTAGAAAACAGAAGCCTGTACCTTTACATTTAGGATACTCCCTGAATCAATTTGAGTAAAATAAACAGAAGTCTAATTAGCATCCAAAAGGATTTTTGCCAAGATAGAGGGGCCTGGCATGGGGGTAGTGAAAAGGACATTAGTTTCAGCTGGGAAGAGGGCAGATATACAAACCTATTTTACTCTGAGCCAGGAGTAATCTAAAAAGAGATTTGCAAGATTAAGATGACCCTTCCCTAATCCTGAACAAGCCTTTGAAATTAGCCTAGCATGTAGATACACTTGTTTTTAAACAAGGATCATAGTCCATAAAATAAAAAAAAAAAACTGGAAACATACAAGAGCTACAGTATCTGGAAGAAGAAAAGGAGTACTTGTGGCACCTTAAAGACTAACAAATTTATTTGAGCATAAGCTTTCGTGAGCTGTATTGAGCATAAGCTTTCGTGAGCTACAGCTCACTTCATCGGATGCATTGCAGGGGGCCCATGCCACCAAGTATGAATACCTGTCCCCAGCCTCTCTCAATTCACAGAGTTTTGGAACCCATGTCCCTTGCCTAGCGAGTGCTACTTAGTTGATGGCGACTCCCTCCATCATAACAAAAGGCCAAGTACAGTTCCACTGTCCTTGATTCCCATAATCAGGGTAATAGCAATTTATTCTTCCTGCCCCAATAACAGAGACACTGGGGATCCCACAGCAGCCAAAGTGACCATTTGGGCAGCTATGGCCTCATTCTAGGTGGGGTGGGTGTGCCTATGCAAAATGAGATCAGCCCCTGAAGTTCTTTTCCACAACTTGCCACACTTCACCACCAGATGTCAGGGTGGAGCTCATCCTGACTCTGCTTACATCTGTTTAGCTTGGTAAATTTACAGGTGCAAGTTAAACTGAAATACTTTTAAACTGATGTAAGACTCCAGATACAAAAACTGCATGACACCATTTTAAGTGAACTGGTGCAGCTTCTGTGTTTAGACAAGGCCTCACTCGTTTCCACTAGTTCATAGAATTTAACTGCAGAGGTCACTGGCTGTGGGACTCTCAGACTGACAGGTCGAATGGCAACTTTATCCTGGCCACTATGGATGTAGAAGCCCTCTACACCAACATTCCACACAAAGATGGACTACAAGCCGTCAGGAACAGTATCCCCAATAATGTCACGGCAAACCTGGTGGCTGAACTTTGTGACTTTGTCCTCACCCATAACTATTTCACATTTGGGGACAATGTATACCTTCAAATCAGCGGCACTGCTATGGATACCCGCATGGCCCCACAGTACACCAACATTTTTATGGCTGACTTAGAACAACGCTTCCTCAGCTCTCGTCCCCTAATGCCCCTACTCTACTTGTGCTACATTGATGACATCTTCATCATCTGGACCCATGGAAAAGAAGCCCTTGAGGAATTCCACCATGATTTTAACAATTTCCATCCCACCATCAACCTCAGCCTGGACCAGTCCACACAAGAGATCCACTTCCTGGACACTACGGTGCTAATAAGCGATGGCCACATAAATACCACCCTATACTGGAAACCTACTAACCGCTATACTTACCTACATGCCTCCAGCTTTCATCCAGACCACACCACATGATCCATTGTCTACAGCCAAGTTCTACAATACAACCGCATTTGCTCCAACCCCTCAGACAGAGACAAACACCTACAAGATCTCTATCAAGCATTCTTACAACTACAATACCCACCTGCTGGAGTGAAGAAACAGACTGACAGAGCCAGAAGAGTACCCAGAAGTTACCTACTACAGGACAGGCCCAACAAAGAAAATAACAGAACGCCACTAGCCATCACCTTCAGCCCCCAACTAAAACCTCTCCAACGCATCATCAAGGATCTACAACCTATCCTGAAGGACGACCCATCACTCTCACAGATCTTCGGAGACAGGCCAGTCCTTGCTTACAGACAGCACCCCAACCTGAAACAAATACTCACCAGCAACCACACACCACACAACAGAACCACTTACCCAGGAACCTATCCTTGCAACAAAGCCCATTGCCAACTGTGTCCACATATCTATTCAGGGGACACCATCAGAGGGCCTAATGACATCAGCCACAATATCAGAGGCTCGTTCACCTGCACATCTACCAATGTGATATATGCCATCAGGTGCCAGCAATGCCCCTCTGCCATGTACATTGGTCAAACTGGACGGTCTCTACGTAAAAGAATACAGGGACACAAATCAGACGTCAAGCATTATAACATTCAAAAACCAGTTGGAGAACACTTCAATCTCTTTGGTCACTCGATTACAGACCTAATAGTGGCAATATTTCAACAAAAAAACTTCAAAAACAGACTCCAACAAGAGACTGCTGAATTGGAATTAATTTGCAAACTTGATACAATTAACTTAGGCTTGACTAGAGACTGGGAGTGGATGGGTCATTACACAAAGTAAAACTATTTCCCCATGTTTATCCCCCCACCCCGCACTGTTCCTCAGACGTTCTTGTCAGCTGCTGGAAATGGCCCACCTTGATTATCACTACAAAAGGTGTCCCCCCCGCTGGTAATAGCTCACCTTAAGTGATCTCTCTGGTTACAGTGTGTATGATAACACCCATTGTTTCATGTTCTCTATGTATATAAATCTCCCCACTGTATTTTCCACTGAATGCATCCGATGAAGTGAGCTGTAGCTCATGAAAGCTTATGCTCAAATAAATTTGTTAGTCTCTAAGGTGCCACAAGTACTCCTTTTCTTTTTGCGAATACAGACTAACATGGCTGCTACTCTGAAAAGTGTACTATGGTTAGACTGATAGAACATGAGAGACTGATGGCATGATACAAACTGCTTATTTTTTTTATTTCATTTCTTAGCTGCCTCTCTATCTGTCTGTTCTGAAAAATCTCCAGGGATGGGAATTCCACCTCTCTTGGAAGCCTATTCCAGAGCGTAACTAACCTCACAGCTGGAAAGTTTCTCCTAATACCTAATCTAAATCTCCCTTGCTAAAGACAAAGCCAATTATGTCGTTTCCTACCTTCAGTGGACAGGGAGAACAATTTATCATAGTCCTCTTTAAAATAGCCTTTAACATATTTGAAGACTGTTGTCAGGTTCCCCAACAGTCTTCTTTTGTCCAGAGCATAACATGCCCAGGTTTTTAACCATTCCTCACAGGTTAGGTTTTCTAAACCTTTTATAGCAGAGTTGTTCAGAAAATGTACACAGAGCTAATTCAAGAGACTTAAATGAACTTCAGACTCAGAAGAGAAGTAATAAAAGAGGGTTTAGAATCTAAAGTCTTGCCTACATTCAAAGTTGCACCAGTTTAATTTAAATGTACAATATTAAACTGATTTAGTTATACTACAGCAAGACTGTGTGTGAACACATTTAATTTAATTCAAACATGGCTTATATCAATGTAGCTTAACTCAATTCCTTAGATAAGGCAAAGCCACATAACGCCTTAGTAATGAGGACAAGAAGCTTAAACTATCTTAAACTTTGACTTCATTGTAGTAACACAGTCCATAAGTCCAAAATGTGAAGAAAAAACAAAAGCAAAAATCAAGTTAATCTCCAGTAGCAGCATGGAAGTCCACAAATCAGGCTTTAAATGATGGGTGTGGCCAGCCACATGGCACAGGTAGCGGTGAGACAAATAGATCGGCAAGACAGTCATGCTTGTGGGTGTTTTGGGGGAGCAGAAAGAATAGTTTAAAGAGCAGCCAGAACAGAAAGTTGGTTGAAGATTCCAAAGGCAGTGGAGTGAACACAGAACCCGACAGCCAAAGGAGGTAGCTGAGCTAGAACTGGAGTTTTATTGCCTGGCCTGCTGCTAGCCAGATTCCTAGAATAGGGGTTTTTACCAGCTGACTTCAGCTGGTTATGCAGTGAGAAAAGAGAATAATACAACAGTCTAAATGGGATTAAACAAACCCATTAGCAACGAACAAAATCAGCAAGAAAAACGGGAGTTGCACTCTGGCAACATATCTGAAGGTGAGAGGTTTTTCGCAGGAGTGGGTGTGTGAAATTCTGTGGTCTGCATTGTGCAGGAGGTTAGACTAGAAGATCATAATGGTCCCTTCTGACCTTAGTATCTATGAATATATGAAATGATCAGGAATTTTCCACAGCAGAAACAGGAGTCAGATGTCAGCTCAGGAGATGATTTCTCCTAAAGTTTCAAGCATGGAAACAGGCTACACAGAAAAGTCATGATGGATAGAAAATTCTAACTGTTGCCTAGATCCTCCTGGTATTATCTATTTTGTTTTAATTTCTTTTTAAGATACATTTATACTCCAAGCCTTATAATATGGTAAGCAAGCAAGAAAAAGGTACTCAAAGGCCAAAGTAAAGGACATGGTGCAAGAACTTAGACAGCAGAAGGAAGATTAAAAAATGTGTGCATCTCATGAATGTAAGAATGAAATTTAAGACCACGCTGACAGATTATATTACCCAGTGCAAGCATGTACAGTTTAATGAGAAGAAAGTCCTGTGTGACATCTAGGACACACATAGTTACCAAGTGCTCTGTAGCAGTAGTTCTCGGAAAAAAAATAAGTTTAATCACTGACTCCAGCCACTAATCACCCTGACAAAAATCACTGTTTTTTTTTTTTTTAAAAAGTTACCTTTACCAGAGTCAAAAGAAATTTTACCCTTACAAAATATTTGTCCCGCAGTCTTTCAACTAAAGGATTCATCTCACTCATTAACTAATATGGGTAATTGTTCAAGTACTCACTTAACCATTTTGTTTTTCAATACTACCTAAGAAATTTAGGACTAATGATAAATTACACAGCTAACACCAGGGAAAATGTTTAAAACTTACCTGCTGTATTTTTATGTTCCTCATCAGATCAACAATTTTCTCTTGTGCTAAGTGCCCAATCTCAGAAATATAAAAGGCTACAGTTAATGGTTGAGACAAAGCTTTTTGAATTTGTAGGGAGAAAATCTGGGAGAGTACCAGAGGACTAATTAAGTCCTTTCTATAGAATTACCATGTCATCTTTCAGATTCCAGGGTGGATAAAAATCAATGATTTTTTTTTAAACTATTTTTTTTATTTAAATCAGATTTTTTGGATAAAATGCTTTTTGAGGAAAAAACCTATCTAAAGATAGTTTTAATTAAGATACATTATAGCTCAAAGACATCTTATCATGGAATAGGGATTATAAATTCTAATTCTATAGTATGAGACAATATATTCATATAATGTTTATGAAAAGTTTTGTAAATGAGTTCCAATAGTTCATGGATTAGGGACCCAATTTTATGGGGTTATAGTGGTTTCTGTATAGATTATTTAGGTTTCAGAGTAGCAGCTGTGTTAGTCTGTATTTGCAAAAAGAAAAGGAGTACTTGTGGCACCTTAGAGACTAACCAATTTATTTGAGCATAAGCTTTCTATCTACCCAATGGGACTCAATGCTCAGTCTAGAATATATCATTAGAGATACTTAGTTTTGCAGTTCTCAGACTGTGGATTTGTGTCTCCAGAGATAACACGCTTGTTAACAGCAAAAATGCTTTAAAATAAATAATATATAGAGGTGAGAAATAACAGACCCCAACCCTATCATCCCTCTGCAAATTTGTGTACACAAAGTCAATCCCTTACCTCTCTCTAAAAGTGCAAGGTTTCAAAAAGTTCAATGAATCAAACAGGGTGGCCAACCTGAGACTGAGAAGGAGCCAAAATTTACTAATGTACATTGCCAAAGAGCCACAGTAATACATCAGCAGCCTCCCATCAGCTTGCACCCCCGTCCAGCCCCCAGCACCTCCTGCCTGGCAGCAACCCCACCAATCAGTGTCTCCCCGCTCCCGCCTGCCTGCTGCAATCAACTGTTTCGTGTGCGCAGGAGGCTCTGGGGATGGGAGGATTGATGGCATGGTAGGCTCGGGGAGGAAGGAGCAGGGGCCTTGGGGGAAAGGGTGGAGTGGGGCCAGAGCTGGGGGTTGAGCAGTGAGCACCCCACAGCACATTGGAAACTTATAGCTCCAGCCCCAGAGTCAGCGCCTATGCCAAGAGCAGCATATTAACCTCTGAAGAGCCGCATGTGGCTCCGGAGCCATGGGTTGGCCACCCCTGGAATAGAAGATTTTTGGGGGTGGAATAAATCTGGACAAGGAGAAAAAGTCTGGAGATAAATGTGAGAAGGGAGGGACAGGCAGTAGAAACAAAAGTGAAACTGTTTGAGCAGCATATTCCAGAAGTCTTGAGGTCTTTCTGAGTGTAGCCTTCATTGATTTGAGATCTACCATACCATTCTCTCACTAGAAGGGAAAGCCTATAATGGCAGCAGGCCGTAAAAGAGACGCAGTTTGGGAATAAGAGCCATTCGAGAAACATACGTTTGCTGATGATATTTTAAAGAAAGTCACACCAGTGAACTGCTGGAGGTCACTTAAGTACTTGGATTCAAAGACTGTTTAAGTGATAATCTTACTTTTAATAACAGCAGCTCTTTCTGTCAGTGTAGAAAGAATATTTTCTTCCTTTGGACTAATTCATTCGAAATTGAGAAATTGTTTGGGACCTGAAAAAGCAAGTAAGCTTGTTCTTCTTTTCCAGATTATGAACAAACAGGAAAATGAAGGTGAAGACCACTGAGTTAGCTGCAGAAGCCAATATTTTAAATTTCTTATGTTGACTTGGCTGCCATAGTCTATTAAATTTTTGTGGTTTTTTTTTTAAATATTTCATGTAACTATTTTAGTTAAAAACAATTAACAAAAACAAACCTGATTTTAAAAAACTTGAATGTTTAAAATCAAAAATTCATATGCTTATTTTGTTAAAATATTATATGTTTGCTGTTGAAGAAAAAAATGCGGAATACATAACGTTGTTTTAGTTAAATAAAACAATTTAAATATCTGTCTGGTGATGTTCTCCTCCTAATGCAGCATGGCAAGAAAATCCTCCAAATATTAATGATTAACCTGTTGAACTGGAGATAGTTCACCTCTCAATGACTTTGGTAAATGAAATAACCAAACAATATTCATTTTCTCATATAGCTGTAAAACTAATCTGAAAAGTTTTCAAAATAAATCACTTAAAAATGTATAGTGTGTACCTTCTAAAAATGAAACCTACATCTATCTCTGATTGTGAAGAATATGTATAAAGGTTATAGCAACCAAAAAGAATGCATTTTTATGTAGAAATCCATGACTAAATCGAGTCTTCCTGACTAGTGATTTAAATCAAATCCACCCTGTCAGATTCCCTGGAAATGTCTGTTGTAATGTTTTGAAAAAGGAGCCCTAGTTCTGCAACACAATTTCCATGAACTAACTTGTGACAGAGGAACTGAAATAAGAAAATTAACTACTGCAATGAATCATCTTCCTTCCTTCGAAACGCAAAGGCTGGGTTTACAACGTGTGTTCTGACATATTATATGTTTAGGTACCTCTCCACAGTGATTTATTTCTTACTTGGTATGTCAGATATATAGCCAAAGGTACAAACAATTGCAGACCTCCTTCCCTGGCATACTTGGCACTGAGCCAAAGTGGCCACATCTAGAGAGTTTCATTTCACATTCTACTTCAGAGAACATCAATGTGGGGCAGATGAGAGTCATGGACAGAGCAGCAGATGAGTTATAAGATGACAGAACTCTACAAAAACACATATGAAATAAGAAGGCTCTCCTCCCTCAACTTCGTACATATAAACAGTCTCGGTACAAACCCCCAATAACCACAAGAAAATATAGTTCATTATCAATTAAAAACATACAAAGTGGAAGCCTATTTGCAATGAGTGTGACTGGTACGCAATGCTATCAAAACAGGCTGCAACTCAATCTGCACAGCCTGCATGGATTCTAGCATAGAATATCAGGGCTCAGGTTACTGATCTTTCAGATTTACCATTTCAAAATTTAGACCAATGGAAGATTATCTACAAATAATGGATGAGGACTTCTATGCAGGTGCTGTAAACTGAGATAGAAGGGTTAGAGTTTGATCCACCATCTCAGTACAAAGAGAAACTCAAAGAGGTTAAGAGATATCTTGATTTCTGAATTTCATAGTGGTACCACAGCAAGGTCCTGACAATATATCCAAAGCAGTAGATTGAAGAAGTTTTATTTAGCAAACACTATGTTATATAGGTTTCAGAGTAGCAGCCGTGTTAGTCTGTATCTGTGAAAAGGAGTACTTGTGGCACCTTAGAGACTAACAAATTTATTTGCGCATAAGCTGAATGCATTCCACTGTATGCATCCGATCAAGTGAGCTGTAGCTCACAAAAGCTTATGCTCCAATAAATGTTAGTCTCTAAGGTGCCACAAGTACTCCTTTTCTTTTCTACTATGTTATATATACATCCAACACACTTCTCACAGTATCAGTCTTACATGGTGAACTAGCTGTTTCAGTATTCTGAGGTTAGTATTACTGCCCTAGTTGTAGTACACAGCATATACACTGTCCTTCATTCAGTTAAAGGTTGTTTGCATAGAAGTGCCTAACAGATAACCATCCTATTGAAAAAGAATTAACTTTTAAAGCTGCTGATTGGTGCAACTATGGAGAAGGTAAATCAATAGGCTGGTTATATGCTAACTAACATACCCTAGAAAACACACTATGTGCAAAATTACTTAGGTCAATCACTAATCAGAAACGTAGATTTTGTAAAAGTTAGGTTTTAGAAAATGTTTTCATTATTTTAATAGGACCCAGAAGTCTGACTCCCAATACCCTGCTCTCACCACTAGAGCACACTTTTGTTTGTGTGTGTGAGAAAAAAAATGATAGTGAATCTGGGCCCGCTTTGAATATGGGGTAGAAACCACCAAAATGTGGATACCACGGAAAGCCAGGGGTCTCCATGTGAGATTTGCTTGGAGTTGGAGAATTTGTTCAGCCCTGAAACCAAGGACAATTCGGCGGTGGTGGTGGGGGATGAAAATGGGGTGCCGAGGAGAAGGGGGGGGGGGGGGAGAGACACACTCAGTGCGAACGGAAATCGCTGCGTTGCAGGCAGCCAGAACACCCAGTGTCGGCTATTACCAGCCTAGCAGAGCCAAGCCGCCCAGGTAACAGGCAGATCAGCGTCACACACATACCGCGGCCGCGTCGGGAATGACCAGCCCTTGGCGGCGCAGCGCGGCTGGGGGCTGCTGACCCCGACTCCCGCAAGAACAAGGACCGGGCCCTGGCGAGAGGGGTTTGAGGTGAATCCCCCACCACCGTGCCGGGGAGGAATGGGGGAAAGCCGGGGAGAGGGGTGCTCCCTCCCCCACGCCTTGAGATGAGAGGTGACCCCGGACCCCTCACGGTTACGGCGGGAAACGACCCCGCTCCCGCAGGAGCCGCGCGGGCCCCGGTGCCGGGTCTCACCGCCGCGGTGGGAGATGTGCCGGCAGCGGAAGCGCTGCCGCTTGGGCCGGTGCAGCAGTCCCGGGCACTTGAGCAGCAGCACCGAGGTGAGGAGGTAACCGCCCAGCGTAGAGACCAGACACAGGGCGACGCCGGCCATCCTGCCCGCTCCCCCGGAGCCGGTCAGCCTCCGGCAGCCGCGCACGAGCCCGCCCCACCCCGCGCAGCCGCAGCCTCTCCCGCCAGTCAACCCGAGCGAGGGAACGGAGAGCGCAGGCGCGCAACCGCACGCGCGACGAGGGGGCTCGGCCCTCCCTTGAGGGAAACTGACTCAGTTCTAACACCCGAGGGCTCATTCTCCCCCCTTCTAGCCCCCAGGGGCCTCAGTCCCCCCCCCACTCCGAGGGGAGATTAACCCCTCCCCCTGCCATATACACCCGCGAAGGGTTCCCCGGCAGGGTCTCACCTTCCCTGAGATCATTCCCTGCCATACTCACAGAGGAGGGAAATTAACCACACACCCGCGTGGACCCCCCCCTCCCCCGCACAATCCCAGGAGGTGGATTAAACACCTTCCCACAGATTGTATCCCTCTATCACACACATGGGATTAACTCCCCAACCTCTGTCTTCCCTGGGAGGGCTCTTCCCCAAGGACAAATTAATTTCTCCTTTACTTCCTCCCTTCATCAGAGTAGTTAGACTTCTTTCTTTCCCATAACGAGATTAAACCCTGCCACCCAGCATCAGGGAACCTTATGCCATGGAAGGAATTCCTCTTCCCATCCCCCATAGGTGAAGGGCTTGCCCCCATTTCACCTCAGCAGGGGGTGCACCTCTAGGCTTCCTCCCCCAGCATCTGAGGGGAACCTCAAACCCCCTCCTGCTTTCTCCAGTGGTTTAGGCAAGAGCATATCTTTGAATCAACTCTTTCCCGCACCCAGCATACAATCATTTGTGTCAAGTTTTATAACTTTTCACCCCACAGCCCTTTAACCTCTGCCTAGGGGCATCTCTACATTCTGCACCCCTACTCCCACCCCACTGTCACAAGCAGCCACAGGTGCTACCCTTTCCACTTACTTGGGATGGAAGGGGTAGCACCTGCACAGAAATGTAGATGACTGAGAATATTTTGAATAAATATGCCAGTCACCTGCACATCACTGGGTTTAATGCAGCCCTAATATGGACACCAGGTAATTCAACAGAGGGTGGCTAGCCTGGAAACAGCCAATTGCTTGTGATTCAACTGGTGTAAAACAAGTGACTGAAATAAATTGACTGAGTGTGCCTGAAAACCCATATTCTTCTGGAAAGCACTAGGGATGTTTAGTAACCAGCACTATAAAACCCCATCTAAAACAAAATCATATTTAAAAGATTATTGCAAGAATGGTTTCTGGGATCAACAAAAATAATCTGTCAAACTTTCCTTTTTGAAGGACAGTACCAATGTGACTGATAGTTCAGGTGTGATCAATAAACACCATAAACCCAGGAATTTGTGTAATGTTTTGCTTGTTTTATAGAGGGAGACCTACAGTGCCTATTACATTATCATAATCTTCAATTCAGCCTGGAGTTTAAGTGCACCAGTTCTCACACCCCCTAAAAGAGGTTAGAGGCAAACTTTTCCACATACTGAGGCCAAAACTGAGATAAAGATCCAAAAGTCTGATAGACTTCAGACAATTAGACATTTAAAATTAATGGAGACGGGATAGGAAATTAAGAGTTTAGTATTGTTCTTTTGCTTGACTTGGAAGCAAGCTGCATTTGGCCATTTCATGTGCGTAAAACTGCATTAAACCCAGTCTTCCCATACTGATCATTTATGAATTTATCAATTATGTCAAAATCTCCGTAAACAGTTATTCCAGAGACAACATAATCTGCACCATTTTATCCTTGATAAGATATTTCCACTCCACTTTTTTCCTCAAATGAAACAGATTACCTTTCTTTAACATTCAGTAATTTATGATCAATGACAGCATATACACAATCTGAATATGAGATTGACACTCTGAAAACCAAGCCATTCATTTCAGAGTTATTTGAGGCAGAAGAGCCTTCTAGTGGGCCAGCTGCTCTAATCTCTCTACAACTGTATTCTTGTACCTAAGTGTTATACTCCACAAGCGCCTTTCACATATGATATTTGTACAGGCATTTTACAAACACCATCAATTGTTTCCAGCTGTTTTGAGTTCCAGCTGAATTTTCCTCTTCTTCCAATAACAGTCTAAACATTTCAGTTTGTGTATGCAAATTCTTCTCCTCTCACTGATGTTTCTCTATTCAATCACCATATGAAGAAGCACGAACAATTTAGTAATCTGACTCCTTAAGTTTTCTGCTCCAGGATCTTAAAGCACTTTCTAAATTTTCATGCATTAAGTCACACAGCAGCCCTCAAAGAGCGAGGGAGGTATTATTCGCATCTTATAGTTTAGAAAATGAGGCAGACATTTGAGTAATTGACTTAACATGACAAATAATTAGAAGGGAAAAGAACTCACGTATCACAATTCCCATACTGTGCTTTAACTGCCCTAGTAGTGCAAACTGGGAGAAATTCTAACCCTTTGATATATGTTACTAGGGCTTTTTTGTTTGATTGTTTAATTTTTAAACTTGTTTTAGAATGGGTTTCAGTTGTCAGTATTTTGTCTTTTTTTTGTTTGTTTTTTTTAAAGCACACCTAACCTTGACTTAGTTGTAGGAGCCGATTTCTTATAGCCACAGCTATGGCACTGGATAGATAATTTTCAAAAACAAGATCTGGTTGTATGATCCACGAATGTAGACATATTTTTAATTTGCTTTTTAAAAATATTTCTGACCTGAATGAACAGGGTTCCTGGCTCTGATGGAATTGAGAGGACAAATCCAAAAATGACAAAAGATATCTGTAATTACATTTTAAAAACTCAAATACAAAGTTTGATAACACAATAAGAGTCCATATTTTTGATTTAAAAAGCCAGGTTATAGAGACAGAAAAAGGTTCTCTTCTCACTGTCTTCATCTGACAAGTAAACAGCTTGATTCCAAGCAGGGGTAATTTTAATGTAAATTCCTAAATATGTAATTAGGGACACACAGCTGACTCATCAAAACATGTAGGGACACAGGCTCAGACAATAAAGATAAATTAAAAGTCGATGGTTTCTACATATGAAAACTGAATAGGTAAACAGAGAAAGTTGCCATGTTCCTTTCTCCACTTTGATTCTCAGATCTTTATTCTGAATCTGGACCCTATTCACTTTACATGCAGTGGTTTCACTATACCAAGCAGTGATTACTGTTTAAGTATCAACAGTTAGGAATCAAAATCCATAATTTGGATTGAGAAAAAATGTCACCGTAAACCAGGACCAATGTACCAAAATAATTCTTATTGTGTAATGGCTTTTAGTATTCCTCGAACAACCTTATAACTCATTAACTGCTGGTTTTCTTTAGGAGGAAAACAAGGTCCACGTTCTGTCACATAAGCGTAAGGGAATCGCAGCACCCACAGTCCGTCAGGCGGGAGGGTTATTTCCTGTTTCTCAGGGTAAAATGTAGGGCAAGGTGGAGGTCCTGGTTGAACCTGAAAAACAACAGAGTAGGAAATATGTTAAGTGCTTTAAAAGATAAAATCAAACTATTGGAATAAAGCCCTCTCAAATAACTAAATCCACACTGGTCTAATAAGCCTCTACTAAAATGAGGTTTGAAGCCTCTTTAGCGCATTTCTAGAAGACGGCGTTTAAATGCTGTTCTTTCCAGAAAGGAAAAGTCTCAAACCCCAGTGTGATCAAGACGCTGAATTTAAGATAGCAGATTTGGCATCAGATCACTAAGGCCCTGTCTCACACTACAAAAAAAAATTTAAAGAAAATCTACATTTAGGTATCCAGTTGCATCTGTGTAGTGCAGACAAGATTAAACTGTTTCAACTGTGACTCAAATTGTTCTTCCACCTTGGATTTTTCAGGACTGTAGCATGATTCAAGAGCACTTACAATATTGTTTGGTATCAACTGCACTAGAAGACCGAGCGGTGTCTTAACCAGGTCAAGAACTGATGTGGTGCAATTGTTTCCTTCAGCATATTAGATTTTCACATGGTGGACAAGGGCCTTAGAAATCATATCACTTATGGATATCAGTATCACTAGCTGATTTAGCTTTTTCCTTGCCACTTCATCCACATTTGCCCCTAAAGGGGAATTTTGAAATACCACCATTAGGGCCTGATTGTGCAGTTCATACACAGGCAAAACACATGGAAGTTAAATGCGAGTCTGAAAGGGTAGGCTGCAAAACTATCTTAACACTGAAGTGAAGTTACTGCATTTTGTGTATATAATTGGTGCCTTTTCACCGCTGTGTGTAGCTTTAATCATTGCTCCTGCTGCTTGAACTTGCAAATCAAAAAACAATTTAGTATGTGGGTCTTTAAGGTCTTCTCTAAAACAGGTTACGTTTGCTTTGTAGGAATACAGCACTGGAAGGGACCTCTGGAGACACTGAGTCCAGTCCCTTGCTATCACAGGCAAATCAGTCATACAATCCCATTCTTAAACTTAGCAAGTTCCATCTTAATATTAGATAGGTTGTTTGCCCCCATTACTCCTATTGGAAGGCTGTTCTAGGACCTCACTCCTCTGATCAGACACCCTGTAAATTTCCAAACTACAGCTCTCAAATAGCTCTTCTCCATCCCTGATGCCCACGCCCAATGCATTTTCGAGAGAAATCATATTTCCTCTCGGCCTTAATTTTGCTAGGCTGAACAAGACACCTTTTCGTCTCCTCATATAAGATAGGCTTCCCATTCCCAAGAGCATTCTGGTAGCACTTTTCTGTTCCTGTTTGATTTCATCTCTTTTCAACATGGGTATATGAATGATCCCAGAGCACTTTAGGGAAGTAGATTGTTTCTCCCCACAACTGATATAAACATACTGTGTGCTGGCTGCATTTCAGTGATGCTGTATTATTTACTTTAGGTACCAACAAATGAAATTTTTTTGCCGTATTTTACAAAGTGCTATATAAATGGTAAGATTATTCCAGGACAGCGTACTACTGGAAAACACATTTTGTTCATATTTCATTACTTTAAAAAAAAAAAAGAAGTGGCACACATATCAATTTCAAATATCAATCTCCTTTTCTCAGCATCTAGAAATACATGAAAATTACATCTTTTTCATTCTACAGATTCTCTGTCCCGAGTTCAGAGAAGAATTGAAGATAAAAATCCATCTTCGCCATGAATTACCATTTTTCTGTGAAGACATTTTAATTTTTAATTCTTATGTTCCCAATGCTCAGCAGTTCTTTTTAAAAAAAGATTATTCTGGTGCATTTTCTGTGGCATATTATTTAAAATGTCTTTTCAACCTATTGGAACCCTACTATGTCATCTGTGATAAAATGTGTATTAAGAAGAAAGTTAGGCTGACAAATGCTAAAGTCACAACAGCCTTGGAGACTCAAGAAATATTTGTTTACAGAACACGTACAGCATTTGCAACTACACAGCAAACTTCCCCACACCACCACTGTACTCAAACCTGATCTGTGAGGACTCTCCCTAAAGAATGAGAAGAGACATGGCATGCCCCATTCAGTCCTTGGCTGAACATATCAAGGAGCATTCCCAATGAGGTGGTGGTTTATATGTCGTCTGTCTGTTGAGAATTTCTGAACTAAAACTGGCCTATGTGAAATGGGTTTGGTGGCAACAATCCAATAATTTTTGGCCAGTACCAATTTGGATTGACCTAAAGAACATTAATTAAATCCTGGTTCAGGTTGAAAGGAAATTCTTGGATTATCTACTCTTACCCTCTGCAACAATGAAGGATCCTACATTCCTTTGTGTGTCTTTTTGTCCCACAATAAGTGTTCTTAATACACTTTTTAGAGTTACATTTTGCAGTTCCTACAGTCACTTACAAATAGCTAGATTCTATTTTTAATTTCTTACCTGAGGTGTCAGTATTATCTGCAGTGGAGCATCTGGCACCACAACAAAGAGTCTTATAAACTGAGCATAATATGGTTTAAGTCCTCGTCCTTGAGTTGATGAGAGGATGTATAAGGGCATATCAGAATTAAGGGCTTTTATAGCTGATTCTTTTGGCCCACTTCCCATCACCTTCATGACTTTCTCCGGCCCTGAACACATGAACCTTCGACCACGGGCGTCTTCATATTCAAATCCAACGAAGGCTCGTGCTATGTCGTCTCTCCGCCTTCCTCTTCCCATTACAACTGCACTTCGTTTGCCAGGAACAGCTTTATTAGGAGCAGGCCAGGAATTAGTGTCCAGATCTCCCTCATCTTCAGCTCTTGTCCTGATGACAATGTCCCAAGGCATTAAGTAGTTTGTTCCTGGTATGAAGCCCTGTTGGTCTAAGCCTGTGTGAAAGTTATAAGCCTTAGCAGGGCCAAGTTTGACCAGTGACCAGCTAGAGAATTTGGGAAGAAGCCCCTTAGGGCAATTAGAATGGAGCATGCCAGGAAGATACTCAACAGTGGATGCCTGCCGATCTACCAAGCTTGGCCTCTTCTCGCTTTTAGACTCTGATGCTTGCCCATGAGTCTCTGCATTGTCTCCTCCACCTTGAGGATCAGCTGGGTAGGTGCCCAGGCTATCCGTCGATTGACCCAAACTAAGGGCTAAGCTCAGGCTGGTGCTTTCTCCCTGGGTTTGAGGCTCTTTTTCTTTAAGTTTCTCAGCTTCTCCTTCTGGAGGGGCAGGTGAGGTCTCATTCTTGGCTGGTGCTGGATCAGGTGTACTCGGCTGAAATATTGGGAAGTTGATGTGATCCAGTTTCCCACAACATTTCTCTTCCAGCAGCTGTGAAAGATGGAACACAGTTAACTTGTCATCTGTAGTCTCAATGTTCACATAGCTCTGAATCACAAAACTAACTGAATGCAGTTTAATATAATAAGCTATAGTATTAACAAATCAATGCAACTTGGCCTCAAGCAAATATTTAGAAGCTCTCTTTTGGTGAAGTGGGAACCAGTGCACTTCTGCATGAACTACAGACACTATGCACACGTCCACACACTGTTTTTGTACTACTATAACTATTTTGGTTAGGGGTATGATTTTCTACATAACCAGTTAAAAATCAGTGCACTCCCTAGTGAGGATAAAGTTATATTGGTATAAAGGTGCCTTACACCTTCCCTTATAAGCTACACCAATATAAGCACCTTGATACTGTAAGAACATAACAATGGCCCTACTGGGTCAGACCAAAGGTCCATCTAGCCCAGTATCTGGTCTTCCGACAGTGGCCAGTGCCAGGTGCCCCAGAGGGAATGAACAGAACAGGTAATCATTAAGTGATCCAACCCCTGTCGCTCATTCCCAGCTTCTGGCAAAAAAACCAAAACCAATACTATTATTGCTGAACCCCTAACTAGAAGGTAGGGAATTGTACTGCTTTAACTATCCTAGTATAGTCAAAGTGGTGTAAATCTGTAATTGTAGAAAAGCCCATACTTTACTGCTTTCATGGAAAATGAATAGGTTGTTCACCAAGCTATTCAGATGGCTTGGGTCTGATCCTGCAAGGTACTGAGTACTCAACTGCTGTTAAGGCAATAGGAGTAAGCTGTTTGGGTCTTACAGGAGCAGGATAAGAAAAAGGTAATATTTACACAGAAGGGAGTTTTAGGCTCTCTCCCATGCCCCCTTTTCACTTAGGTCTCTCTCTCCTTGGGGTCAGAGGACTCACTTTTCTTCCATCAAATCCCTCCTTAAAACAAACTAACACAAAGACCATTTTAAAAAAGGCAGTGCAGTACTCCCATGCCAGCTCTAACTCTTATTGGAACACTAAGTACTAGTTGTGTCTGCACTGTTTTGTCTGTCTCAGACCTAGGCTCCGATTTTGAAAGGACCCGTTATGATCATCTAGCATCACCTCCCGCATAACAGAGGCCACAGAATCTTACCCAGTAATTCCTGCATCAAGCCCATAACTTCTGTTAAAACGATAAAACATGTATTTAGAAAGATATCCAGTCTTGATTTACAAACGTCAAGTGACAGAGGATCCACCACATCTCCAGGCAAATTACTCCAATGGTTAATTACCTTTGCTATTAAAAATGTGCACCTTATTTCTAGTCTGAATTTGGCTAGCTTCCGCATTCAATCACTTTTTCTCTTCCCCCCCCCATAGACACTTATAGACCACAATCAAGTCACCTCTTAACTTTTTCTTTGGACTCTTTAGGATAAGCTGTGCCTTGTTTGTACAGCACAAGCATAGCTATGGCTTAATAAATAATATTTCCTTTTGAAGCAAAAATGGAAAGCTAATGATTACCTGATAGAAGTCATAATTGGCAGCTTTGATATCAAAGGGATCATCCCGGGGTGCTTGTTTCCTCCCACAGTTACAGGCACCAGTGGAGCGAGCCCGGCTGTTGTGATACAACACTGGAGGGTTTCTATCTGGCTCTGGTTTTTCCCCTGAAAAAGTAACAAGATTAATTGGAGTTTGCTTCACCCCATCTGGAGAGCTACCTGTATAATTTAGCTATCTTCAATGATCCCTCACGCTCCCTCCCCACCCCGATTACTTTCCAAAATTGCCAATTTACCATGCAACTTCCCCTTCCCTGTGTTTGTTATACAACTAGTTACAAAGGCCCTTTGTACACACTGAGCTGCCTTTCTTGCCAATTGATTATTGTGCAGGATGTGGAGCTGCTATGTAATAATTTATGTCCCACCCATTTGATTGATATTGTGTTTGCTATATGACTGCAAGGGGTTAATTCAAGCAGAGGATAGATAGTCCCCCATTTATCATTACTTAAAAGACAATGCAACTATCATTTAGTTTAAATTTTACCTCTGACCAAGCTGATTTCAACAATCTGGCTTGGGAGTCCCCATAGGGGGATCCAAGCAGAGGAAACTCGAACAATGAAGTTTGGATGGATAAGAAGATGGTCTCTGAAGGACAGGAAAAAATGAGGCAAAGACTGCTGGGGAGTAGACTGAACCCCAATCCCTAGAGCCAAAGGGCTCAGGAATAAACTAGGACTACCTAAGCCTTTAGGTAAGGCAAATATGCACATAGACCTTTTATTTTGTTGAAATCCTTTTTTCTCGATATGCCTTGTTCTACTGTTAAGATAAAACAATACATTGTTTTGAATGGCTGTTTTGAGTCACTGTGTTTACCAGTCAGGCTTGCAGAGTAATCCTGGGTGGCACACAGGATGCTGTAGCCCAATGACCAGATCTCAGAGTGTGAAAATTATGTTGTCCTTTCACCAGGTGAAGGCAAGAGAATTAACAGGAGGCGATGCACTCAGACAGGTTCAAAGGTGCAGCTAGGCCTCAACTATGATACTTACCAGATCTTGCTTGAAAGGACAAATGGTTCTTCTGGCTATTTATATATATTCCTTGAAAGTTCTATTCCTTGCACAGTATGGCTCTACTTTAAAATAGTGTTTACACCTCCCTAGGAAACCATCTTTCTTACATCCTTCCTAGCAGGAAACATATGTCCAACTGGCATGAAGAGAACCCAAATAATTAATGAGTCCAATCCTGCAACCCTTATTCACACCAAGTAGCAATTAGTTTGGGGGGAGGTTTTAAATCAAAGTTATACTTGGGGGGAAAGTGATGACTGAGAATAGGGTATGGAGCCTTTAACCTGTAGATTACTAGTTCTAATACACCTGTTTCCACCATCTGATTACTGTTTTTTGTCCTCTATGAAATGAGTTTGGTGGTCCCAGCCCACGAATACATATTGCATAAACCACCACCACAACTGGCAGTCTCTGCACAGACAGCAAGGACTGAACAGACCATGGAAACTCAACTATTTTCAATTCCTGGGAGTGTTAACTCCCAATCAGGATTAGGCAACACGGCCTTTGCTATAACTATTCCTTCAATAAACAGAGAAATGGAATCTAAACCCCTCATTCCTTCACTTTTCATAACATTAACATTAGTCACAAGACTTATTTTTAGAGTCTATGATTTACTGTACTTAATAGTATTTATTTTAAAATAAAGCCAGTTTTAAAATTCAGTGGCCAGTCAGATAAAATGTTTTCCTATGGCTTAAAACTTGTAAACTACAAAAGGATCCTAACACAACTGAGCTTAGTTACCTGATTTGGGGAGTAAGTGAAATTTATGTACACAGTGCTGATCAGTTAAACTTCGCTCCTCACACAGCTGATGCCCGTTGCTCCAGAACTTGTAACAGTCTTCATGAAGTTGCATGGCATACTTGTGAAAGGCTGGTCCCCGGGCATGCTGGCTGTACACACGCAAGGCTTGGGCTAGCTGATTCTTATGAACTGTCATAGTGTAGTTGTGGGGCAGGTTTGACTGGTAGGCACTGTGGGCCATGGGGAGAGCCTTTTGGCAACGGTTTTCAGAAAACTTGGTGTCTATATCTAGGTACGCCTCCAAGACTTTGATGCTTCCCATGATTTTGGAGGTCAGTTCCCCAGTGGGGGAAGCTGGGTCATCATCTTTCCCCTCAATGGCAACTTCATACAATTTCTGAGCTGCAGCAATCCACTTCTGATATGTGGGAAGCTCAAAGTGAGAGGGCTGAGGGTTTCTCCCCACACTATCATCGAAGCCTTTCTTACTTAGCACCAGCTCCACATGCTGCCACAGGAACTCCTTGAGGGTGCAGTCCACTAACTGCCCAGAGGAGCTGGAGCTGCTACTGCTACTCTCAACATGGAAGGACAGCTGCTGCCTGCCATGTCTCATCATCTGATATCTCCTGGGCCCCGCCAAGGTGGGTGCCAGCAAGGAATCAGTCTCTTTCATTGTGCAGTTGCCCCTAAGCTGCTCCAGCAGCATGGCCACTGGGTCCTCTCCATCCTGGGCCCCACCAGCTACAATGTAGACAAAGGCCTGGTTAGCAGGCACAGTGAAAAGGCAGTTGATGCTCTGGTTGGTCAGCACCCGACTCTTACGGAAGATGCGGTAGATCTGGTCCTCTAGGGCATGCTGCAACCTCCTCTTGGGTGAATGCTTCTTGGGTGGGGGCTTCTCCAGCTGGCCACAGAGATCTTGCCCCCTGCCCGGTGGGGGGTCCACCTTCAGGGCCCCATTAAGCTGGAAGAGGAAGAGGAGGCGGGGTGGGCACGGTCTGCAGTTGAGCTTCCACTCCTTGCCAACCGGGCAGTCCTTGATGGCAGCCTTGAGGGAGGGCAGCACCTTCTGCCTCAGCCCATCCAGGGCCCTGAAGACACGGTCATAGGTGATGTCGAAGGAGCAGGTGGGGTGCACCATCAGCAGGATGTGGCAGACGGAGAAGAGGTAGAGGAGGCTCAGGCAGTGCAGTTTCTCCTGGTGCTTCCAGAACTCATGGGCCTCGGCGTGGGGCAGCGGGGCGCCAGGCGGGTGGCCGAGCCCCGGCACCCTGGCGTCCCCGGCGCTGAGGTCCCTGCAGGCCTGCAGCAGCTGGGGGGTGTCGCAGATGGAGGTGAGCACCAGGTACAGCACCTTGCTCTCCTGGCTGTAATAGGCCTGCAGCAGGTTGTAGTCCTGGGCGGCGGCCTCCTCCTCTCCGGCCCCGGGCTCCCCGCCGGCCCCGGGCTCGGCCCCGCCCGGCCCCGCGCCCTCCCGCTGGAAGAGGGGGAAGACCTGCCGGTCGCACACGGTGCTCACCAGCGCCGCCTTCTCGGAGCTCAGCTGCAGGGCCGTCTTGCCGAAGATGCCCACCACGCACACCGCCGCCTCCTCCTCCGCGGGGGCGGGGACCGGGGCGCTCGCGCCGCCGCCGCCGCCGCCGCCCCCAGCCAGCAGCAGCTCCCGCAGGCTCACCGGCACGGTCATCGCCGCGGCAGCGCGCCGCCCCAATAGGCCACACTGCCTCCGGAGCTACTGGGCATGCGCCACAGCGGGGCATGCGCGGTAAGTCGAGACGCCGATGGTGCTCCTGCGCATGCTCACAACTCTGGGCGCTGCTGAGCGGGCGGAGCGCAGCTGCCCTCCCCTTGCCCTCAGACTCTGCTTCCTGAGCCACGTGGGTTGCTAGGTTGGGTGGGTGCCAAGGGAAGGGAAAAAGATGGGGGAAAGTAGGGAAGACGTCGTTCAGGGAGCCGATTGGTTATCCCCAATCAAACAGCAACACCACGAGGAGAGAGACTATGCCAGGAGATTTGCACCCAGCAACTCTCCTTCAAATCACCCACAACCCAGAGGAAATATGTACCCGCAGGAGCCCAACTTCTAAAACCATCCTGCAAACAATTGATTAGTACTGAAGCCCTTCCAAGGAAAAGTGGGGTGACCTTTCTAGGCTATGGAACTGAGCAAGGGGTCTGATGGATCTTTCCACTGCAACTTGCAGAAGCCAAGGAATTCTAGGGGCATTTCCACTTGTTCCAGCTCCTTCCCCCTTGAAACTTTGCATACAAGGGTGCTGGAACAATTTTTATAGTGAGAGTGCTGAGAGCCATTAAACCAAACTGTAAACCCTGCATATACTGGAAACCACTTCAAGCCAGGGGGTGCTGCAGCACTCCTAGTTCTAGCACCTATGTTTGCACATTCAATTAACAGGAAATAAACTCCAGCCTGTCAACATTCATGTTTATTTTTACATATAAAAAGAATGATCAGGGCTATTTTAGTGGTGTAGTTTCAAGTTAGTACAATAGGAAATGTGTAATCACTGGTGGAAAATATGCAGTGTAAACATGTAATAATTATAATAAACAAGACTGGATACTGGCAGTAGGAGTTTAAGGTGACTTATAGTAACTATGTATTTGTTTAGGAACCAAGCCTGTTCATTCCATTCCTATAACACCAGTTAGGACCTCTGAGCTTTCCATTTTGAAGCATTTCATTAATATTATTAGTTAATTATCACAACTTTCCTGTGAGGTCAGTATCATAAGCCAAACTTTGCAGATGGGGAAATTGAAACACATTTAGTGACCACGCCCAAGGTCACACAGCAAGTCAGTGGGAGAGTTAGGAACTTAGGAGTTCCTCACTTCCAGTCCCCTGGCACTAAACAGTGTTGTCTCAAATTGGGTATGTTAATGTAAAGACAAGCCAAAATGGTACATGCTGGAAAACAGTAATAATACTTTCTTATTGAGCCACATATCTATTGTTTATAAAACTTTTGCAAACCTATTTGTTACTGGAAACATTGGAGTCTTAAATTACTTCCCTCTTTTGAATTTTTTCCCTCTAACATTACAAATATTGCCAAAATCATCTTTAAAAAAAATGTAAGACAAACAACATTAAATTTAAATTACTTCCAAGTACATATGCATCTCTATCACAAAAAGACAACACTTTTTGGAAATTTCAGAAGTCAATGTTCAAAAGGACCAAAAAGACCTCATTCTCTTCTCATCCTTTGAAGAGGTACCCCAGTGTGAAGATTGAGGCACATTAGGACATTCTGGGGAAGGCTATTCCTTCTGTGGATAGAAGACTTCCCTCTTGAGGACCATCAAAATGGCACTTTTTATGTGTGCTAAACTTACTTAAAATAACAAACTCTTTACTCCCCAGTGATATAAAATTGGGATTAGACAAGTAGCAACCTGACCCTCAACTGACATAAAAATATAGCAGCACAGGTCTAGTTCTGTTCTTCAAAGCTGCTTGCAGTATGTAACCGAGCTGGAGAGGGAGTCTTTGGGTGAGCCATCTGTTAAAATAAGAACCAAGTTAGAATTTAGATTTCAGTAACAAATTACATAGTGGGTAATTCTTATTCATTGCATCCTAAGTGTAAGTGAACATCTAGCCTAAGAGGATTCCTAACATGTATAACATTTTTAATCAGGTTTTTTTCCAGTGTCAGCAGCAGTCATATTTTTAGCTTATTGTTTTTTGGTGCCCAAAAAGCTGCTTACCACCATGATAGTCATAGTCTTGGAGAACCTCTGCATATTCCCACTTGTGGGCTGTACTCCTGCAACCACTGAGCCTCAGAGACATCTGGAAAGCAGCACTTTAAATGAGCTCCACTTCACGTGAGCCCCAAATGTTTGGAATCAAAGTTATAGAAGTGCCATCCAACCATTATCACCTCAGTTCCTCCTCCTAAATTTAAAATCCTAATAGAAAAGAACTCTAAGGGAGAAGGGAACACAGGGGGAGACTCTGCAAGAGTTTTCCCCACATGTAGGAGGATGCTGGGGCCATATTTATGAAGAATTCTGTAATGCTGCTGCTGTGCATCTAATTGAGCACTAGGTTTTGCTTTGAATTAAACTCCAAGATTCAAGTTTGTTTTGTATGCTACAAATAATATTTAGCACTTCTAGCATTCTTTACATTCTCAAAGTACTGAACATATATTAACTAAGTGGTAGGTAGCACAAGGCAGTAGACTGGGTATCAGTCTTCTGTGGTCTGGGTATCAGCTGGCTTCAACTCCCAGCTCTGCCCATGACCTGCTGGTTGATTTTGGTCAAGTCACATCACCTTTCTATGGCTGTTTTCTCATCTGTAAAATGGGAATAATGACCCTCCTTTATAAACCACTAAGATCTATGGGGGAAAGTTTTATTAGAGATAAGTGTCACTATTATAAGTAGTAGTAATTATGGGCTCAGCTGCATGAGGCACACCAAGAGCTTTCACCTCCCACTGCCAAGCTCTAGAGCTAGATAAATAATATTTTGGAGCAATATCTTATACTGGGCTTTTAAAACTCCGACCAAACTTTATGCAACAAGAAACCGACTTAAACTCAAAGTCTTACCTGAAATTTGCGCCTCAGTGCCTGTGTCATTATTGGAGTCAATCCTGTGCCAGTTTCCATGTTCTCTTTGTTAGTTAATGGAGTTCCACCAGGACTCCTGAAGAGATCATAAAAATTGAAAGGGGCATTATTCTTAGATTTCTGATTAGTTAAAAAACAAAAGAAAACGGAAACGAAGTTACCTCTGAATATTGACTTTCTTAAGATGTTTTCGAAGGTCTATTTGATTTTTGCTGGGAGTGCTGATAAAAAACAACAAAACGTTAAAACCAACATATTTTTCAAGGACTATCGATGATGATTATTCTGAACATATACCATCTTTTCCCTGTTTGACATCAAAGAATGTAGAAAGTTCCTTACATTAGGAGGTTTGTATTGGGAGCTTGTAGGAGCTTGGATTTAGGTCTCAGATTAATGCTTTGTAAATCTGAGACTGTAATTAATGCCCTGTGCTTCTTCATTGGTGATCCTGCCTAAAATTAAAAAATAAAAATATTATCAAAAATACATTTTAAAACACCCCACAGAACATACAATCTATTTAATATTTATACCCTGCATGTTTTTAGTGCACTGTGGCTCATCAACTGTTTTGAGTCATTAAGATTTAACGTACCGTGGACAAAAATAGCCATTTTATAGAAGACTCCTATGTACACACTGTACAAGCAAAAATATCCATACATGGTTAAAATTCATAAAGCTACAGGAATGCTGGATGCTATTACCCTAAACTAAAAAGGAACACACCATGCATTGACCGTGGCTCTCTCTGTGGCCATGGGGCAAATCACTTAACCACTCTACCTCAAATTCCCCTCTGCAAAGTTAGGATAACAATATTTACTCACATATCTTACTGCGGATTTGGAGATTGGGCTCATCAACTGATTAATCCTAATTCAACTTTGGTGTGAGCTCACTGAAGTTTCTGAATGAACTCTACATAAGGGATGGATTTCCTCCAATGTTTGCAGACAGCACTGAAGGTTTATATAGATTGGATAACTATGATTATTAGCTGAAATCTAAAATCTCTCGTAATATAGTCATTGAACTACTTTATGAATTGGATTTATCATCATTACCCCAAAATGTGTTGTCTAGAACTAAACTATATAAGCAAAGAAAGAATATGAATGCATAAATGATTTAAAACAAACATCACAGACATGAGCTGGAAAAGATCAAAGGGCATCGCATATATTCAGCACTTCAATGGAATATTCCTTGAGGCAGGAATAATAGGTGGTGCTTAAGTTTGTTTTTAGGAGAATGTTTGAGAGTTTAACTGTCAAATGCAATTTTTCAGCTAACCAGAGTACAGGCACTAGCCTTGGTTAAAACTGTGGCCTGAAAAATTCGATGCATGGCTCTAAATGAGAATAAGAGAAGTTTTGCAGAAGTCAAGAAAGATCAGGAATATGATTCTGGTCTCTACAACCCAGATTCTCAAAGGTATTTAGGCACCTAACCGCCACTGATTTCATTAGATCTACAGCTGTACACCACCTGAAGCTGAACAACAATATAGATTTCTTGACTTAGCAAATGTTTGTTTAGTAAGCCATTAGTAGGGCCATGCCAAATTCACAATCCATTTTGGTCAATTTCATGGTCATAGGATTTTAAAAATCATAAATTTCATTATTTCAGCTATTTAAATCTGAAATTTCACACAGTGTTGTAATTGTAGGGGTCCTGATCCAAAAAGGAGTGTGTGGGAGGCTGTAAGGTTATTGTAGGGGGGGTTGCCGTACTGCTACCTTTACTTCTACGTTGCTGCTGGCAGCAGCGCTGCCATCAGAGCTGGGCAGCTGGAGAGCGGTGGCTGCTGGCTGGGAGCCCAGCTCTGAAGGCAGCGCGGCCACCAGCAGCAACGTAGAAGTAAGAGTGACATGGTATGGTATTGCCACCCTTACCTCTGCGCTGCTGGCGGGGCGCTGCCTTCAGAGCTGGGCACCCGGGCAACAGCCACCGCTCTCTGGCTGCCTAGCTCTGAAGGCAGTGCAGAAGTAAGGGTGGCAATACCACAACCCCCCAAAAATAATCTTGTGACCCCCTTCAACACCCTTTTGGGTCAGGACTTCAAATTTGAGCAACACTGGTCTCCCCCATGAAATCTATATAGTACAGGGTAAAAGCACACAAAAGACCAGATTTCACGGTCCGTGATGTGTTTTTCATGGCCGAGAATTTGTAGGGCCCTAGCCATTAGTGGCAAGCATTTTTGATATGGTCCTGGGGAACCAGGAATTATTTTGTTAGAACAGAACTTCAAGACACAAATCCTGGGTATAGTGCACAGTCCAACCAATTGGAGCATGCACGGAGAGCAATCTTTCTCCACACCAAAGCAAAGGAGTTACTGTATCTGCTCAGCAGAACCATTAATCCTGCACTCAGATCCCCAGTGTGCACAGACCCCCTATGGTGCTGGGCTACCCAGCATAGAGGGTTTCTACAACTGCTGCATGAGGCTCCTGCCAATACACATTGGAAGACATTGGTTTGATAGCTGGCAGGATTTGCCCCAGAACACCACTATCCAGTTATACATGTCCTTTGGTTTACCTGGTTTGTTTTTGTGTAATTCTGTGTGTTCTTTAGTTTCACATTCAGGAGATCCTTGAGAGTTATTTGTATGGGCCCATCTTTTACTGATGTAGCCTGAAAACAAGGGGAAGTTGGAACGAAGGGTAAAATCAACAAATTGCATGGTTCTCATAAGACACATTTCCCGCACTATATACCAAAATCCATCAAAGACCAACTGAAGAAATACAATAATCCTTTTACTCCCTACCTGAAGTGCTTTTGTGCTGTTGCCCCTTTTGAGTACTATAGGTGCAGGTGGTGGTGGTGGTGGAGGAAGCGGAGGTGGAGGAGGGGGGGCAGATGCAGGTTGCAGCACTCCTGCAGAAGGCAGGGATACTGGGTCTGCCAAGCCGATCTGTGCACAGACAGGAACAGCTAGTAACGGTTTATTACACCTTTGACAAGGAGAGTTTTCTGAGGAACTAACAACAGTCCCACTTATCTGAGAAGAAGAAGAAGAAAAAAAAAGACAAAATATAGAATATTAAATTAACTGTTTAAAGAATAGGAATGTTTAGGGAATGGAATTCATAACTTTTGGTGATCCAGGATGCCAGGCCCACGATGTGCCTGCTATTGGAGTGATCATCCAGCCGGCTAAGTCCTGCCTTCCAGCCTCAGGGTGGCAGCATTTCAGTGATGCTGTATGCGTAGGGAACGTGAAGTGATTTGCAATGAAAGGAGCTAAAGCAGTGGTTCTCAAACCAGCGTGCTTTTCTTTTTTTGAAGAGCTCTGGTGTCAGCCCCAGGTGGCAGGTGCTCGTGCAGAGGGGCTGTGTACACCCAGGAGGCGGGGATAAAGTCGACAGCCAGAGCACTGCCACCCGGGGTCTCTTTCCGCCCCGGCTCAATATCTCACCGGGAGGCAGCCTGTGCTCAACCCCCCGCCAGTTCCTCACCTAGTGGTGGTGGGGAGCCCCAGGGTAGCAGCAGCAGCAGCGCAGAACTAAGGGTGGCAATGGGGCACTAAGTCTGCTGCTATTGTGCTTCAGAGCTGGGCACCCAGCCACTGCTCTCTGCTCTGCCTGCAGAGCTGGGTGGTGGTATATATACTTTGGGGGGAAGGGGAGGGGAAATGACTACAGATACAAAAAAAGGGGGGCCTGATCAAATAAGTTTGAGATCCACTGAGCTAAAGAAATAAAAGATGGGCCCTATAATTTTCAAACCTGAATTTATACATTTCTCTAGCAATTCTATTCTATATTAGGGGTGGGATTTTCAAAAGCACCTCTGTGACTGGTGGGCACAAACTTCATTGTCTAAATTAATTTGATCATCAAAACTTAGAGAGCATTCCCTACTTTTGTTTATATGTAGTGTCTGACCCCATTATATTCTACTAAACATCATCGGAGGACATATTTAGGCCATAATAATAACAGTTCCTCTGTCGTTAGGGAATGTTATGGGCTGGAGAATTTTTTAAAAGGCAGAAAAGTTTGACCAGTGATTCAGACCACACTCCTGCAACTTCTTCCATTTCAGCAATTCCCTGAAGCCCCCTAAATTTGGGGGAGAGGGTCTCTATATAGACATAGTGGTTTCTGAATGGAGCAAGTTGCAAGGCTGCAGCTTTCATTTCAACAGCATCTTTTACTTTGGAAAATTACTAACAACCATTATAGCCAAAACAGTGAAGATCTTTAACAAAAAAATTTATTTCTAAAAATATTTTACCTACCATTGTCGCAAACACCATCTTCAGTCATTGGAAGATGGAGAGATGGAGCAAAACATTACTCTATTTTTTCCAGTTTGGGCACTTTGTGTAGTTAACAATGCTTTGCTCTGTGTATAATCATTTGGCACACAGAGTCCCATTGCCAGATCAGGGCCTTATTCAACCTGTTTGAGCGGGTCTTTTAGTCTCCATCACTGACCACAGATCTTTAAATGCTTAAGCCAGTATTATTCAACCTTTTTGTGGAGCCCTAAGAAGTTTTGAATGGAGACTTGAACCCCTTTGGAAATCTTAGGAATAGTCTGTGGACCCCCAGATTGAAAACCACCAGCTTAGCAAATATGAGAAAAATCACACTGCTAACGGGACTAACACGTGACTGACCTGGATCACTCCTTGTAGTCTGGAAAATTCAATTTCCAGCTTTTCCACCTGTTGCTTCAGCATGTTCAGTTGCCGCAGGTAGAGTCGTGAAGGAAATATGGTGTCTTTGATTACTTCAAAACTCTAAGCATCACAAAGAAACCAGGACTATTTTCTGAGTTAAACACAATGGGTGAAATATCAAAAGCACCTAAGGGACTTGGGAGCACAACTCACACCGAAAGTCAGTGGAAACTCTTCTGATTGTATTCAGTGGCATGAAACAACATGGATAGGCCATTTCAAATCTGGTCTAATTTTTTCCCTTTCCCATCCTTTGGTCAGAGTACACCAGAAAAGCAGACATTCTACATTCAGATCTCATCTTATTATTTGCTAATTTTGAATGTTGCAGGGGGCTGCAAACGGGTAGACCACGAGAAACTGAAGGATGGGCCACATTTCTTTGGAAAGGTGTGGTCCTGCAGATTCTCAATAAAGTTTCCCATTTTAACTTTGAATTCTACAGTATGTTTTTGGTCCGACCCATCAGGATCATGCACTCATATCTTCTAGGCTATTAAGAGTTGCAAGCTGGGTCCTAGGTCATTGCAAATCCTCCAGATATTGCAATAAAGTCTCCAACTTCACATACAATCTCAATGTCACCTTAATTTTGGGCATTTTTACCATACCTATTCCCCCAGCAGATACCTCCCATTTGAACCTTAATAATTCCTTCCAAACCTTTCACTAGACATAGATTCTCCAATAGCTACAATTGAATTTTCACCTTAATTTTGGAGTTAGGTGCAGTACACATGCACAGAGTGCTATGGTAATCTCAGACAGGCAGAAATAGAGATTTAGAAAACATACCTGTGCAACACTGTTCTGGCACCACCAGTACAAAGACGATGCTGTCATTGCCAAGGGCCTTACTGCATCCTTTACACTTGGGACGGCTAATGGCCAGAAAGTGCTACTTTGGCTGTGGGGAGGATTTGGAGGAAGACCATCCAATAACCTGTGGAAGAAAATTTCAAATGTATCTTTACAAGTAAGTAAATCATTTTAGCCATACAAAAATGTAACTGTGGTCAGTCTGTTGGTCATTTAGAAGTGTCAATGTAACAGATGAGTTTGGAGTAAACATCAATGCAAGGGAAGGGGATGGTAGGAAAATTTGTGTTACACTGTAGGGAACATTCCTGTCCTGACAAAAGAATAAGATCTTCTCAACAGGTTTTTTCAGGCTCCAACTACTGAGATTTTGTGATAACTCTTTTCCAAGCCCAATTTTCTGAGGCATTTAAAATTAGATTGGATAGGAAGGACACTGGAAGATGTACAAGAGGGAACAATTCTGCAGCAGCCAGGCCATGAAGTAGATGGGACTCAACGAGTCTCCTCCATCTCCAATTTCTGTGCTTCAGTATACTTTTTGGAACTAGCAATGGACCTATGAGAATTGGGTTAATGAGAACACTAAATGTAATGTGAGCTCACCTTTGAGGGAGAGGATTCAAGCACTGCAGTTTACTGACATCTCCCTTCTTGTTCATTAGAAGTTTTGCACGGGCCCGCAGCTTCCGCCGGCGTTGCTTATACTTTGCCATTATTTCTAGGGAGCCAAGTTCAAGAGCAGTTAAATCACTCTACAAGAGTGTATAATCGTGCTTTTATTAAAGAGCAGAGCTGCCACAAAAAGGTGAAAAAAAGAAGGGATGCATGTGAATAATCCCACTTCAAGATATTTGGAATTGTCTTGTTTTAATAGAAGTAATGCTTAGACGCATGAAAAAATTAATACCTCCTTTAAAGTATTCCTGTGATCACCTGGACAGAGTTTGTACATGTTAAGACAGCTGATAGAATGACGTTGAAACTGACATTTTAATCTCTCCCATTTTAAACCACCCCATGTGAGTGAATATGGTGGAATTTTTTATAAGGGATATTGGGAAGAGAGGACAAAATCATATATTTGGTAGAGGAAATCATCATATAATTCTGCACAAGATATGGAAAAATAATATATCCAGGACCTATGTAAAATGTACCACTTGCTCCAAGGCTCCCCTTTGTCTGTTTTGATCTTTGCCAGGACCCTGGTGATGAGTGGAATCGGAGGGAACACGTACATCAGGCTCCCTGACTATGACAGTAGGAAGGCATTGGGCCTGGGTTGGCATGCCCCGAACCCCGGCTTGGTCCTGTCCAGGACTAACGAAGAGTTCGAGAACTGCTACTTAAAGGTAACTAAGAAAACTACTAACTATATACACCTATATTACAGGTTTTCAAAGTTTGCAAGAACAGAGAACGAAACAATGCTCGCCGAAGCAGCAGAAGTTCCAGCACCGTGACTGGCAGCAAGGAGGAACTGAGGGTGGGGGGAGCTGGCGGCACCCCTTATACCACACCATGTGGACACCACTCCAGGGGGCGCCAGACCTGGCCCCCTACGGATACTGCTGAGGGAAAAACTTCCAGAACCGATGCATGTGTTGAGCATACACACCTAATATGGAATGGACATGAGCAAGCACTCAAAGAAAAACCTTAGTAATTTGCATATCCAATAATCCCTATGCAAACAGCCATCTCTCCACACTGATCAGTTTAAGAGTAGAGAGCTGTAGTCAGGCCTCATAACAAAGAATCTATTCCCTTTACAAAATGCACTGTAATTATTTTTAGGTTTCAAAGTAGCAGCTGTGTTAGTCTGTATTCGCAAAAAGGAGTACTTGTGGCACCTTAGACACTAACAAATTTATTTGAGCATAAGCTTACGTGAGCTACAGCTCACTTCATCGGATGCATTTTTAGGTTGTATCAGAGTTAAAATTAAATCACAATCTCAAATGAACAGTAGGTATTCAGTGAAGCATTGTCTCTCATTTAAAAAAATAATGTTTGTTCACTCATTTGCTACTCACTAATGTGCATTCTCATCATTAGAGTGAAATGGACATGGGTCTAGTGTATGCGTGGGGATCCGCAAAGCAATTTGGGACCCTTTGCAGTAAGAAGTCCCACAGTACCATGGCTATTATTACAGCTAGTTTGACTCTATTCACGTGGCAGCCATTCTCCTCTCAACTTCGTTAGAGAAGAATTTTATTGTGGTTAGGATGCCAGACTGGTGCTTGCACTGGGTTCAATTTTTCCAGCTGTAAAATGGGAACAAAATCCTTCTGTTCTCCCACCCTTTGTCCCTCTTGCCTAGTTAGGCGCAAGCTCCGTGTCTTACTATGTGCAGTAGAACCTCAGGGCGATGAACACCTCGGGAATGGAGCTTGTTCGTAACCCTGAACAAAACGTTATGGTGGTTCTTTCAAATGTTTAAAGCTGACTGTTGACTTAATGCAGCTTTCAAACTTTACAATGCAGAAGAAAAATGCTGCTTTCCCTTTACTTTTTAGTAGTTTACGATTAGCACAGTACAGTACTGTATTTGCTGCTGCTGGTTTTTGGGTTTTTTTTTTTTTTTTTTGGAGGGGGCGGGGTCTCTGCTGCTGCCTGGTTGTGTACGTCTGGTTCCCAATGAGGTGTGTGTGGTTGACTGGCCAGCTCGTAACTCTGCCGTTCTCCTGTGTCCGTACCCAGCACCCCGGGCAGGGCCCTGAGACTGGGACCCTAGACTGCACTGCCTCCCCGCGGCAGGATGCCCCCCAGCCTAGCAGGGCATGCATCACTCTGGGAGCCCCCGCAAAGCCCTCACGCTTTCCCCACAGGCCCCCTCCCCAGAACCCCTGACCCCCTTCGCGACTCACCCTTGCACCCGCACCCAGAGGAGAGATGCCCCCCCCTCTCTCTCTGCACCCCCACCCTCGGGTGGGGTGGCCTGGCCTCAGCCGACCCGCCCCTCTGTGCTCCCCGGGTGGGGAGTCACCAGTCACCCCAGCCACTCGGCTCGCCCCCTCTTTCCCTTACTTACCGGCTCATCGGCCCGAGCAACCTCCCTGCGATTCAAAATCGCTACACCAGCCACCCAAAGCCAATCGCAGCCCCGCTCTCTTCTGCCGCCCACGGAGCCCGACACCCGCCGGAGCTATCCAAGCTCTGATTGGTTACAGCGAATTCAGGTCCAGCCAGTCGACGCCAAGAGTGTACGTGATCAGGAGGGGGAGGGGAGAAAAACCAATCCCAGCATAGCTCTCATCTGCCATCAGCACATCCTTCGCCACACGAAGGAAAGCTGTCTCACGATTGGTTGGAAGGGTGTCAGCTCAACCAATCAGTTTGCCAGCTTGTTTGTTTTACAAAAGACCAATCAGATTAAAAAGTGGGAGGGGAGAAGCCAATAAGAGAGAAGTGGACAAGATAAACGAAAAAGAGGCATAGTTTCCTCGCCCCCCCTGCAATAGACCAATCAGAAAACAGTGGAAACCCTTCTATCCAATTATCCATCACTATTAGTATAGCTCCAATCTCAGCCAATCACAATTGCAGTCCACTCTCAGCCAGTCATAATTCGCGGCTCTCCTTTCCTAACCAATCACATGGTGCAGTTTTTCTTCCAACCAACGGCCGCATCCGTGTCATAAGCAGGGTTTACGTCCTTCCCCGACCAATGGGAGCGGGTCTGTGTCAGCAGCGGGCCAATCACAATTAAGCAGTGAGTGACAGCTGCCCAATGACGACTCCCGGCTTTCCCATCCTGAGAAAGAGGGGGGTGGCTATATCTCCGCCGCTGCCTGAGGAATGTCAACTATTCAACATGGAGACGGCGGTTACCAGGCTTGAGACCATGGTGAGTTCACGGGGCGGGGGCCAGGCCGAGAGCGGGGCCGGCGCGTGAGAGGTTGTGGGGGCGAGGCTGGAGGTAAGCGGGCGCTGGAGCAAGCTGTGGGCTAGGGGGGTCAAGGGGACCGTCCCTATCCAGACTCGTGGGGGCAGCTGGGGATTGGAGCGGGAGGCACAGGACTGTTCCTCCCTCCTGTCGGGCCGGTCCATTCTTCTTTCGAGGGGCAGGGGGGAGGACAGATTCGTCTGGGTCTGTTCATTTTGTCCTCGCCCTGGGGAGGGGAATAGGTAGATTTTGGCGGGCCGCTCCATTCACCTCTCCCCATCCGGCGGTGGGGGGGGGGGGGGGGTAGAGGGCGGTCGCCTGGGTCGATCCATTTTCCTCTCAGGCTGGGGAGTGGAGCAGAGCTGGTCTGGAGTGGTCCATTTTCCTCTTTGGCTGGGGAGCGTAGAGGTTGCCTGGACTGGCCCATTCTCTAGGGAGGGAGAGGGCATGGAAATTCCAGCCCAGTACATGTGGAGCCTAGCCTGGCTACTCTGGGCTGTTCCATCATGCGGGGGTGGGTGTGGAGCAGCAGAGTTCATTTGGGCCCGTCCATTTTTCTCCTTCCTTGGAGGCAATGGGGTGGGCATAGAAGTTTTCTGGGTGGTCCCATTTGCCTCTCATCCCAGTGGGGTGGTGATGGAGCAGAGCTCACCAGAACTGATCCATTCTTCTCTTTATCTGGCGGTGGGATGGGGAGGAAACTGGAACAGAGCTCATCAAGGCCACTTCTTCCCTCATACAGGGCCCCTCTTGTATGGGGGAAGGAGGGCAGAGCTGTGCTGAAGCTGATCCATGCTCTTGTCTGGTTGAGGGTGGGAAGAGCTCACTTGGGCTGGTCTGTTTCCACTTACTTTGAAGGATGAGTGGTCAAAACTTGTGTGGGACATTCTGTTTCCCCAAAAGCTTGTGGAGGCAGAGCTCCTGTTGGCTCGCCTATTCCCCACTGACCATGCTGATGGAGATCTTTCATGAGCCGTTTCAATGTGGCAAAAAGACTGCTTAGACTGGTATTGTGTGCCCCGCTTAGTGGGGGAAGGAAGATGCTCACTTCAGCCCTTCCAGGCCATAGGTCTCTTAACTTAATTTTAGCACTGTTTGATCGAGTCCCCCTCAGGCAGGACCAAGTCATGCTGTGTAAGTAGTTTCCTTTTTTCCTACCTCCAGTCATGTTAAATAGCTGTGCTTTAACACACATCACTTTTATAGTGCAATTAGGCCCAAGAAAGGATTCCCCCTTCATATGCACCAGAGTCCTTCTGTGGCATCCTTCAGGAGGTAGTTCGTGTTAACCTACTTTTTTTGTTTCTGGAGTTCTTATGTTAATTTATTTCAGTACTTACTGGGATTATTATAGGCACATATTTGTCTGTTTATAATTTTGTTTAACATGCTTGGAGATGTTTGGGAATGGTCTGTGCATTCTAATTTATTATGAATATTAATTCTTACATTGTGCCATAAACATAGATTTTATAGGCTTTTATATGAGAATTACACACACTAAAATGTGATTCTGCAAAATATCTCTATATTGTTTCCTTGTGGTATTTGTCAGCAAACTTCCAATTACCAAAACTAGTAGCATTATTGAGATAAATGGGTAACTCATCTAATAGACCATCAATAGCCTCACAGAGAACACACTAGGTTATTGAATACAGGGAGTTAGCTATTGCAGTAGATTAGTACTCTGGTTTTTAATATATGGAAACATGGGACTAAAACTTTAATTAGGTGGAAAGTGAAAATGAGTTTGGTGTTCTCCTTATCCTTATTTATACATTTTAAAATCACTATAACAAGCTTCTCAAGAGAAACTCAAAACTAGGAGGTAAAATGGCAGAGCTTTGTGGGAAAGTGTTGATGTTTTATGTCCACGCTATCGCTGAATCTAGTCTGTGCTTTTAAGACCTTCACTTTCGTAACCACCAAATTAAAGCACTTCCTAGCCCCTTCTATTTCATTTAATAACTTTTTTCAGTTACCTGACTGTCCCTCCCATTCATGTTTTTGAACTTCCACTTCCAATGTAATTATTTCTTTAATACAGTAACAGCAATGAGCAAATGAAGCATTTGTTGTCTGAAAATAAACAACTTGTACTTTTGGCTGAATGCCTTCTAAGCTTGTTCTTCTAATGTGCCTCTGTCATCTCATTGAGTGACCTGCATTACCTTCCTTATTCCAGTCCAATGGCTCTTCTGAGTAGCACTGTAACATATGTAGTGGTTTTATGAGAACACTAGATTACAATTTGGAAAAAAATAACATTATTTGTATCACATTATTAGAAAATATCTGAATCTAATGCTCCAGAGTTAAAAGGTTATGGCATTAAAAATGTACACTATGTAAATCTGAATTTCACAGTATATTTGAAAGATGCATGCTTTGTGTTAAGCTGTTTTGTGTGGGTTTGTTTGTTTGTTTTTTGTTTTTTAAATCCCAAGCCATACTTTGGAATCTGGTAAATTATACCTTTATAGCGTCCCATATCCAGTATCTACTAAAGTGGTGTCATCATATTCAAATAATGTTTGGAATGGTAATACTATACTGTGTTTGACTTGAATGATGTTTAAATTCTTCTCAAATCTCAGAAGATCAATTTTGATTTTAAATGTAGAACTTGTAGTAATGTCCATACAGGTCAATTTGTTTTGAAATCTACCTGTCTCTTCTGTTGCTTTTTTCTTTTTAACCTTGTCCTATTTTTAAATTTACTTCTTTAAGACTATTTTTCTTATGGAAAAACTGCCTAGAAATTATCAATATCCTGAATGTCAAATTTTGTGTCAATATTTCAAATACTCACATTTTAGCCACACTTTGTAGAATCAGATGGATCATGATTTTTGCTTCAGGACACAAAAATAATTGCAACAAAAATAATCAAGTAAATTACTGTTCAGGAATAGTGAGTGATATCAAAGCCCCTTTAAAGTCAGTTAGAATCTTGCCATTGACTTAATTGGAGCCAGGATATCAACCAATGTTTTTATGACCTACTTTCCAGGTAGACGTCTTGATTTTTGCATTAGGATTGGTTTGGACCAAATCATTTATTTATATTTATATATAAAAATTTGCACTCTGTCACTACTACCTTATGCTACCAGTGTTTGATTATAGTTTATTCATTTTCTCCTATATTGGCAAGGGCCATCTTGCATTCTTTTGTTTGATTTTAGGGGTACTGTTGCCTTGTTCCAAGGGGAGACATGTCCAGCTGCCTTCTGCAATTAGGAAGGACCATGAGTGACACAATGCAGAGCCATCTTGAATATTTAGTTGTATATTCTCTCTCTCTGTCTTTTTTTTACACGAGATGTTACACAAAGTTGTACCGTTTTACTTTGTTTTAATTTCTTGCACGCAAGCTTAGCCAGCTTTTCAAAAGTGTGTGTGTGTCTTATCTCTCTCTGAAAGCATTAAATTATTAAAATTAATGGGAATTTGTGTCTTGCTAACTGTCCCTGGTATTGCAGTTTTGTGCATCTTGTTTATCCTTTTGGCTTGTTTGTTCTTCCTGTATTTTCTATGAAGTCGTCAGCTCTTTCCATAGACGTGTGATTAAAATAGTACTTCTAACTTCCCCAGTTTCAGTATGTACTTCATGAAAAGCTTTTAGTCTCTAGAGGAACCAAGGATAGACTATAGTTGTTTTGTAGGAAAACTTAAAAAGAACTAATTTTATTAATAGGAATGTGAATGATAATATTGAATAGCCATGTGGCTTAAAAGCGAGTCTGCATACATTTGAAAGACAAATGACCAAATTACAATAAGAAAAGAGTGAATCAGAGGATCCATAATGTGGTAAAATTCATTATGTAAAAAGAGCATAAACCTAAGTTTTAGTGTTTTGTTTTGTTTTTTTTAAGACTTGTTGCATTTCAGAAGGAGATATGCACCCAAGCTGAGGCTCTGATCCAATGCCCATTGATATCAATGGGAGTCTTTCTATGAACTTCAGTGAGCATTGGATCAGGCTCTAATGAGAGTACTGAACAATATATGGTGGTTGATTATGATTAAAGAAATGGTTGTTCTATAGTAAGTATTATTTACTTTTAAGTCAGACCTTCAAACATTGAGGTAGCATAAAGGTCTGAGGAAAATACATTCAAGTATGCAACATTTCAGTGTTCCTTACTGTAAAAACACAATTGCTAAATTAAACTTAAAATGCTTGTTTGAGAGCAGTCTTGTTCCATTTATTTCATTGTATTTTTAGTATGTTGGACCTACCTTTTACTTCCTGGTGAGTGGTGTCTGTCCAGTGCCCTTTTTATGTTGTACTACTAGTGATCATGCACAAAAAGCAGTGCAATGTTAAAAGGGCATTGGCCAGTGATACTGTCCACGTTAGTAATTTTTTTTTTTATGGAATCACAATTTAAGGGTCAGAGTACTTGTGTTTAGTCAGACTGGAAGACTATGCTACAATAATCATAAAGTAGGATTGCCACTTACACATTTTTCACACATGCTGTCTTTATCAAAACTAGGATCATGGCCCAAGAAATATGTTCCACATGCAAGGAAGGGAACATGGTACTGGTTTCCCTAGGAAAACAATGTAGATGATGTCATAGGTGTGGAGTTGGCTCAGGTTGCAGCCATGGTGATTCAATACACCTTCATTCAGTTCCTCCATTTGTCTGAGTCTTGCTGTTAACAATCTTAGAATGTACAGGTGGAGATGGCCATTGGAATTATCTAGTCCTAGAGGTTCTGAAGGTTTTCTCATATTGCAGACCAGATTTTAATAAAGAAAATGTCTTTTAGACACCTCTCCCCTAATTCACAATCATGTTGCCTCGCTCCTATTTGTGACCATGTATCATTGCTGTGGTAACCACAGCATTTGCTAGAAAAATATTAGAAAACTAATTGTTAAAATAAACTTAAGGTAATTTAGCAGCTGGAAATAAGAACAACAAATTTCATGTGGCCAGAAAGTGTTCCCTGGATTATCAGTAGTCCATGGACCACAGCTGGAGAACCTATGGCATCTCATTATTCTGTTCAGCTGTATAACGCACATGAAAGAGAGATATATTTGGAAATGTGATTGTCAGGCAAGAGCAGCAGCAGCAAAATGTTCTTAACTGAATTCACAACAGATTTTTGGTGTTTTTTTTATCATTTTCTCTTGGTCAAGAGAATCCAGACATTCCAAAATGTGTTAACAATTTCCACGTCCCTGCATGTGTCTAGTAGGCCTGATGGGCATTAACCTTAGCCTGATTTCCATAACCCACAAGACGCCAGCATCTGATATCGGCTTATTTTTACTTAAAGCATATATATAGATGGTGTTGACTAGATGTTCAGGATTCTGGTTTCCCTTGTTTCAAAAAGTGTCAACCTACGAAATAGAAACATTACTTCTGTTCAAAATATAGCTGACGTAGGTTATTCTTACCTTTCCTACGTCTTGCTGCTAACGAATGCTCTGACTTTATTGCACTACTGTACTTTACAGCTAGCAGTGCAATAGTATTGTCAAAGCATCTGAAAGCAGACTACCCAGCAATACCTTGATTCTTGCTCTACAGCTTCTAACAGTTTCTTCAAAGCCTGTGAGTAAATCTGCATTTAATAAATTTACATTTTTTCATTGTTGTAAAATATTCATTGTGCAAAGGTTCCAAATCTATAACAATATGGTGAGATTTTTAGCACTGAAATTAAATTGTATTTTACTATTCTTAGATTTAGAAAATGGTGTATCTGTAGATTTAAAAAAAAAAAACTTGAATGGGGATTAAAGATCAAATCACTGTAAACGTTTAAAAGAGATGCATTTGCTGAAACAGACACTTATTACATTTTCACAAAATAAGAAACAAGTGCCAGAAGGGGGGGTGTATCTCAGATGCATCTAAGCTGTTCTGGGAAATTTTTTATAATGGGCATAATTTCTTAAATGTGTGTAGGTATATTTCTACAAAACAAGCTGTGATATTTAATTATATTATTTCATTAATGGCAAGTCTTAAAATATTAGTTACATGATAGACAAGCAATAGTCACATTAAAATTAAATGTCCTCAATTATAGAAGTAACCTGCAGTTCATGGTTCACTATCAGTCTATAAATCTCAGATTCTGCCTTGCTTAACATGCTTTATATTCTTATGAGCTGTGCTTCGTACTTTATAAAGGCACGGATAATTGTAATCTATTCCTTACTTCAAACATATTTAAACTGTATTATCCTGGAAACTAAGTCTTCCTAGATGCTTTTTAACATCAGTCACAGTAATCCGTGTTCCTGATGTCTTCATTCTGAGATTATGTAGCTGCAGATAAAGAAGTTATAAACAACAAAGTTATAAACAAAACACACTATTTTGATGGGCTGTCATTAGAAACAAAGAATATAAACTTTCTCCCACAGAGGATGACACAATTACCAGGACAGATTTTTTTTTTTTAAATCCTTACGAAGGTTTTTAAACAATAAAGAGTGTAATTAAGAAGTAGTTTACTGTATATCTTTATGATTAATGTAACTTTTAGGATTGGACCTCAGGAGCAGTTTTGTCAAAGTCAAATGGTAAATTATTGGATTAGTAGGTTAAAGAAGCATTTTCTTCTTCTTCCTAAAATTGGAGGACTTCTCAGTTAAACTCTTCCACATCTGTCCTGTGTTTTAACTACTGTGCTAAAGTTTGCCAAAAGAAGTATCAGTTGTGGGGTTACCAGATAGCAACTGTGAAAAAACGGGACAGGGAGTGAAGGGTAATAGGCGCCTATGTAAGAAAAAGCCCCCCAAAACAGGACTGTCCCTTTTAAAATGGGACATTTGGTCACCGTAATCAGTTGAAGAGAGTAAAAGTTTTTGCAAAAAGAAAAGGAGTACTTGTGGCACTTTAGAGACTAACCAATTTATTTGAGCATAAGCTTTCATGAGCTACAGCTCACTTCATCGGATGCATTCAGTGGAAAATACAGTGAGGAGATTTATATACACACACAACATGAAAAAATTGGTGTTATCATACACACGAAGGAGAGTGATCACTTAAGACAAGCTATTACCAGAAGGAGAGCGAGGGGCTAGAGGGTCCCGCTCCAAAGCCCGTTAATGTTGATAGGAATCTTTTGAAAGAACATACCAAAAATACTTCAGCATCTACTGATAGTAAAGCCATTCACTGTGTTTGTTTGTATTTTTCCTGTCATCTTCATTTGTTCAATTTAAGAAACCCGAAGTTCTGACTGTAAATGACAAATGAGTCTATATTCTTCATGATTTAATGTTTCTATAATCTGTGTTTATTCGGTTACATGCACATAAATTCCTGATTACACAATCTCTTTGTTGCTAATTTGTAATTAAAGGATATCACTGTAAAGATATCATTGCCCTTAATGGAATTTTTAAAGCTGTAAAGAAATAATGTGAGTTATGTTAACTTTGAGTTCTGTTAGAAACACAGGACAACATCAATAAGGAAATACCTTTTGAAATTTGAACCATAATTTAATATTGCAAAAATAGTGACAAGGAATGCAATTGCAAATAATTTAGGTTCTAATATTATTATAATGTAACTGTATTGGCTTGTTGAAGCAACTGGAAAAACTAATATCAAAGTTCAGTCGGTTCTGTGTGTTACAAAATAGGTGTTATCTTTGAACATTTGTTTCATGTTTTTCTTTAAACTGTAATGCATTTTAATTTTAAGTTACTTAAATAATCAGCTGGTGTATTTTACTATCCATATGAATTTTAATATTTGTTATGGAAACAAGAGCTAAGTATTATGATTCTTGTGAGTTTTGTCCTAGACCTACCATTTGTGTATATTTGACTTTTTAAAAATTGACTCTGCTCAGGAGAATAAATTGTGGGTTTTTAAAATTTAATCTTGTTTTTTTTTCCCCATTAATATTTTGAAATATTTAGCAGGTGTTTTATTGTTAGACTGGAATATTTTTTTAAAGTTTCTTATTAGTACGGACCAGCACCTTCTCATTATATCAATTTAGGATGTGGTTGTCAGATAGGTTCAGCACTTGTATGCTACATAGCAATTTATTTGTGTACTTTGAAATTGAAAACTGTATTTTGAGGAGGTTGGTGTGAAGTTATGGGGTTCATAGAATTGTTTCAGTGTTTTTATTTTTGTGTCTTCTCAGAATCTCCCTTATGGAGCAAAAGGAACCTTTCAAGAAACTTCAAGAAAGTTAATTTGAATACATAACTTCTAGTGTTTCTTGAGCCTCTAATATTTTTGTTTATTGGCTGTTCTATTTTCTTTTAAAATAAGTTTAATAGTAAATCTAATAATGAGGATTTTTTTCTATTGGTGATTGAGTTTTAAATATCAGACTTTTTGATTCTCTTATTAAAGTAATCCCAAAACAGTTTAATAACTTAAGTGATCTCTGATCACGCACCATGGTCTTCCCCCACTTACTGTTGCTGGGAAACATTTGAGCCTGATGGGTACAAATCATGACATTCCATGTGATGTGTACAATACTATAGTCCTTTCTGGAATAATAATAGCTAATTAAAGATAAATGTTAAATAGCAGCAAATGTTTGGATAAATGAGTGCGGGGGAAAGGAGGTGCCTCAAAAGGAGAGAGTGGTTCTTATGTATTATTACACATGGTGGCTAATTCTGCATTCCAAGTCTGCATCATTCACCAAAAGGGTCTGATGGATGTAAATCAGAAGAGAGAAGTTAAAATGGCTTTTTTATAGTGACATAAATCTGAGATAGATGGAGAAGCTTTGTCACGCATTATGATTTGTTTAGTTTTAAACTATTTAAGAAGAGTATTATTAAAAGATTTCTAATTTTCAAGACATTGTGTGTGTGTAGATAGACATAAGTCTTAATGGGCAAAGATCTTGTGATTTCCATTATTTTGTGTGAAGCAATCTTCTAACAAGAAAAGACAATTGGATATACTTAACTTCCTAAATATGGGCCTGATCCAAAACCCATTGAAGTCAATGGAAGTTAAGTTGTAGTAGTGCATCACAATTCTTTTTGGTCATTTCAAACAGTTTAACTTAAACTGTAATTATTACTATAGAGAGTGAGAAGTCAGTTGAAACAGTGAAAACCACATTGAGTTAAATTAATTCTGTAAATATTTAGTTTATGTTCAAAACAGTCCCTCTCTCAACTATAATTCCAAATGATTACATGAAGAAATTCAGTGTTAGTTTTGTGAACTGGGCACACTGCCTTTCTATAAACCAGAAATCCCTAATAGACATTAAAATGGCAGATGAAAGTTAATTAAGCAATAATCTTATCCCCTATTTCACAGGACAATTATCCAATTCCCTAGTGACTCATTTATCCCAAGAAAAGAATTGAGTGAAACGTGTTGGTGATGTCATCAGTTTGATTGTCCACTTATCTGCCTGATTTATCAGGGAGCAATTAAATTTGTTGTGAGTATTTTGATCAAACAAGAGGACACATTCTTAAATAAAATATCTGTTGATATAACCAGATCCTGAACTGTCATTGATAGTCTCTACTCACAGCTGTGTTTACACATTATTGCTACTAGAGTTTTTTTTTTTATATATTGAGAAAGGACAGTGATCAGGCTGAGAGAGCTGTAGAAATCGATGGAGAAGATTTAACACCTTTAACTAGAAAAGTCGGGGGGGGGGGTGAGAGTATTTTTGTTTCATTAGCAAAGTCTTACATTTTAATGTCAGATACCAAATATTTAGTCTATAAGCAAATGATAAAAACTAGCAATGTTGTATGAAATACTTCTTGTATTAGCTTACTCAAGTAACAATCCTTCCAACAAAAAGTGTAATAGAAGAGCTGGATTCAGCCCTTAATGTCCTAGTAACAAACTCATGTAAGAGCAGATTTAAAATTGCAGCAGCAGTGACTGTCTCTTAAATACAGTGACATTATCAAGTCCTGGTCTACACTACAAATTTTTGTTGGTATAAACCACGTCGCCCGGGGGTGTGGAAAATCTTACTCCTGAGTGACATAGTTTTACCGACCTAACCCCTGGTGTAGACCATGCTACATCAACGGGAGGGCTACTCCTGTCAACATTGCTACCCCCTCTCGAGGAGGTGGAGAAACTCTCCCCCTTTGGCATAGATAGTGTCTTCACTAAGTGCAACTGTGACACAGCTGTGCTGCTGCAGCACTGTAAGTGTAGACAAGCCCTAGGTATGGATGTGCTAGTTCTCTTGTGGCATTTCTGTCCCATATACATTTAATATTAAAATATCACTTCTTTAAAAATGTCAAATTTACAAGTACAAATAGCAGGCTGTATCATGCATAGAAGACAGTGTCTCTCACAAAGGGTTTTCCATTTACATAACACAATAAAACTCAGGTGCCTAATACATGAATGGATCAGGCAAGGTCCAGTTTTTGAAAGATGTTTTCTTTGTTTTTTTGAAATAATTTCACACTTTAGATTATAATTTAAAAGCTCCACAGAAGAACTTCACCTTGAGATGTGAATTAAGAAAAGGTAGGAGTGTTTGTGTGTGGTGTAGTAAGAAATTGATGCTTCCACACAGTGGGCAATGCAGGCAATGGTGAAAGACTGTACAAAGACAAGAGCGGGAGGAAGGAAAGAGTAGGTGTGTGGAGTGGGTTAGACAAAGGGAGTAAGGGAGAATAAGGAGAAGTGGGGATTCTACTTGAATAGAATGTTTCTAACTCCCCAGGGTATCTGATGGTAGCCTAGAAAATTTTTCTAGTGTGGTTACTCACTGTGGCAACACAATTATCCAAGCAGCAGGTGTTGGATGTGTTACCTGCCTATTTCTACTAATACAATATTTTGATTGTCATTTTCTTTTTCTACAATATTTGGACTCATTTTAAATTGTAGACAATATATGGTAACGTTTCAAGCTAGATGTGGGGACTTAGCTGCTGTCAAATTTCACTAATATCTGTGGGAACTGTGCATAAGTCTATGAAATAAGTCATCATTATGAAAACCTATCCTTTACACACTTAAAATATTTATTAAATTTGTCATACCATTCAGTCATTCAAAGAAAGCTCTGCATAATAAGATGCCAGTCAAAGGTGGATCACTTTGTACATTATATTTCCTTTAAAGAACAGAAAGGTTGCAGAAAAGCTCTTGTGATTGCTGTCTACATATAATGAATGCTAACACCACAAAGGCTGTTGAACTGAAAATAACATACAAAATGTGTTTAAAGAATCAAAAGAAATTTACAATGCATTTTGTCAGTACAAAATGCAAACAGTTAAAGTATTAACTTCAGCTGAAATTTCTAACAGTTTCCTTGAATTAATGGGAGAATTGCAATGGGTTTTTAGTTATAAGAAATTCTTGGAGCTTTGAAAGGTTCAGTGGAAGCAATAGGGAATAACAGCCTTACTTTCATATTTCATTATTAAATATCAATTTTTAGAAGAGTATAGAAAGCCCTTGTTCTGTCAGAACATCTAAACCTCTAACTTCACCAAAATAATCTAAGAAACTAGGGAAGTGTGCTTTTACAAACAA